>NC_033797.1:40373829-40393155 GCF_001876935.1 Asparagus officinalis
TTTCGGGGCATCTTGCCAAGAAGTTCCATCATCAGAGCCAAGTGATCCTGCAAAAAGTGAGTGATTTAAGGAATGAATTGAAAAATAAACTGATCACGAATACTTATAGAAAAAATAATAATGTAGTACATAATAAATAGATTGATAAACAGACAATACTACTCATCCAACTCCATTTGCATAAACAGGCATCTATTGAGTGCAAACAAGAGCATGCAAAAGGCACGTACTCGGACATAGATGTAGAGTTTGTATGATAATACTATGAATCGTCAAAATACTAATCGAGTTTCATCAAGTGACACCAGACCTCTCCGTTAGATCTGTCAAACTACTGATGAAAGCAAATTAAGAGTTGGTCCAAAAGCCACCAATTCGCTTTTATGTGTTAAATACTGGCCCATGGATGACGGTGAAGGCTAACTTGGTCATTCTTCACAGCATAAAAACTTGATAAAAATGCCAAGCCGCTTTGCCATGTTAATCTAAAAATGGGTTTGGACCAGATAAAATGGATCTAAAGACTGCAAACTTGTTTTGCTTCAAGAGAGGGCACGAGGTTTAAACGCTCATCCTATTTTTCTCTAGCTCTCCTCTGCCTATCACTCCTCTGTATCTTGACAATGTCTGACCAAGCAATGTCAATAAACTCTAACGAGCCTCCTCTTGATGTAAGATGAGCTTTTGGTTATCTAAAGCATTCTGTGGTCCCATTCACCTGGTTCTCCCTTTTATCTTCTCTAACTCCTCCTTGTTCTTCTTCTCATCCTTTTCTGCTTTCATTTTTGACCTCTCCCTTTCAATCTCCCACATCTTGGTGATCTCTTGCCAAGCAATAAACTCTAACGAGCCTCCTTATGGCAAGATAAACTTTTGGTTATCTAAAGCCTTTTGGCTTTTGTTGTCCAATTCATCTGCTTCTACTTTTGATCTTCTCCAACTCCCTTCTAGTTCTTCGTCTCATCATTTTCTCTTTTTATTTTTCTCCTTAATCTGCTTTATCTGTAGCAGTTGGCTGTTGAAATGAGGTATCAGCTGTCCTTGTCATCATCACTCGTTTCTTGACTCTCTGCAGATTCCCTAGCAAGATTTCATTGAGATTCATTTGATATCTTCTCCAATCTGTTGATATTCTTCTTTTTTGATCATTCAATTCGAAAACTTAGCTTCCAAAATGTCAAGAAAATCCAATTCAGATGGCGAACGGTGGCGAATTAGGGCTTAATAAAGTCAGGAAACGGTTTTGGCTTTACTGTGGATTGAAGTTCTGAATCTTATCCTAAGATCTTTCAGGTGAGATTATTTTTCCTAATTTGTTTGATTTTAGTTTTGGTTTTGAGATCATAAGGTAATATTCCTCACAAGTACATGTCGGCCTTGCAGAATATCTATTGAAAGCACATATGAAAGGAAAATTCTAATAAGAAAGGAAACATATAATAAGGAAGCACACCAGGTAAAAAACTATATTTAACTTGTTCATTGAGTCCAGATAACTCTATTAAAGACACTGAATCATACTGTACTTTATAATACTCACCCCCAAACTATTATAGAGATGGATAACAAGTTTTGCACCCAATCCATAAGGGGTTTACCATGCAGAGAATTGCAACTTCGGTTTGGTCTGTTGGTGTAATTCTTCGTTACAGTAAGATTGTTGTTGAAAAAACTTTGTATTAAGTACAAATGTGATGGTATGGTTCATATTGGAACTTAATAGCAATGTATAACAGGCTTAAGTCATAGTTCTTATCTTAATAAAATAGTGATCTTTTGTTAGTATCAAAACAGGTCTAGGTGACAGGTTTACAGGTGAGTGGTGGATAAAGCATTTTAAAGTTGTATACTCGCTTCCCAAGAACCTGATCACAAATTGTGGTTTTTTTTCCTCATGAAGTTCTTTAGTTTCTCTAACCAATCTACATTTTCTCTTATCCTCACTCTGCAGATTCTCAGTCATATTGGATTTCGAGCTCATTAAGCAACCTGCTGTAATCTTGATCTCCCAATTTCTCCCCCTACAAGCGAATTCCTAAGAAGTGTTTTCAAAGTATATGAGTATTTTTGGTTCAAAAACTTGAGAAAGATGGTTCAAAAAGATAGATGAAGCAACAATGTTGACCACCAATGGAATGGCATATGGACATCTATAAACAAGGACAGTTTCCAAACATGTTATAGCAGCAGTTATACTTACAAAAACATGGAGAATCTCTCTTACGAGGGCGAAAAGCCTTTAAATTGTACAAAAAAATGGTCAAATAGCATAGCAAACTTGTTGCTGAGTTCATTATATAAAAGACACACAAAGTTTGAACTCAAGACTCGACAAGTTTCTGGTTTGATCAAAGGTTCCATGCTCACAGACCAAATTTTCATATCTCCCGATTTGATACTTACAGAATACCAAACAATTCCTGGTCAAGTAGACTATAAAAAATAGATAGGTCTATAAGAAAACTAGGGACCTGCTTGTGCAGTTTAACTCATGCAACCAAGCGGCAATTGTTTGAAGTTTTCTTAGACTAACATTCCGGGTGTATATCATAATAACTACTGTAAAGAATATTTGAGCACTAAATATAAAATTGTATAAGCCAGAGAATGTTCACGCACATAACTCCACAAAGAGCTTTTTCATAATAGACCACTCTGAGCATTATAACTTAAAGGCCAAAATGAGTAATAAAGTCTCAGTCTTAGGCGTATCTTACATACATAATCCCATAAAGTCCATAATATTTTTACAAGGGTCACTCCAGAAACACGTTCAAACTATAGAGCAACCTTCAATTTACACTAACACAAAGAAAATTCACAGAAAGATGTCACGTGAGCCTTGGTTTGGTGAACGAACAAAACCTGGATCAAAACATTGGAACTGAACAGATTCTAACCAGAAGACTAAATCAATGTTTCCTTCAAGTTTCAAGCACCCACCAAGTCATAGAACAACCATGCTCTATAAAAGAGAGGAATCAGGGGATCACTATTTTACTAACTCAAATATAGGTCTCAGGCTGAGGGTAGGTATGTCCCATTATATATTATATGAGCACTAGGTTCCACCACAAATTCCTAGCAAAATCATTTAAACTGGTAATATCAATAGGGGTTGAACTCAGTTCAATTGAAGATAATGAGTTCAGTGGTGAAAGCATGTTTTCAGAACTGAGCCATGCAAGCAGATATGCAGCATAAAATCCTTTATATGCTAACTTAATGTTTGATGAGAGGAGAGAATCTATAATATTCTCCAGTCAAATGATGGGAATGGGTAGGGCTGAATCCTATTCCCTAATTTTTTTGGGTGAAAATGAGCTTTTCTTACCCTTTTATCTAAATTAACTAAGTATGATAAATAAATGAGTAAGTTATTTTACCAGTTTATATAAATCTGTGGGAGTACCATAAGGTGCTAATATCTACCATTACCCATTTACCATTTAGATATAACAACAACAACAATAATAATTTATGAATATGTTATACACTATTTACCAAGAGATTTATTATTGAAGCTTATTTATAAAACTAGACAAAAGTATTACATCTTAATTTGTACTAATTAACATAAATACAGTGATATAAAGGAAATTTAGACTAAACATTGTTGTAATTAATTGTTACGTTTTAACTTTTAAGAAAAAAAATTAGTATCTTAAGAATCTAATTTTTTTGAAGTATTTACCTGTTTATCCTAACTCATCACAGTGGAGTAATTTTAATCCAGATTACCTGTTAGGTTAAGGTAAAGAAGTTTGTTTACGGAAAGGTAAGACCCTTTACCCTACCTGTTAGGTGTTGTCACCATTACTACTTTCTTACATTCAATACAACCCTACCTCGCTAGTGATTACACCTTACCTGCTAAACACATAGATACACACACCTCAGCCCCTCCCAACTAAAAAATAAATGAATGAAAAACACCAAAACAACTTGTTGCCTCCAATCTTTAAGACTTTATACATCTTGATACTTACATCCTCTCTTTTTTTTTGGCCAGGTTTCTTTTTTTTCTTTTTTTCTTGGGGTCTGTTAGGGGGGGGGGGGTACTTTAGTTTGCACCTATTCAGTGTGGACATTTTGATCAAAAAGTTGTGTCCACCCAGACGTGTAAAACACTGACACTTCCTAAACACACCTAGAGTGTGTTTTAAAAACCTATCAAATGTGTCCTCAGTTACATAATATATGTTAATGTATTAGGTATTACAGTTTTAGACGTTTCTAGAATACATTTCATAGTAATTGGACTACAAACATGTATTGTTTTATCCATAGGTTAAGTATGCTATAGAAACAACATCACCATAGTGACTTGTATGAGACGACGGTAAATTTTGGATATGTTTGATTATAAGAGATAAGATATACTTAGTTATTCTGAGCAAGCAACCATGAGAATACCTCAACAACGTCTCCCTGCCCTTGCTGAGTTGGTGCCCCACCCATACCCACCCCCTTTGACTACAAAGATGACCAGTTGCCTATTTCCAACTCAAGACTATAAGAATATATACCACACAATATCTTTTCCTAAAGCCATGTCTGCTGTCCTCTGAACATTATAAGAGATAAGCCATATCGCCTGTTTCCAACTCAAAATACACCAACTTTTTTTGGAAATATAATTGCACTTTCGAATTATGTTTCATACCAAACTGAAACATTCTAGAGCTGCAGAGCACATCAAAGGAGAAGGTCGATAATAAGATAAATAAGCTAACAGCTCAATTTAACTTGTACTTTCCTTCTTAGTTATTGTCTGATTTGATTCAAACAATTTGGAATTATTTTGCAATATTTGAGTTATATGTGTTTCACCCGAGCCGCTAGCTTTATCTCTCATGTTCTAATACAGTAAGTGATACCTGTGTGAAGTCAGTGAATTGTAACTTTTGAGGTAATTTTTGGAATACAAGAGGTACTAACTACTAAGGCGCTGTTTATTTTCAGGTATTTGGTGCATTTTGTATTGAAAAATGAGACCCACAAGTTTAAAATTCTAGATTTTTATCAAATTCATTGCGTGCTTGGTATTTTTCATGCCATGGATTTGGGGTTGCCACATAGCATCAAATGTGATCCGCTAAAATTATGTTGATTTTAGCTGGATTTGTGATTTTAGTCACATATCCTCAATAAAATACATGTGCAAAACTGCAACCAAACAAAATTTATTTGCATTTTATCCTCCATGCAAATCCTCTTTAATATCCATTACAAAATAAACAATATATTGACGGTTGGTTTTTCAAAATCCACTACATGCATCAAGATGAAATTCATGAACCAAACATCCCCTAACCGGATTTGGGCCCTCTTGCCTTCCCTTCAAGGATTGGACGTATTTCCAAACCATAATTGTACATTAAATGCTTATGACTTGTTCTCTTGAGTAAGAATACGTGATAATGGTGGTCATGGTGTTAGTTACATTCACTTGAATCACAACCATCCCCAAAATAATAGAGGATTTGGATTTTAGAAAATAATAGTCCAGTTCCTAAGGGAAAATGAGAGGATCTAAGTCCCTATTGCCCCAATACAATCTTTTGTAATTTTTCTAACATTGCTCTGGGTATATTTTAAAACCCTGTCTGATAAATATGACATAATTCAAACGAATCTAATTACTGGTTCCTATACTCCTTATTTTTTTCAATATATTTAAAAGTTGTTTTCATAAGCACAACATATCATATTTTATCAAATTTTCCTATAAATTTAATTTACCCGATAAACTGCAATCTCATGGATACCTTGCACATAATTTATACTGAATGATAACAATTTAGTATTGACTATGAAGTGATGAGTGTCCCAACTACACTTCTTGACAGTTTGATGGACCTCCATGATGCCTTAGAGATCACTCTTTAGTGAGAATTGTCAAATTTAATAAAGCCAAATTAAATAGAAATTATCCATAAGACATATCTCTGCATAAGTTCATAAAAAACCTAAGAAATATCATAACTGATTTAAAGTATCCCTTGATAGTGCTTTTGGATAAAATTCCAAAGGAGTCTAACATAAAGTTACAGAACGCAGTGATAAAATCGTCCATGTGATCATGTGAAAGGACGGAATACATACATATTGTACAAAGCAGAAAGCGAAGCGGAAAGGTATCACTTAGGCTTTTGGGGCTTAAGTGAGGCTTAAGAGGGAAAAGAGTCAAGTTTTTCTATTTCCTTAAATTTTAAATAAGGGTAAATCTTGGGGAAAAAAAGAAAGAATCATGACAAATCAGAAAATTACAAAACAAGCAAAGATTGGAGAAAAATATTATCTAAATGCATATGTGATGTTTATAGAGATGTTAAGCATGGAATAGATGTGTAACAATACTTAAATTTAATCACGCAATATTAACAAAATACTATACACATTGTAATATGATACACTAACATGTAATGGATTATGTACATTAAATAGTCAATAAGTTAATGACTTAAAGTAAATTTAGAAAAAGATTTCGGTGTCAGCTTTTGGACTGCTTTCGTGTTTAGTGCCTGCTTTTCATGTCATGTTCACTTTTGGAGGGGCTTCTTCAACCTGAAAGCAGCTAAAAGCACAAATGCTTAAGCATGCTGCTTTTGCCACTTTTTTACTATATCATCTACCAAATACATTGATTCAACTACATCATGTCCTATATTTTTTTTAATACAAAACCTGTTAATGGAGCAGCACTTCATCTGTACCTCTCTACTCATTATTCTAAATCAACTCAGTCTTGATGAAATTTTGTATATATTCGAAATATGTTTAATAACCAGGTGAGACAAAAACTAAAGCATATCTAGTGAAAAGTTAATACTACGAATAGTTTAACAATCCAGTATAACTTGTGATGCATAGAACTAACTTTCCTTCTTAGTTATTATGTGATTTTAATTTGTGCATCATTAAATCATATTCTTTAATGTTGGAGCTATTTTTGTTGTACTAAATCTTTTGTAAGTCTCTCACGTACCTAATTCATATGAGCGGTACTCTTTGGAAGTAGGTGAATTGCACCTTTTGATGTTAGTTTGGAGAGTATGAGTGTATATTGTTCGGATCAGAACTCTCTCATTTCATCTATCCAAACGGAAGAACCCAAGACTCACTATTCATGCTACAGTGATACAGTAAATGCTATAGTAGCATTTGCCGTAACAAACAGGAAATTGGATAATGCAGCAATTTTGAAAAATATTATTGTAGCATACGGGAATACTGTAGCATTTTAAAAAACTGCAGCGGCGAAACTGTAGCGACCCAAAAATTTTAAAAACATTACTATAGCAAAAAAAATGATATGTCGTGCTTTGCACGGCGTTCACGACTAGTCTTGAGGAATTGGTGGGTCATTTTCCAAATCATAACTATCCGCTACCTTTGAAATGGTTGTGATTCTTCTCCACTACAAAATTGGAATGTGTGCCATACGGGAGGTCTGGTGTTAGTTACATGTAGTTTGAATCATAACTATCCCAAAAGAAAATAATGGAAGGTTCCCAAAATTGTACTACTTACACTAGCAACAAGACATTCAATTGATGCAAATATGCAGCTGCTCCCATCAAAATTATGTAATAGATATAACTGTTTATAAAATCAAAATGGACATGGTATTTGATGAAATTTTGCAAAGGAACAAGAAAGAGGTTATGCACAAGTCAAGCACAGACATACCTCATCCTCGCTAAATCCTTGGCCGATCTTCGGTGCAAACAGAACATCACCAGTGGCAAGCTCGAAAGCGATGCAAGCAAAAGACCATATGTCTGCAGGAAAAGAATATCCAGACCCAATAATAACCTCCGGAGACCTATATTGCCTTGTCTGAATCTCCTCTGCAAATTGCTTATCAACCCAGCAAGCATTGCCAAAATCCACAATCTTACATCTGAAATCAATCCCCTCCAAGCTCCTTTCTGTCTTCTCCCTTACTGGTGCTTCTAGCATTGACCCTCTTCTCTCAGAGATCCTTGCTCTTGCCCGCTTTGCCTTCTTCTTCAGCTTCTTCTCAATAATATTAACTACCGATCCCCCATTAGGGTTGCCCTCAGGTCTCTCAAGAATTGGAGTAGTTCCAGACTTTATAGGGTCTTTAGCAGGATCAATAGAGGAGATGAGAAGAACATTTTCCAGTTTCAAGTCTGAGTGAATGATGCGAAGTTCCTTGTGCAGGTAATCAAGACCAAACAAGATTGATCTGCATATATCTCTAACTTTGTCTAGTCCGATACCTTTATAGTGGTTATATCGGACAAGGCGGAGTAGGCTGTCTCCTAGGAATTCAAAGACCATGCATATGTGTTGCCCATTTGGACCAGCATGCTTGAAATGGTCCAGTAATTGGACAATGCACTTGGAGTTTGACGGGTCCCCATTAGCAATTGCTGATAGAATCTCAATCTCATGTAGAGCAGCATGAGAAAACTGTGTTGCACTTTTTTGAATTTTAAGAGCAACAAATCTCTGCAAAAAAAAAAAGGCATCTAGGGTGACTTAATGAAGGAGGCGTGCCCCTACACCAGAATTAAAATAGACGGGATCACGCATATTAAGAAAAACAAACTATTCTTTTTTCCGAGAACCTAAGACCATAATTTCAAGTATCAACTCACAGAAAATGGCCTCCAAATATAATCAAAAGGCAAAGATGATCCAGAATAGAAAAGCTATCATCAACGAACTACCTAAGCACATGCGCATACTAATAAACCAAGTTGCCAAAAGCTCAGCAACCAACAGAACATAACAAACTTGACCCATAAAATGTCAAATAAGATCGGATTAAAAATGCGATGACCAAGATCAAGAGATGCCAGGAACAAACCTTTCATCAGAAAGACCAACAAGACAAAGAGGATACAAAGATAAACCATGACAGGTTTCCTCTCCAACCGACGACACATAAAGACCTCTGTTTTATAGATCAGCCTCAGATCAGAACACATCACAACGGTTGCAAAGATTGATGTATTTTACATTATAATTTGCAAAGAAAATTAGAATCCATAGTTAAAAAAGTGGATTATGAGCAGATGTGATCAAACGAAAATAAAACATCAAAGATGAATTTCTGAGGACACCGCTCTATTCTCAATAGAATTCTAAAGAAGAATAAAACCCCCGAGATCGCAGAAGCTTGGTGACAAAATCACACGAAACAAAAAAACGCCCAGATCAATACAAGATCCAAAAGAAGGAAAAAAAAAAGGAACGATATAAATCCGGCCTAGAGCAATTCGATCAAAACTCAGATCAAAAGGGTACACAACCACCAAAACAGGAATCAAACAAAAGATCCAAATCATGAGACGCGGATGACAGGAATTGAGATCTAGCGAAATGAGCCAAACTCGTCACCTGAGCCTGAGTATCGAAGGCGTTCCCCCATCCGAGCTTCCTCTGAGCGATGTATCGGCCGCCGGCGAACTGGTCGCCTACCCTCACCGCATGGTAACCTCCTTTCCTGTACGAATCCACGCCCTCGTCCTCCTCTTCAGACCCCGACGATGATGAGCACGACATTTTTTTGTTTTCCTTCTGAGTTTTCTTTTTTTTTTAAATAAAATTAATTTAAGAGGAGAGAGGGTCGGTTTCTCTCTTTGGATTTCTCCTCTTCCGTCGGTTGAGCGCTCTCTTATTATTATTAGATACAGATCGATAAAGAGAAATCAGGTGCGCTTTCCAAATGGATTGTCAGAGGAGAAAAAGGACTGACCAATAATTACGACTCTAGCTAAGATTAGATTTGGAGGAGAGGGAAGAAAAAGTTCGTGGAGGGCTTACGATCACCGCGGGTGCGTTTAACACAAGAAGGCCACGTAAGTAAATGAGAAATTATATTTGATTTGGTAGTTAATCTTAATTACGGCGGCAGATTAAAGTGGTTAAAGGTGATCTTTGAGGAGAACGGCCGGTAGCTTTCATCGGATAATCATTGTACTCTGCAAAACTCCCAGATCTGGAGAGGCTTTGAATTAAATTCTTGTGGTTGTTGAGACTGTAGTAATGTATGTCGTGAAATGAATGGGGAAATTAGCAAGGGAAGAATGCATTAAGGGCCTGTTCGTTTGCCTTAAAAAAATGGGAAATCAAAGAAATAGAAAACTATTTCTAGGAAAAATGGGTTTTTGAATTGTTTGGTTGGCTAAAAAAAAGGAAATCAAAGAAATGGAGATGAGATGAGATGAGTTGTCACATTATTATTGGATGATGTGAGTGATTTTTTTAAAAAACTAGTTTTGATGTTGTTCGGTTGGCGAAAAAAATAAGGAAATGAATTATTAGAAACCTATTTCCTGTAGTTTTGTTGTTTTTTTTTGTTTGGTTCATTCTTAAAAACAAGAAATGAAATGAGATGAGATGAGTTGTCACTGTATTATTGGGTGATGTGAAGAAAGATTAAGAAAAGTGTTTTCATAACTTTTTGGGATGAAAACAAAGAAATGAAATGTTAATGAGATGAGGTGAATTGTTATAATATTTTATTCGATGATATGAGTGATTTGAAATGATGAAAAGAGATGAGTTGAGTGATGTTTGGATGATAATAATATTTTATTAGATATGGTGGATGAGTTGTTAGATGAAAATAATATTTTATTAGATGTGGTGGATGAGTGGTTAGATGAAAATAATATTTTATTAGATGATGTGGATGAGTTGTTGGATGAAAATAATATTTTATTGGATGTTGTAGGTGAGTTTTAGGGATGGAAATGGAAGAAATGAATTATTTTGAGATTTCTACCTTTTCCATTTCCATTTCTTGGTTTTTAGGAAATAAACGAACAATGAAAAATGTGACTTCGAAAATAGAATAGGTTACGTCGGCGCGGTAATTTTTACCAAGGGTGTACGAAAGACTCCTCTCACCTGTACTCAGCTTTTCAAGAAACACCTCCATCTATTACCTCCAACAAAAAAAACTTTTTCATCTATATATATTAATCTTATTATTATCTGAAATTATGATGAGAATTAGGGGTTATAATTTTGTACTTTAATAGAAGGCATATATTCAAGAAAACACGTTTCAATTAAATTAGCCCCGTGAAATTGTATTTTGAGTAGCTTTCTTTAATTTTTCTCGTGTCATATAATTTGCTGTGCATATATAGTTATACTTCAGTATTTTTTACTTTATTAGAGAGAGAAAGAGAGGGAGGGAACGCCTGTGTAGCTAGCATTTTCACCTGTATTTTTATTATATGATGTAGTTACTGTAAATTTTTGGATTCAAAGTTAAAGCTAAGATTTCAAAAATTATTCAATAGTATTCCACGCAGAATGTCCAAACTATAACCAAAGAAAAAGAATTTCCACGTAGATTTTTCATAATATCTAAAGCGCTAAAAAATAATTCACTTAGCGTTTCCATAACATGCATTGTTAGTTTATGGCAGAGCATAGAAGAAGGGAAGAAGATGGCCTCTATGTTTTTTGCTCGACAAATTATTTGTACTGTGAGACAGTGATGCCAGTTGGTAATGGGTCTTACACTTGTAAGCATTTGTTATAAATTTATCAACCTTAAAATGGATTAGTTATTGAGTATTCTTAGGTGTGAATACCAAAATTGGATTATCAACCTTAGATTGGATTAGTTATTGAGTATTCTTTGGTAATCATAGTGATTTTTATTGTAGTGTTTTTATAGAAAAACATCATGCCATGGTGTTTTTTTAAGCATGTTTTGAACACTGTTTATAGTTATTATTTATATAGTGGCGGCCGGGCGGCGCGGGGCGGGGGCGGCGCAGGGCGGCGAGGCGGGACCGGGCCGGAGAGGCTGCGGTGACGGCCGTGCGGCGGCGGGCGGTCGGCTAACAGGCAGGTGGTCGGGCGGCCGGCGAGCGGCGGAGGGCGAAGCGGGCCGACGGGCGCTGCGTGCGGCGGGCGCGGAGGAGGGCGGGCGAACGACGGGGCCGGCGGCCAGCGACCGGCCGGCGGGGTGGCGGGTTGGCGACGGGCCGTCCGGTGGTGGCGAGGCGGCGCGGGCGCGTGGCACGTTGGTGGGGTGCGGCGAGGCCTGCGGCGCGACTGACTTAGATGAAAAAACTGAATCTCAAAATACATTTTTGGTGTTTTGAGAAAAGTATTTATTTTTTAGATTTTGTAAAGGGTCAAGTCAAAAAAACGTCCCGGTTGCCAAACACGTTTTATTGTTTTTTTTTTAAAAAAACAGAAACGACAGAAACGTCACGGTTGCCAAACGCTGAACTACTCTCCTACTACATAGGAGAGAGAAGTATGACTCCTTTGATAAATCATCAAATTTTAAGAAAAAAGTTGAATAGAATGGATCCCACATTTTTTTCCTATTATAGTGTAGGAGTAGTGTAATGATAGTGTAGTTATCATTACTCTGTTATAGTATAACAATTTGGGAAAATAGTTATGTATCTTCTTTACGTTGAGGAAGAACTTTATCCAATTGTTATCGAGAATGGATTTTTTCAATATCTAGTCCCCCAACCCTTCATATTTTGATATTAATCACCCACATCTTCATATTTTTGAATTAGTCCTCCATCTCTGCACATTTTGAAATATCCCCAAATCCATTAAGTATTTTAAAATTTGTCTCATTTCAAAACACTTAAAGGATTTGGAGGACTAATTTCAAAATATAAAGATTTAGGGGACTAATATCAGAATGTGAAGGATGTGGGGGACTAATATGAAAGGGATAAATTTTCAAAATAGACCCTATTAGAACTTTATTTGTAAAACTTGACCCATTTGCAATTTATTCACCATTTTCGACCTGACTTCAACCAACTAGTTGAAACTGGGTTGAAAATAGTAAATAAAACTTCACGGGATTCTAAATCCGGTGAAGTTTAGAGCCAAATTACCCAACCTAATTATGATTAGGCTGAGTAATTTAGCAACTAAACTTCACGGGGTTTAGAATCCCGCGAAGCTTTCGAGATTTATTTACCATTTTCAACCTAGTTTCAGCCAAGTGGCTGAAACTTGATCGAAAATGGTAATTAAATCTCAAATTGGTTGGTTTTTAAAAATAAAAATTTGAATAGAGTCTATTTAGAAAATTTGTCCAATCAAAAGACTCCATCAGTCAGTTGATAAGTAATTGTCAGTTTTCTAGAACTCGATTTGAAAAATAATTTAATATCCATCAATATGCTTAAAAATTCTAATAAATGAATATTAAAAATGTTACACATATTTCAGTAATTATTTTTTAACTGTTTATCATAATTTGTTTTTAAGGTAATTTAAATATACTTAAATACTTCTTCATATTTGTATATTAAACAAATAGACTATGAAAATTCATATATTCATTTTCTTTTCTTTGTTCATAATATAATCATTTATACGTTTACTCTAATATCATATAATTTAATTATCATAAACATGATTGTAGGCATATAAAATTGCTTATAGGTCCCTTGACACGGTTCAACACGAACTAATGAACCATCAGGCGACGTATCTAAGCACGAACGTCAGTCCACAACACCGAAGCCAAGTGACACGCAATGAAGCGGATTAACAAGGCTACAAAGCTGACGAACCGCACGTGAACGACGGAATGAATCTACTCGCGTGCGGAATCAAACCAACGGTCCAGGGAGTCAAAGAGTCATCCAACCATATAACGGACTCGAACTCAGACACCAAAGCCGATTTACTGCCTAATCGGGATCCAGACTTCCAAATCGGGATTCAGAACAAATCGGGGTTCAGAGCAACGCCACAGGCGAACCCGGATGAATCGCGATCGCGCCATGATCAGTTTTGGAATCAAACTCAGAGTCGGATTCATTGCCAAATCAGGAATCAAGTCAACGAATCGATTTCAGACCAATCAACCGCATAACCGAATCACGGACGAAGCGGATACAAGGACTGAAACAACCAAACGACGGACGCAAAACCCGGAGGGGCTCGGCCGAAACCGAGCCACCTCAAGGTGGCTCGGCCTAAGCCGAGCCACCCTGAGGTGGCCGCCCAGATCTGTGCCAAATGCACAGATCTGGTTGCCTATAAATAGGCGGAGTCATTCATCATTTTGGGGGACTTTTGGAAGAACTTTTGGAGAGCCGAAACTCTGACGGATTGAGACATCATCTTGGAGTTTTTGAAGGCTTGAAGACTTGGACGTCCAGATCTGATTCTTGGCGAGCACCCGCATCACAAAAGGCAGGAGTTCGAGGGGATCGAGATCTCAGATCTACGTTGTTACACTCCGGATCAAAGCTTGGTCTTTGATCCCGAGATTCGAGCGATTGTTTCCTTGGTGAAATAATCCCTCCGGCTATTATTTCCTTGGTGAAATAATACACGTTATACTGCGTAGATCTGCTCGGATCTAGATCGCGCGGTGGTCCACGGCAAACAACCCCGGCGCAGGCAAACAACCCACCAAAGCGAGCGACCACAAAACAGGAGCTCGCGATCTGTTCGACAAAAGAGAAAGAGTTGTAATTTTCTTTATTTATTTTTTGATTTTCATTGTAACCGAATCTAAAAAAAGACCGGATCTTTTGTAATCGAAAAACTGTTATTCAAGATAGCAATGGAATCAATAAAGAAAGCAACGATTTTTCCAGCGAACAGACCAAGCCAAGTTCGAGGAGTACGTGTCCTCGTCCGGCTCTATCTCCCCCCGCAAGTCCAAGAAGTTCTCCTCCGGGAGAAAAGCTCGTTGGTTTGAAGCTGCTCGGGAAGCCCACGAAGCTCTCAACCCAACTGACGCCGAAGTTGCGTCAAATGAAGTTCCACCGACCTCCAATCAGGTCAACCCAACTCCCGCCAACGCCTCCACTGTTCAGGGCGTTGTGACTCTCTCAAAGAGAGCCCGCCAGAGGCGTCGTCAACGCCTTGCGCGGCAATTCGCTAAGGCGATGGAGTCTACGGACGGATTCCGCTACCACGCGGAGTTGAAGAACAGAAGAGGCAAACAGCCTCAACCACCAATGAATGGCGACTCTTCCAAGCCGCCAAAGAAAGAATGGGTCCGCGTCAAACGAAACCGTTCGACGCTCGAGGAGCGCATTCGCAAGCGCCGCGCGATGTCAGCGCAGGCACGGGCTCAAGCTCAGGAAGCCCGTAGAAAGCTGCAAAAGGAGGTGGAGAAGAAGCCACCACCAACACGACAAGTCTGGAAGCCTAAGTCTGAAGTGGCGACTCAGGCCAAAAAGCAACCAGTGCAGCCTTCTAAGGAAGGTCAAACTCCGGCGAGTCAACCAAAGTCGCCGTTAATCCCAATAACTTCTCCGGGAGATCATGCAGAGTCATCCCGCAAGAAGAAATCAATTATGGAGCGCCTCGGTCCAATTCCTGACGAGAGAGGCAAAGCTCCAATTCACGAGCGTTTGGGCCCGATGAAGAAGCCCAGAACGACTCAACATACTGGGGGTCGCCATCACCTCCAGCATGACAAAGAGCTCAAGGCAGCTGCGCGCACCAATTTGCGCATTGAAGTCCAAGAGCACGCCGAAAATTCACGCCCAAAAAGGCATGTTTTGAGGCGGGTAACCTTTGAAAGCCCAAAGAAGGCAAGTCAACCTCAGATGGAAACATTATCATCTGATAATGATAGTGTTATACCTGAGAAGTCGTGCCCGCACACGATAGGTTACTCCGACTGTCAAAATGACGAGTTGTACTATCGTGCTGGGGGTACGAATAGAACCAGGAAGAGGAGTCCCCGAGAACAGGAAATTCAATGTCCCTGTTCCAAACTCATTCGGGCGGTATTGTCTGAATGCAATTGCATTAAGGCGGTCCCCGAAAGAGTTTCAGTTTTTGAAAGACTCAGTGCGGAGACGCCAAAACCAAGGCCTAGGCGCTTCCAACGAAGAAGAAGGGTGATTGAAGACGGAGAATTTCCGAGGGTCACCACCAACATGACGAGCAAAGGGACATCGGCACGGGGTGATTTCGAGTCGATTCTGAAAGCCTCCCGGCCTAGAACCCGTCTGCAGTCCGGAACCATCGAGCGAGCAACCTATGGTAGGGTTCGGACAAGACGCCCTTCAGAAGATGAAGAATCTGATGCCGGCTCCGCGGTTGCATCAGATAATACGGTATCCAGCGAGGGACAACCCCGCGAGGCACTTATGATAAGTGCGGAGCAGATGGCCAAGATGCTTGAAGACGCTTTGGCTAAGCAGAAAGAAAGTTTCAAGTTTGAGATGGAGATGGCCATGCAGCAGATGAGAGAAATGCATGACCAACAAATCCAAGCATTGGCGAACCAACAAGGCGAGCAGAATCGTCGTAACCCGGTTAATCTGGAAGATGAGGATACAAATGCTCAGAATACCAATGATCATCCTGTCAATGCAGGGGGTGGTAATGAGAATGCCAATGAAGACACAGGCGAAAGTCTGAAGATCAAGAACCTCGAGAGCAAAATCAACACACTAATTTCCGCTCAAGAGACGAAGAAAACAGGCATTCCTTGCCCATACCCAAGAGAATGGGAATCGATCCCATATCCGGCGAAGTTTAATCTAATTAACTTCACGCCGTTTAATGGGATGGGTTCACCTACCCAGCATTTGATTTACTTCAAATCGCACTTGGGGGTGATCTCTGGTAATGAGCCTCTGATGGTGCGGTCATTCGTCGGCACTCTTCGCGGAGCCGCCTTCGATTGGTATCGCCGCCTCAAGCCAGGCAGCGTAAATAGCTGGGACGACATGGAGACCAAGTTCCTTGCCAATTTCTTCGACGACGACACCGAAGTATCTATCGGATCGTTGCTTGATGAGAAGCAGAAGGACGGGGAGTTAGTCGACACCTTCGTCAAAAGGTTCCGGAACAAGGCGATGAATTGCCGGGACCCGATCACCTAGGAATTCATCCTCCAGACCTGCCACAACAACCTTTCGCTGGACGTGTTGGAAGCAATGGGCACAGCACCATCCAAGACATGGAAGGATCTGAAAGTTCGAGGAGAGCAAGCTGAGCGATTCCTCAGGAGAAAAAAGGTGGAGAGAGGCCAACCGTCAACAAATCCTCCGAAACAGAACTTCAACCAAAAAGGAAAAGGTAAAGCTCATGCTAATGCCGTTGATGCTAACCAAACTTTTCAATTGCAACCTCAGCAACAACAGCAGCAACGAGCGCCACAACAATCCCAGCCGCATTGGCAGCCACGGCCTCAGAAACAAAAGTCTTCGGAGCCGAGGTTTCCATCTTCAAATACTTGTTGGAGAAGAACAAAATCCAGCTGCCGGCGGTCGTGGATCAAGAGGGAGCCAGCAAGGTGACGGATCCAAAGTACTGCGCGTACCACAGAGCGGTCCACCACCCTACGAGATCATGCTACCACCTCAAGGACAAGATCCAGGCGTTAATCGACGTAGGGGTCATAACCCCGAAACCAGCCAAGAATGTGGGGGCAAACGCAGTGTCAATCAGTTTTGGATCGGTGCCCACAACATGGTTCGAGCCGAAACGCGTCACCAAGGTGGGAATGAAGACGGTGAATGATGACCCACATGGACAGCGCCAAAAAGGGCTTGTGCCACATACAGCCCCAAACGGCGAAATCCTCTGGGTTCATCCCGATCTGATTGAAGATGAACAATGGGCTGGATCGTCATCCAAGAAGAAGTCCAAAGAGAAAGGAAAGTCTTGCTGCGGAGTCTCTGCTATCCCCGGAGAAGATGACGAAAGAATCATAGCTTTCCCGCTCTCTGAAGAAGAACAAGAAGTTTTTGCGACCCGAAGCGGAAACGAATATCACTACAACTATCCGCCACTTAGTGAGCAGGGGGTGGACAAACGGGGACCAGCAAACGAGTATCACTACAACTATCCGCCACCTAGTGAGCAGGGGGTGAACAAACGGGGACCAGCCAAAACTCTCACAGAAATGGGGGTGATTACGAGTCTCACACCGGGTAAAGAAGCTCTACGACAGCCGGTAGATAAACATAAAGAAAAGAGGCCCGAGGAGGTTCAAAATCCGAAGCAATCTCGTTTCAGTCGTCCGATTGGAAAGGATAAACCGGAGAGTTCGAAAACTCCACGCGCCTTCGACATCATGGCTCAGCTAGCTAATATTCCAGCGCGGATAACGCTATATGAGTTGCTGCGGCTGTCTAAAGAAACTAGAGAAGAATTGCAAGAGGCCTTGGCCGATTCAGAAGCATTCCTCACTCGGATCAAACCGGCGCCTGAGGAACTAGAACTGTTAGCTCAACAGTGCAATGTGGCAGCTAAGAACATTCCCTGCATCACCTTCACCAAAGAAGACATGCAGACGAAGAATTCAAACCATGATCGGCCCTTGTATTTTGTCGGGTACATTGGCTCCAGCGAGGTCAACCGAATCCAAGTAGATCCGGGTTCCGCTGTGAGCATTATGCCGCTTCGCCTAATGCATAGCCTTGGCATTCCAGTCAGCAAATTGGCGTCTATAGGCACTGTCATTTACGGATTCAACACCAGCGGGTCAAGACCTTTGAGGAAGATCCGAATAAAATGCCAAATGGGTGATCTGAAGACGGAAGTCACGTGTTACGTGATAGATGCTGAGACATCCTATAACTTACTATTGGGTCGGCCTTGGATCCATAGTAATGTTATAGTTCCCTCCACCTTACATCAGTGTCTGAAATATGTCGACACTGATGGAAGGGTCAGGACGGTGGTCGCAGATAAGCAACCATTCAAAGGGTATGAGAATTACTTCACTGATTCTCTCCTTTATGGTAACGAATCTGACACGGAACCATCGATCCAAGGCACGGACAGCGGAGAAGAAGCTGATTCCGAGGCCGGATTCGATTACAATGGCGGTTTTGTTTTAAATGACATTGTACCCTTTGTAATCAATCTTGACGATGAACAATCGTCAGATGGCGGTTGTAACTGGCAACTTGCTGATATTGAAATAAATCATGATTTAGAGTACTCCTTGTCTCTTAAAGGGATTATATGATAATCCCGATTTATTTATGCCGCTCCGATCATCTTATGTAACGAAGAGAAGTCTCCAGCATTCTTTCGGAACAACCCGAATTATTCCTGCCAAGGTAGGGGGACAAAAGGAAGTGATTTATGGTAAAGGAGAAAATCTTCCGTTGCCAGATCATTTCCTAAGAGAAGACGAGGATGAAGACAAATCTGGTCTGCATTTATCTAAGTATAGTCCGGAAGCGCGCATGCTCATGGAAAAACACGGATACAATTTCACACTCGGAGAAGGTTTATACTTCGATCGAGGATCCCGTATCCCAGTCAAAACGGCATACGTACCAAAAGGAAAACCCGATGACTATTACCGTCACAAGAGAGGCTTAGGCTATGTCTCAT
>NC_033797.1:40394155-40412381 GCF_001876935.1 Asparagus officinalis
GACGTCGCCGCCGGTTCCGGCGCGGGCGGCGTCCTTGCGGCAATGCTCTTCACGAGAGGCCCCGACGGCAGGCCCCTCTTCTCCGCCGAGGAGGCACTCCGCTTCCTCGCCGAGAATCGCCGGGGAATTTCAGCTCCGAGCGAAAAAGGAATCTTTAGAGGAGTATTCCGTCATAAATCGGACGGAATATTCCGTCGTCTGTTTAAAGACTCGACGCTGAGAGATACATTGAAGCCTGTGTTAGTACCGTGCTACGATCTGAAGACGGGAGCGCCGTTCGTTTTCTCGAGAGCCGACGCGGTGGAGGCGTCGGGCGGTGGGGATGAGATCGGTCGACGGAAAGACGTCGATCGTGGCCGTCGGCGGAGGAGTGGCGATGGCGAACCCGACCTCGGCGGCGATCACGCACGTGCTCAATAACAAGCAGGAGTTTCCGTTTGCTAACGGAGTTGAGGATATTTTGGTGGTCTCGTTGGGCAACGGAGATTTCGACACCGTCAGATGCCGTAACGGATCGTCAACGCCGTCAAGGGCGGAGCTGGTGAAGATCGCGGGGAGCGCATCCGCTGATTTGGTACGGACGCTATTAACGCTTTGTCTCCCGCTCTTAGCCGCAGTAATTTACCGAAACGCCCCTGGATCTTGAGCCCCAGTGGTATTTTCGTAATTAACTTATAGTTTCTCACTGCTGAATGGATAAAATCTCAGGTGGATCAAGCGGTCGCGATGGCATTTGGTGCCCACAGGACGAGCAATTACGTTCGCATCCAGGTATATTACCTACGCGTAATTTTATTTTAGTCCCTTGCGTTTATTATTGTGAGGCTGGTACCCGCCAAATCATTAAAATTGATATCGCGTTACAGTTTTTTCCCGAAATTGTTTCAAGTTAATCACTCCAATCGGGAGTATAAATGCAATATATATCAGCATTTTCAAGGATGTAGGAGCTAGTTTTAAAATGTTAATAAAGCCCTTTATTTTTTAGACAAAGTTATAAAATTACATAAAACAACCTCTAAACGTGAATCCTTAATTTTCAGGCCAACGCAGAGGACATGCTCTCTCATCGCAACATCGAATCGGTACTATTTCGAGGAAAGAAAATCTCAGAACAAAGCGATGCCGATAAGCTCGAAACGTTTGCTGAGCAACTAATAAAAGAGCAGCAGCGAAGGAAATCGAGCTCGATTCCTACGGTCTTCATCAAGCAAGCTGCAATGACACCGAGATCGTCTTCAGCTACGATCTCTACTGTGACCACGGCCATTACCTCATCGTCGGTAGACAGTGACTGAAAATGCTAAGGGTGGTGTTGATTTGTAAATAGTGAAAACGGGTAGGATTTGAAAGAGCTACTGATTAATTATTATGTGGCACTTTGGGGATGGAGCAATTTGCATCGATCAATTGCGATGGGCATTTAAATTTAATTAGGACGGGGAGTGGCTACTGACCAATCGAGTTGTTGTTGGTTTTAAAATGATGAGAGTTTATGTTTATTATTTTAGATATATATGACTGTAACTTTTTTTTTTTGGGGAATCTCTTTTTTATTGCTTCAATTTAAGGAACTTTGCATTTCCCATGGATAGTAACTTTCAGTCCAACTTAAATCTAGCTGAAATCCTAGTTCCAGCTTAAATCTAGCTGGCTCGTCCATATTCAGTTGGGCTATGGACATTGGACTCTCCAAATCCACGATAAAGATGTGCCCCCCAGCTACTCGTTATTGATTCTATTAGTTTCGTAGTTATTCAATTCCAGAAAATCTTTTGAATCGTGCTGCTCGTTGTCTAGCTGAACAAGCGTTATTAATTTATTTAGAACGTTAGTGTTTGGTTAGAGGTCTCTCCGTTTTCTTGTTTCTATTGATTCAATAATATCTTCACAGGTGGTCAGGTGGTGTACTCTTTTTTTCCGCTGCGTTTTTAACGAGGCAACACCTCTCCCTTAAAAAAAAAAAATAATAAAAAAAGGGAAAGAACTTAAATCAAAACCTTTTTCCTTAATTTCACAAACTCTCCTAAACCAATCTTTAGTTTTTTTTAATGGGTGAAATTAAACCAATCTTTAGTTACATACTTAAGCAAAAATATACATTTGTAGGAAAACTTTAAGTCACTTTTGTCCAACCAAGTACGAATTGAGACTAGTACTAAGTAAGGCATATGGATTGCAATTGAGCGGAACATTCCCCTTCTTGTCACGATTAGAATAAAAATTGAGAGTGATTGCTTCTTGAGTTACCCACGCCTTTGCTTCATTCTTGCTAATTGACCTATTTAGTTTGCCTTTCAAATTAATCATGAAGGAGAGCTTGGTTGAGAAGAGAAGGGGATCGATGTGACTTTGCCAAGAAAAATTGGCAAGCTTGTGAAACAATAGATAAAGTGCAGTGATACCACAAACATATGATGATAATGAAGAAAATGCCCAAATAAATCTCTACTTTCGTTTTTATTAACACGTTTACACTTATGTAGAACGTTCGTGTATTCATTTTTTTCCTTAACATTTAGGCCCACATATATCTCTAACAATATTCTGTAGGGTCACGACCATAAATCTAGAGATATTATTGTTAGCACGATACAAGATTGATCACATCATATATCTTTCCCAAGAGATTTGCTCCCTGAAGTATTCACATTATTTTGTCATTTTCACGAAGAACGCAACACTCTCGCTCAACTTATAACTCATCATATAAATTTTCTCCAGCATAAATTAATTTCATCCGGGCTCCTTCGCAACACGTACTCTGGCTCAGTTAACTGGAGCTCATAATAAAATTCCTCCAAGGCCAATTAGATCGAGCATGTTTGGATCGGATTGAAGGGGAATGAGGAGGGAAAACTGCTAAAAAGCTGACAAACTGACAGCTTTCCCATTCAAAATACCCGATCCAAACAACCCCTTAATTTCATCTGGGCTCTTTTTCAGGCCTTTTGTCAGGTAAGATACGAGTACTGACCGTATATTGGCCGTATTTGCGTTGTCCTTTATGAGCAAAGTGTCGGTGGGTCTCCATGTTGAGAGAGAGAGAGAGAGAGAGATTTGTTACAGTTATATATACTACACTGAAGTAACTATTACTTTGGTGATATATAAATTATTTTGTTACAGTACTGGGTACAGTGTGAATCTCAATCATATTCATACCTACCACTTGATGTAAGTTGTGCTTTGTTCTGTCGGGAACTTTTACTGTAATTAGTTCATTAAAAAGAGAAATTTGTTGTTAATTACTTGGAATCCAATGAAAAGCTACGAGTTAGGATTAAAGAGCCTAAACAATGCGGGCACGACTACGGTCCGATGCAACGTGGGCACGAACAAGTCGCATATGAGTTTTTGCCCCTCAATGAACAATACTTGAGTTAACTCGACTTGCTTTCCTTATAAGAAATTGGAAGTAAAACAAATGGTAAATTACACCAAACCCCGGAGCTCTCCCTTCACCGTTTTGTAGTAAACCCTCAGTAACTTTCAAAATCACAAGAAACAACTCTAAGAACTTTGAAAAATCAGACAAACCCCCAATAACTTTCAAAATCACACTAAACCACCAAAAACATTTACAATTATAGGAAATCACCAAATTTTTTTTCCACATTTTGCGAATAAGCCCTATAAATTAAAACAAAGAAACAACATAAAAATGCATTTTGAAGGATAATTTTAGAAATGAAAAAAAAAACAATTAGAGGTTGGGACCCTAATCTGATCATGAGCAAGCGGAAGATGAATGACAAAAAAAAAAACAGATTTCTATTTTTAGGATTAAAAAATATAAAAAGGTTATAAAATGTATTTTAATAATTTAAGTAATATTTTGGTCTTTTTAAGTCACATGGGTTGCAACTCACTGCGGGTGCCGAACAGTTGGAAGATTCCAATATGACTTCCACAGTCTTGGGTTCGATTCTAGACTAGATTATCAAAAAAAAAAAGGGAAAAATCTCTTCTAACCCAAAGTTTTACCCCCAATTATTTAAAAACCCACTCACTTTTACTCCGTAGCCGAGAAAATATCTGTAACCGTACCGTTAGGATACGAATATGGTTACTCAAATGGATAACCGATAGGATATGGTTACGGATATGGTTTTGTAGTGAAATATATGTATCCGTATCCGTATCTGAAATATCTGAATACATATTAGTCATACTCTAATGATAGTTTCGATTCTTAGATTATGGATTTGTGGTTAATTTTGATGATCAAGATGTCTAATCTTAACTTTTTAGTTATAATGGACATATTAACGAACTCTTTTGTATCATATGAACTATGTTTTTCTCAATACTATCTAGTTTTGTCATATCTGTTTTGTATCTGCATGCATATCCGCTTATATATCCGCATGTATATCCTTAACCGTATACGATTTTAACGGATATGGTTATAAAATTTTCTTACCAAGGTATATCTGTATCCGTATCCGAGATGGATAAGCGGATATGGATATGGTAAGCATCATATCCGAGCCGTATCCGGACCGAATGCACCTCTACCGCAAACGGATCGAATTCGGCTGTGTCAGTTGCTAATACTCGACGAGGCCGGTGTGTATGTTTTCCTATTTTAGACAATAAACCAAATAATTGAAATTATGATTTTGTAGAAATCGAGGTGGTTTTTGCCCCCAGTCAAATAATAAAAATTCATTTTAATTGAAATTATGATTTTGTAGAAATCGAGGTGGTTTTTGCCCCCAGTCAAATAATAAAAATTCATTTATAGGAAGTGGATGGAAAACACAAGAAGTGGTTTTTTCCTCAAATTTGGGTTTTCTCATAATTGGGGTTTTGAACCAAACAACCCCGTAAAAGAAAAAATTAAATAGCACTTTAATACCATGTAGTTACCTGTAAATATTGGCACTAGTGCTCAGGAAGGAAAAGCAGCAAATCCTTTTGATTCACCAAATCAGGAAGATATGTTAACTGAAAAACGTGCACAAAAACATGCACAGACAGTTATTGCTGTTCAGGTGAATGAATCTGGGACTGGAAAAGTAGCAGAATATGGGATAAATGCAATAAATGATTTACAAATCCATCAAGCTACACCAAGTGTTAATGCAACTGGTTTTTCCAGTATAAGCAGAGCAAAAATTGCAAGAAGAGCTTCTATAATCAAACCTCCTAACCCAGGTATTCAGTTATCTCTTTTCTCTTCATTGGATAATCCCTCATGTGTTGACAGGGGTGGGAGTTCTTTTTAAATGCACATTGCTATTTGGAACATAAGAGGATTTAATAAATCCTCTAAACACAAGATAGTGAGACAGTTTATTCAAGAATACAATCTCTCATTGTTGGGTCTTCTGGAAACTAAAATTCCTGGTAATAAGCTTCAAAGTTTGGCTATGAAAATAACAAAAGACTGGAAGTGGATTTCTAATGTTCATGAAGCTGGTAATGGAAGGATTTGGTTACTGTGGGATAGTGACATTCTTACAGTGCAAGAAATAATCTTAACAGACCAATACATTACCTGTCGGATAGAATCCAGAGATGGTAAATTCTCCAGCTTATGCACTATTGTCTATGCCCACAATCAAATGACAAGCAGGAGAATTCTTTGGAGTGATCTTTTAACTTTTAAAAGTAATGTTACTGGTCCCTGGGTTATTGGAGGGGATTTCAATGCAATCACTGGTTATGATGAGAAGATAGGGGGTGTATCTGTGTCAGAATCTGATATTGAGGATTTTCAGAACTTTATCATTTCCAGTCACCTTCTTCATCTGAAATCAACTGGATGCTACTTCACTTGGAACAATAAGCAAAATGCAAATACAAGAATTTGGTCTAGGTTAGACAGATGCTTAGTAAATGAAGACTGGATTCATCTATATACAACAAGCCAAGTTGAATATCTGCTACCTAGCTGTTCGGATCACTCTCCTGCTCTTCTAACCATTGAAGATGATATTATAACTGGTAAGAGGCCATTCAAATTCTTCAACATGTGGGTAAAGCATCCAGACTTCTTGCCTACAGTCAGAGCTATTTGGGAACAAAACATAGATGGTTACAAAATGTACAGTCTCCACTCCAAGCTCAAAATGCTTAAGACTGCTCTTAAAGATCTAAATAAGAAACACTATATGAATATCAGTGAGCAAGTTCTTAGAGCAAAAGATAGCTTAACTGAAATTCAAGGGCAACTGTCTGAGGATCTCTTCAATACTGATCTGATTAAAAGAGAAAAAGATTGTATCAAAAAATATGAAAGGCTTCTGGACTGTGAGTCATCTTTTTACAAGCAGAAAGCAAACATTAATTGGTGTCTAGATGGGGATAAAGGTACTAAATTCTTCCATTCCATCATGAAAAAGAAAAGGCATCAAAACAGAATTATATCTCTTTATACAGAGAATGGGACTAGGATCACTGACAGTGCTGATATTGTTACTGAAATTGTGGATTATTACAAAAAATTATTGGGGACTTCAATTCAAACAGTTCATCCTGATCCAATGGTTATTGCAAATGGCCCTCTTCTATCTTCTGATCAAAGTCATGAGCTGAGCTCTCCAGTTACAAGGGATGAGATTAAACAAGCTGTCTTTTCTATGGCAAATGATAAAAGTCCAGGCCCAGATGGTTTCAGTGCCCTCTTCTTCAAAGCATCTTGGAGTATTATCAGTGAAGAACTTTTCTCTGCAGTGGAGGAATTTTTCAAATCAGGAAAACTGCTCGGTACCTTCAACTCTACTTCTATTACTTTGATACCTAAGATTCATAATCCTCAATATGCTGCTGATTTTAGACCTATATCTTGCTGCAATTGTGTGTATAAAATCATAACCAAAATCATTGCATCCAGAATTCAAAAGGTAGTGGGATATCTGATAAGTGATGCTCAGAGTGCTTTTGTGAAGGGTAGGCTTATATCTAGCAATATCCTTTTAGCACATGAGATTGTTAAGCACTATGGTAGGAAAAACAATTCCCCTAGAGCCATATTAAATATTGATTTGAGGAAGGCTTTTGATACAATTAGTTGGGTGTTCATCAATGACATGCTGAAAGGTTTAAGATTCCCAGACAACATGATTTCCTGGATTATGGAGTGCATCTCTACCCCAAGATTTTCCATATCTATAAATGGTACTCCTCATGGGTATTTTCAAGGTGCTAGGGGTTTGAGGCAGGGAGATCCCTTATCGCCTTATTTGTTTGTTATTGGAATGGAATATCTGTCTAGGAAGTTAAATACTCTCAAGGGGGACAGGCTCTACAGGTTTCATCCTAAGTGTTCAAGACTGAAAATAACTCATCTAGCTTTTGCGGATGATCTTCTTCTTTTTGGCAGAGCTGATATGTATACAATATCAAGGCTAAGGGATTGTCTAGCTGAATTCAGTAAAACATCTGGGCTTGAAGCTAACCCATCCAAATGTTCCATATTCATGAGTGGAGTAGATGATAATCTGAAGAACCAAATCTGCAATCTCCTCAACTTCACTGAGGGTACTCTGCCTTTGAGATATCTGGGGCTACCTCTGATAGCTAAAAGACTCTCTTGGATGGATTGCTCTCCCCTTATTAATAAAATTTCAGACCAATTTAATACTTGGCTCAAGAGAAAATCCCTCTCGTATGCTGGCAGGTTACAACTGATTAAAACAGTGATTATGGGAATACAAAACTACTGGACCAGCAATTACATTCTCCCTATCAAAGTTCTTCAAAAAATAGATAAAATGTGCTCAGATTTCTTATGGGGGCATAAAATTCATCTGGTGAGCTGGGGTTCTATATGTCAGGAAACTGAACATGGGGGGCTTGGAATCTACTCTGCTGTGCATTGGAACTATACTATGGCGGCCAAACTTCTTTGGATGATTCATCTCAAGAAGGATATTCTTTGGATAAAGTGGATTCATGGTCACTATCTAAGACAGCATTCTATCTGGCAAGTCCAACCAAGGAAAAATGATTCATGGCAGTGGAAGCAGCTTTTAAGAGTGAGGAATTTGCTGATTGATAAACTTGGTAATGTGAATAGTCTCCAGAATGTCATCAGGGATAGCTGTGCTAAAGATAAAATCAAAGTCTCAGTGTTGTGCAGGAGAATTTTTCAGTACTCAAATCTGTCTACATGGTCAAGAACTGTTTGGGGAGGATGGAATCTACCTAAACACTCATTTATTCTTTGGTTGGCATTCTTATCAAGGCTGCTAACACAAGAAAGGCTTTACAAAATGAGAATTCTGAGCTCAAATCAGTGCATCTTATGTACAAGAGAAGGACAGATTGAAACCTGTCAGCATCTTTTTTTCGAATGCCAATATTCAGCTAATGTTTGGAATCAAGTTATGGATTGGCTATGCTTCAAAAGGAAATCATGCAGGTGGGATCATATCACCAGCTGGTTTGGGAACAATTTGAGAGGAAAAAGTTTCAAAATAAAGCTTAAAAGGATGGCATTATCTACTGCAGTCTACATGATTTGGCAAGAGAGAAATTTGCGTATATTTCAGCAGCAGATAAGAGGCCCTGATCATCTCTTTAGATTGATAAAGATACATGTATATACAAGGATCTTAAATGATAATATACCTCAGCACATAAAGAACTATGTAGAGAATTTTTAGTTTTTGAAGACTGTTTCTGTAACCAGTCTTGAGATAGACATTGATGTATTATAACTTTCATATATTGGTAATGAATAAAATTTTTCATTGACCAAAAATAGTTACCTGTAAACCCTCAATTATTTTCCGTGGC
Source organism: Asparagus officinalis (assembly GCF_001876935.1). NCBI lineage: Eukaryota > Viridiplantae > Streptophyta > Magnoliopsida > Asparagales > Asparagaceae > Asparagus > Asparagus officinalis. The sequence goes on from NC_033797.1 coordinate 40,402,907, forward strand.
ATTTATATACTCTATGTTGTGGTGTTCCCATTTACCCAAGTGCAACTCAGTGCCAAGTAACGAACAATTGTATTTCTGCATGCTATGCCCAAATCAACTTGGCGTCTAGAGACTAGTAGGGGCGACAACTCAGCCGACTTGCCGAGTCGACACCCCCTCATGTCGACTAGAAAGACGGTACTTGTTGCCCCATTTATCGAAGACGACTCACCACGAGTCCACTCGATCATTTACCAGACGCCTTGCGAAGTCGACTCGAAAGGCGTTACTTCTCGACGAAGCTAAATGACTATTTTCGCCTCGAGCTTATCCTCACTAGCAACGTGTCAACATCGTATTTAATGCTTGTCAGGCGCATTATGCCTCTAGCCCCGATAACCTTCATGACTCATCGGGCCATGTAAGCACTGCCATGCCGCCCATCACTTCTCGTTTAATGCCGAAGTGATTTATCCCCCACTGGCCAGCCGACACCTGTAAAGCATGTGCTGACGCAGCTTCCAGCCCACACTTCACCATCGCCTCTCAGTACTCAGCTGAAGTGACTGATCTTTCTTATACCCTAGGTATAAATACATGTACTACTCTCCATTGACGGGGGGACTTCTTCTTCTGATTTTTTCACAAATCTGATCCCTAAGCAGACATACTACACACACAAGAATGCACACAGTTTTTTTGGGATTGTGTTTTTGATTATTTGTATAACTTCATGAGAATTAGATAGGGTTAGAGATCAATCATGATTAGGAGATTGGGTCTCATTATGATTAGAAGTTTGAATCTCATTCTAATAAGGAAGTTAGGCTAGAGATAGAGTTTTGGTTTCCTTATACATTCTTCTATTGTTGGAGGAAAAACCAAGTAGAAGAGAGAGAGAGAGAGAGAGAGAGAGAGAGAGAGAGAGAGAGAGAGAGAGAGAGAGAGAGAGAGAGAGAGAGAGAGAGAGAGAGAGAGAGAGAGCCAATATTCTTGTAATCTAGGGTTAGCAAAGGGCGTAAGCCTGATTCAAGAATATTGTACAAGAGGTGAAGGTTTCATGGTCTTTGTCCATGCAAAAGATTACATAATTAGGAGAGGGTTTCGCAGTCTTTGTCCGTTCAAAAGATTATAAGGAGAGAGCTTTGGAGATAATATGAGAGTTGATTATGTATATGAGGTTGAGAAATTGAGAGACGAGAGTTGAGTGATTTCTCTTGTAGTTCTCCCTGATACATAGTGGATTTCTTATATTGTTGCCCCGTGGACGTAGGTCGAAGTTGGTCGACCGAACCACGTAAATCTTGGTGTTATTTCTTCTTGATTGTTGTTATTTTTTATCTTGTTGATTATGCGTTGGCTTTCGAGTTGCGCATATTGTAGTAGGTGAGGAGAGTAAAATTCCTTAACAAGTGGTATCAGAGCACTCCAGAACCTAGGAATCACTCCTGGATCGTCGAAATCTGCCTCCAAACCCTTGATCAGAAGACAAATTATTTTTTTTATTTTTCTTCATCTTAATTCTTATAACGCCACTAATCTTTACTTTTGTACGACGTCTATCTTACGAACTCGCTTCTGGATCCATCATCATGGCTTTGATACCACTTGTTAGGGAATTTTACTCTCCCCGCCTACTACAACATGCGCAACTCAGAAGCCAACCCACAATCAACAAGATAGAAAATAACTATAATCAAGAAGAAATAACACCAAGATTTTCGTGGTTCGGTCGATTAATTTCGACCTACGTCCACGGGGCAACAATACGAGAAATCCACTATGTATCAAGGAGAACCAAAAGAGGAACCACTCAACTCTCATCTCTTAATCTCTCAACCTCACATACATAATCAACTCTCATATTATCTCCAAAGCCCTCTTCTTACAATCTTTTGAACAGACAAAGACTGCGAAACCCTCTCCTAATGATGTAATCTTTTGCACGGACAAAGACTACGAAACCCTCGCCTCTCGCACAATATTCGACGGTGAAGTCTGCAGGCGACTGCAACAATGAATCACGGTGTCAAGGAGGTGCACCAATATGATTCAAGACGAGCAATGTAGGTGGAGTAAGAGGATAGCAAATAGGGGAAGGTTACCGTCAAGTTCATTTTGGGAGGAGAAGCATGGTTGATTTGCTTCTAATGTTAGAGGTGGCGAAGATGGTGCGCACATGAGAGGTGGAAGCGCCATAGCGAGACAGATGAAAGTGAGGGTCATAGGGACATCCTAGTTAGAGTGCACGTGTTTCGATTTGAAGTGCAAAAGAATAGAAGATGCTATCAGGAGAGGCAAAGTTTCAAGACGGCGATGATATCTCTTCAAGGGAGTTTGGGAATCAAATCCAAGATGGAGATTATTAGGATTGTGTCTTTGATCCTTTGTATAACTTTATAAGAATTAGATAGAGTTAGAAATCTATCATGATTAAGAGACTGTGTCTCATCATGATTAGAAGTTTGAATCCTATTCTAATTAGGAAGTTAGGCTTGAGATGGAGTTTTGGTTTTCCTATACATTCTTTTATTATTGGAGGAAAAACTAAGTAGAAGAGAGAGAGCCGATATTCTTGTAATCTAGGGTTAGTAGAGGGCGTAGCCTGATTCAAATATTGTGCGAGAGGTGAGAGTTTCATAGTCTTTGTTCGTGGAAAAGATTACATCATTAGGAGAGGGTTTCGCAGTCTTTGTCCGTTCAAAAGATTATAAGGAGAGAGCTTTAGAGATAATATGAGAGTTGATTATGTATGTGAGGTTGAGAGATTGAGAGATGAAATTTGAGTGGTTTCTCTTGTAGTTCTCCCTGATACATAGTGAATTTCTTGTATTGTTGCCCCGTGGACGTAGGTCGAAGTTGGTCGACCGAACCACGTAAATCTTGGTGTTATTTCTTTTTGATTGTGATTATTTTCTATCTTATTGATTGTGGGTTGGCTTCCGAGTTGCGCATGTTGTAGTAGGCTGTAGGTGTCTAAATATGCCTATAGGTATCCGAATATAGCTCGAGACAAAGAGAATACGATGAATGTCATTATCTAAGTCAGAGAGGATTATCCGAGCCAAACGGGATCATCCAAAACTGTAAAGAAGCTAACGAGCACATGAAGCAAGTCAGAGAAGCGTACAAGTCAACCAAACGACAAGATATGCAAAACGGTAAAAAATAAAAGTCCGGAAGGCCAAAAAATGGCTAAATCCCGAAGTGACCTGCGACCGCACGGGACACCAACTCGTGTCCAGTGCCCGCGCGGGACACCAGGACTTGCCACGCACCTGACTTCCCAAAATGCATTTTCGGGTGATTCTTTCGGGATTTCTTCATTCCAATAGTTCCCAACTAACTTGATATCACCCATATACATGGTTAGGCCGTTGTCAACTGAAGATATGACCAAATCATTCATTCTTATCCAAATATCCTGCATCTGAGGCCCTATAAATATGAGCCTAGGGCTTTTTTCACATGGGGCGAATTTTATCAAAGAGGGCGAGGTGCTGTTGGTTTTGTGAGTGTATTCTACGAAATTTCAGAGAGGGCTAACAGATCTTGGTGAATCTCGGCATAAAGAATGAACAATTCGAAGGATCTGAAGCCTCGTCCACCCTTTCCTTAAGATCAGGCTTGGACTTGATCTCGAGAAGAGTCGTAATCTCGCTTGGTCGAGATTATCACTTATGTTCTTGTTTCCTTTGTGAAACAATGAACTTCTAGCCTTCCGATCAATCAGATATAATCCGTAGGCGGTCCACAGATAAACCCTAGCACATGCAAAGATCTCACGCAAACAGAGGCTAATAAATAGTTTTTGTATGTTGTTTGAAGGAGATTGTAATTTTTATTTTTATTGTGTAAAGGTCTTATAAAAAGACCAATCTTTTTTGAACTTGTTGTAACGATCAAAGTTATAATGAGTTATGTAATGAAGAAAATAATTTTTGACCCAAACACATTGGCGACCACAGTAGGAGCCAACAGCTTCTCTGCTGAAGCTGTCATGCTGCAACCACGGATCCGGATCCCGGTTGATGAAGAGGTCGAGTACGAGTTTGACCAATAGAAATTCGAGGAGTATTTGTCGTCCTCCTCCTCCTCTAGATCGTCCTCCCCTCGGAAGCGCAGGAAGATCATCGCCTCCATTGCTGCTGCAACCGCATCTCGTAATACCCCTCTGACCTCCAATGAAGTCGGAGTTGCAGATATGAACTCCTCATCAATCAAGGAGTTGAGTAATGAAGACGCTCCAGCCCTATTAAAGAGAGCATGCTAAAGACAACGCTAACACATCGCGCGCCAGCATGACAAGACTTTGGAGCTGATAGATGGGATTCACTATGAGTCAGATCTAAAATTCAGGAACTGCCAACTGCCTCAACAGTGGGTAAATAGCCCCTCCTCCAAACTAGCAACGAATGAATAGATCCAAGTCCAAAGGACCCATTCAACCCTTGAGGAGCACATCCAAAAGCACCACACACTCATTGTGCATGCGTAGATTCTTGTGCAGAAGGCCAGAGAGTTGCAGAAGAAAGAAGTCACCAAGGAACCATCAAAACCCTACAAAATTTGGATTCTAAACTTTGAAACTGTGCGAAAATTAAGTCGGGAGACAACAAGGAATTCCTATAGCCGAGACAACCTGAGCTGTCTCGCACCTGGCCGAGACAGCCTGAGCTATCTCGCACCTGGCCGAGACAGCTTGAGCTGTCTTGCACCTGGCCGAGATAGCCAAAGTTGTCTCACACCTGGCCGAGACACCAATGGCTGTCTCACCCAAAGAGCCAGCTCCGCGACTTCTTCCGCATCTCCGACAGCCCATGTTCTTCTTCCGATTGATCATGTACCTTTGGTGAAGCCTCATGACAGTGTGGATCCCTACCGATCCAAAATAATAATGGCAAATCATCTTAGCCCTTTACACGAGGATTGAGACAAAGTTGAGGTTAAACAACGCTTGGTTCCGGTGAATGAACCCCGAGCAACTCGTCAAGCTAGGGGTCACACACGCCCTCGCAACAAGTCAGAGCATTCTCATAATGGGAAAACTCTTGTAACCGACCACCTTGGATTGCGAGTCATTGTCCAAGAGCATGTTGAGGCCCCACGGTCATGAAGGCGTGGCTTTAAACATCAGACTCTTGAGAATGCCAACAATCCATTAAAACCTCAGAAGGAAACGTGTTCGTCTGACGATGACAATATTATACCTGGGAAGTTATGCCAACACATGATAGGTTGCTCCGGTAATTATGCCGATGAGTTGTACTATCGGGTTGGGGGTACGAACAGATCTTGAAAGAGAGATATCCAGGAGATGGACTTTCATTGTTCATGTGCCAAAGTTATCAGAGCAGTATTATCAGCGTGTAGCTGTCCTAATACCGCTTCATAGAGGGTCTCAGTATATCAAAGGCTTTCCTCTAAAGTGTCGAAAACCAAGCCAAGGCATTTTCGTAAGAAACAATCAGCCGTTCAAGATGACAAACTTACAGAATTCATAATTAACATGGCTGATAAGGGAAAGTCGACTCGACTTTCTAGTTCTGACCCCCTCGTATCATATCGTCTAACTCAGCTACACACAGAGACTACTAGACATAGGGACTATTAGAGGATAAATAGAGGATTATCCTCGGATGATGAAGCATCAGATACCAACTCTGCAATCGCTTCTGACAACACAGTATCCATCCCAGGACAATTCCGCGAGGCTTTTATGATCAACACTGAGCAAATGGCCAAAATTCTCGAGGATGTTGTAGCCAAACAGAAAAAAGTATTCAAAATTAAAATAGAAACGGCTATGCAGCAGATAAGGGAAATGTATGACCAATAGATTTGGGCTTTATCTAATCAGATTGGCGAATCTAGTCGTCATAACAATACCTACCAGGCAGGTGATGATGCGGACATGGACAAACACCTTGATGCAGATAACCCTCATGTTGACCAAAACGCTAGGGGTGGTCCCACTAAAGATAATGACACTAGGGGTGGTCCTACCGATGATGACAATGCCGGGGGTGGCCGCGATGTTCCTCCTCGAAATCGACCAAGGAAGGATACGAGCGAGGATGAGAAGATGAAGGACCTCTAGGGAAAAATCAATGCCTTGATGTCCATTCAGAAGGTGAAAAAGATCGGCATCCGACAGAGTTCAACCTGATCAACTTCACACCGTACAATGGGAAGGATTCCCCCACTCAACACTTAATTTATTTCAAATCCCACTTGGGAGTGATATCTGGAAACGAGCCTTTAATGGCCCGGTCATTCGATGGCACCCTTCACGGGCCTACCTTCAAATTGTACCGTCGTCTCAAGCCTGGAAGCATCAACAGCTGGAACGATATGTAAAGCTTATTCCTTAGTAATTTTTTTGATGATGACACCAAAGTATCAATCAGGACGCTCTTTGAGGAGAAACAGGAAGACGAAGAGATAGTCGACGATTTCGTCAAGCATTTTCGAAATAAGGTAACGAATTGCTAAGATTTGATCATAGAGGACTTCATCCTCTAAACCTGTCATAACAACTTGTCCATTGATATCTTGAAAGTTATGTGAGTAGTACCGTCCAAGACTTGGAAAGAGTTGAAGGTGGACAGAGAGCAGGCCGAACGCTTCCTCAGAAGGAAGAAAGCCAAGAGAAGCCAACCGACGGCTAACTCTCTGAACTCAAACTTCACCTCCCGTGGTAAGGGGAAGTCACCTGCGGCAACTGTTGATGTTAATCAGACATCACAGCAGCAACCTCGGAGACATCGAAGGACTCCGGATCTGAGACTCCAAAAAGAGTACTCCTTCAAGGATGAAGAGGTTCCATCTATCTTCAAATACCTCCTTGAAAATGAAAAAAATCAAGCTGTCACCTATTACGAATCAGGAGGAAGCTGATAATACTTCGGATCCAAAATATTGTGCGTACCACAGGAGGATCCTTCATCCCACTAATGCTTGCTTTACTCTCAAGAACAACATTCAAGCCTGGTTGATGCCGGCATCATAACGCCGAAATAAGCTGAATGAGAACCCAATCCTTCGATGAGTATAAGAGGTTAAGTTGCTTCTCCCATACCTCTAACTAGTATATGAAGCTAAACTATTCCCTACCTTTGATGGAAAGTTCCTGGAGAATATTACTCTTAATATTCTTAAGGATAACCCTACAGTATGGCCGAATATAATTGGATTCAGGTTCGCCAAAGAGCTGGGGTGGGATACCTCAATGCATTCCCATGGAAAGTTCTTGGAGAATGCTATACATGATATTCTTAAGGATAACCCAAAACTAATAAATTCTTAATTATGATAAAGAATGATTAAGAACCTCCCACTCTGGCTATTTAATCATTTACAAGATGATTAAAACCCTCCCACTGTGACTTCTCAAGCACTCTTTCGTCGAGATGAGATTCAATGACTTCATCCAGTCAATCTTCCCTCACGAAATCATTTTAAATTTGCACGTTAGTATTTTATTTTGCAAACATAAAAATTTCACTGAATATTCATTTATGACATTCATATGCTAATTGTTGGAATTTGTTTAGAAAATAAAAGCCTCACAATTTAAAAAGAACTCATTTTTGAAGAGACTCTCCTTTTCATTATTGTGTTTGTTAGGAGAACTCTTTCATGCTTTTGTCCATTTGGATTTTAAAAGGTTTGGCCGTTGAAAGTTGACCAGTGTGATTTCCAAAGGCTTGACCATTAGAATTTCAAAAGATTTAACCACTGAAAGCACATTCAATCTTGTGAAATAGGACACATCTTCAAACTTTAAAGTGCAATTATTTTTCCTCTTAAAGCTTTCTCCTTCTAAATTCTAAAACTCATTAAAAATTTTATTCACGAATAATTCCTAAAAAATTCTAGGTTTGCTTTCTAGAAATTTTAATTTATACTGTATCTCAGGAAGATAATTTACTTTAATCTGAAGCAAACTTATATCGTCAAGTGGGATAAATATTTCTTTAGGGGGTGTTAGTCAATTAGGATATTTTCATGTGAAGTGGGATATTTTAGCCTGATAAATATGAACAATTTTGTGAAATGAGATATTTTGATAAAATAACATGGAATAAATTTTTACAATCATGAAGTATATATTTACACATTTTGATGATTTAAATACTATTTATGTATTTTAAAATTACCATTATTGATTAATAATTATGTATGAGAATGTTATTTACAATTAATTAAATTTTAGTTAGACTATAAAATATTAACAATTATTATTGTAGTATATGTTGTAGCTTTTTTTTAATATTATTACAGTACAAGTCTAAATTTTTTCGCATTTTCCTTCCTTTTTTGCTCCACAAAATTTCTTTACCTCATCTCTCAATTTTATTGTTTAACAAATTATGGATTGATACAATCTTTACTTTTAAATTAATTATATAATTATAATATTCGGTAAAAAAGAAAATATTATAAGAGACTGGAACTCTCATTTTTGTTTTACAATAAATTATACAATAAATTATATAAATTGAATTTTAGTTTTTTACCACCTGGTTCCAAGCTAAAACTTGGAAAATTTTAAGAGACTAGAACTCTCATTTTTGTATAGAAAAATAAAAATCGGGATTATTTTGTACAATTGTCTTAGTTCTAGTTTTATTAGAGTTTTTGTTAACTAACACTATAAAATTTTATCCCACAAATTATCCTAGTTCTATTTTTGAGTTCTATTTGACTAATCCCCCATTAAGGAAGAGTTTTCACGCCTCAAGAACTTCTTGTCCTTTACTGTTATTACTAATGTTTGCGTCAGAAATCAATTTCTTAGTGGAATCCATTACAACTCGTTTACCGAATTACAGATTCAAAAGAGTGAGCCTTTTTATAAGACTTCTTTACACAAATAAAATAAAAAGAAGACTTCCTAGAAACACACGCAAAGAATGTTTATCAATCGCTGCTTGCGTGAGATATTTGTTTGGGACACTTTGATCCGTGGACTGCAACATAACAGATTCAGGTTGATCTGAAAGAATGCTTGGTGTTCTTTGTTTCAATCGAGGAAACTTAGAACAGAAGTGAATAACCTCAACAAAGTGAGATTGCTACTCTTCTCAAGATCAAAACAAGGTCTGATCTCAAGGGAATGATTGGAAAGCTTGCAGATCTCTCTAAATCCTCTCTTTATGCGCATGAATTCGCCAAGATCTTGCCTCTCTTTCTCTAAAATTTGTGGGTTCTACCCTCAAACCGTCAGCAACTTGCCTCCAAGCCCGAAATTCCAGATTACCCGTGTATAGGGACGCTAGGGGTGTATTTATAGGCTTCGGATGTCATGTTTGTGGATAAGAATTCGTGATTTGGACGTATCTTCAACTGGTAACGACTTTCCAGTGTTTGAGGATATTCACAAAGCAGTTAAGAAGCCAATAGATCGCACGAATCCTGAGAAATCATCGAAAAATGCGTCAGGAGGCGTTACTATGCGAGACACATGTGTGTCTCGGGGGCGAGACACCTG
>NC_033797.1:40412957-40462859 GCF_001876935.1 Asparagus officinalis
GGTGTCTCGGGGGGCGAGACACATTATTGTGTCTCGCAGGTGAGACACAATGATGCATTTCGTAGGTGAGACACAATAATGTGTTATATTTTATTTATTAACACATTAATAAGATACTATGCTAATTATTTAACGTTATATTTTGATATTTTTATATAACACATTATTATTTCTTCACTATATTATTATATATTGTTAATAATTTTTTATATAAAATGCTTATTAATAGATTTTAAGTTTATTTTGATTAATATATTATTGTATAATACACTATAAATATATTAAATATTATTATTTAATATGATATTACATTATCATTAATATATTACTATCATATAAAATATTTTAAGTTTGGCTATATTTTGTTTTAATTAATAATAATAGTAACAGATTATATAACTATAATATAATATAATAAGCATGCTAATGATATTAAATTATATTATTATAATGTAATGTTACGGTGTACCCATTTTGCTAAAGTGTCTGCTCATTGCTAAGTAACGGACAAGTGTACTACATGCTATACCCTAATCAACTTAGTGGCCAGAGACTAGTAGGGATGACAACTCAGCCGACTTGTCGAGTCGACATTCCCTCATGTCGACTCAAAAGGCGGTACTTGTCGCCCCTTTTTGTCGAAGACGACTCACCACGAGTCTACTCGACCATTTGCCAGACACCTCACGAAGACGACTCGAAAGATGTTACTTCTCGGCGAAGCTAAAAGACAACTTCTGTCTCAAGCCTATCCTCATTGGCACCGTGTCAACATCGTATTTAATGCATGTCAGACCCATCATGCCTCTAGCCCCGATAGTCTTCATGACTCATCGGACCATGTGAACACTGCCATGCTGCCACTCACTTCTCATTTAATATTGAAGTGATCTTTCCCTCAATCACCAGGCGACACCTGTAAAGTAGGTGCTGACTCAGTTGTCAGCCCACACTTCACCATCGTCTTCTTGCAGTCGGCCAAAGTGACCAATCTACCCTTATACCTAGGTATAAATATATGTACTACTCTACCTTTATAGAGAGAGACACATCTGATCCCTAAGCAAACATACTGCACACACAAGAACACACACTGTTCTTTTTCCCCACTCAAGTTCATCATCTAACTTGATTGTCAGAGGTACAATGGGGGAACCAAAAACCTCGTCCGCTTACGAATTTCTACACATGCAGATTTTTCAGATACCCAACTCAAGAACCAGATATAGAGTTGAGAAAGAAAGCGGCCCCTCATCAATCCTCAACAAACTCATCCAAACACAGATACATATTGACTATGTGATCACTAGTACAGCAACATGTAATATATTATGTTAGATTTTAATCTCAAACTCAATATGTGTGGTGTTTTGAAGTAAGTATGGTGTTTTTAGTGTGAGAATGTTTTAGCTCAAAGAACACTTTAGTTTCTAATGCATTGTGTTTGTATTTTGACAAAAAAACATTATAGAAATAGCAAAGATAACATTGTATCCAAACGCTACCTTTGGTTTCTAAAGTTTCATATTCTTCTAGGAAGGGAGAAAACACCCTAAATGATTGCACACCTTGCAGGCAAATTGACCGTAGCTAACTTATTATATGTGAAATACTTAGTGCAATAGATTAATTGCTATAACATAAATATGCACTTGAGTTAGAAAATAGTTTGAAAAGTTTGTTTTGCTGTGATTCATCTTTTTAGCCAGAAAAACCACGAATGATGTAGCTAGTTCTCAACACCCTAATTAGTAAGAGACAAAATGTCAATATCTATAATTAAAATTTGCAGAATTAGAATTGTAGTCTTGAAGATGAACCATTCTTTTATATTCAACTAGTATCATGTACGTGCGTTGCACGTAGGCGCACTTGTTGATCAATTTTTTGGAATTCTTTTGGTTCTATTAGGTTAGAAAGTGAATAGTTATTAAGATATTATAATAATTAATAAAGAATTAATATTTATTCAATGAAATGAGACTTAATGCATACAGATTAGATGGGTATATTTGTAGGAGGTCATGAATAAGTTATTTTTAGCGAAAACAATAACTCTCTGCATAGAAAATTAACTTTCACATGTTTCTATTATAAAATATAAACTACTTGTAAAGCAAGAAGCTCAAGTACATTTACATGAGTGAGAGGGATGTCATTTTAAAATTATCTTTCTAGAAATTATTAAACCTCTTCTAGTTTATTATTAGCCTTAGAGTCCCCCAATTTATATTTGATACTTGTAATTTATATCTCTAAAATTGCATTTTAATGGTATTAAGTGCTAGTATATTGAGGAGGATTTAGTGCAACTCAAGATATAGAAGAGGGAATTATGTATAATTTTCCCTATTTGTCATAATAATGCAATTTACAGATGGTTAATGGAGAAATGGGTAAACCTTCATGAATGAGTTCCTTATTGAAGGGGGGAGGGGGTTAAGAAGATAGTGGAATAATGAAAAGTTGACGACTTTTCATATTACTGTAATGTTATGTCATATATTTATTTATTTGAATTGGTAAATAAATAACTTTTTACTCATATTATATTTGATAATTGCACATATTTAATAATTCATATAAATATTATATATTAATGTAATATCAATATATATTATAATTATTATACATTAACTATTATACTCAAATAGTAGATTAATAGCAGAAAATTCATAATACTCTTAAAATTGTAGTATAGTAGATTAATAGCAGAAAATTCATAATACTCTTAAAATTGTAGTAGTAATCCATTCTATAAGCATCATCAGGACCAACTAACTATATCATTTTCTAAATTGATCTTCCTGCACTTTCTATTTGTCCTTTATAACCCAATAATATTAATGTATTACCTTAGTGACCATAGAACGAAAATTAACCCTTTACACATATCGAGCGAAAGCAATTACACTTATAATGTATTATTATGGACAAAGATTTCTTTACCCCGAAAATAAGCATAATGCATTAAGAGATTCAACCAAACTATATAAACAATTTAGTATATTTACAAACATGCCTAGGAGTTGGAAACTAATTTACATGCTAAGGCAAAAACATATACGAAGATGGAAGGGGGAATACCAATTAGTTTATGACTGAAATAACTACAGATTTTGATAAAATATAGGACCGCCTTCTTTGTCGTCTTCACCGGTTTTTTCTCAGCTCTCTAAATTGTTACACTGATGATTCCATTACCATCTCCCCATTCAATTCGATTGTACTCAACCAGTGATGTTACCATTGACACACTCACACTTCTTACGGTTTATAAGTGCTGTAGTTGTGTCTCCTTACTTTTTAATATGAAACTTTTTTGATTAAAAGTTAGAATTTTGGTTAGAAAATTTTGATAAGATTCTATAGTAATTTATAGTGATTTATGGAAGATGGATAGTTGTAACGTTTTTCATTATTAGTGTGTAATGTCAAGACTTTAGTGGGGGGATGTTATCATAGTAATTTATAGTGATTTATGGAAGATGAATAGTTTTAACGTTTTTTATTATTAGTGTGTAATGTCAAGACTTAGTGGGGGAATGTTATTAGTGTGTGGTTAAATGAAAATTTTATGCTAATAAATAGGGAGGTTATAAAAAATCAAGTATGTATATATCTTAATGTATGCATGTATGGATGTGTTAGAGATGTATGCATGTATATGTTTCGGAGTGTATTTTTGGAAGAAATGTTTTAACATGGCAACACACTTTTATAATATAGTATTAGATTAGATAATGTATATATTTTATAATGTTGGGTTTTGTTATGACATAATTATAACTGCAATAGAAGTTACATGCAAAAAATATTGCATGCCACATTTTTTGCAGAAAACTAACCACATATTCATCATTTGGATATTTACAGTTTTATTATATGAAATGTATTTTCAAATCAAATTCAGTCTTTGCTTCGTTTGTTAACATATTTATGTTAAGAATTGCATTTCTATTGCAAATCAAGCATCTATTTTTCTCAAATTTTATAGGAACTATACTTTTAGTGGTTGGCATCTATTTTTGAATGATGGGGGCATTAATTTAGACTTTTATATAATGCAATAACATGCAATGTTTATTTTGCATTCAAATTTGTTGCAGTTGTTTTTGCAGAAGGAAAATTTAAGTATCATCTTCAACTAACTTGTTGCCAACCAAACATTAGAATAGAAATATAATTGCAACATTTATTATTGAAGATCTATTACGTGTCTAGAGGTGGATCTTTGTTGGCAAAGTAGTGCCACATGACACCACTTTGCCTAGCAAAGACCAAGAACCCACCCCAATCCCCAATTGGTAACCCATTTCTCCAAAAACCCATCCCATAACAAACTTTGAGCTTGATAATTCTTTTTATTCTATAGGTTGAGTTTGATAATTCTTTTTATTCTTCCTTATTCTTATAGATTTATCATGTTAACTTACCAAGAAAAGGTACATCCCTTACCTAGATAATTCGGTTTCTAAGCATGTTACCTAGGGCTGTCCATCCGGCCTGGCCCGGCTCGGCCCGAAAAACCGAGCCCGATCCGAAAAATTGAGCCCGGCCCGGCCCAGAAAATCGGGCCCGGGCCGGGCAAAACCGAAGCCCTGGTCGGGCTCCAGACCGGGCCGTTTTTTTTTTGTTTTTTTAATGTTTTTAAATGTTTAAATTTTTTTAAAAATCCCCATAAATCATAAAAATTATAGAAAATAACATAAAGTTTTTTAATAACTTGAAATGACATAAATTACAAGTACAAAAAATTATAAAAATAAAAGATGATAAAAATAAATTCTTTATTAATAATCAGTAACTCCATTACAAGTATAAATTTATTTTAGAATTCGTCGCATCATAATAAATGAGTACATCCCAACTAGGCTGGCATCTACCCACCTATATCACTATCAATTACAATTTTTTTTGAAATAATTCATTATAAATTTAAAGCTAATAAATAAATATTATAATTTGATGAATATTATCTAATCTTTATACCTATCTGCTAGTCCTAACTCTTCAAATTTATCTTTAATTATAGCCATCCGATCGATGCCTTGCGTTCGCTTCTCGTACCTCCACCAATCTTGTAAGTACATCACTACTTGTACAATATACAAATCTAAGCATGTCTTGTGGTCGTCGATCAAACATCCTGCTGTGCTGAAGGCGGATTCCGAAGCTACCGTCGAAACCTACACTGTTAGTAAGTCACGAATCATGATGAAAAGTATAGGATATAAAACTGATCCATATACTCTCCACCATTACAAAATATCTAAAACATTTCATTGACATTTAACTAAGGAAGCAGATAAATATTCATCTATTTCAGAAACCTCTAATACTGATCCAAGTTCAGATTCACCAGTTAATTCAGCTACCATTGCACATCTATCAAAACTTACACTTTTACCTCGGCCTGTGCTCGAAGGCACCGAAACTGTAGACTGTTGTGCATCTACACTATGTCTAGCTGCATATTCATCATATAATGTTTAAAAATAATTTCTAATAGCTAAATGATGAGAAGTAGCAGTAAGGATGGATCCATCATCTAAGTCTATAATCTGTCCACCATACAATGGTTGTAACAAACTTCAAAAGTCAAAATTCTTCAAACATGGATCAATAAGAACCCCCAAATCAAAAATATGAGGAATAAGCCTAACATACGTATTACATTTGCTCTCCATTTGAAAAATTATAGCTCCAAAAGTATCATTCATACGATATTTGGCAAATTTTTTTTAAATATTTAAAATTTGTAAATCAGCTAAAATAATTATTGGATAATAACAGCCAGATAATAACATTGTAGCATCATAAAAGACTTGTAACATCTCATTTAAATTATATATAATTATCCATTCATCTTCAGTTATTCCATAAGTACTACCAGAGCTAGAACTAGAAGCATAAAAATTTATAAAATCATTTATAATTTCTTTATATTCTATTGCTACACTTAATATTGTATAGGTGGAATTCCACTTATGGTCAACATCTTTTGGATTTAGTCTGGGCTTATATTTTTTTTCTTTTATAACATTGTTTCCATCTTTTAATTCTTATTTCAGAAGCATTAGGCATATTAGTAACTGTTCCAACATTTTCTATCATGAGTTTAATTTCAGAAAATGCACTTTAAACAATTAAATTTAAAATATGACAGATACATCTAACATGAAAAAGTTCACAATGACATGACAATGACAGAGTTGTTTTAATAAAATCAACAACTATATTATTATTATTTGCATTATCTAGTGAAAGAGAAAATATTTTTTTGATCAATTTCTAGTTTTATAAGTTCTTCAATTATTAAATTTGCAATATTAATACCAGTATGTGACTCTTCAATTGCAATAAAAGAAACAACTCTTTTAAACATTTGCTAATTTTTATCAATCCAGTGTGTTGTGATACATAAATAACCAGTTTGCACTCTAGATGTCCAAATATCAAAAGTTAAAGAAAATTTATAGTTTAAATTTTTAAAATAAAAAATTATTTTTCCTTGTTCCTCCTGATAATATTTTAAAATATCATGTTGATAGGTTTAACGAGAAAATTTTATAAATGTGGGATAAATACCATCTCTAAACAAAATTTTAAATTCATCATCTTCTACTAATTTAAATGGAAGGATTTTAAGAACGATAAACCTGATTACGCATTTCCTGGCTCGGGCAGCGTCATAATTCCAACTACTGAGACTACCAGAAGAGGAGGATTGGAAAATCATAGATTGTCGGATATCACCTTGAGGATTCTGGCATTTGTTATGTTTTTCTATATGGCGTTTGAGGTGGTTGATGCGCTCTTATGATGAGATTGGAAAGTCTGGCTGCATAACGCACATTTAACCTTCTAGGTGATGATCCTACCGTGTTCATCCTTGGTGACGTCTATCTTTTTAAAAAATTACATACATCGGATCTCGGCCTTTTAGGAGCTCTTGGTGCAGATTCGTCGTCACCAGATTCAGGATTAACACTGGTAGGAGGAGCAGTTGTTGTAGGAGGACTCATTTCTGGATCGGTAGGAGATAGGTTTTGCTCTTCATAATCAGATCCAGAAGCAAATTGATGGAAGTATTAGAAAATATAAAAGATTATAAGAGAGTATAAGATTGTATAAGAGAGTATTAGAGAGAAGTAGATGGGTTTTGATGTGAGGAGAAGAAGTAAAAACCCATTTTTATTTATAGAGGCGGCCTCCTAGGCAAATGACCAAAAAAACCCTCATATTCTAGCCATTTTTGACCGTTTTTAGGGGGGAAACGGTCAAAACGCACGTTTTGGCCATTATGGTCGGGCCGGGTCGGACCGGCCCGATCAATTCTGCCCAACGGTCACCAGAGGTGGCCGTTGGTGCCGGGTTGGGTCGGCCTGACGGGTCTGGCCCGGGTTTCCGGGCAAAACCCGGGCCGGGCCAGGCACCAGGCCGGGGGCTTTTTGGACATCCCTAATCTTACCTTAATAAGATGTTCATGACATTTCTATCGTTAAAATCTAAGGTATTTGGGCTATAAGATGATATTTGTAATGGAACAATAGTTGATTATACTAAGAATCCACAAACATAAAATTTACAAATAATTGATAAACTGAATAAATCAGAGTGTAAATAAATGAGAAGATTTGAAGTAATTTGGATTACTCTTTCTTTATTGCATGTAGACATTACTAGTCTTTATATTAAATAATTTTGACGATATCAAAGGTATGATTGTAGAGACGATTCAATAACTAGAGAAACATATTGTTTATTTTTAATTATTAATTATGTCTTGACATCATTTCCTGAAATCTTGAATCCACATTGTATGTGTCAAACAGCATCTCCTTGGCTCTTGAGTCATTTATTACATATGTTGTCAAAACGTATTGAATAAAGTTTATAGATGACATATTAACATATAACAGATACATAAATAGAATTCATACGAGAACAAAATGTGAACGTGGGGGTCACAAGCACGTGAACAGCTTCACGTGAACACACCCCGTTCACAATGGAAGTCACGCGCTGAAGTGGCCCAGGTACGGCCCAATTTGCATTAGTATATAAATCCCGATTTCCTCTTCTTAGGTTAACGCGTGCAAGGGGAGAACGCGAAGAAAAATAAAAGCAGAGGCGCCGACTTTGAGTGCAGATCTGGAGCAGTTTTCCGTGACTACTTTGAGAGGGTTTGTGCATCTTTTTGAGAGAGAATTTATGAGAGATGTAAGAGATTACTTGAGAGTTTTATTTGTGAGATTTTATGTGATTGTAAACCCTATTTGTATTCTCTTTCTCTCTAATAGTAAATCTCCCCCTTTCTTGCCCCGTGGACGTAGGCAACTTGTCGAACCACGTAAAATAGTTTGTATTGTTGTGATATGTAATAGCTTATTGTGATTTGTAATAGCTTGTTTAGCTTGTTTGTGCATCCCATTTTGTTAAGATATATCACTTTCGATTCTTGTTTCCTTTGTGAAATAGAGATTTAGTTGTGATCTTACTCTCTCGTTGTGCACCAGAAGTACTGCCGAAATTTTCGCTGCGCACAACAAGTGGTATCAGAGCTCAGGTTTTGGCTTGGGACTTGTTCGAAGGATTCACTAAAGGATTCCTATTTGAAGAGTTAGATCTACAACATGAGTGAAACAAGCACATCAGGATCATCTCTTTCGAAGGCGATACAGAGTCTGAGCATCAATAATACAAAGATTGATGTTCCGAAACTCGACGGCAAGATCAATTTTAGTTTGTGGAGGTGCCAGGTGATGGATGCGTTGGATGCACAAAATTTTAAGGATTCTCTTGAGTTGAAAGAAAAACCAGATGATATGGAGGACAAGATTAGGAAGAAGATAAATAGTAGGGCTTGTGGAGTTATTAGGTCATGCTTGACGCCGAATCTAATTTATGATGTGATGAACGAGACGTCGATAAAGAAATTGTGGAAAACACTCAATGAAAAGTATCTTACTAAAAGCATTGAGAATCGGCTTCACTTGAAGAAGATGTTTTACCAGTTCAAGATGAAGAGGGGAGTTTCCATTATGGAGCATGTAAATAACTTTACGAAGTTGCTTTCAGATATGACCAATGTGGATATCATGGTTGAGGATGAAGAAAAGGCGATGCTACTTTTGTGTTTGTTGCCGAATGATGACTATGTACTTTTTTCCTAACTATGATCAATGGTAGAACTACTGTTAGTTATAAGGAGGTGACCTTAGCTTTGGTAAATTATGAATTGAGGAAAAGTGTTAACGAACCCTCCGAGAAGGCATCAGGAGATGCATTAGCAGTTCGAGGTCGTATTCCAAACCGTTGGCAGTCCAACCGCTCAAAATCGAGGAATAGAGATGACCATAAGAGTGTTGATAGGAATCAGTGTCGTTTTTATAAAGAAGAATGACATTTGAAGAACAAGTGCCCAAAGTTAAAAGATAAACCCGAGAAGAATAAAGGGAAACTGTACAAGCTTCGGAAGTGAATGTTGTCAAGGCTAGTGACGACAATTCAGATACAGATTCTTTGGGCTTTCATGCTTAGCATTACTGTTAGTTTGTTACACTGACTCTACGGAGTGGGTGCTACATACCATATTTGCCCTAAGAGGAATTGGTTCTCCAGCTTTGAGGAGTTAGAAAAAGGAAATGTCGTGCTTATGGGTAATGATCATGTATGCCCTATTGGTTGTATTGGTATAATTCGGATCCGCATATGTGACACGGTGACTTAGGAGCTAAAGGAAGTAAGGTTCGTGCCGCAATTAATGAAGAATATTATTTCACTTGGAACTTTGGAGGTAGCTGACTATCGGGTGATCTTGGAGAATACAACTCTGAAGGTCACGAATGGGTCCATAGTGGTGATGCGAGGTGTCAGGGAAAACAACCTATACTACTTGAAGGGAAAGACAGTTACAGAGGGTCTGGCAGCTTCTATCACTACAGAGAAAGACACTACCAGTTTACGACACGTTTATGACACATGTGTTTAGGACACACTGGTGATAAGTCCTACAGGTATTGGCGAAACAGGAGCTATTGAAAGGTTCGAAGACCTGCAAGATGGAGTTGTGTGAACATTGAGTACTTGGGAAGAAGATGAGAGTGAAGTTTGGCACTGCTATTCACAATACCCAAGGTATATTGGACTACATTCACACAAATGTTTGGGGCCCTTTCAAGCACACATCACTTAGTGGGGCCAACTATTTTGTCACTTTCATTAACGATTATTCCAGGAAAAATTGGGTATATCCTATGAAGCATAAACATGAGGTCCTGGATATTTTTGTGGAGTGGAAGAAGAAAGTGGAGCTGCAGACAGGTAGAAATGCGAAGACTCTTTGTTCGTACAATGGAGGAGAATATAAGAGCGATCCGTTTCTACAGTTTTACCGAGATCACGACATTAGGCGACATTTCACAGTTGGTGAGACACCACAACAAAACGGGGGTGGCTGAGAGGTTGAACCGTACCTTGCTGGAGAAGGTGTGATGTATGATAACACAGAGTGGATTGTCAAGATCCTTTTGGGTCGAGACGTTGGTTTATAAGAGCCATCTCGTGAATAGGTTGTCGTGCACTGCGATACAAGGGAAGACTCCGATGGAGCGTTGGTCTGGTTCGATAGCTAGTGATTATGAGTCGCTTCAGATATTTGAGTGTCCAGCTTATTATCATGTCAGTGATGGTGAATTGAATCCGAGTGTGAGAAAAGTTGTCTTTGTGGGATTTAGAGAAGGTGTTAAAGGCTTCAAGTTATGGGATCCACAGGATAAGAAGATAGTTATTAGTAGAGATGTTACATTTAACGAGGCATACATGGTGAGGCCTCAAGTCCCTCAGCAGGTGAAGGGAGACTAGACAAGAGGGATATCGCGCAAGTGGAGGAGGATGTGACTCCACTCACTCCAGATATCATTGTATTCATTGAGGCTCCTACAGAGGTGACACTGAAAGAAAATGGGATGCCAGTTGAGCATTTAGAGGATACAGTGAATGGTGAGACTCAGGAGCTGGGTCATAATCAAGAGTCCATTGCAACAAATAGACCGAGAAGGGTGATTCGTCGGCCAGCTAGATATAATGATATCATGGTTGCATATGCCTTATCAGCAGAGGTCGTTGATGATTTGGTTCCTTCTACATTCAATGAGGCAGAGTCTAGCTCTGATTCGATCAGGTGGAGGGAAGCTATGGAGGAGGAGATGCACTCTCTTCAGAAGAACGGCACTTGGGAACTTGCAAAGCTACCGAAAAGTAAGAAGGCTATTAGATACAAGTGGGTGTATGCAAAAAAAGAGGGATCTTCTATTGGGGACATTCGGTACAAAACCAGATTGGTTGTTAAGGGTTATGCACATCTTGAGGGAGTTGATTACAACGAGGTATTCTCACCTGTTGTAAAGCATTCGTCGATTAGGATTTTTTTGGCATTGGTGACACAGCTGAATTTGGATTTGATCCAGATGGATGTTAAGACAGCCTTACTACATGGAGATTTAGAAGAAGAGATCTACATGACACAACCTATGGGATTCAAAGCTGCAGGAAAGGAAGAATTGGTATGCAAGCTGAAGAAGTCTATTTACGGATTGAAGCAATCGCCATGATAATGGTACAAGAGATTCGATGGTTTTATGATTGGCCGAGGGTACACGAGAAGCTCATATGACCCATGTGTTTACATGCATAAGCTACAGGATGGTGAGTACATCTATTTGTTACTATATGTTGATGATATACTTATTGCCTCCAGGAATTCTTTGGCTATTCGAAAGTCAAAAAATGAGCTGTCATCCGAGTTTGAGATGAATAATCTTGGAGAGGCGAAGAAGATATTGGGTATGAAGAACGAGAGAGACAGGGCGAAGGGGAGATTGAAGCTTACACAGAGGAGTTATCTATAGAAGATGTTGAAGAAATTCAGCTTTGATGAAAATGCAAAGGCAGTGAGTACTCCATTGGCTCCCCACTTCAAACTTTCAGCTTTGATGTCGTCTGTTTCAGTTGAGAACAGAGAATATATGTCGAAGGTTTCATATGCCAGTGCGGTAGGTAGTTTGATGTATGCTATGGTGTGTACGAGGCCATATTTATCACAGACCGTGAGCATGGTATCTAGGTACATGCACGATCCTGAGAAGGGTCATTGGAAGGTCTTGAAGTGGATTCTTCAGTATATCAAAGGTACCGTGGATGTTGGTTTGGTATTTCAGAAGAATATGGAGACATGGCAGGATTGTATTGGATATGTGGATTCAGATTATGCGAGTGATCTTGACAAGCGCTGGTCTACTTCTGGGTATGTGTTCACATTGGCAGGAGCACAAGTATGTTAGAGATGTACATTTCAGTCTATAGTGGCTCTCTCTACTACAGAGACGGAGTATATGGCAGTGACTGAAGCTGTGAAGTAGGTTTTGTGGTTGCGTGGATTGTTGGAGGACTTGGGGTATGTGGGGATTGTACAGGAGACCATTCGGGTGTATTGTGATAGCATGTCGACTATCTATTTGGCAAAGAACCAGGTCTATCATGCACGCATGAATCACATTGATGTCAGATTCTACTTCGTTCGTGATGTCTTGGATGATGGAGATCAAGAGATGTCATATTAGAGAAGATCCACACAAAGGAAAACCCTACGAATATGTTGACCAAAGTTGTTTCAGGTGTTAAGTTTGATCATTATTTGGAGCTTTTGAACATTCTTCAGTGTTGAGGCCTTTGGAGACCATTTGGGTGAACAACGTGAGGATTGATTCCTTGGGCAAAGGATACGTAGGCAGTCTTTACGATGCAGCCGGTTTGGATTAGTTGATTTTGATGGAGGTGAGATTATTTGAGCTCTCGTTCGAGTTTCGGACTTGTTGTGGATTGAGTCCGTTGTCGTGGATTTATTCCACTTCGTACTGGACGCAACAAGTGAGACATTTGGATGTTTTTGGTGTCTCGGATCTCTCTGGTAATGTTCGTAGTGTTCTTCTGGTATTCGTCCATAATTTGAGGTTTATCAAATGATGTATGAGGTGGAGAATTGTGAACGTGGGGGCCACAAGCACGTGAACAGCTTCACGTGAACACACCCACGTTCACAATGGAAGTCGGGCGCTGAAGTGGTCCAGGTGCGGCCCAATTTGCATTAGTATATAAATCCCGATTTCCTGTTCTACTCTAGGTTAATGCGTGCAACGGGAGAACGCGAAGAAAAATAAAAGCAGAGGCACCGACTTTGAGTGTAGATCTGGAGCAGTTTTTCGTGTCGACTTTGAGAGGGTTTGTGCATCCCTTTTGAGAGAGAAATTGTGAGAGATTTGAGAGATTGTTGAGGGTTTTATTTGTGAGACTTTGTGTGATTGTAAACCCTATTTGTATTCTCTTTTTTTCTAATAGTAGATCTCCACCCTCCTTGCCCCGTGGACGTAGGCAACTTGCCAAACCACGTAAAATAATTTGTCTTGCTGTGATTTGTAATAGCTTGTTTAGGTTCTCTCGACAAGTCAGTCCTAGAACTGATGAGAGGAAGAGTGTATATCCCACTTTGTTGAGATAGACAAGTCAGTCCTAGAACTGATGAGAGGAAGAGTGTATATCCCACTTTGTTGAGATATATCACTTTTGATTCTTGTTTTCTTTGTGAAACATGAGAGGAAGAGTGTATATCCCACTTTGTTGAGATATATCACTTTTGATTCTTGTTTTCTTTGTGAAACACGGATTTAGTTGTGATCTTACTCTCTCGTTGTGCACCAGAAGTGCTGCCGAAATTTCTGTTGCGCACAACACAAAAGAGCTCTTAGGATCTCACTAGAAAGAAAATGCAGAAATTTAAAAAGCTGACCTTTCCATTATCTTAACTTTATGGAATCAGTTTCCTCCATTTATTACTTCGTGCTCCGAGTTATTTCTTGCCGAGTAGTTGAAGATCTCAAACAATGTAGAAACTGGTGTTGTATTTGTGATTTCAGTACTAGCCAAAGAATCGATCACATCATTGTACCTACAGTCTCGCTTATAATCAAGTGTAATTATCTGCAACTCGTGTGTGCCAATAATTTCTTGTGATATAGCCTACAAATATGAATAGAAACAATATCTAAATTGAGGTTCGCATAACAGAAACGAATTTGATTCCATGACATTATAAAATTTATGATATTCATGCCTGGATTATCTAAATTGAGGCACGTGACATTCCACAGGAATACTAACACGTGTTTAATCTATGGGCCTGTTTAGCAATTCACTAAAAATGGGTAAGTTTCAAACATGGCTCGGTTTTTTTAATATGTTTTGTGTTTGGGAAGAGCCGAGTCAAAGTTGGCCTAACTTTTTCAAGTTCATTTTTCACCTCTTAACTAGGGAAGTCAATTTTTGCCCATACCCATTTACCCACCTAGCCCGTCCATTACTTGACCCGCCCAAAACCCACCCATTTAGTTAAATGGGTCTAATCGGGCGGGTTTATTTTAAATTATACTAAATGGGCGCTAAATGGGCGGTGTTTATTAACCTGTTTAACTTCACACCCAGAAAGTATATACACATTCCAAGTTCATCTTTCATCTTCTTGTAGAACCCTTGAATGAGATCTTCGTTGTTTCTTCTACTACTACGTAGTATGGAATGCATAAAAAACCGATATCTTATCTTTGGAGGAAATTGTCAGTGCAACTCCAAGGATTGGAATTACCTTTTTATTACTTTCAATTCAGGGTTGGATTACGTTGTGAGAATGGACCCATGTGTATCTGCATGGTCTGAATACAATAGAGGAACATGTGCTTATAATTGGCTCTACTTTGTTCGTTTATTTAAGAGTGCTAATAAACACTTTACACTTGTCGACAAATGTTTGTCACCAAATTACATGTGAACAATCTAGGCCAAAGTAGATAATGTTAGTTTGCAGTAGACAGAGGGTAAACGAGACTGCTAGCTAGCAACATATTCCTTAAAGTCTCTTGTAGCAAAATTTCAAAATTACGGTGAGAACAGTTTTGCATTCTAGAGCATGTGTTTGCGGGCGTAGTATCAATTTAACTATTGAAATCTGAACTATTTAGTGCAGCGGTACCTTTTCTGAATCCATTTTAAAATTGTATCTGATACGATTTGAATCTCCATCTTAATGTGTTTTGCGTAATACCAAAATTTCGATATTGTGGGAAGACTGAGGATTATGTTTCCATATTCTTAATGGTTATGGTTGGTGTGCAAACATGGTTGATAGAAAATGTGCAATTAATAGTTGTATTTTCGTATTTGGTTGTTTTGTTACAACTCTAGTATATTTTTAGAGTCTATTCACCTGTGATATGGATTGCTTCTCTGTTTGGTTTGAATACAGTACAGGAACATGTGCTTATAGTTGGCTATTTAATTTTTTTAGTTAAAAGAGTTCCATGTATCTAAGCACAAAGTAGATGAGCTTAATTTCCTTGTACAAGAGTGTAACGAGTGCTCAAATTTAGACAAATAGTAAATGAGAATGCCAGTCAGCAGCGTATTCCTCAAACTCTCTCATATTGCCAAAATTCAATTTACAATAAGGATTGTCGGTTATAATTTTATATTCTAGAATATCTTTGCAGACCGAACATCCTTTTCATACATTGAAACCTTAACTATTTACATATCATTGTCTTTTTCTAAATCTGCTTAAGTTGTGAATGAATGAAAGACATGCTGAAGGAGAAGTAACTTTCCATGGCTGCTAAAGTTGGGTGCATCTGTTTCATGTATTGTGACACATGATGAAATTTGCAGTTGCTTGTTATAGAAAAGAGAAACATAATAAAATTATTCATGGTTTTATGCTCTGCTTTTATACAAAGATATTTATCCTTAACATAATTGAGCTGGTTGTTTGCTTGTTTCTTTCAGGGTGCATGAGGTGTTACAATCAAGAAAACTAATCTTGCTTTGATCTTCGGCATTTATGATGAGCCAATGACTCTTGGGCAGTGCAATATGATTGTTGAGAGGCTTGGTGATTATCTCAATGAATAGGGATTTTAGGTTTGTTGTGTTTCCTTTTTCTATTTGGGTTTGGTGTGGTCCCTCGCATTGCAATGCTTGAAATGAATAATTGTCAGTTCAACAATTATGTGGACTCTCGTGAGGGGTTTGATGTTTGGTTAATGTGTTTGTTATGATCCCTATCCCATCAAAATTCTGTCTGTATTTTTCCTTTGATTGGGGTTATTGTGGCATTTTAAGGCGAGTTGTGATACTTATTCATAAGACAGGTTTGCATGTTCGAAAAAGTTGTGCTCTATTTGAATTCTATTTGAATTTCTTTTTGATGTGGCATAAGTGGCTTCTTGTGGCATTGGTTATCGTAATAAACAATGTATATCATTTTGCAAGTGATGTATTCTTTGAGTTATTTGCGCTTGGCATAATAAAAAGAAAAAAAATACATGATTGGTAATTTTAATGCTATCTTGTTCAATATGTTCATGCTATTCCTGAATGGGTTATGTACATGCCTATGCATATTTTGATAATTCAAAAAGTTTACAAAAAGCCCCTAATAGTTTACAAAAAAAACCCCTAAAAGTTTACAAAAAACATCTTAAAAGCATTATACATATATAGCTACTATAGTTAAATGGGCAAATGGGCGGCCCGTTTATTAAATGGGCGGGTAAAAACCCGCCCATTTAGAAAATATTAAATGGGCCATAAATGGGTAAATGGGCAAAACATGTCCGCCCATTTATGACCCGCCCGTTTAATGCCCAAACCCACCCGTTTAACACCCCTACTCTTAACCAAGCCAGAATTGGTCCAGCCCCTACCCTGGACCAACTCTGGCCTTGTTAAAAAATAAACCAAAATTGGCCTAGTTTATGCCAACTTCCCAAACAGAGCCATTTTAATAAATTGCGGTCATAAAGGATGAAGCAAGATAGTAGATAACAAAACCTTAAACTCAGTGAGAGAGATCCCACAAACCTGAAGTTGGTAAACAACCGTGGCGGCTTCAAGTTTTAGTAATATTGATTATTTCTCGAGATACCGTAGCGAACATATCTAAAGGAGAAGTAGGATAATAATCAAAGTCTACTTGCATGATTAGGAAGTCCAGAAACTGAACACAATCCCATTACAATAGTATACCAGCTTATGACCTACGGATTGAGTCTCAGACTCTCAGGTGCAAATAACCGTTGAACAGCCTATGACTCGCAATTGATCTATCAATTTATCTTAAGAAAAGCATCATTTCTGCGAACAAGATAGTACATTACTGCTGCACCTATGTAGATTTCAGTATAGTTCATAGTAATACAAAGCAGCAAATGAACTTATTGCCAGTCCTACAGTGATTCACTACTTCATTAAATTACTAAGTGGGAACAAATACACAAATGAGAACGTGAAGGGCAACCTATTTGTTTGGTCTTTTAGGAACTGATGATCATCATCAGGAGATAGATGCCTCTCACTATTACTTGATGTTGAGACCTCATGCCTTTTTAACCTTGGTTGAAGTTCGCAGGAAAATGAACCTGAAAATCCAAGCAGCAAGAATGGCACCGGTGAAGGAGGGAATCCAATAGACGTAGAAATGTTCCCATGTATTGTGACTGTTATCAATATACGCCCAACCAAATGCCTGTAATAAAAACATATAATCGTGATCATTGTCCACGATCATTTAGTACTTTCTTCCAAGAAAAAAGACTAAAAATCATTCAAAAATTATATAGAAACAGAGGCTAAATCTTGAAAATTTGAGGAGGTACAGTACGAAAAACTCATGTTTAACTAGAAATAACAGATGACCAACGTGCACTGCTTGTTTTAGGTTTTTGATGCCTTCTAAGTAAATTAATTTCAAGAAGCAAGATTTGAATATGAAAGATGAAAGCAAGATCTCGAAAAGTAATAGCAGTTTGGTGATTACAATATGAGCCATCACTTGACATGACAGCAATAAATAAAAATAATATATATAACATGCTGTGAATCCTTTGCAAGATGACCATGGCAAACAGTTCATTGCAATATAAAGCTATCAAAAACATATTTACTTGCTCTATGACCAGTGAAATGGATGTTGTTAAGATGCACTGTACATCTTGTGTTATGAGCTCACTACCATTTGAATTGTTGGGAATTAAAATTCTCACCTTTAGGGTTTGTGCCGAACCTATTAGTGAATAACAAACAATCTCAAAGAAAACTAGCATGCAATCACAAAGTAAGAAGACGAGATTAACATGGTTCGGTAATAAGTCTATGTCTACGGGAGACAGGGAGCGGAGTTCCTTTATTTTCTCTAATAAAATTACAAGATCTCTCAAATCCTAGCTTGCAAATCCTCACAAGAATTGATCTCTCCTAGTCTCTCTACCTCAGCCTCTCTACAACATGAACTGGATGGAGTTTCTTTTGGCATGAAAACCCTAGATCTCAGAAAACACCGCCTAAATTGGGTAGAATTTGTGTCCAAATAGGAGATGAAAGCCTAGAGTCAATAGGACTCAAACTGTTCAAGAAAACACACGAGCGATCTGACCAGTCAGTCCGACCGATCAAAAGACCCCGCCAGTATACCAGCTGGTCCCAGTTGCCTGCTGCCACTTTTGTTTCATTTTTCTTGCTGCTGCTTGCTTTTGTTTGCTGCTTGTGTTGCTTTCAATTTGCAACAAAACCCTTCAAATTGGGCCATTTACAATATGACTCTCATGCATTCAAATCACATCATTTAGCCCTTGTTGTGCCATCGCGAATTCATAAACATCATAGCCATTGCGTGCATCACTGAATAGAATGGATCTGCTAATTTCAGAAAGGCGTCTTTACCCAATATGCTCTCCTATTTGTTTGTCATGTTGACCTCGTGACAGCAAAACATATGAGAATCTTCCCTTTCGCTCATACATGATGTTTCAGAAAGTGAAGGCAATTTACAGGTGTGGATATTTGCTTTTGAGATGTTAGAATGGAAGAAAAGGATTTGTGTAGCTCAGCCCAAAAGTCTGCAATAAAGGCTAATTTATTTTTTATTCTTTTTCTGGTATAGTGCCAATGGGTTCCAGTTCTAAGATTTGGTTTTTACATGGATAAATACAACGTATCTAGTATATCCCATAGAGTTATTTCCTCTGCTGTGTTTTATATAGTCAGGTATGTCTGAACTCAACTCAACATTTTATAGTAAAGAAACTTTTCTTAAATCCAAAGTACTTATTTTCAGCTTTAAAATCTTTTATTACTTGTGCATCAACATCTATCATATGATCTGCAATTGGCTTGGACGTAGGTTAAGTGTCGTTTTAAAAAAAAAAAACTCTAGGGGTTTTTCTCATAACCACCCAAACTTAAAGAGGTTTTGTGACATTTTAAATTTAATGGGTTGTCTCAAAACGTACATTAAGGGGATTTCTTGTGAAGTTTAACCACAAAATTCAAAAAAATTAAAAAATAAAATATATAAGTAGAACATAACTACAGTACATAAGTATTAGAAATCAATGTTCAATACAGAAAAGTTTCTGTAACCCCATTCCCCTCCCAAACTGTTAGCTTGACTTGGTCACTGATGACCAAATCAACCACTGTTTCTCTGTTGAGAGAATGGTGGAGAACGTGAATCATGGGTGGTTGAGAGAAAATATCTCATGGGGGCGGATCTGATGGGTAGAGATGATGGGTTAAGCCCCTATATAAGGAGGATCATTCTCCTTGAGAAAAACACAACGAAAATCAAAAGAAAACCCACTTACCCATTATCGGAGCCCCTCAAAAATCTGTTCTTTCTTCTTCTTTGAATTCAATCACTGGTATCAGAGCCAGGTTTTCTCTCTCCATTTTTCTAGTTCTTGAAGAAAGAAGCACCCTGTTGAAGAAGAAGAAGGAGGAGCATTCGGCAGAAGAACAATCTATCAACCAGCCCCAAAAGCCACTCTAGGCAAGTCTTGTCACAATTTTTTTTAAGGCTACATCTCTTTTGTTTTGGGGTCCTACAACCAGCAGTCTATCAACCACCCATCATCAATCTATCTACAAGGCATAGCCTATTCTATATCTAGCAACAGACCTCCCTTTTATTTTCGGTCCTACTCTTTCTTCATAGCCTAGCCACAGGCCTACACCTACAAGCCTAACCTACATTCACATGAATACAACCAACTAGCAGCCTACATCCCTATTGTTCATTGGTCCTACAAATGTCCTATTAACACATCTTCAAAGCTCTCTCCCATCAAAGCACGTGAGCTCAAAACATACATCTGCATTAACATATATTGGGCCTTCTTGTTAGACCTTGAGTGTTGTGATTGTTTGCTGGCCCGGCTGTTCCAAGTTGATAATCTCCAATCCAGTCAGTAACGACGTTGAAACTTCGATAACAGATTCTTCGGTCAACACCTCTAAGTGGCGGCCTCGCTTTAATTGGAGCTTCATTTCTCAACTCACAAGAATCAGGTTCATTTTAATTTATTTAGTTTTATTATATTTTAGTATTATTGTTAAAATATCAACCTTATACAAATATTTAAAATTGAATTTAGTTTTAGTTCTTTACCGAATGGCTAGTAAACTCGTTCTATCAGAACTAGGCAAAATTGACAAATTTAATGGCAGTAATTATGATATGTGGCATAAAAAAATAAGATATGCTCTTATTCATGACAACATTGATGATATAATCGAAATCACTGCTCCAACCCTTACTGATAAATCTACACCTGAAGAAAAGAAATGGTTTGAACAGTGGAAGTCGAAAGATAAAAAGGCGAAAAGTCTTATGCTCATGTTCATGGAAGATAACTTAATCAAAGTTTTTGAAACTTATAAGACTTCCTTGGACATGTGGAATGCAATAAAAGAAAAATACGATACTGCTTCTGAAGTTAACATTCAACTCCTCTTGCATAAGTATAATTCTTATCGTATGCAAGAGGGAGACAATGTCGTAGAGCATATAAATAAAATGATTGTCATGGCTAAGGACTTATCCACTGCTGGGACCAAAATCCCGGAAAGAATGCAAGTGACAACCATTTTGAATATATAGTCTTCCCCCTTCACTTGCTGTGGCTGCCACCACATTAAGAATGAATCCTGCCATTAAGTCTGTCACTGATCTTCCTATGCACCTAGCGATAGAACAGGACTTAAT
Source organism: Asparagus officinalis (assembly GCF_001876935.1). Lineage (NCBI taxonomy): Eukaryota > Viridiplantae > Streptophyta > Magnoliopsida > Asparagales > Asparagaceae > Asparagus > Asparagus officinalis. The sequence goes on from NC_033797.1 coordinate 40,434,109, forward strand.
AGCCAGTAGGAAGAAACCAGAACTGAATATGGTGCAACAAGAACTGAATTATGTCCGCCAGAGGCATAATGCTGGAAGCTATAAAAACACTGGTTCTAGTAAACCACAACCACAAGGACCAAAATCGCAGCAGTTCAAGAGAAAGAAAGTACCCCGCGGAGCCTGCTACAATTGTGGAAAGTTCGGGCATTTCAAACCCAATTGCCCACAAGGTGAAAAGCAGGAGAATAAGGGAGGCTATAAGCATCAGAACAAGGGGTACTAGTAAAAGAGAATTCGTCGGTGTGACGGAATGTAATGCTGTGATGACGGATATCAGTGGTTGGTGGATCGACTCCGGTGCGACTAGTCATATCGCAAAGGACAAGAATGGAGTCGTAGAATTCACCAAGCTGAAGAAAGGAGAACAGAGAATCTATATGGGAAATAATACCTATCTCGATGTAGAAGGTATTGGTTCGTATAGATTGGATCTTGGGGACAGCATTCTTGTCCTTAAAGATGTGTTTTATGCGCCAGGAATTCGATGCAATCTGATCTCTGTTCCCAGCTTGATGAAGAAAGGACTGGAAGTGATGTTCTATAATAATAGAGTTTCTATAGGCAAGAATAATAAAGTGTATGCTATGGGTAAATATGTGCCCGAGCATGAATTATGCATTCTTCCAGTAGTTTGTAATAATTCTGATAATAAAATTTCGAATTTGAACTACTTATCTTGTTATATTTCTGAATCTGAATTGTGGCATTCTAGACTAGGACATGCTAGTATTTCAAAAATGAAAGAAATTATCAGAATGAACTTACTTCCTGCACTATCTAATGTTCAATTACCACCATGTGAACATTATTTAACTGGTAAAATGACTAGAAAACCTTTTGTTGGCGGACATAGCGCCAATGAACTTTTAGGGTTGATACACTCGGATATTTGTGGTCCCTTAAGTATCAAAACTCATAGTAATAAAAAATATTTTATTACTTTTATAGATGATTATTCTAAGTTTGCACACGTTTATCTTATATCCAAAAAATTAGAAGCTTTTGAGTGCTTTAAGAGATATAAGACAGAAGTTAAAAATCAACTTGGATTGAAAATCAAAATTTTGAGAACTGACAGAGGTGGAGAATATAATTCTAAAGAATTTGAAAGTTATTGTATTCAGCATGGAATTAAAAGGCATACAACAATGCCGTATACGCCACAACAGAATGGTGTTGCTGAAAGAAAAAACAGAACATTATTAAATATAGTTAGATGCATGTTGTCTCATTCTGGACTTTCTAAAAACTTTTGGGGAGAAGCAGTGTTAACTGCAAACTATATTTTAAATAGAATTCCCACTAAATCAGTTATATCTACACCTTATGAATTATGGAATGGGAGGAAACCTAATTTGAGTCATCTCAGGAAGTGGGGATCTATAGCCCATGTTCTCATTCCATGTCAACTTAGAGATAAGTTAAATTTTAAAACAATAAAGTGTAGATTCATAGGGTATTCAGAAAAGTCAAAAGGTTATAAGTTCTACAATAAAGAAAAAGGAGTCATTGAAAGCAGAGATGCTACATTTCTAGAGAATCTAGAGGAAGAGGAACAAGTTCAAGAGGAAACAGAACCTCTAACTGTAATAGATGATGATTATTACAGTGTTGTTCCCACTAATGACCCTGATATTGTGAATGAACCTAACCTTGAAAATGATGAAATACCTATGGAAAATAATATACCTAATCAACCGGCCAAGAACACAACCTTCATGGATGGATGATTACTATTTATATTCATGTGAGTCATCATGTTTTTCGGTAGATACAAATATAGAAGAACAAGATCCCTTAACCTTTTCTGATGCGATTAATTCGCATGAATCAGCTTCATGGCTAGAATCTATGAGAGAAGAACTTGATTCCATAGAAAAGAATAAGGTATGTGAGTTATGTGATCTACCAGAAAATAGAAAAGCCATAGGATGCAAATGGGTGCTCAAAAAGAAATATCGTGTTGATGGATCTATTGATAAATTCAAAGCACGGTTAGTTGCCAAAGGTTATAACCAGAAGGCAGGAATAGATTTTCAGGAGACGTATTCTCCTGTAGCTAAATTTGCATCCATTAGAATTATTTTGGCTATTGTTGCATATCTTGATTTGGAGTTATTCCAAATGGATGTTAAAACTGCATTCCTTAACGGAGAGTTGAAGGAAGCAATATATATGCAACAACCTGAAGGTTTTCAGGTGAAAGAACAGGAACATAAAGTTTACAAATTAATGAAATCTCTATATGGTTTAAAACAGTCTTCTAGACAATGGTATCTCAAATTTCATGATGCAGTTACTAAACTTGGTTTTATTCAAAATAAATTAGATAATTGTGTATATGTCTTAAAAAATGGGAGCAATTTTACTATATTATCCTTATATGTGGATGATATATTACTCGCTGGAAATGACATAGAAATGTTGAATAAAACCAACGCTGATCTCAACGAAAAGTTTGAGATAAAAGATATGGGAGATGCATCATACATTCTTGGAATTCAAATAATTCGAGATAGAAAGTCTAGAATGCTAAGTTTAAACCAAGAAAAATATTTAAGATCAATTCTTAAAAGGTTTGGAATGAAGAATTCTAATCCGGCACCAACTCCGTTGGTTATGGGAAAGAGATTATGTAAAGAGCAAAGCCCTAGAGAGGGACAGAAGCCATTAGATGTTCCTTATGCTCAAGCAATTGGAAGCTTGATGTATGCAATGTTGTGCACCAGACCTGATATAGCTTATGCTGTGAGTCTAGTCAGTAGATATCAAAGTAATCCATGACCAACACATTGGGAAGCTGTTAAAAAGATTATGAAGTATATCAGAGGTACATTGACTCATAGATTAGTTTATCAAGCTGATTCGCTTGAACTCTTCGGTTATTCCGATGCTGATTTCGGAGGTGATAAAGATGATGGAAAGTCCACTTCGGGACACTTATTTATCTTTGGAGGAGGAGCTGTTTCTTGGAGTAGCAAGAAACAAGGGTGTGTTGCTAGATATACGTAAGAAGCTGAATATATAGCTTGCAGTATGGCAACTACACATGTTGTCTGGATAAGACGATTTTTGATTGATCTTGATATCAATTTGTTGGAAGCACCTATTGATATTTATTGTGATAATCAAGCAGCAATTAGCTTAATCAATAGTGGTGCGAATAGCTCCAAAGAAAAACATATTGAGATCCAGTATCACTATATTCGAGATATTATAGAAAAGAGAGAAGTCAAAGTGAATTATATCCCTACTACAGATATGATTGCTGATCCTTTGACAAAAGGAATACCAACAGAATCTTTTATAAAACATGTAATTTTGATGGGAATTAGGAATAAATAAGTCCAAGTAAAATTTCATGAATAATGAAATAAGAGTTACTCTCTACGGATAGTGAGAGTAATGGTAAGCAGAAACATCCGATCTCACGGATAGTGGGAGACATGTCACTTGGTTAATTTGGTCAAATAGGAGATGTTAGCTTGACTTGGTCACTGATGACCAAATCAACCACTGTTTCTCTGTTGAGAGAATGGTGGAGAACGTGAATCATGGGTGGTTGAGAGAAAATCTCTCATGGGGGCGGATCTGAGGGGTAGAGATGATGGCTTAAGCCCCTATATAAGGAGGATCATTCTCCTTGAGAAAAACACAACGAAAATCAAAAGAAAACCCACTTACCCATTACCGGAGCCCCTCAAAAATCTGTTCTTTCTTCTTCTTTGAATTCAATCAAGAATCACAAAACCTCCCCCAATTCGAAAGGATCAATAAGCATTGTAAGTGCTAAATTGTTAAGGGGATGCAAGTGTATACAAGATTAGGTGAAGGTAAATAATGACTCTTATGCCCCGAAACTTAAGGGGGTTGTGTTGTGCTCTGATACCACTTGTTGGGCTCTGATACCACTTGTTGTGCTCTGATACCACGGTCGAATCACACACAAACCAACTAAGAGGGTCGTTTTGAGCAGCTATTCACAGGGAATAGAGCATCCTTTGTAGGAGAGATTGTGAGAGAATTGAGAGCTTGGTTCTAAGGTTTATTGGTGAGATTTGGTAACCCTATTTTGTATTTCTCTTTCTCTATTAGTAAAATGTTTCCCCCTTGCCCCGTGGACGTAGGCAATTGCCGAATCACGTAAATCTCTTATGTTATTTGGTGATTATGCTTGTTTATTTTGGTTGTGATCTCTCTTGTTTGACTTGTGTGTGATTCGACCGCTTCCACCGCGCACAACAGGTTGAAGGAAGTTTAACCAGTCCAAATGGGTATCCACAGTCCACGCCTTACTCCATTTTTTTTTCATTTTCCATGTTCTAACCAAGAAGCAAAATTGAGCCGTAATGTTATTTCCACTCTCTCAATTATCATCACAAGTTAAATTCGAACTGCATTTACCCAATAACCCATTAATCCATTAGGATTGAGGATAATATCATGATGATGTTGCAGGTTAACGCTGTTGCGCGCAGCGGAAATTTCGGCAGCACTTCGGCAGCACAACAAGAGAGTCAGATCGCAATAAGAATTCTTGTTTCTCAAAGGGAACAAGAATCTGAAGCATATATCCTATCAAAGTAGGATATTAGCTCTTCCTCTCGTCAGCTCTAGGACTGCGCGTCGAGGGACCCTAAAAGCTATTACAAATCACACAAAAGGCAAGACAACCAATTTTTACGTGGTTCGGCAAATTGCCTACGTCCACGGGGCAAGGAGGGGGGAGATCTACTAATAGAGGGAGAGAATACAAATAGGGTTTACACAAGAATCTCACAAATAAAACCCTCACACAAACTCTCAAATCTCTCACACAAAACTCTCAAAAGGGAGATACAAAAACCCTAAATAAAGGGGACGACTCAAAACCAAAAATCCCAAAAGAAAGCTCCCGCACCTTTTCCCTCTGCTTCAGCCGCAAAAGAGAACAAAACAAAACTGCCCTTGCACACCGCCCTAGGAACAGTATTTGTTCCTTTATATAACCGGAGAATTTGTGGCCAAAACGAATCCCTAAACTCACGCGGATTCGGAAAGGCCCATGAACTTATGAAAACAAAACTCACGCGGTTTTGAAAGCTCACGTGAAATAACTCATACACGTGGTGGCTGGGCCCCACACTCACAATTCTCCACCTCGGTGAAGTTTTCTCAAAACTGAGCCGACACCAAAGCAACCAAATGTCCCACTTGTTGTGTCTAGTACGAACTCAATCCACAACAAGTCGAGAACCCGAACGAGAGTCCAAACAATCACACCCCCATCAACTAATCCAAACCGGCTGTATCTGAAAGACTGCCTACGTATCCTCTTGCCCAAGGAATCAAGCCGAACGTAGTTCACCCAAATGGCCGCCAACGGCCTCAACAATCACGGATGTGCAACAAGTTTCGACAATGATCGAACTTGTTACTTGGAACCACCTTAGTGAGCATATCTGCCGGATTATCCTTCGTGTGGACTTTCACAATTTCCACATCGCCATCTTTAAGAACATCCCGAACGAAGTGATAACGAACGTCAATGTGCTTCGTCCTCGCATGAAAAACCTGATTCTTCGCCAAATAGATAGCACTCATGCTATCACAATGAATAGTGACGGACCTCTGCGATATACCAAGTTCCCCCAAAAGTCCTCGAAGCCAAATAGCCTCCTTCACAGCCTCCGTAACTGCCATATACTCTGCCTCCGTCGTAGACAAAGCCACCGTCGACTATAAGGTGCATCTCCAACACACCGGCGCACGGGTCAAAGTGAACACATACCCCGTCGTAGACCGGCGCTTATCCAAATCCCCGGCATAATCCGAATCAACATAACCAATGCATAACTGCTCACCTTTAGTGTCCCGCTCATAAACTAAACCAACATTGAGCGTACCTCGAATGTACCTCAAAATCCATTTCACAGCGTCCCAATGACCCACTCCTGGATCATGCATGTATCTTGATATCATGCTTACTGCCTGTGACAAATCTGGCCTCGTACATACCATCGCGTACATCAAGCTCCCAACCGCGCTCGCATATGGAGTCTTCGACATCAACTCACGATCTTCAACTGACTTTGGTGAAAGACCAGCTGAAAGCTTCAAATGGGCTCCCAAAAGTACACCAACTGGCTTCGTATCCATGCTAACATGGAATCGTTGTAGAACGTTCTTCAAATAAGCCACCTGTATCAAACAAATTCTGCCCTTCTTCTTGTCTCTGCCGATCTCCATCCCTAGAATGCGCTTCGCCTCACCCAAGTCCTTCATCTCAAACTCATTTGAAAGCTGAACTTTCAACTCATCTATAGCCGACCTGGAAATAGAGGCAACCAACATGTCATCGACATAGAGCAACAAATAAATGTACGCACCTCCTTTCAACTTGCAAAAATATACGCAAGGATCGTTTTCACATCCAACTGATCTAATTCCAAACCATACTGTGCCACCAAAGCTAGCAGAATCCGAATCGAAGAATGCTTCACCACCGGAGAGAAAACCTCATTATAATCTATTCCTTCCTCCTGTGCATAGCTCTTCGCAACCAACCTAGTCTTGAATCTCAACGGAGTGCCTTCAATGCCCTCCTTCTTCGTGTATACCCACTTGTAACCAATTGCCTTCCGCCCCTTTGGAAGCTCAACAAGCTCCCATGTATCGTTCTTATGAAGAGATTTCATCTCCTCCTGCATAGCCACCTGCCACGAATCAGCCTCCGAACTCTGCTCGGCCTCTCTGAAAGTAGTAGGTACCAACTCATCGATACTCTCCACCGGAAGTGCATACGCAACTGTGTCGGCATACCGTGCTGGCATCTGTATGTTTCTCCTCTGTCTCCTAGCCGCAATAGAATCCTGAACCTGAGTCGTCGGTTCCTGATCCTGCACATTTGTACTCGTATCCTCCGTGTCATCGTCGTGCTCGCCTGGCGTCACCTCAGTCGGCACCTGCATGGATACTGTACCATCTGGACAATGTGGAGCTGCATCGATCTCCACCACCTGCGATATCTCCTCCGTCGGGTCGCTCTCCACCTGATGAGAGCTGGGAAGCTTCAAGATAGAAGCTTCATCAAACGTGACGTCCCTACTCAGCACAATCTTCTTATCAACTGGATCCCAAAGCTTGTATCCCTTGACACCACGCTTGAATCCTACAAATATGGCCTTCCTAGCTCGAGGTTCCAATTTATCAGTTCTAACATGATAATATGCAGGACACCCGAATACCTTGAGCTGGTCATAGTCATGTGCTGGCTTTCCCGACCACATCTCCATAGGGGTTTTCCCCTCAATCGCAGATGAAGGCAGCCTATTAATGAGGTGGCTCGCATATGTAAGTGCCTCAGCCCAAAAGATCTTCTCCAAACCACTCTGCGACAATAAGCATCGGATCTTCTCCAGTAAAGACCGATTCAACCTCTCTGCCACCCCATTTTGCTGCGGTGTATGACTAACTGTGAAGTGTCTCTCTATGCCCTCGTCTCGACATAGCTGCTGAAAGGGGTCAGAAGTATACTCACCACCGTTGTCGGATCGCAACGTCTTGATCTTTCTCCCAGTCTGCAGTTCCAATCTCTTCTTCCACTCCACAAACAAATCTAGGACTTCACTCTTCTTCGTCATGGTGTACACCCAACAACGCCTAGAATAGTCATCTACAAAAGTGACGAACCAATGTCTACCACCAAGTGATGCAGTCTTGGTGGGACCCCAAACGTCTGTGTGCACGTAGTCCAGGATGCCCCTCGTCTGATGAATGGCAGTCCCGAACTTCACCTTCGTCTTCTTGCCAAGAACACAGTGCTCACAGAACTCAATCTTCCCACTCTTGGCTCCCTTCAATAGCCCCTGCTTGCACAATGCCTGCAGTGACTTTTCACCTGTGTGCCCCAATCTATAGTGCCAAAGTCTGCTCATGTCCGCTTCTGAAATAGCCGAAGCAACCTGGCCAATCTCGGTGCTTCCCTTCAGATAATACAAATTCCGATTGCGGACTCCCCTCATCACCACCAATGATCCCTTAGTAACCTTCGCTACAGCGTTTTCGAAAGTCACCTTGAATCCCTTCGCCTCCAAAGCTCCAACTGAGATAAGATTTTTCTTCAGTTGAGGAACAAATCTCACCTCCTTCAACTCACGGACTACTCCATCGTGCATCCTAATCCGTACGGTACCTATCCCACAAACGCCACAGGATTGATCATTTCCCATGACAACAACGCCCCCGTCGACTTTCTCAAAAGATGCAAACCAGTCTCGCCTAGGGGTCACATGAAAGGTAGCGCCGGAATCAAGCATCCAATCTGATGCATCCACATGGTTCACCTCCGGAGTAATCAGTAGAGAAAAGCACGAATCATCGGAATCATCGCCTTTCGCAATGTTCACCTCATTGGACTTCGGGCCCTTTTTCTTGCTATTCTCCTTCTCCTTGAGCTTCGGGCAGTCTCTCTTCCAATGTCCCTGCTCCTTGCAGAATGCACATTGGTTCTTTGTTAATTGGTGGCGGCCTCTAGACTTTGACCTCCCTCTGTTACCACCTTTCGGATATGGGCTTCTACCTCTTGTCGACAAGGCCTCTCCTGAAGTACTAGCGCGGGAAGTCTCCTTATCCTTCCTCCTCAAATCGTAGTTCGTCAAAGCGTTAGTCACTTCACTATAGCTGATAGAAGATCTCCCGTTCAACAAAGTGAGCACGAAGGTATCATACTCCTCATCCGGTAAGGAGCCCAACAAAATAATCGCCTTGTACTCATCCGATATCTTCTCATCAACATTCGCCAAGTCCGACAACAACTTCGTATAGTTGTTCACATGAGCCGCAAGCGAGGTGCCTCTGGACATCTGGAATCTGAATAACCTACGCAGCAAGTGCAATCGGTTCTCAACACTCTTCGTAAGGTACTTATTGTTGAGAATTTCCAACATCTTCATCGCAGACGTCACCCCAATCACATCATACTTCAGCTCCTGTTCCAAACAGGACCTGATCACCCCACAAGCGTTCCTATTCATTTTCTCCCATACCATCTCTTCATATTTAGGTGACCTCTCGTGGACCATGATGGTCTCTTCCAAATTCTGAGCATTTAACGCATCCTGTACGTCGCTCATCCACAAACCAAAGTTGATTTTTCCGTCATATTTCACCACACTAATTTTGGTGTTTTGAAAACCAACTTGTATTGTACCCGCCATCGATTTGCTGCTTTCACCTTCTTCTCCCATTGCGAACTAACTCCAAATTGTAGAGAAAGAACAAATTTGATAGAATTAGGAACCACCCAACTGAACCCTAGATCGGATTCCAAATAGATCTCCTATCCACACGAGGAAAGCGAAATCTCCAACGGCAACTCCTAATGCTACCTCCACCGAAGCCGAGAACTCCAAGAACCAAGCTTCACACAAAAAATCTTCCTCCACCAAAAAAACCTAGATCTGAAATCTGGGCTCTGATACCACTTGTTGCGCGCAGCGAAAATTTCGGCAGCACTTCGACAGCACAACAGGAGAGTCAGATCGCAATAAGAATTCTTGTTTCTCAAAGGGAACAAGAATCTGAAGCATATATCCTATCAAAGTAGGATATTAGCTCTTCCTCTCGTCAGCTCTAGGACTGCGCGTCGAGGGACCCTAAAAGCTATTACAAATCACACAAAAGGCAAGACACCAATATTAACGTGGTTCGGCAAATTGCCTACGTCCACGGGGCAAGGAGGGGGGAGATCTACTAATAGAGGGAGAGAATACAAATAGGGTTTACACAAGAATCTCACAAATAAAACCCTCACACAAACTCTCAAATCCCTCACACAAAACTCTCAAAAGGGAGATACAAAAACCCTAAATAAAGGGGACGGCTCAAAACCAAAAATCCCAAAAGAAAGCTCCCGCACCTTTTCCCTCTGCTTCAGCCGCAAAAGAGAACAAAACAAAACTGCCCTTGCACACCGCCCTAGGAACAGTATTTGTTCCTTTATATAACCGGAGAATTTGTGGCCAAAACGAATCCCTAAACTCACGCGGATTCGGAAAGGCCCATGAACTTATGAAAACAAAACTCACGCGGTTTTGAAAGCTCACGTGAAATAACTCACACACGTGGTGGCTGGGCCCCACACTCACAAACGCATGGTTAAAATTAATAGATAAAAGCAAGGTTTTAAATGTCGGATGTCGGGTTCATGTCGGATGGCTGAAATTCATGTCGGATAGCGAAAATCGGGGATATATCGGGGGACATTGACTAAATATCGGATTGCCATATCGGGTAGTGCGCATATGTATAATATCATATCCTAAATGTAATCTAAGTATTCATAAATTCAATATAAGCATACTTTATAAATTCTATAGACTAAACATATAAAAAAAGTAAATAATATATGGATTTGGGTTCATAAATTCTTTCTATCGGGTTCATAAGAAACCCTTAAACATGAGAACAGGTCAAACGAGTTTGGGTATTTATCACTAAACCCAAACCCGATAATAAAAAATAGATCTTAAAAAAAGTACTATGTCGGCTGATTTTTCAAAGCTAAAAAATAGACCGATATGCCTGATATGACCCTGATATTTCCGATTTGGCCCTGAAAACCGACATACGAGTTGAAAACGTCCATGTCGTTTCGGTCAAGCCCTCAAACCGATATGTCGGTCGACATGTCCGACATGTCGGCTGATATTTAAAACCTTGGATAAAAGAAGAACAAAGTGGTGCAAACGTATTTTCTGTTGATACCCACTTGCTAGTTTGGGATTGTCCAGGCTTCTGGTTTATGGCCTGGTTTAAGGCTACATCATTGTTAACAGCACTCTTAATTAACCATCATTAGTAAAGATAATAGGGGGCTATTTAGACCAACATTATGCTCTATCATATCACATAAGATAGCAAGAGGAAGAGGGATGGTCAGATATATGTGATAAAAGAAAATGACGTATATGGGGTTTACTGACAAGTTAAGGGGACTTAGGGGAGATAGTGTTTCCCCTTGGATAAAAGGAAGGGTACTTACGAAGACCAAAAAATGTCAAAACAAGAAAAGAGTTACTTGAAACAAATATAGGATGATTATTAATAAAAATAAAAATAAAAAACACATATAGGATGCCACGTTATTAATAGGCGTTGCCCTCCAAAATTCACCATTAGCATCCTTAAATAACTTCCAACAAAATCATTAACTACGCTGATATTAAAGAATCCAATGAAAGTTTGTTCTAATCAATTGCAGTGTAAAATAATAAGCCAACTAATTAGTTGGAGCAAAACCAAACATAATTTTGATTCTTGAAAATTCCAAAGTACCTTAAGATTCAAAGGCATGTATTCCATTATGAAACCCAAACCAGATGCAAACTTTTAACAATAAACTTTAGTTCTAAATATCTTTACGTGACTAAAGGAGAAGCTGAAACTAGCTATTCGTACTTTTAGTTAACATGTACCTGGAGGTTATCTGTTGGAGAGGCAGCATAACCCTACCAAAAAAACTTAAGATCCACTGACTCGTGATCAACAATCAAATGGCCACCTCTAATTTTCCTTCTTTAACCAATCCAGCCATGGCCAGCATATTCTGTATATATCATATATATATATATATATATATATAATTATATATACATGTACGTGGAGGTTATGTTGGAGAGGAGCATATACCCAGCAACAACTTAAGATCCCACTGACTCGTGAAATTTTGCAAACAATAAATGGCACCTAGTTTCTTTCTTAACTAATCCAGCCATGGCCACGAATTTTGTGTGTGTTATATATATATTATTAATAATAATAAATATATATATTAGAGAGAGTAGAGAGAGAGAGAGAGGTGAGCTTATGTCAAACTTATAGTGGCATAGCAAGTCTTTGTCCACAGCAAACTTCTATCCGACTCATGATAATCTATATATAGTATATGATATTACTACTTATATATAATATATATATAATAATATAGATATATATATATATATAATATATATATTTATATATATATATATATATAATATATAGTAGATTAATTGTTATCCTTTGTCATAGACAAGGGATTTCTCTCCTATGTAAGCTGCCTGAAAATCAGCATAATTGAGCGACATTGTGGAGATGATCGCTCCGTTGAAACTTGATCTATATATTCTAAAAACCTAAACACCACAAGTTTGGGGTGAACACCGTCGTGCGTTGTGACCCTGTCAACATGTATCAATTGTAACTGGGTGTTTGAAATGAATAAGAATCTTTTCACTATGGCTCGATAGAGGAGATTAATGGTATCCTGTCATAGAAGCGGCGATATTTCTCCCTATGAACGCTCTAAAACTCACAGTGATTGAGGGACCCATTATGGATGATCCGCCTCCGTTGAACTGATTCTACATATTCGTAAGACCCCCAACAAAGACACGGCCCCGAAGTTTGGGTAAATCCCGTCGTCGTTTGATCCTACTATCGACGCCATGTGAAAAGTCTAGTTCATTCAAAAACCGTTAAAATTGACTACGAGTGGATGAATGGGTCAAACGACGACGGGTTCAGCTCGCACACTGGTGTGTTAGGGTTTTAGAATATATTAGATCAAGTTCAACGGAGGCGGCATCATCACAATGGTCGCTTCATCATGTGATTTTAGAGGCGGTCATAGGAAGGAAATCCGCTCCTACATGAACAGGATAGCCCATTAATCTTCTGCTCTCAGTCCTCTGTCTATATATATATAGGTATATATATATATATATAACTAATATATATTATAGTAATATATATATATATATATATAAAAGACACTTCATATTTGCATGGATCCGCTAGGAGAATATCAATGGATAGAAAGTTTGGTGGATAGTCCACTTAAGTTGACATAAGAATTTCTCACTCTCTATATATATACATATATATTCCTTTTTTAAAAAATGAAATTTACAGTTTTATTATTAAAAAGACCCACATGTCAGTTATAAACGAAAACAAAAACATGTGACGAGGAAAGAGCAAAAGGAAAAAAAGGAAAGGAAAGACGTGGCTTACATTTACTGGGTTCATGGATGGCCCTGTATATATTCTGCCAGAAACAACCATGGTAACAGTCGTCGTCGCAAGCATCAGTGTTTTGAGAAAAGCATTGCTAGGACCCTTGATGATTATCCAAAGCAAAGCAGAAGTAAACACAAAAGTTATAATGAATTCTGCCACCGCCCCTGTATGCAAATCCACCTTCAAAGAAGGCCCTTTAAGCAGGCTCTTGTACTGAGAAGGCATCACCTCTCTGATTGCAAGAACACCACCAACAGACCCAAGTGCCTGATAATAAACATTGAATTGATCAGTAGTAAATATTGGAGTACCCATCAAATGATGTGCATATAAGATATAATATTCTAAAATGTAATCTGAACATATTTAACAAAATGTAAGCATAATCAATTGAATATAAAGCTAACCCATTCATTTAAAACAAATGGAGATCCAAATCGACATCTCAACATTTTGGCTGATTTGTTTGAGACCAAAATGTCACCTGATACATTAGGAAGATCATGATATGTCGCCCAAAAATTGTCAAAAGCTCGATATATTATTTTGTGACAAGCCACATAATAGGACCAATCGGCTATGTATCGGCCAAGTTGGGGATATATCACTCAAAAATTACCAAAAAGCAGTAAAGGATATCAAAACCATATCGTTTTGTGATTGTGGTAACCCTTTTAAAGGGATATACAGGCTGACATATCAGCTATATTGGGGATATTCAAAACAATAATACACCAATTCATTTTCTCACAGCTTTTACCTCTTCTTTTTGTTTCAAAAACTATTCATCATGCCACGAAATCATGCACAATGCGCCATTAGGCCATTGCAGCACCCTAACCAATCTCTTATGGGTTTCAATGATATAGGTTAGCCCCCTATTGGATCACTCCCGTCAAAAATTAATACTCAAATACAGATATACATCAGTTCTGAACTTGAACACAAACCTATATCGACAAAAATGTTAGAACTTAAAACAGAGCCAAATAAGATCATCCAGAGATGAACTTCGTGTTTGGACAAGGAACTATCTAATAACATTTTTGTTTGACAAAATAAATAATATATGCATAACAGTGAGTGTAAGTACACCAAATCATGAAAATTAAAATGTCTACAAGAGTACAATTTCAAAATGTGTCCTCATATTGCAATTTCAGGGATCATTAAAGGAAACAACAGATCAACTCCAAGACTTCTAACTTTTAACACCTCCCAAATCTGAAACCAATACACGTTATTCAATAAATGTTATTTGTACGTACAAATAACATGTATTTTTAGTAGTGTTTTGAAATGAGGAAGGATTTCTTGAAGCATCATCATCATTATCAGCCAAAACTTTCCTAACTAATATGTCACCAGACCATCTATAAAATAATTAATTTAACAAAATTCCTTCAAATTTACAGAACTTACGTCAAATTAGAATGTCAATTTTTTATGATATAACTTTTTCCAACAAGTTGAAACTTAAGAATTGTCATAAAATTCGACGACCAAATTCCTCAATACTAAAACGTTTCTTAATTTTGTAAAGAACAAAGGTCTATACACGGTACAATTTTAAAACACGTTACTAAAAATTTCACAATTCAATACGTCCTTATTCTAAATCAATATTTAAACTTTAATGAGAGAGAGAGAGAGAGAGAGAGAGAGAGAGAGAGAGAGGGGCAGAGCAACCTTTTGGAATTAAAGGATATATTGCAGATAACTCCCCCAGTCTTCAACTAATTAGCACTGGACGTGTTGGCAGTTTAGAAGGACAAATTGCAAATAGCCACCCAAAATTCATTAACAAAACCAAAAATCAACGAAAAAAAAAGAAAGAAAAATCGTCGAAACCTGAGCGGGGAATCTGAGGGCCATGGAGAACAAGCTGTCCTTGCTGACTCCGGCGGCGTAGAAAGCGGCGGTGTTGGCAGGATTGAAGCTGGCCTTGCCGAGGAGCTTGGAGATTTGGCTGAAGATCAAAAGCAGGGCGGTGATCAAGAGAACGGTGATCCCTAGGATCAGAGGGAGGCTCCTGAGCTCCAAGTGCCTGGCGATGACCGCCGTCGTGGGGCCCACTGTGGAGATGCAGAACATCCACAGGAATGTTATCACGCCGTCGCCGATCGCAGCCTTGAGCGCCTCCATCGGGGGTTGGTTGGGCACAAGAACCACGGTGGGATTTTGAAGGGGACGGGTCCTTCGCACCTCACTTCGAGTATAAATAGGGTCTACTCCACTGAATCTGGATATGTCAGCGTAAAAAGTCCAATTTTACGTTAATTTCACAAAACCCCCCTTTGAACCTTATCTTTCTCACATAACCCCCTAAACTCTCCGGTAAACTTTTCTCATCGGACCTCATTGCCTATATTTTGTAAATAACTAAAGTTTTATTTGAGAGGAAAAATCTAAAAATTAGGGGAAGTGGGTGTGATACGTATAAATGACAAAGTTTAGAAATTTTTTCAAATTACAAGTAGGGATGTCCCATAAGAAAGGTCAAAGTTCAGGGTGTTTCGAGATAAAAATATCTAAGGGGTTTATGTGCAACACACTCCAAAGTTTGGGAGGATATCTGAAATTAACACTATTTTTTTCCTACAACTATGAAAACTAAAATGAAGTGCCTTGTGGGGAAAAAAAATTATTTTTAATACTGAAAAAGTAAAGATGTGTGGCAGAGTTATTTAGGGTTTTTTTGCACTTAAATACTCCAAAGTTTACTCTATTTTTAACTTTAATATTCTTAATATTTTTTTGCTCAAAATATACCTCACTTTTTTTAACCAAAAATACTCCTAAAGTTTTACAAGGTTTAAGTATTGTTATTGATATAACTAAAGGAGACTAAAAAAAACCAATTGCGGCAATTAATTAGATAAAGTATGTGATGATCAGAAATTTTAGCAATGAATATAATCGAGGTTTAGAGTATGTTGTATGCAGGGCCGGCCCCGAGGTTTGGGTTGTCCTAGCCCATCCAATTTTGGTTGCCCATTATATTAAAATTTTGGTACGAATAATAACGATAAAAATGAATACATATAATACCATTTAGTGTTCTATATTGGGCTCAAACTGATAATATTCTCTTGCAAAATCAATATTTCTATAAGAAAAAATTATATTTGTGCTACAATTTAATTCAAGGAAAAACACTCCTCCTTAAATTTTTTGAAGCGAATTCTTCAATTAAGTCATCATACTCGAGTTTCTCGAAGTATTCATTTTTAATTGATATCATTGTCAATCCATTTAATCAATCCTGTGACATGGTAATGCGAAGATAACATATATGAAATCACAACAATCAACTAAACTGATGCCGGAACGAAGACTTAGCAATATCATTATTATTAAAACAATCAAACAATTAATCTAGATAGCAATCCAATAATATGAATGTCATCAAATCAAAGTTAAATTGAGATTATAATTAAAACCAAATAGAAATATATCAGATTATCGTCCATTAGGATTTTTGAGTTTTAGATGACTAGAAGGGAGATGAACTTTTTAACAAGTAAACATTATTTTCTCTTTCTATCTTTCAACTTTGATAAGCTTCTTTTAAACTTATGGAGACCGCGAGAAACTAGTCAGAAGGCATAATTGTGCCACCCAAATAGCTAAATCAAATCTAAATTCTAGTTTCAAAATAAAAACCTACACGAAACCGCCCAAACATCATAACTCCTAATTCAACAACTAATATTCAGCCAGGATTCAAAATCAGAAATCTTAATTTCATTGCAAAACATCAAAACCCCAAATTTTCGTCCAAAAAAACCCTGATTCAAAATCAGAAATCTTAATTTCATTGCAAAACATCAAAACCCCAAATTTTCGTCCAAAAAAACCCTAAAATTATTTATTTAAAAAATTTCATTGCAAAACATCAAAACCCCAAATTTTCGTCCAAAAAAACCCTAAAATTATTTATTTAAAAAAATACATGATTGTGTTTCTTTGATGGACCGATTGGTCGTCGGCGTTGATAAGTCGATTCAGATTCTCTCCGTCTTTTGGGTGACTGGATCGGACTGTTTGAGGAGGAGTCAGTGGGGTGATCCGAAGGATGGGAGCAGAGATAGGAAGGAGAAGTTGGAGGCTGACGGAACAGAGACGGCGGAACAGAGCGGTGTCTCCGTCGATTCAGATTCTCTCTATTTTTTTTCTTTTTTTGTGAGCGGCAGAACATAGACGAGAAGGAGGAGAAGAGGCTGACGGAAATAAAGGAGGAGTTGGGTAGGGCTTTGAGTATTAATAAGAGTTTTTTACTAATAGAACCCTAACAATTTTTGCATAAAAGTCCTCTTACAAAGTCCACTTCAAAAATTATTACGGTTTGAGGGGTGAAGGATGTAATCGCGATGGTTGCCCCCCCGGCCCTGGGTTGCCCCAGCCTCGGGGCTTGGTGGGCTTACCCCAGGGCTGGCCCTGGTTGTAAGGTACATGTTACGTATTAGGGTTGGAATCAAATTACTTTTCGTAGACGCGGTCAATTATATAAACTAATGGAGATATCAATTTTAGATTTAAGTGCACTTTGGGGTATATATGTTTTGAGGAAAGCACTTTAAGATATCAGAGTAAAAAAAGGTATAAATTTTGGAATATATTATGGATATGGATATCAAAGTTAAAAATGGGGTGCACTTTGGAGTGTTTTAGTGCAAATTAAGTTTCGATGAAATGTTAATAAATTAGTTTCTTAATTAACGATAGTTCTATACTTTTACATGGAACATGAAATTTACATCAGATCTGATATGGATATATTTTGTGTTTCACTTTTATAATATTTTTAATAGAATAAGCATTAAAAGTGAGTGAATTTGAGTAGGATAAAGTAAAGGTTAATTTTAGAACCCAACACCGGCCTTCCCTCCTCTTCTTATATAGGGTGTCTCAGAAAACCCTATTAATTATTTCATTTTTAGTAAATCTCCTCAAATTTTTGGTGTTGTAGATAACTTCTCTTAAATTTGAAAAGTTTATTTAACATCCCTAACTAACACCAATAAGTCTAATGTACCGCTGATAAGAAAGTGATTTTTAAGGATAAAGATACCCCTAAGTCACAAAAAACATAAGCCTAGACTTCCTACGATGAATTGGTAGGGAATATTTGTGGGTTTTAATTTAAATGAGTTTTTCGCAGAAAGAATATTTATGTCATTTATTAGGAGGGTTTGCTAAGAAAAGTATAGAATTTAGAGAGTTTCATGAAACACCATATAGTTGAGGGGGTTAAGTGAAACTTTCAAAGCTGATGGCGGTTGTTTAGGACGTACCAAAAGTTGAGGGGGTTTCCTTGAATTAAAAAGTTGAGACGGCTCTCTCTTCTGAGCCACCTCTAATAATTGATGAGTTTTTCTAAAATAAACCATAAACTAAACCGACAAGAAAGATCTGTGATAAATGCAATGCACGTGATGCTTCTAACATGCACATGTATGAAAGTATCTAGTAAACTAAAATCCACAAAATTTCTATATTATTATGATCCATAAATTTTAAGGTGACATTGTGTTGCAATTGATAATTTTCAGTTTGCTAGAAAGTATCTAGTAAAGACGGTTCACAACATTAAATGTGCATTTAGATGATGTTAATCCTTAAATCTCTACATGAATCCTAAGATCTAATAATCTAAGCATTGATATCCATTTGATGTAGTATCACACATATCTTAAATTTTCAATTCAAATAATCTAAGGATTGACATTCTAACTCATAAATGTAGTTATTGCTATTTTTTATGTTATTTTGATTTTTACAGAAGTGTATAAAACAAAAAAATCTGTCGAGTAAAACATATTAATTATGTAGTCTTTTTAATTATCAATGGACGTCATGGTAAATTCACTCTTCAAATAGTTTGTTGCGAATCCTAATTACCATACTTAAGATCAACACTGGATTTTAATTTCAAACACAATTAATGATTTAGAACTGAACGGGTTTACAAAATTCAGTCAAATTAAATAATATGGATCTAAATAAATAAAAAAACCTTCTTATTTTTAGATGTTGTTTTGACTTTTGATTTCTTATATGAGTGTCTGTTGATGCTGCTTTATAATACTTTTAGTAGGAAAAATAAAATAAACGGATATGACAAATATGAGATGTGTAATAAATGCAATGCACGTGATCCTACAAGGCAACTGTGCAAATATAAGAAGTATCTCCGTTATTTTTAGTAGGAAAAAGACAACATAAACAGATATAATATATATCTATAATAAAATAAATGGATATGAAAAATATGAGATGTGTCATAAATGAAATGCCCTTTTTTTTCTCTCTCTCACATGTTATGGCTTAACAAAAGTAACATAACTGATTTGTGTCACGGGGCAAGAAGGGGATGAAGTTTTCACTAATAGAGAAAGAGTACAAACTGAGATTACAAATCATTAGAATGAACAAACTAATCTCACCAACAAACTCTTAATCTCTCCAAACAAAACCCTAAACAAATAGCTCAGAAAATACCTCTTTTCTGTGCTCCAAATATCCCCAATTTGCTTCTCAATTCTCTCTTCCAATAGTTAAATATATATAGAAATCCTAAAATCATAAACATAGTAGGAATTCTAAACCAAAAGCCAAAACAAATTAGGAATCCTAATAACCTATTACTAAAATAGATTAGGAATCCTAATAACCTCATGTTACCAAAATAGATTAGGAATCCGCTATCCAACAATTCTCCATCTCGACGAAGTTTTCCCAAAACTGAGCCGACACCGACCAAACCAAATGCCTCACTTGTTGTGTCCAGTACGAAGTGAAACGATCCACAACAACGGACTCAATTCACAACAAGTCCAGACCCAAACGGGAGTACGAACACTCACCCAAACGTCGGCATCTACTCACCAAATCGCCTGCATCATAAAGATTGCCCACGTATCCTCTTGTCCAATGAATCAAGCCTTCACGTAGTTCACCCAAACGGTCTCCAAAGGCTCTCAATCAAATAGAAAAGTCTGCAACTCTTCACCAATATCATCTGCATCCAAAACCAAATGATCCCTAATCTGTGTCACCTCAGCTGGAATCCCAAACGATGCAGTATGATCTGGAGTATGTGGAGTAAACTCCACCCAACGTGGAGTAGCATCACCCTCCACCTGCTGCGATATCCAAACAACTTGCTCAACACTCTCTACCTGCTGAGAGTCCAATGTGACATACCTGCTCAGAATAAAATCAGAAGCTCCCAACCGATAATCAAATAAGCCTCTAAATCCCAAACGCGCAATCGGATCAAATCTCACATCCTTGATGTGACCAAATGCTGGGTAACCAAATATCAGATCCAATAACTCCTAATGCAGCAGTCGGCGACCTATGACTAAGATGACCCAAATATGTCGAACCTCCAAAACTAGAACCAAGGCTCGACAATCAACGCCGATCCTCCTCCAGAAAGGAACGACCCATCGAAACTGTCATCTCATCTCGTCGCCCCAATGTTTTCTATCCAATGAAGTGTCTCAAACTACCATGAGCTCGGCACAAATACAATAGGTCCCTCTTGTACCTCCCTCTACAACTAGAATGAAGTACCTTCACCTTACTGCCAATACACTTCTTCAACTGTTGTTGACTACTAGGACTTCAAAACTAACGGGACTTGGTTGCAACCCACAAATGCCTAATACAATCCCCAACAAAGGAAACCAAAATACCAATTACCTTCCAATGATGCCTCCTTGGAAGGCCCCCGAATGCCTGAATGAACACCAAATAGAAGACCCCTCAATCATCAAATAGAAGTGCCAAACTCCACCTCGGTCTCCTTTCTCATACCAACGTGCTCAAAGGACTTCAATATGCAGGTCAATGACACTTCTCAATAATCCAATGCACCGTATCAACAAACAAATAACCCAGCCTCAAATCCTTCTATCTCGGCCAACTATCTCAAAACACCAACAAATGAAGAAAAGATCCAAACTGATAAATAAAAGAATTTTACCTCCAATTGAAACCCTAACAAGAGTCTCCAAACGATCTCACCCCGCACGACGGCAACGAGATCCACAAATAGGAAAAATCCCACCTTTATCTCCAAACGAAGCCCTCGAAGAACCTCCAAAGCGATCTACTCCTCTAAATAGCCCAAGCGCCAACAAACCAATGCGGAACAAATGAAGAATAGATCCAAACTGAAAAAGATAGAGTCTTTACCAAAAAGATCCCACATTTCTCAACAAACGAAGCCCTAGCCGAACTTCCAAATTGATCTACTTCTCCAACCAAGACAAAACCCTAGATCTGGAATCTGGAGCTCTGATACCAATTGTTGTGCGCGTCGCGGAAGCGTGACAACCAAACGGGCGTGCTTCGAGAACCAAATCAAACAAACATCGAGATAAAGGATCCTAAAATCATAAACATACTAGGAATTCTAAACCAAAAGCCAAAACAAATTAGGAATCCTAATAACCTATTACTAAAATAGATTAGGAATCCTAATAACCTCATGTTACCAAAATAGATTAGGAATCCGCTATCCAACAATTCTCCATCTCGACGAAGTTTTCCCAAAACTGAGCCGACACCGACCAAACCAAATGCCTCACTTGTTGCGTCCAGTACGAAGTGAAACGATCCACAACAACGGACTCAATTCACAACAAGTCCAGACCCAAACGGGAGTACGAACACTCACCCAAACGTCGGCACTACTCACCAAATCGCCTGCATCATAAAGATTGCTCACGTATCCTCTTGTCCAAGGAATCAAGCCTTCACGTAGTTCACCCAAACGGCCTCCAAAGGCTCTCAATCAAATAGAAAAGTCTGCAACTCTTCACCAATATCATCTGTATCCAAAACCAAATGATCCCTAATCTGTGTCACCTCAGCTGGAATCCCAAACGATGCAGTATGATCTGGAGTATGTGGAGTAAACTCCACCCAACGTGGAGTAGCATCACCCTCCACCTGCTGCGATATCCAAATGACCTGATCAACACTCTCTACCTGCTGAGAGTCCAATGTGACATACCTGCTCAGAATAAAATCAGAAGCTCCCAATCGATAATCAAATAAGCCTCTAAATCCCAAACGCGCAATCGGATCAAATCTCACATCCTTGATGTGACCAAATGCTGGGTAACCAAATATCCGACGTCAACCAAAATCTGAAGCACCTCTACCAGATCCAATAACTCCTAATGCAGCAGTCGACGACCTATGACTAAGATGACCCAAATATGTCGAACCTCCAAAACTAGAACCAAGGCTCGACAATCAACGCCGATCCTCCTCCAGAAAGGAACGACCCATCGAAACTGTTATCTCATCTCGTCGCCCCAATGTTTCCTATCCAATGAAGTGTCTTAAATTACCATGAGCTCGGCACAAATACAGTAGGTCCCTCTTGTACCTCCCTCTACAACTAGAATGAAGTACCTTCACCTTACTGCCAATACACTTCTTCAACTGTTGTTGACTACTAGGACTTCAAAACTAACGGGACTTGGTTGTAACCCACAAATGCCTAATACAATCCCCAACAAAGGAAACCAAAATACCAATTACCTTCCAATGATGCCTCCTTGGAAGGCCCCCGAATGCCTGAATGAACACCAAATAGAAGACCCCTCAATCATCAAATAGAAGTGTCAAACCAACGTGCTCAAAGGACTTCAATATGTAGGTCAATGACACTTCTCAATAATCCAATGCACCGTATCAACAAACAAATAACCCAGCCTCAAATCCTTCTATCTCGGCCAACTATCTCAAAACACCAACAAATGAAGAATAGATCCAAACTGATAAATGAAAGAATTTTACCTCCAATTGAAACCCTAACAAGAGTCTCCAAACGATCTCACCCCGCACGACGGCAACGAGATCCACAAATAGGAAAAATCCCACCTTTATCTTTAAATGAAGCCCTCGAAGAACCTCCAAAGCGATCTACTCCTCCAAATAGCCCAAGCGCCAACAAACCAATGCGGAACAAATGAAGAATAGATCCAAGCTGAAAAAGATAGAGTCTTTACCAAAAAGATCCCACATTTCTCAACAAACGAAGCCCTAGCCGAACTTCCAAATTGATCTACTCCTCCAACCAAGACAAAACCCTAGATCTGAAATCTGGAGCTCTGATACCAATTGTTGTGCGCGTCGCGGAAGCGTGATCACTAGAAGGAACAAACTAATCTCACCAACAAGCTCTTAATCTCTCCAAACAAAACCCTAAACAAATAGCTCAGAAAATATCTCTTTTCTGTGCTCCAAATATCCCCAATATGTTTCTCAATTCTCTCTTCCAATTGTTCCATATATATAGAAATCCTAAAATCATAAACATACTAGGAATTCTAAACCAAAAGCCAAAACAAATTAGGAATCCTAATAACCTATTACCAAAATAGATTAGGAATCCTAATAACATCATGTTACCAAAATTAATAACCTATTACCAAAATAGATTAGGAATCCTAATAACATCATGTTACCAAAATAGATTAGGAATCCGCTATCCAACAATTTGAAGATCTAAAACTCAAATGAATATGAAAGAACTTAAATAAATTTCAGGGTTCAACTTGAAAAGTAGTCAATATTTGAGCGTTTACCATAATTCAGACATATCTAGAGCACATGCATCCGGGGACTAAAACACAATTTCAATGACTTAAGAACTAATTTAAAAATATAAAAGATTTAAGAGACTAATATTCGTAGAAAGTCGCTATAATCGTCTGGGTACGTATAAATGTTTTGGTTAACATTTTTGGATCAGCTTCTATCCTCCACAAGGCTTGTTTTTTTCTAACTTTCGTCATTAATAAACAAAATACTAGGAAGGTTTAAATTTATAAAGATGTGATCAAAAATATGATTCCACCAAAATAAATAAATAGATAAAAACAAAAACAAAAATTCTTACTCTTATTTACTATCAAACAACTTCACTATATTGCAAATTTTGATGTTCCCACAAACAAGCACGGTTACTTACTTTCATATAAACAATAAACGCGCATGGCCCCATAAGCAGGTGTCTCGATGCACGAAAATGACTCATCACCTTTCATTATTTCAATGTTTCAAAATTTAGGTTTTATTTCTTACTAAAAAAAGTTAATTTAGCCATGACTTTCTGTTCTTTCATGTATCTATTTTGACATTAGGACATGTTTTATTCATATAGATATATATACACAAACTTATGACTTTCACAACTTCACTATATTGCAAATATATCTCAAGTGTCTTGTCAAGTAAAATACAGGGAGATGCACAGAGAGAAACGGCTCATATATAGAAATGGAAAACATTACAGGATGAGCATTCAAAAGGAACTCCAATGAAAACAGAAAATTCTTTCTGTGCAAATGAATCACTAATAGTCTGTATTAATGCATCTTTACAAATTAATCAAACAGAATATCTCTTCGATTACTCTTGATATATGAATCATACCTATAATCTCTCATAAGAAAACAAGGTGTTAATTAGGGGTGGCAAAAGTGTCGGATCGGGTCGGGTCAGGTCATAGTTGAACCTACCCATATAAGTGTGACCTAACCTCATTCGTTTGATAAACGGGTCAATGCTACCCAACTCGTTTATTAAATAGGTTTATACGACCTGACCCGACTCGTATAACCCAATTAACCCATTTATCGTAGTTTGTAGCGTTTCCATTGGAGATCCAAATGGCTAACGTTAATTAGCTTCTCCAAGCCTGCTAAGCTATTGTGTTTTCAATTGGGCCAATAATTTATAATTTGGCCTAAATATCCGCTTAATTACCAAATATTAAAACTGAACCATGTATAAACTTACATGGCTTGTACTTCCTAATATATAAATCTCTAACAAGTACCTTGAGAAATATGTTTACTATTATTTTCATATCAGATGAGGAAGAAAAAGAAAATTAGAGCAAAAAAAAAAAAAAAAACTGTAGATTTGAAATAAGCGACCTTTTAGTCCAAAGTTACATAAAGCTTAGCAAAACAACTTAATAACATAAACACATATTTGTAGCAATGGCTAGCAATGTTGAGGGTCCATGATGAGAGAACTAAAGGTTAGAAAGAAAATTAGAGAAAAAGAAAAGAGAATGATAGAGAATGAGAGGGTTAACAAGAAAACTAAGAGTCTAAGAGCAAAGAATGAAAACTCTCGTCGCCGTCACTTGCCATCACTCGCCACTTGTCTCCGCCACTCACCTCAACAAATGCTTATCATTCCTGTCCAAGGAAACATATTAAAACAATCAAACAAAGAGATTTGTTTATAAATAAATCAAACCATAGAAACCTTATAGATATGATTATTCAAGTAATCAAAGTTTATACTAAACCAACGAGACTTCATAGTAGAAGAGATTCATACTTGCCGTGGCATAGATTCTCTAACATCTAATTGCATGATATCCTTGGAGAGCTCATCCAATTTTGGTTGCATCTCATCTATCATTAATTAAAAAAAAAAAATGAACCAATATGCAAACTCATAACATGTATTTTGACGCAAAAAGAACTTGAAATATAACATTAGTAATTGTTTACCTTTGACACCATACAACCAATCACGCGTGCAAACTAAAGCCTCCACATTGTTAGGCTTAAGAGTGCTACGGTATTGGTTAAAGATTCTCCCACCGCCACTGAAAGTACTCCCCGAAGTAACTATAGAAATAGGAACCGACATTATGTCCCTTGCCAACAGAGAGAGAGAGCTCGGGGTATCTATGTGTCACGCTCCGCTTCCCAAAATACCCGGGAATCGGAATGTGAACAAGCCCGCGACGTATTAGATTAAGGAGAAAAATAAAATTAAACATTTCTCCTCAACCTAATATGCTAAGCGTCAAGCAATATATAAAGCGAAGGCACATGTCCCCGATCACAATAGCGAGAATATAATGAACAACACAGAAGAAAATAATACATATCACAATGAATATCATCCAAGATATAATATTCGGGTCAATATGCCCTTATACAAAACTGAACAAATGAATACTGGAGAATATGAAATACAATAATCAAGCGGAAAAGGAAATGCTACAAAAGTAAGCTAAGACCATCAAACAACTAAAGGGAATAACTAAGCTCCGGCTTCTTCTACTCGGTCTGCAAATCACTCCTGCGGAGGATCCTTCGGTTCTGGCACATCTCCAAGCTGTACCTATCCTTCCTCTAAGTCTGACGTACACCAGAGAACACAGGTGTACGTCAGCGTGCATGGCACACGACAAGACCCCACAAAACAAATAGAGCGAACAAAAACCCAAGCAAAAAATGATACGATAACAAAAATGATAAAGAAATGTGCAACTGGAAATCCAACAAAATCAACCAAGTAACAAGTCGATCATACAGCTAGCGATCAGAATAATCATCCAAGTAACATGATCATACAACTAGATGGAATTAATACTTAAAAATCTACAACAAGAGATGTAGTACATCGAACGAAATAATCCAAACAAGAAAACCCTCATGTATATACCATATGTCTCAAATTGTAGATAATTAAATAATCCAAACAAGAAAACCCTCATGTATATACCATATGTCTCAAATTGTAGATAATTAAATATTAACTCCGATCTATGTATGAACATGTATATACCATATGTCTCAAATTGTAGATAATTAAATATTAACTCCGATCTATGTATGAAAAGAAATACAACTGGCCTACATCTCACAAAAATCATACCTAGCCAATAAATAGGGTCATGTAACTAGCCATCCTATAACAGGTCACTGGTTCATATCTCACTCAGAGTCAACGCTCATATTATCGGATAACTGACTGTTTAAAAATCCCCTGTGTGCATCCAATACCGCTACATAAACTTGGTCAGAGGACTACACGCAATCCGTTTTCAGCCTGGTCTGGACTCAAGCTAAACTCGGGTGAATATCAAACTCACGGACCAAAGTGACTACGCAAACTTCACTTTGACCCAACAAACCAACCCCAATGACTACACGAATTCACTGGCACGAGCCTGGAAGATACATCAACAGCCACATCCGATCATATGAACAAAGACTTTCTAATCCCAACTCTTTTCATTTTTCTAAGTCAATAATCAAAGTCCACAATATCTCTGGTTCACCACCTAAATTCAGTCAACACACCCACACATGTCACTAAGTCTGTCCATGACGTACGATGCCACTAAGTCATGAACTACTAATGGTTCTCAAACACAATAGGAACAATAAAAGCAGACATGTCAAATACAGTAAAATATTCACAAAACATGAAATATAATCATGAATCAATAAAAACATACATACAGTCCGGTTTCATTCAATATCTTGTTATCTAACCATCTAACTACTCATATAACTTATCAATAGCTAAATAATATCCAATATGACTACGGTTAAAAATAAAATCAAAAAACTGTGATCGTTTTACACATATATCATGGTCTACAACTATCAACACAAAATCATAATTTAATTTAAATCCAAAATAAATAATTCTTTTTCAAAATAAATTCTTTTAAATCATCATAATTATCAAAAATATAATTCTTTTGCCGAAAATAATTTAACAACTCAAAATGATCCCATTTTTGAAATAAATAATTTTAAATTATCTATTTTAATAACTATTCAAAACTAACCTATTTTCCAAATAAATTCTTTCTCATCATAATTATTCTAAAAATAATCTTTAAAAATAATCACATATTAATTCTTATCCTTACAATATCAGTTATTCTCATATATCATCAAATAATCCATGCATATAATTATATCACAATTTAAAAACTACAACCAACCATAATACAGTCAAAATATGCATATAATGTATAATACTACAACCAACCATAATACAGTCAAAATATGCATATAATGTATAATAAATCTTAAATTCAGATTTGAGTAAGAGGGATCTTGCCTTAAAATCATGTGCAAGCCTCTGAAATAAACAGCAAGCAATCCATAAGTGTAAACAACACGTTCTCTCTGTTCGCGTGGAAAACTGTTTTCTTTTTCATTGATATGATTGTCATCTTGGATTACAAAGATCCGGTCTTTTATAGATCCGGTTACAACTAAATCAAAGAAAAAAATAAAAATTACAACTTTCCTCTTGTGAACAAATCGCAAGCTCCTGTTTTGCGGTTGCTTGCTTGTGTGGGTTCTTTGCCAACGCCGGGGTTAATCCGTGGACCACCGCGCGATCTAGATCCGGTCGGATCTACACGATTATGCGGGTATTATTCCACGAAGGGAATAATAGCCGGGAGGGATTAATCCACCAAGGGAATAATCGCTCAAATATCGAGATCTAAGACCAAGCTTAGATCTGGAGTGTAGTCTCGTGTAGATCTCAGATCTGTTCTTTCTTCCTCTCGAAATCCTGCCTTTTCTGACATGGATGGTCGCCGAGGATCAGATCTGTACGTCCAAGTCTTCAAGTCTTCAAAACTCCGAGTTCACTCTTCAATCCGGCAGAGTTTCGGCTCTTGAAAGTTCGACCTCTGAAAATGAACATCTCTAGGCCTATTTATAGGCTCTCAGGACAGTGGCCGCAAACAGAGAAGTGTCGGCCACCATCAGCCACTGTCGGCCACCTCGGGGTGGCCGGCACTGTGCCTAGCCACCTTGAGGTGGCTCGGCTCATGGCCGAGCCACCCC
>NC_033797.1:40463859-40466530 GCF_001876935.1 Asparagus officinalis
GATGACTTCCAGAAGGCTATAATTTGAAGACTTTCACGTAGATCGATGAAGGTTATAATCTGATGAGCTTCATAATAACTATTGAAAGCTCTAATTAACAGCCTTCATAGTCAACATCGTGAGTTACAATCTGACGACTCTCATATTTTCAAGGAGCCAAGAAGAAAATTACAAGATGATAGTCTTTGCAATGCTCTAGCAAAAGAGACCACAAATTGATGGTCTCTTCACATTAAAACGCAGAGGTCATCCCTGTGTTATAACATCAAAACGCAGAGGTCATATCCACGTTCCAGAGTCAAAACGCAGAGGTCATACCCAGCATTCTAGTTGAAAATGCAAAGTGTAGGATCTGAAATAGATACACTTGAACACTAGAGGGGGGGTGAATAGTATTCTTTTAAAATTATTGCAAAGTAGATAATAAATTGCAAAGAAAAATGACGATCTCAGAAATTTGCAAACACAAACACAAGGATTTTATACTGGTTCCACCAAACTGGTGTACATCCAGTCCCCAAGCAAATCCCGCTTGAGAGTTTTCACTATGATTTTGAATAAACTTACAAAATCAAATGCAAACCTGACCAATTTGCAAGTTCCTGCAAATTGCAACACCAATTGACAAACTCCTTGTCAATTTGAACACCAATCTCTAACCCAAGAGACTAACCCTCTCACAACCGAGAGAAAACTTGTTGAAGAAGAACACAATGATCCTATAAGCCTTGAATGTGTAATAATGTGCAGCAGTGGCTTAGGATTCTTTTAATCTTTGTAAAATTGCCTAATTGATTTGTTTTTGATGAAAGTATATAGGCAATTTCAGAAACTCTTCTTTTTCAGAAAATCAGAATGTTTTTCACTTAGGAAATTGCTCAAGAATCAAAGCTTATGGGTATGTATATATCTCCAATTTTTCTGAACAAATAACCTATATATACCCCTTGAAAAGACAAGTTTTTAAAGTTTGAAAACGTTTAAAAACGGCCAAAAACTGTCAGATATTCAAATTCTGAAAACTGAAAAACTGTCTCTTGTAGTCGACTACTGTAGTCATTAGTCGACTACACTGAGTTCAGACAGACTCTGTGTTTTCGGAAAATGTTCTCAGTAGTCGACTATAATGATAATTAGTCGACTACACTGAGTTCAGACAGAAACTTGAAAACTTATATTGCAGTGATTGGGAAGTCGTCTGATTGTGACCTCCGTTGTCGGAGCTTGTTTGAATAAGCTGTCTATTGTAATTTTTAGACAGCCTACAAGGGTCTCGTGCACGATCGCGGTCGACCGCAGAGACCACTCCGGTCGACCGGCCAGAGCGAAAGTTTCTTCTCAGTTTCCTGCAGTGCACGCGGTCGACCGGATCTGCCACTGCGGTCAACCGCACAGTCTTCTGACTGTTCCCTTCGTCTTTTTGATTGTAGCTTTGGGTCTACACACTTAGACTAACATTAATACTAGTCCTCCATGCATCTAAGTTCTCCTCCTGATTCCTTACCAATTGCAGAACAACAACACTATCGTCATCGAAGAGCTCATGATCTCCCTCCAATGGATGAATCAACATCTGCTTTGTCTTTAAGCTACTCCTAAAAGATTGAAATACTATACCCATAGGATTGAAATACTATACCCTTATGTTAAAGATTCACCTTAATTGGATGAACTAAAATATTTGTTTGTCAAGCAAAAGTGCTATATATGATACTTTGTAAAGAAATTCTTTTTTGAGTTAATTTTAAAAATTTTCCTTAATAATGATTAGAGTAATTGGACACTCTTTTTATCATCTAATTGGACAGGATCTGAATCCCTCTCAGAAAATCCCCTCAATTATATTAATTTGAGCAAGCTTTCCTCAATTTGTGAGTATCGTAGATAAACCCTCTCAACGTTAAAATTTTGATATAAACCCCCTCAACTATGAGGTGCTTCACAAGAACATCCTGATTTTTCTACTTTTCTCACAAAACTCTCCTATATTATTACTTCAAAATATGAAACGATAGGGATACCCTTTAAGTTTAGAAAACTCATTTCAGCTTAAAAGAAACCCCCTAGTCGCTAAAAATGACGGAATTTTATTTATTAATGTTATTAATAAATGGAGTTTTTATTTTCCCTTTTATTCATTATTGAGTATTTTTAATATATTTGTGTTGTGAATCTCAGTGTCATGTTGAGAATAATATGAAGGTTTTCTATGATAGTTGCCTATGAATAGAAAATTTATCATTAATATATATTAGAAATTTATAGTCTACAATGACGGTTTTATAAACTGTAGTTATAGTACATCAACAAAGGGAAAACATCATCGTTGATGAGTTATTAATTACCCCACCATGAGGACTTTTATGATGGTATCCAACCGTCATTAAATGGTCTTCAACAGCGGGGTTGTCACCCGTTGTTACACAATAACAACGGACGTACAAAACCATCATTACAGAACAACAACGGGAATAAAAAACCGTCATTTTACAATAACAATTGGGAAAAAATCCCCGTCACTGATGGTAACGACGATGATAATTATCGTCACAGGTATGAACATCGGTAATATGTTTTGTCGTTATAGTCTCTATAACGACGGGTATTATAATATTCGTGACACTTTAACGAAGAAGGTTTCAATGACGGGTGACGAAGAGATTTTTTTCCT
>NC_033797.1:40467530-40470043 GCF_001876935.1 Asparagus officinalis
GCTGATTTTATTGTCCTGGAGTCTGAACTCCGGGAGTTGGAGGAGCTACAGGCTAGCGGAGCTTCTTCTTTCGTGTCTTCTCAGCTGGAGAATAGGTTGTCGCAGTGGCATGATTTGAGATCTTCCATCGGTCATGAACTTCAGTCATACGAGCATTCCGTCGCACAGCTGATGGCTGGTATTGCCAGGAAGGATACTGACAGAGCCGAGTTACTCAATTCTTTGGGCTCTCAGCGTGAGGAGGTAGATAAATTGAGGAAGGCCTTGAAGCTTGCCGAGGAATCTGTTGGTATTATGGCGGAAGAGTTGGCTGGACTAGAGAGGTCTCGCGAGCAAATGCTTGAGAGATTAGGACCTACGCAGGCGAGATTGATGGAGCTGAAGAATGAAGCTGCGAGAATCTTGAGCAATTCTGAAGAATCCATCCGAGCTGACCTGCAAGTAGAACTAGAACAGAGTTATATAGACAAGCTTTCTAAGTTAAAATCTCATGTTCTTAGCCGCCGACTGTCTTCAGGATGATGAGCTTTTTATTGTATGCTTTAGCTTGATCTATTAATAGAAACTCAGCCTTTGATTCAGTTATGATATTTCTTTATTTATTTTGAACTCAGCAATGACAAGATTTATAGGATTTTTGGCAAACCCCAGCCATCAACGGGTTTGATATGTCTTTACTGATCACCGTTTGAATCGGACTAGCATGTGATTTATTAAAACCCGCCTCACATGTAACGTTGTGCTAAGAGAATTGCTTTTCTTAGGCTTGATGCTATGATTTTGAATACATAGACTTAACCATTTCTTATAGGGAAAATGTACCCCGCGCTGCGTATTAGACGACGACTTATCCCTTCTTAGGCTTCGGGATAAAATTCCCCAGGCTTAGATCCTGGTGTCTTTTTCAATCGGTGAAAGACTAAACCGGCAATGCGTGTTAGACATATACTTTGGGATTTTTGGCAAACCCCCAGCCTTCAACGGGTTTGATGTGCCTTTACCGATCACCGTTTGAATCGGGCTAGCATGCGGATTGTCTAAATCCGTTCCGCATGTAACGTTGTGCTAAGAGAGTGAATTCTCTGAGACTTTGTGCTATGATGCCGAATACATAGGCTTCGCCCTTGTTACGGGAATAGGCTACCCAGCAACACGTATTAGGTGTTGACTCATCCCTACTTAGGCTTCAGGATAAAATTCCCCAAGTTTAGACCTTGGTGTCTTTTTCTTTAATCGGTGAAAGACTAAACCGGCAACGCGTGACTAAACCGGCAACGCGTGTTAGGCGTAGACTTATCTCTGTTTAGGAGTTGAGATAAAATTCCCCGTGCACAAAGTGCACGGATTGGAAGTTGGGAATTGTGTCTTTTCTCAGGGTAAAGACAGACTGGAAAATGGAAGAGGAAGAATTTTATATTCTATCTCCCGGTACCAAAGAGGAAGAATTTTATATTCTATCTTTAGTTGGAAAAGAAACTTAAGGTGGGATCTCCACCCCCAGAATCCGAAATGATGAAACTAAGAGTGAGATCTCCACTCCGAGAATCGGAAAGGTTCAAACGACCCTAACTTTTATAGGATTGGTCATTTGAATCAAAAGAATCCCTCATTCATTGAGGAGAAAGCCCAATTTCGACCCTAACTTTTATAGGTTTGGTGGAAAAAGAAAAAGATGGAAGTCTTTCGTTTATCGAAAAGGATAACTCAATCTTAGTCCTAACTATCTGCAGGTTTGACTAAGTAAAGTTGGAGACAATCCTAACTTTTATAGGTTTGATTGCTCAATTGAAAGTGGACCTCTCGTTCATGAAACGAATCGAGAGGAGACTTTGGTTGTGGTCAAAAGAAAAAGATGGAAGTCTTTCGTTTATCGAAAAGGATAACTCAATCTTAGTCCTAACTATCTGCAGGTTTGACTAAGTAAAGTTGGAGACAATCCTAACTTTTATAGGTTTGATTGCTCAATTGAAAGTGGACCTCTCGTTCATGAAAGGAATCGAGAGGAGAATCTGGTTGTGGCCCTAACTTTTATAGGTTTGACCAAGGAAGCAGTGAAAGTGGGAGGTTTGAGATGATCTTACCTTTTACAGGCTTGATCGTTCAATTTGAAAGTGGACCTCTCGTTCATGGAAGGAATCGAGAGGGGACTTTGGTTGTGGTCCTAACTATAGGAAGGTTTGACCAGGTAGACAGTGAGAGTGGGAGTACAAATCATAGTGGGGGTTTAGTGTTTATCACCTTGTTCGTAATTATCGGGTTATCCCTAAGAAAATTACATATAGCGTTCTTCTGGGAACTTCCCATTACATGAATCATCTACCCCCAGCTTCTTTCTTGGAACCGTATACTCTTCGGAGTGTTGAGAAGCAGTTTATACTCGTATACTCTTCGGAGTATTGCCGTTCTTATTTGGCTTATCCTAGCGTTATGACGCCGGCTTCAACCAAGGTTTGGATGCTATTCTTTAAAGTAAAGCAAGCCTTGGTGGGATGAAAGATCCTCCTGTGGTACGC
>NC_033797.1:40471043-40488169 GCF_001876935.1 Asparagus officinalis
ATATCGTCCCACGAGGAAGGTGATTTTAAGATTATTAAACTTGGTTCTTATATTTTGTGGCATGACAATTAGGAATAAAGAATAAGTTGATTTTGTTGAGTGATTGTTATGAATATATGCAAAAGATAATAAATTGAATTTAGAGGAGAGAAGGAAGAATTAAAGAATAAATGAAATCACAAGGCAAGAAATATGAATTAATAAAATCAAGAAATAAAACCAAAATAAAAGAAAATTTAAGAAAAGTTAAGATGAAGATTCAAAAGAGGTAAGAATCTAGAATATAATCCACTAATCAATTTCAATTATAAAATATAAACTATTCTCTTTTATCATATTTCAACCTAGATTTATTAAGCATAAGTTATCAAACCATTTAAGGAAAGTGTAACCTATCAAATTATCATCTAAGTCAAAATTACTATTCATGATAAGAAACAACAACAATGATAATAATCCTAGAATTCATAAGCATAACCTATCAAACCATTTAAAGATAAGCATAGATTATCAAATTCTTCTTCTACCGATTAGTTCTCTAGTTGATTATCCTAAACATGAACATTTTAAGTGGGCAAGAGAATAATTCATATATTTTTTATACTATAACTTGATAAATTGTGCACTTGCAATTTTGGTACATAATTATGCCGCATCATGCGGGTCTCACCCTTATATGTTGAATTTGGAACACGGGTGTGACCTCGGCGTTCGGTTTTTGCATCGCGGGTCTGACCTCAACGTTTTGACTTAAGACATAGAAGAGGCTTTCGTGTATTTTTGACTAAGTCTTTGAGACTTATCTTTAGCTCATCTGTTTTAAGTCTCGGCTCACATCCATTAAGCTGATGGACCTGCAAACGTGCATAGGATTTTTAGCAAACCCTCAGCCATCAACGGATTTGATAAGCCTTTACCGACTACCGTTTGAGTCGGGCTAGCATGTGGATTGTCTAAGTCCGTTCCACATGTAACGTTGTGCTAAGAGAATGAACCCTCTTAGACTTGATGCTATGATTTTGAATACATAGACTTTGTCATTTTCACGGAAAAAGACTAACCGGCAACGCGTGTTAGGCGTAGGCTTATCTCTAATTAGGGATCAAGATAAAGTCCCCCATGCGTAAAAGGCATGGATTTTGGTGCTACGATGTTGAATACGTAGACTTTGTCGTTATTTCTTCCTGTGTTACTTGAAACACTGAAAGAAAGTTGGAAGCGCCAGAGGTGTAATATTAACTTGGCATGAATTTTCACTTAGAGTGAAAATCAGAAATTTTCTTTATTATCACTTGTTTAAAAAGGATTAACAAGTTCATTGGGGGGTTGACTGTTAGAGGTGTGATGTTAACCTAACAGTATTTTTATGGACCTATCGCTCCGTTGATGAGAGTCAATAAGTGGAAAGTGTTGCGATCGGAGCAACTTTGAGGACCTATCGCTCTATTGACGAGAGTCGACAAGTTGATTTTGTCAGAGGTGTTTGATATTAACGTGACAAGAGAATGTTGCGATCAGAGCAACTTTGTGGACTTATCATCCTATTGAGGAGGATTGATAAGTGGATTGTCAGATGTATGATGTTAACATGACAATAGGATGTGTTACGATTGAAGCAACTTTGTGGACTTATCATCCTATTGACGAGGATTGATAAGTGGATTGTCAGAGGTATGGTGTTAACATGACAAGAGGATGTGTTGCGATTGAAGCAACTTTGTGGACTTATCATCCTATTGAAGAGGATTGATAAGTGGATTTTGTCAGAGGTTTAGTGTTAACGTGACAGAATGTGTTGCGATTGGGGCAACTTTGAGAACCTATCGCTCTATTGGAGAGAGTCGATAAGTGGATTGGTTGTCAGATGTGTGATATTAACGTGACAGGATTTGTGTACTTGTGATTTGAACAAGATTTTGAAGACTAGCGTCTCGCTGGGGAGAATTGCTAAGTGAGTTTATCATCAGAAGCGATGAATTTTGATACTAAGATTTAAACAAGATTTTGAAGACTTAGTGTCTTGCTGGGGAAGATTGCGATTTGAGTAATTTCGAGGACCTATCATCCTATTGTTAAGGATTGATAAGTTGATTGTCAGACATACTCTGTGGGGATGATAATCGTCAGAAGTGTAATGTTAATTCGACGATGTGAAAGATTCGTTACTCTTAATCCAATCGATTCCAAGTAACCAACCCCCAGTCTTGATTAAGACTTAGCAGGGGAATAAGAAGAAGTAGATAAGGCACATCACCTAGTGGGGCACTATCCATGAAGTCGGAACAGAGGCACATCACCTGGTAGACCATTATCTGATGAGATTGACTATCAGAGGTAACTGTTAACATGATAGTTTTGTGGACCCACCACCCTACTTGAAGAGGATTGGTGGGGGAATTTGGAGGAAAAGGACTATCAGAGGTGACAGTTAACGTGATAGTTTTGGTGGATCCGCCATCCTACTTGAAGAGGATTGGTGGGAGAATTTGGAGGAAAAGGACTATCAGAGATGACGGTTAACGTGATAGTTTTGGTAGACCCACCATCCTACTTAAAGAGGATTGGTGGGAGAATTTGGAGGAAAAGAACTATCAGAGGTGACGGTTAACGTGATAGTTTTAGTAGACCCGTCATCCTACTGGAAAGGATTAGCAAGTTGATGGACTATCAGAGGTAAATGTTAACGTGATAGGTTTGGTAGATTTTGTGGTTGACAGAGGTATTCTATTAAACATAACAACTCAGAAAATTTATTACTACAAATAAACCAACCCCCAGTCTTGAACAAGTGCAGAGGGGAAATGGGGGACATGACACATCGCCTAGTGAGCCACTGTCTAACGAGTTTGACTATCAGAGGTAACTGCTAACGTGATAGTTATTAGACCCGCCATCCTACTGGAAAGGATTGGCTTCAGCGGCCATAGTATCTTTCGGTTCTGACTGAGAAGAGTGAGCTTGGTCCGATTGCTCAGGAGAAGATTGTGCTTGGTCCGATTGCTCAGGTTGATCCTGCCTACTTTGTTCTTCAGCTTTGATCCTGGCAATAATCTTTTGAGCCTGTTCGCCTTGAGAGATTAGTTGTCTCCAAGAACGACATTCTGCAACTCCGATTCGGGCTAGGAGGTTGGTCTGCAAGTTGTGCCGACAGGTCTCTACTAAGGTAGACTGTGTCATACCTGACGAACACCGGAGAGCCATGGTTCGGAACCTTTTGACGAAGGCTTTGACAGACTCCCTCTTCTTTTGCTTAGTGGCTAGAAGGGTATGGATGGAGACTTCCGTATCCTCTTCGAAGAATCTTGACAGGAAGAGTCTCTCTAGATCTGTCTACTTTTGGATACATCCGGCAGGTAGTTTCCTGAACCATTCAAAGGCAACTCCCTTGATGGTGCCAATGAATAATCGAGCCAGTATGGCGTCGTTTGATATCACATTTCCAGTCTGTGACTTGAAATGATAGATATGTTGGTTTGGTGATCCCGTGCCGTTAAAAGTTTGTAGCGTCGGGACCTCAAAATTTGGAGGATAAGGGGCTGCATCCCATTCGGCAGGATAGGGTCTGACAACTCCCTCTTCTTGGAGTTCGCTTCTGTTAGAAATAACATTGAGGCGGGCTTCCAATTCTTCCATTTTAGCATATTGGAGATTCTGCTCGTTCTCAGTCTCTCTTCCTTCATCAGAGGAAGATTCCAGGCTGTGGGCTTCTTGGTCAGAAGCCGCATCATCAACCACTTTTCCCTTCCCTTTGCTTGTGTGAGGTCGGGATGAAGATGCTTTTCCTCTCCGGGAAGATTCTTGCCTAAGCGGCGAATCTGTCTCTTGAGATTTGGCCTTGTCTGCGACGATTTGAGTCAACATGGCCATGAGTTCATTGATGGCCTCCTGCTGAGATTTGAGCATGGCCCACTGTTCATCAAGTCTCTTTGAAAGGTCTTCAGAATGTTCTGCCATGTGGGCGAAGCTCTCATGCCCAACGAAAGAGCTTGATGATTGGGACTCCGCAATGGCTGAGTGTTCGTCATCGGAATTAGTTCCTCTGGCTAAACTCTGATAGTTGATAGGAGGAATGGCTCCTGTTCGAGTCCGAGTACGTTGGTAGATTCCTTCAAACTCGTTAGTGATTTCTCTGACGCTTGGAGAATGATCTGTCTCTGACCCGTCGGAACTAAGGGTTGATGATCTCCCTCTACCAACCATATTAGAAGTGACTCCAAGGTATTCAACCTCTAAAGTCTTCTTCCTGTGATGATGTCGTCGATTATTGAGCAAGGCCAGGTTCCATATTGAATTTCATCACCCGAACGCATGCCTGAGCTCCAGGTGTTGCTGGTGAAACGCAGATTTGAGAGTTGCGTTTATTTTGTGGAACGCACCCCTGAGGGTTGCGTTCATTTTGTGGAACGCGTCCCTGAGGGTTGCGCTCAGTCTTCTTCACACAGAGCCTATGTTTGGGCTCATGAACGCGAGGCTTGCGTTCTGAAGCAGAAACGCAGAGCATATGGTTGCGTTTAGGCTCACAAACACGAAGCTCGTGTTGACTTGAGGATCGGCATTCTCGGAGATGTGCTCGTCGTAAGGATCTCCTCCTCCGTCGATCGGCATTCATCTTAGCCTGCTTCAAGGCCTTTGTTGCCTCAAAGGGCATCTTTCGACCCGATACCCGTCGTCTTGGCATGGGTTTGGCTGAAGCTAAGCCCACTCCATCGGGGGAGGGGCTGTCCGAGCAGTCTTCCTTAGGCGGTTCGGCTGTAATTGGAGCAGTTGGAGCTTTAGTCTCTTTGAAGACTTTGTGGATCTTGCGCATAGCCTTGGGGCTAAGGGATCCAGAGGAGAGGGTCTCCTCAAACTTGGCTTGATCAAACTCTACCACGAGAGTTTCGACGGTTGTTCCAGTGAGATGAACATCGGATTGCACCACCACTTCTTCGTCAGAGAAGCTCATCCCCAGCAGAGTCGCCATCTTTTGTTTGTGGGAAAATTTGCAGTAAAAAGAAACGAAGGAAAATTGATTTGTATTCCTTTAATCTCAGTTACAATTGGATTTCCTGATTACAAAAGAGAAGAGAATGATCTGGATTCTCCCCTTTATTTAATTCTGGGTTCTTCACGGTGGCGATGAGATGCCTCCCTCGAATGCTTGCGTCGAGTTTACTTCTCGTTGACGATCCGAATATCTATGCTCACTGGAACAACGATCTTCTCCTCACGATTTGACGTTGTGGAGAACTCTGAACGAGTTTGAAACTCTATGAAAGAGTTGATTTAACCGAAAGTCGGTTATAAGCCAAGGATGAAGAAGATCTTGTTGCAGATCTCCAAAGCTCCAACCGAAGGATGAAGGATCATCTTTTCGCTGCCAAGAAGTTCCAACAGACCGACCCAAAGATCCAGCCCCGAACTAAGTTGATTTCTTAGTTATTTATAGGGGATTAAGGGATGTAACCACCTCCTTAATTGGCTCCTAAGTGGCGGCTAATGACGGATGTAACCGCCCTCAAATCACTCCTGAGTGGATTGCGATCCCCTCAGATCGTGGGAAACGGTTTTGGAACCGTTCACTCGTGTTTGAACGAGTCAACGCAGGCCCGCGTTCTGACATGAATTTTGCATTCAAACGCAGTGTCTGGAGGCTTGAACGCATCGTCTGGAAGCTCGGAAGCAGCAATTAGAAGCTGCGTTTGCAGCGTTTGGAATCTACGTCTGAGCTGCGTTTGCAGCGATTTGGAAGCTGCGTCTGGCGGTGATTTGAACTGCGTTGGGCAGCGATATTGAGCTGCGTTGTGCAGCGATGTTGAGCTGCGTCGGGCAGCGAATAGAGCTGCGTCCAGTGGCGATTTAAGCTGCGTTTGCAACTTTTGGAGCTGTATTTGAGCTGCGTTCGTGACTATGAACACGGCGCATCTTGATGCTGGTATGCGGGGAGGACTTCCACGTCTTGATTTGAAGAGACCATTGATTTGTAGTCTCTTTCTGTCGAAGCGTTGCAAAGATCGTCATTTTGTAATCTTTACTTTAGCTCTTTGATATGCAAGAGTCGTCAGATTGTAACTCTCGATGTTGATTGTGAAGGCTGTTAAACTAGAGCTCTCATCGGTTGTCGTGAAGGTCGTCAGATTATAACCTTCAGCGATCTACGTGAGAGTCTTCAAATTGTAGCCTTCTGGAAGACGTCAGATTGTAACTTCCATCATCGGTGTTTGATAGGGATCAGCTATCTATTATGATTTTTAGACAGCCTACAATAACCTTTCTGCCCATACACCTCCTCCAACTATTGCGGACTACTAGGGCTTTATACCAACGGGACTTGGTTGCAACCCAAATATGCCTAGTACAATCCCCAACATAGGAAACAAAATAATCATTACCTCCCACTGATGCATACATGGAAGGCCCCCCAATGCCTGACTGAACACCTCCAATAAGACCCCTCGATCGGTGGATAGAAGTGCTGAACTCCACCTCGGTCTCCTCGCTCATCCCAGTGTGCTCACAGGACTTCAATCTGCAGGTCATAGCACTCCTCAACAATCTGTGCACGGCATAACCAATAATATATCCCAGTACCAAACAATGCCATAGTCTAGCCATAGAAGTAGTCAGCGCCCTATCAACTACCGTGCTCCCAAGCAGATAATATAAGTTACTCCGCCTGACTCCCTTCATCACAATCATGGACTCCGATGTGACCTTCAAGCGAGAATCCGCCAAAGTCACCCTATAGCCTGCTGCCTCCAATACCCCAAGTGAAATGATGTTCTTCCTCAGTTGAGGAACGAACCTCACATCAGCCAACTCCCGGATCATCCCATCACTCATCTGAATCCGAACAATAGGGCATCTGTGATCATTACCCATGAGAACAGCATCCCCTCTTTCCAACTCCTGAAAGCTGGAGAACCAATCCCTTCTAGGGCATATGTGGTAAGTAGCACCAGAATCCAACATCCACTCGGTGGAGTCGGCAACATCAACTGACGGAAGAGCTGGGCACGAATAGCCTGAAGAATCTGAATCTGAAACATCGCCACTAGCCTTGGCAACATTTACCTCTGAAGCTTGAATAGCTTTCCCTTTATTCTTCACAGCTTGCAATTTTGGGCATTCGGCTTTCCAATGTCCATCCTCTCTACAAAAGGCACACTGATTCCTACCAACTGCAGGATGCCCCCCTCTAGATTGCGATCTCCTACCACGGTTTGGACTTTTAGCTCTTGCAACCAATGCCCCCGCAACCGGCTCAATGGAAGTCTCTTTGTCCTTCTTTCGAAGTTGATAGTTCACAAGGGCTGTGGTGACCTCACTATACGAAAGAGATGCCTTCCCATTAATAAGGGTGAGGACGAAGGTCTCATATTCCTTGTCGGGCAAGGAACTTAATAACAACAATGCTTTATCCTCATCTTCAACAATGACATCTACGTTCGCCAAATCTGCAAGTAGCTTCGTGTAGTGGTTCATGTGATCACTAATGGATGTCCCCTTCTTCAATTGGAAGCGATAAAGCCTCCTCTTCAAATGCAAACGATTTTCGACGCTCTTCGTCAAATATTTGCCCTCTAGGACCTCCCAAATCTTCTTTGCCGAAGTTTCATTCATCACATCATATTTAAGGTCTTGGGTAAGGCAAGACCTAATCACACCACACGCCGTTCTATTCATCTTATTCCAAACCTTTTCATCCATGTTGTCTGGTTTCCCGTCCAACTCCAACGTATCTTCCAAATTTTACGCATTTAGCGCATCCATGACTTCGAATCTCCAAAGTCCAAAATTATTTGTGCCGTTGAACTTTTCCACATCTATTTTCATAGAATGTATATTCAAACTTTGGACGGCCCTCACACTAGAAGAACCCTCCCCACTTTTATCTTTTCCGACCATAATCTCAAAGCACCCAATAAACAATTGCGAAACAAATAGGAAATAGATCCAACTTGAAAAAGATAGAAACTTTACCACAAAGATCCCACCTTTATCACCAATCGAAGCTCTAGATGAACTTCCCAACTGATCTACTCCTCCAAAAAGACCAAGCGTTGCCCGGAGCTCTGATACCACTTGTTGTGCCTCGAGAACCCAAACCAATCGTCGAGAAAAAGATAAACCACAACCAAAATCAATAGCACAAACAATCAAACACCAGTTTTACGTGGTTCGGCGATATGCCTACGTCCACGGGGCAAGCAAGGGGGAGTTTTCACTATTAAAATCAAGGGGATACAACTAGGGTTACAAATCTCTCACCAAAACCCTCCACAAATCATTCTTAATCTCTCCCAATTGCTCCAACAATAGAAGCCCAAGAACTCACCATCAATGGCTGCTAAAACCCCTTGCTTACAAACCCTAAAACCAAGTTTGGGTATTTATAGAAAACCCAAACGAAACGGGTCTGGAAAACAGACCCAGCCCAAAACCGCTTCGGCGGTCGACCGCCGCGCCGGTCGACCGCCACCAACACCGAAGCCCAGTAAGCCTTGTGCACGAATGCGGTCGACCGCGCCGGTCGACCGCCACCCAATCTGCTGAAACCTGAACTTTCTGCCAATTCTACAGGGTTGATTAAAATGCTTCGGTTAGATGGTGGGACAAGAGTACTTAGACCAAAAAGATCAACTTTGATCGAAAGCAATTAAGATTAAGAAATAACAAAAGTTCCATCAAATGTTAAATGTACACGTCCTGACTCAGTAAACCAAGACACTGCGACTATTGATGTACTCGCCAAACCATCAACGATTACTTCTAAAACTAGAGAAGAAGAAATATAACCAACATGTCCTTTAAAAAGGATTAAGTCATAAACAATATTTTGTTTGTTGGGCTTTCAAACTCAAATGAGGCTGCAGTTATTAATAAATGTGATCAACCAAAAGCCGACCCATTTTGAGTAAATATGATTACGCAACTCACCCGCTTCTGAAACAATTATATATCATTTACTTAATTCCCTTTTTTCTTGATACAGTTACTGCATCATGAAGTTCCTTAAGTTTCTGCCTCCTCTTGTTATACTACTATCGTTGCTCCTGTTGGTCTCATCATCCTCATGCTGTAACATCCCTGCCTTGTTCAATTTCGGTGACTCAAACTCCGACACTGGTGGGTTCTCCGCCGCTTTCGGCCCTCTTCCTCCACCTTATGGCGAGACTTACTTCGGCATGCCTGCAGGCAGAGGATCCGACGGTCGCCTCATCATTGATTTTATAGGTAGTCACTGACTCATCTCCACTGATTCCAACAATATATAATTAAGGGTTAATTGTGGATAGGCCTCTGCGTACTATCGCCAAATTGAACATACTACCCCCCATAGTTCTCTAGATTCCCTTAAATAGTTCTCTTGTTGTAGACAGGTACGCTCCGTGAAAATCTATTAATATATATTGTAGATGAACCCCTCAGAAAGGGTCAAAAAATAAAAATTCAATCATGGGGCTTATCTGCTAC
This sequence comes from Asparagus officinalis, assembly GCF_001876935.1. Classification (NCBI taxonomy): domain Eukaryota; kingdom Viridiplantae; phylum Streptophyta; class Magnoliopsida; order Asparagales; family Asparagaceae; genus Asparagus; species Asparagus officinalis. The sequence goes on from NC_033797.1 coordinate 40,480,500, forward strand.
AATAGAACTACACGGATAGTAAGTTCAATTTGACGATGGTATAGGGTATCTGTCCGCAATTAACCCTATAAATAATAGGGTTAGTCGCAAATACACTCCTTGTACTACGAGAGTGTAGCTATTTTTAAGTTATAAACTATTTTACCAAAAACTCACCTCCTAAGCCTCTGACTATATTACTTCTCTAGATCTTATGTTGAAGTACACGTGAGATCAACCTATACGATGTTGAACTTTTTCACCCTCAATTAACGTTTAGGAAAAGTTTAAAAGAGGGGGGGAAATAATACAGTCGTCATTAGATTCTTACGTGACATCTCAGCTAACAAGAAATAGAGCGAGAAAATAATAGTTTAGAGAGTAAAAGTTAACCTGTACTAGTTAGTTTGCTAATCTTGATCTTATAATCTCAGCGGAGAGTTTGGGTTTACCTTACCTCAGTTCATACCTAGATTCCTTAAGCGCTAATTTTAGCCACGGAGCCAACTTTGCTGCCGTAGGATCAACTATCATCGATCAAAATGTGACACTATCGCAGGGTGGTTACAGTCCCTTCTTCTTGGATGCACAGCTGAAACAGTTTTTGCAGTTCAAATCGAGATCACAGTTAGTCTACAATCAAGGCAAGTTACCTGTGATAGCACTCGCCAGTCTACTAATTTCTATTGAAAAAGATAATGCATGACAATTTTGTACGCGTATATGATTCAGGAGGGGTTTTCAAGGGTTTGATGCCCAAGGAGGCATACTTCCCGCAGGCCTTATATACAGTTGATATTGGACAGAATGATCTTACTGCAGCTATTCTTGGCAACAAGTCTGCGGACAAATTCATACGAAATGCGATGGCAGAGTTCTCGAGAGTAATCAAGGCAAGAAACTGTAAATTAATTATTAACGTTAATTGGGCTCATTGCAGACACATGTGTTGGGAATTTAACGCTGAAACCCCTAATGCAACAGAAACGCAGTATAGAAAAAATACACCAAGATTTAACGAGGTTCGGCAACTGCCTACGTCCTCGGGAGCCACACAGATAATTTCTTATTAATCAAACAAGAAATTACAATTTAGGAGCAGATCTCAAAACTGAGATTTCTCAAATAAACACTGTAGCTACAGTGTTAATAATCAAAGGGTATGAACCCTTTCAATTCTCACTTGAGAATAAATACCCCACAATTAAAACCCTCTTTAGTTTTCTCTCTCTCTCTCTTCTTAAATCCCCCTTCAATCACTGTTGGAGATGGGGATTAAGAAACAAAATCGCAGCAGCGATTTTAGGGCAGCCGCCAGAAGAAAAAGTCGGAGGAGAGGGGGAAGCTTCGGCGGAAACCCTAGGTCGACGGGGGAGGGGTTAGCTCGGCTGTGCGAACGCAGAGCTCGCCTGTCGCCTGGACCTCGCCGCCTGTCGCCTGGACAACCGGAGCTCGCCTGCGTCATCCTGGAGCTCGTCGGAGCTTCTCCGCCGCTGGAGGTTGGTATCCACCCCCAACCTAACAATCTCCCACTTGGAGACCAAACCGACGACAATCAGGCTATCTCATCAAGCTTCTCTCCTGTGTGGCTCCGCCCTCATCATCTATGCATGAAGGCCAACTGAAGTTGCACACAACTCCAGTTTCTGAAAGGTCGCTGCATTTGTCAACATATCCGTTGGATCCTTTCTTCCTTGGATAATCTGTTGAAATCCTTTGACAACTCGTCGGGCTCTGTATCTTCTGGAACCACCATGTTCCTTCTTCACTCGATACACCCACTTGTTGTGACGTGCCTTCTTCTCCATGGGCAACTCAGCTAGTCCCCATGTCTGGTTGGAGATCAGAGATTTCTTCTCTTCTTTCGCAGCAAACTCTCACTTGCTCTCATCTCCACTCTGAAAAGCTTCATCAAAGCTTTTAAACTCTCCTCCATTTGTCAGCAACATATAATTCATGTATCTGCTGTTAGGCACAGGAGGACGAGTACTTCTCCTTAACATCGGAGCTGGTGCGTCGGGCTTCTGCGCACCATTCTGTCCAACAGTCTCTTCTGGCTGAGGATCTTCTGCATTGGGTTCTTCCGAGAGGTTATCCGGAACATCATCTGCATCTACAAATGTTGACTCGCTCTCTGAGTCACCGTCATCTGTTTTGTGCATGTCCTTATACATCACCTTCTCGTTGAATGTCACATCTCTGCACCTGATCACCTTCTTGTTTTCGTTGTCCCAAATGCGGTAGCCGAACTCGTCTTCACCATACCCGATGAATGTGCATTTCTTGGACTTGGGATCAGGCTCATTCCTGCCTTGATCACTTATATGCACATAAGCTACACAACCGAAAACTTTGAGATGTGAGAGGGTTACCTCCTTTCCGCACCATACCTCTTCTGGTATTCTGTGCTCCAATGGAACCGATGGACCTCGGTTGATCAAGTAAGCTGCTGTGTTGACTGCTTCTGCCCAGAACTGCTTCGGAAGGCCTGACTGCATCTGAATGCTTCTGGCTCTCTCTGTCAACGTTCTATTCATGCGCTCAGCCACACCATTGTGCTGAGGCGTGCCGGGCACGGTCCTCTCCATTCTGATACCGTGCTCATAGCAGAACTTCTTGAATCTGATGTCTTCATACTCACCACCATTGTCTGTTCTGAGTTTCTTTACCCTCAAACCGGTCTCATTCTCGACCATGGCTTTCCATCTTCTGAAAGCCTCAAACACTTCTGACTTTTTCTTCAGAAAGTAGACCCATACTTTCCGAGAGTGATCATCAATAAAAGTCACGAAGTAGTGTTTCCCACCAATCGACGCGGTGGTTGTTGGTCCCCAAACATCTGAGTGAACAAGCTCTAGCTTCTGCTTCCTGGGGGGTCTGCTACTTGCCTGAAAGCTAACTCTCTTCTGCTTTCCAAGTATGCATTCTTCACACACATCAATCTCTACTGATTGTAAACCTGGGAGTTTTCTCTTTGTGTGCATAACCTTCATCCCCTTTTCACTCATATGACCGAGTCTCTGGTGCCACAGCTTTGAAGTCTCATTGCCTGCCGCAACTGAGATCGAACAACGTGCACCCGCTGTCATATACAGGGTACCAGTCTTCCTACCTCTGGCAATCGTCATTGCGCCCTTCGAAATCCTCCAGTCATCGAGAAGTAGCATGGAATGATGCTCCCGAGTCCAACACCCAAGACTCCTCCTTGCTCTCCAAAGAGCATATCAGCGCATCATCTCCTCCTGAGGTGGAGGCAACATTCACATCTGCATTTGCCTCCCACTCCTCCCGTGCACTCCTGCACTGATTCTTGTAGTGCCCGGTTTTCCCGCACTTCCAACACTCGATAGCCTTCGAACTGTTGGGATTTCTGGATTTGGATCTCCTATCATCTGATCCATTTCCTCTGGTTGAACTTTTACCTCTTGACTCTGTATGCAATACTGAAGAGGTTGTAGCTTCACCCGACTCTCTCCGTCGGATCTCCTCACTGAGAACCAGATCACGAACGTCGTCAAACTTCAACTTATTGCTTCCCGATGAGCTACTCACAGCTGTGACCGTAGCATTCCAACTCTCTGGTAGGGAAGACAAAAGGATCAACGCTCGAACTTCCTCATCAAACTCAATATCAACTGAACTCAATTGGGTCGTGACTGTATTGAGTTCATTGAGATGATGTGCTACCGATGCATCTTCCGCCATTCGCAGATTGAACAACCGCCTCATCAAATGGACTTTATTAGAGGCTGATGGCTTCTCATACATATTTGAGAGTGCTGCCATAAGATCTGTCGTGGTCTTCTCCTTTGCAATGTTAAAAGCAACATTGCGGGTTAACGTCAAACGAATAACCCCGAGGGCTTTTCTGTCCAGAAGATTCCAATCTTCTTCCTTCATACCCTCCGGCTTCTTCCCCGAGAGAGGTTGATACAGATTTTTCTGATACAGATAATCCTCTATCTGCATTTTCCAGAATCCGAAATCTGATCCATCAAACTTCTCTATTCTCACCTTTCCCTCATCTGCGGCCATGGCTCCCACCTGAATCTGACTTCCTCTAGATCGTTTCACGCTCTGATACCAGTTGTTGGGAATTTAACGCTGAAACCCCTAATGCAACAGAAACGCAGTATAGAAAAAATACACCAAGATTTAACGAGGTTCGGCAACTGCCTACGTCCTCGGGAGCCACACAGATAATTTCTTATTAATCAAACAAGAAATTACGAATTTAGGAGCAGATCTCAAAACTGAGATTTCTCAAATAAACACTGTAGCTACAGTGTTAATAATCAAAGGGTATGAACCCTTTCAATTCTCATTGAGAATAAATACCCCACAATTAAAACCTCTTTAGTTTCTCTCTCTCTCTCTCTTCTTTAAATGCCCCCTTCAATCACTGTTGGAGCTGGGGATTAAGAAACAAAATCGCAAGCAGCGATTTTAGGGCAGCCGCCAGAAGAAAAAGTCGGAGGAGAGCGGGGAAGCTTCGGGCACCGAACCGTAGGGATGGGGTTTTCTTTTATAGACGGGGATTCGTGGGGGTGGCGACAGCCTGTCGGCCAGCGGATAAACCTGACGCAAAGATCGGGTTCGCCCAAAACAAACGCAGAGTTCGGGGGGCATGCGAACGCAAGAGCTCGGGGGGCAGGCGAACGCCAGAGCTGCGGGGGCAGTCGAACGCAAAAGCTGTTGCGAACGCAGAGCTCGCCTGTCGCCTGGACCTCGCCGCCTGTCGCCTGGACCTCGCCGCCTGTCGCCTGGAGAACCGGAGCTCGCCTGCGTCATCCTGGAGCTCGTCGGAGCTCCTCCACCGCCGGAGGTTGGTATCCACCCCCAACCTAACAACATCAAATCCCTAAACTCTTTTGTTAGCAGTACTAACTCCAAAGAACAATATTTCTCAAGTTAGATTGAGACCGAATCACGGGATAGTAAACTGTCTTTTTCCTCAGTTTTAATGACTAAATTGCCCTGTGAATTGAGAGCAAAAAAGTAATATTTTGTGTGTTTCCTGGGTGTTAGTGCTGATAAAAAAAATTTAACGGGTGTAATTTGTTACCTCACCTTAGTACTTTGAATGGGTCTGCCGTAAATCCCCATGTATTAGTAATAAATAACCTGACAGTTTAAGCTTTTGTGCACAGAATATATATGAAATTGGTGGGAGGAATTTCTGGATTCACAACACAGGTCCTCTTGGATGCCTTCCCTTCTTTCTCGTTCGCGTGAATCTCACTCCCACAAACTTAGACTCAGCAGGATGCTGGATTCCTTACAACAAACTCGCGCAGCAATTTAATGCAAAGCTCTATAATACAGTAATTGAGCTTAGGAGAGAGTTCCCTCTTGCTGCCTTCACTTATGTTGATGTCTACTCTGTCAAATACTTGCTCATAAGCCAGGCCCAAAAGTATGGTAAGATCCTTTAACTCGCAAACTCATGGTGTTCAACATGTATCAGTTTTATTGTGGTTGATCTCACTGTCTCAACATATAGTAAGAGTTGAAGGTCGTTAAAATCTAGTTATATCCCTAAAAGGTTCAGACTCTCTTCATGGAGTTGAACTTGCATTATTTTTTTAGTGCAATTCGCAAACTAATTACAACTTTTGGGGGCCTTTTTCACAGAATCCCAAACCCCATAAACTTCTTCGTAAGATTCGCAAACTAATTACACAAACCTTTCAAATGTCAAAAAAAAAACTATATATCATGAACCGTTGGAAATTGTTAATAAGTGACCTGAAGGATAAAGAGCTAACGTATTCTAGAAAATAAAGGAAGGAAGAAGGACAGTATAGCATACATATAAAGCACAGAAGGAAAAATGTTCCAAAAACATGCCACAAACAGTGCACGTACGTGAAAACTTAAACTAGTCAACCATCATGGCGATCAAGTTAGAGGAAAAATGCATAATACTTCTCTAATCTGTGAATTTTATTAGGATTTGAGGAGCCGCTTACAGCCTGTTGCGGATACGGTGGTGGGAAACTCAACGTCGATACCAGAGTTCGGTGCGGAGCTACTGGTAAGAATGTTGACGGCACCAAGTATCTTCTCTCAAATTTGTGTAAGAATCCATTGAAAAGAGTGAGCTGGGATGGAGTTCATTACACTGAGGCTGCTGCCAAGTGGGTGTTTGATCGGATATCTACCGGAGAGTATTCTGACCCTCCCAACTCTCTGAATACGGTATGCCACATTAATTATCAAGATTAGTTGAAGCCCATTAATTTCTTTTGAAATTGTATGTGGAAATGGAAACCAATAATAATACAGTGAATATTATATGTTACGAAGCTTTATGCTGAGAACTACAAATGAATGGAATTGGAACGTGAATACTATCGGATTTATAATGGTTTTAAAGAAAAAGATTTTTTTTTTCAATTATTTGTTCTCTTTTGTTTTCAGACTCACCTGGAATGGCTCAAGGATTAGCTATACTATATATAGCGTACGTTTAAAATCTTCTCGTTTATATATCTTTATTGGATTTAAGATATGCAAAAACCCCTTTTTTCTCGAATCAAATGCTCATTAGAGTGCTCAATATATATGTGAAAAGCTAATACGTACTGGGTCAGTACTGGATGATTAAATTAGTCTTAAGTAGGTACTCTAATCTACTGTGAAAATACTTTTAACCTTCAACTCCATGCATGTACATCAGTACATAGCGGATATAGTATAATGATTTGAATACTTTTACTGTATTTGTACTTTTGTATCATTGTCCTACCAAAATTAATCAAAAAAAAATGATAGTCATATTTGTATTCACTTTTCAATCAAAATAAATCATAATCATTCATTAAATAATAAATTAGTTATGATTGAAAAATGATCTTTCACATGCTTACAATCTGAATCCCATTACCAAAGTTCTCATAATAGTGATTTTCAAGGCATAATAGTGGAATCACATGTGGCCGCATCTTAACCTTTAAAATTGAAACGTACGGTCAAAAGTGGGGTAACTAATTAAAGACTCTTTAATTACCACGAAATTGGAGAGGATTTGCATCCTTGAGACATAAAATGACAGTGAGAGTCGAGATACATACTCAACAGCCGGCAGAACATCCAATGTCATGCATGAACTAACTGCGTATATACTATAATTAGGGGTAGCTAGGTAAAAGAAAAATCTTTAACCAAATTAAGAAAACCCTGGTTCCTATAAAAACCCTAATTCAAGAACACCCCGCATTCCAATTAATATTTCACATCTTAATTAAACACCCCCTCGGGATCCAGCTGCTTCCCAATGGCCATATACGTCAAATACAAAACCCTATCCTTCGCTCCGGTCCGGTGATTCTGCGTGTGCTTACAGAACCACTTAAGCTGTGCCAGCGTGCACACCCCCAAACTCTGCCCAAGAAACAAAAACAGCCAATTATAACTTCTCTTCCTCTCGCCCAGCACCGGCCTCATGCAGCCGGGCAGCCCGCAGTGGCGGGCTCATCCACTCCGCCGGCGCCCGCTCATGCATCACGTGCACTCGGGCGCGCGCGAACCTTTCGACCTCGCTGAACCTGCGCAGCAGGTCGTAGGAAATAACCTCACGGTGATCGCAGCGGCGGCACTGGACCTCACCCTTGACTGAGGTGATGCCGTGGGAGATCAGGTCGTGGAGGGAGCGGGCGGTGGCTCGTCGATCAGCCGACCAAGGGAAC
>NC_033797.1:40488179-40506843 GCF_001876935.1 Asparagus officinalis
CGATCCTGATGGAGAGGGAGAGCTCGAGCCAGGCCTTGAGGGCGTCCTCGGGGCTGCTGAACTTGGCGAAGTCGACGACTTCTGCCATTGTTTTGTGGGAGCTTGGGGGTTAGGGTTAGGGTTAGGGTTTTGGGGGGCGTTGTCTGGGTTGGTTATAACAACGAAGGTGGTGGGAGATGTTATAACTGTTACCCGCTTTTGAAGGTGATCCGAATCAGTCTGTTCTTATTTGCGTTGCTATCCGAACCCGCGTCCTTCTGTCCGTTCCACGTAATTAGTAGTTCAAACCTCCTAATTTTTTTCTTCGAAAAAGGTGGGGAAAAGATAAATGATGCCTTTCTTGGAGAAATTCTTTTATTTATTTTTGACTAGATGATGACTTAAAAATTACCTTTAGTTTCTTCACATCTAGTAATGCTAAATTAAGAACAACGTAGTCCAAAGCATCGTTGATGACCCAGATGGTTGGAAGGTCTCGATATGACTCCCACTATTTTGGATTCGATTCTCGGTCACCTCATTATAAATTAAAAAAAAAGAACATAGTTCGTGTAAAATTTTACAATCAGCTAAAAAGATTAATATAATGTCCCTAAAGGATTTTTTTCTCCTCAAATTTAAACTTTTTAGGGTTTTTGCATTTTTACCCCTAAAAGTTTCAATATCTGTAAATGTACCTCATATCTTGGAATTCACAATATTACACTCCATTTCTCTCTTACTGGATTTTTCTAGCCTTTAATTTAACAGTGTTGGTTTCTAAATAGAGCAATGTCAAAAATTTCTAATAATTTTCAATATATTTGCAACATTTTCTCGTTTAAAAAAGTAAGTATCAAGATCTGAGGGATAGAAAAACTCAATCTGAGAGAATTAAGGGATTATTTCACAAATATCAAGATTTGAGGAGTAGTTTTACAAATATAAAATATTTGAGGGTATATATATATGCAAGATTTAAGAAGATGCCTTGTTCCTCTTCAGGAAATGCTCTTGCATTTAATTATTGTAGGAAGTTGCAAACGAATGCGAAACAATCTCTTCCTTTTGTCCACAAAGACAACAAAGTGTCCCTAACTTCTTGCAGTTCTCTCCAAGAATTGAATGATCACTTTACACGTCACGTATATATGAATCTTAACCTTCCAAAGAACAAAATACTTCTAATAGATTTTTGCAATAGGACATCTTTATAAGCAAGTAAACAACAAGAATCAACTCCTCAACGAGTGAACATTGAAATTACTCTAGAGGGGGGGTGAATAAGGTATATGCTAATTTAATTCAATATTAATACCAAATTAAAATTTATTAACAATACCCTAGTAAATATAATATACAACAAGATATATGAGCAATGATAACAAATAAACAAATAGCGATATAAACTATGAGATAATGACGATATAGAAATATGATAAGCAATATGAGCACAAGAATAATACGCCAAGTCAAACACAAACACACAATATGATCACGGAGTTGGGTCACCCTCAACCTACGTCTGCGCTCCTCACTCACGAGGAGAATTCTCCACTATCACAACAGGTTTTCAACATTCACCAAAAACGTTTACAGAATCGGTTTTCTAGCTCACAGAAAACTTTCACAACTCACACAATTGTAATCACACAATACACCCTCTAAGTGTTGGCGTAGCCCATGTTGACTTTTTCAAGTGCTCGGATTTACTATCTCTCTCTAGGCTTTACTATCGACGTCACTCCTCTTGGAATCGACATCGTCTCTCACCACACACTCCTCTCGGTGTCCTTGTGTATTAATATGATCTCACAAATATAGCACAAGTAAAAATAGTTTGTTCTTTAACAAAGATGAGAATTAAGTTTAAGCTCACTTAATCACACCCACAACCCAAATTATACAATATGTGAAAATACTCAAGCTCAGTGGTTGTGTGTGAAACAATAAATAAAATAAAACTAAACTTAAATCAATCTAGCACAAGTGTGTGTGTGTGTGTGTGTGTGTGTGTGTGTGAATCAAAATATGAATATGCTAGAAGATAGGTTTAGAAAAACTTCTCTAAGAATCAAGAGCGATAGAGATGAGAAATTGAATCTCAAACGGTAGATGAAAAGATCTTCTCCTCTTGTGAAACTATCTTCACATAAACACTTGTAAAACAAACTTAAAACAGCCTTAAACACTTGTAAAATTTGTTTTAAAAACTTTCTTGAGTAGTTCAGAAGTTTAGGACATGGAGTATATATAGGATCATGGAATAAAGCCCAAGAAACCAGCAAAAACCAATAAAAATCACAAAACAACAAAAATCTGGAGACTAGCCGTTACTGAGCAACGGTCATATCATCAATCGACTGATTACAGGCGTCAGTCGACTGATGCCTGCATTGGTCGACTGATGCATTATCCGTTGACTGAGAAGATGAAAACCACTATCTGGGCTTCACTTCATCAATCGACTAATCACTGTAGTGAGTCGACTCATAACGTGCACATAACCTGTTATGAACAATAAAAATCAACTTTAAACCCTCTTTAAAAACATCAAATAAATTCTAAAAATTATAAAACTTTGAAAATGTTTATAAATATGAAAATAAACATGTTACATAAAGAATTTTTTAAATTGCATTCCCCATTGTGAAAACTCATCATTTTGCAAAATAGTCCAAAACATGAAAACTCAATAAACACATGATTTTGACAAAATAATTTCAAACAAGTTTCAAACTTCTTTTAAATGGATTAATAGACTTTATAAAAGATGTAAAATGATATAATTGAGTCTTTAATCCTTAAAACACATATTTTGCAAACTTGCAAAAATATAAAAACGATAAACATGATTCTATTGATATGAAATTGTTAAAGTTTGATTTTAATAAAATCATTTCAAGCACGTATAAACATAAAACAAATATGTGTGTATATAGCTATATCCACTTGTTTCATATTCATGTGGATAAACTTGAAAGCAATAAAACGAAAACTATGTGTGTGTATAAATTAAGCTCTAAGTATAAATACACAAATTATAACTACTAAACTAAATATACCCAAGCTAAATGATCTCATGATGCTTGATCTTGAGCAATCCTCCTCTGTATTATAGATGAAATAATAGTGTGTATTGGACTTGAATGCATCGTGCTCCATTCCAAATTTCTTCCATCCTCCAATGAATATGATCGTGTTGGCGCAATCGAACCAACCTCCAACGGATGATCTTTATGTAGAATACCTAACAAGCAAATATAAACACTCGACAAGCATTGTTATGAATTGTTTGTTAATCATCAAAACTAGATTAGATAGTAGGCTCATAAATATGAGACCTAACAAACATTTTGTTCTTTCAGATTATAGCTACATGACTTGTCTTCTTAGCGAAATTGTAGCTATGTTTCCAAGACAAAAATCCGTGATGCGACAGAACTATCTTAGTTTCATTACAGAAGGAAAAAAACATAAGAACAACTGTAATAAAAGGTAAGAACAACTATATTTCTTTTGCAATATATAGGACATCTTTATAAGCAAGTAAACAACAAGAATCAACTCCTCAACGAGTGAACATTTTGTTCTTTCAGATTATAGCTACACGACTTGTCTTCTTAGCGAAATTGTAGCTATCGTTTCCAAGACAAAAATCTGTGATGCGACAGAACTACCTTAGTTTCATTACAGAAGGAAAAAAGAAGGATAAGAACAACTGTAATAAAAGGTAAGAAAAACTATATATATTTTTTAAAAGATTGTAAACATCTAATAAGAAATAACTCGACTACCACATTAAAACAAGTAAAAAAACTAAATAATCACTTCAAAATTAAAAATATTGAGGCCTGTCTCCAAATTGGGAATGGTTTTAAGAATGACATTTTTTTTTAACTCTAATATGAGTCAACAGCAATGAGGGACAACACGTGTTAAATGAACTAGAGAGAAAATCAAGAGAACGAAAAATCCGTTGACAAATGAACGGCACATTGAGCTTCAAAGATGTTAAAACAACATTCACCAAAAGCACGCGATAGTTCAGAGTTTTTTGTTTTTTGTTTTTTGTTTTTTGTTTTTTTTTTTTTTTTGGCTCCCTTTTGGAAAAGTGTTCCAATAAGCTACAAACGACTAAAGGCCCAGAATATTGACATTGTTTTAGCCCATTGGGGATGGCATATGTAAACTTCAGGCCTCTAGTCCATCTAAGCTCAAAAGCCAAAAGGGAACACAACTTCACGGGCCGTTTGCTTTAAATTTGTGGAATTTAGACAAATTTAATTCAAACCTCCTCTGAAATTATTGGCTACGAGTCGAATGGATACGGGTCATGATTGTATCAATCTATAAGACTCGGCTACTGATCCCATACAAATGAAACCTATTCTTTTTAAAAATAACTATTTTGAACGGGTAATGAATAGAACAAGGTTAGTACTTGCTTGGATCATAAAAGATATTTAGCTGTGGTCATTTGAATGTTAAAGCACATGCTCTTATTTTTAAACATTGTTATAGCCTTATACATTCAATTCTTTTCGTTTATTATAGTTTTTAACTGCTTATGTTGAGAATGGCTCAAAATAATACGAGGCTAAATTTCCTCCGCTACAAAACTATCTTAAGAAAAATCCAGCTTAATAAGTACCATGACATTAAATGTACAGCAAGTTAATAACAATACTTGATTCTTGAATTATTTGATTTCGAGATTATCCAACAACTGACATCTTTTAGATACATATTTAATTTTAATTTAGTGCACTATCTTTGCTGGATAATTTCTCACAAAATCTATAAAGCCAGGCGACTCCTCTATGTATCCCCCTACCCACTCCATAGGAGAAGGATGAGAAGCCATAAATAGTCTCCTCACTTCCAAAGCAGAAACAGGTACCATTTATTTCATGGTCCATGTGCCAATGACCAGTAGCTTTCAAAAATAGCGTTACCCATAAACATTACATGAACTCAATCATATCCCAAAGTCTAAACCCCTTTCCAAGTCCCCTAGCATTTAATATTCCGAAACCCACACTGTTCAAGTCATGGAAAAATCTAGCAAATTTGCTCAATAACAAAGCCCGAGGACGAAAGACTGTAGTAGAAAGCGAGAGCAATAAAGTGCCCAACGTAAATATCCATAAAAATCCAAACAAAGGCATTAAATCCCTCCCACCAACCAACAACAATTCAAACCTCAACAACCCAAATAAAAGAGTTTTACATCATACCCATCTTCTAAAAATACACAAAAGAGACAAAACCTAGCAAATTTGTAATATTAAAGCTAAGGAAGTCAATTCCCGAACCAAAAAGAACCTACTTAAGCTAACTTGGGTTCGAGCCTTAATTAGCAAAGGATCAGATTTGGTGCGCTCTTGACTCCCCTCCACTTAAATCTCTCTCAATATCATATCCTTCTTTTATTACAACATTACACATAACTCAAACCACAAAAATGCCCTCCGCATACATGAAGAGAGAATTTGACAAAAAGAGACTAAACATAACCCAAAAAATGAAGAAAATGCCCCCAGGTGTATCCAAGGGTATTTTCCTCATTTTAAAGAGCAAACCAAAATTATTTCTCTTTTTGTGTCAAAAACTCGCTCTCAGTACAAAACCTTCGAAGGGCATTTTCGTAATTTCCGAGCTAGCGCTCGGTCTCAACAGAAGCATCAGCCTCAACGTTACCGCCGCCACCACCATTACCCAATGCTGCACTTATCTGCTGCACTGCATTAGAGATATGATTATTAATAGCAGTGACATTTGACAGGTTTAACTTGGCTGACGGGACCGAGCTGACGAGGACCTGCACGCCGATCGTTAACAAACATCCAGAGGCGGCCGATACATCAATGTTGACATCGTCAGGTGATGAGATGGAAGATGGAGGAGGAGACGGGAGAAGGATGAAGCCGGTAGGGAGGAGGGGGATGAAGGAGGTGTCCTCGCCGCTCATGGCGACCTGGACAGCGTCGACGTCGACGGTGGCGTAGACTACGGTGCTTTCAGCACGGAGGGGTGGATGCTGCTTTCTTGGAGGAGGAGTTCTACGCTTTGGGAGGAGTTGTTGGACTGTTGTTTTGCACGTGCATGGATAAAATGAGAGAGCCCATGCAAAAAAGGAGGGGGTGATAAGCGATGGAAACATCAATTTTAAATGAATTTTTTTTTTTAATCCACTTTTTGTTTTCTTTACAATAGAAGATTATAGATTCAAAGTACACATAAAAGGTTTTCTAGATAAATGTGGAAATGTTAACGTTTAAAGAAAAATAATGTCGATCATATATAGTAGAAATTTCACCCAATTAGGTCAATGTGTTTTTAATCTTAAAGTTGGTGTGTCCTGTAGTATCAAAGAAAGATCAAACTTGATGGGTAATTTGTATTATTCTTTAAAAAAACTTTAAAACAAATTAAGGCAATTAAGGATAGTCAGTATGAAAAAGTTCGTTTTTGAGGCGTTATTTAAACCAAGAGCAATATCTATTCATAATAGAAATGTGAAGGGTAAAGCATCAATATGGTACAGTAAATAAACATGCAAGTAGCCAGTAGCCAAGTTACTTCTTATGATCAAAATATTAAAAGTGAATACTAGCTGCTGACAACTCTTGAAAGGATTAAATTTTGAACTGTACGCGTAGACGCGTACCCTTCCTTCTGCTAGGAATTTAAGACCTTGTCTATGCTCTCGGAATTTTTGAAGGAAAATAAAATTTTAAAAAGGGGGCAAAGAACAGTCTTTGATTCTCTGGGAGAAAGACAGAAACAGGCTGTATGAGCTCTGGAGCTCAAAGACTCATTTAATAAGGCATCATGGATAGCTCTTGCTAGCTGCTGCCACGGACTCTTTCTTGTCATCTATTTGCTGAGAGTAGACTCTTTCCTCTCTTGTATTTATTGACAACTATTCACTTGATTTTATTATGCCTTTTTTATGATATTATTAAGAAACTTTTTTTTCCCAAATTAAGATGAAGTGAATCATTCTCTATGTTTTATGTAATGAAAGGCCAGAAGACTTAACAGATAATATATAATGTGAATTTGATCATATATGTTCCTCACTGACAACGATTCAACAAACTCAGAAACTAAATTCCAAGAGAAAAGGATGGAAGTACATAAGCTGGACATATCAAGGACCTAACTGTATGAAACTCAATTGAAATGGTGAACAACAGAAACACAAACTATGGTAATAGTATGAAGTTTGGAAATAGGAGAGTAAATGCGCGAACTAAGAGGATTGTGCGACATTATTGCAGTCAATAGTCATAAATTTTGTATTTGGATATAATTTGGAATACATTTATTGCCATTTATTATTCCATATGTTGATTAGTATTCGAAATGGAATAGGGGGAACCATAGACAAAATATTAGCTTGATTGTGCAGTTACACCCCTAAGATTATACAAATTACATTCTAATGTATTGTGAAGTTAATTCAACCTCTTCTTAGGTATTCCTAAGATTTGAGCTATCATAGCTAAAAAAAAGTGTGCTTAATTTCATTGCCGAAGGGCACAAGGCTTTAGAGGGATTCAAATTAAGTCTAGTCTCACATAGGTAGGAGCATGCAGAAGCAATGAACTGGAATTGGGCTAGCAGCGCTGCTTGAGACTAGAATCTTAATTAAGCTTTTGTGTCAATAATATACAAGGAAATGGAAGAAGTACCCTAATTCAACCAAATTCTTAACTTTGCATGCATTCAGGCCAGATCAAGTAGGCTAAATCCTATACAATTTGATATTGAGAAAAACTATAACCTAACATAAAATTGTGGTTGATTAGTAATGTATTATGGCTAACCTAGACCATAAACATGAAGGATTTCTAGCTAAGAATATAACCCCTTTCTCAATCAACTTAAATTGCTAAAAATCCATATATCAAAAAACAAAACCTATCAATTTAAGTAAGAAGAGCAAACTGACTAACATTTATGCGCAGAAGCGAAACACAATTCCTTCGATGTGAGCCATTCGCTATGTGCGCCACCTCATGCAATGAGTTTCCATTTGATAGAACATCAAGCTGCATCAAAATTAAAAGAATCAATTGTTGTCAATATTACAGTAAAATATTGGTTACAATCACAAAAGAGCAATGAAAGTACCTGAGATCTTCGTTGTTCATCTGTCAAAAGATCAAACACCTGATCCTGAGAGAAAGGAAGCCAAGTTGTGGAAACTGCAGTAAGTATGACTCCATTGGGCTGGCCTGGTTCCATACTCTTCCGAGTTGTTACCCTAATTGTATCATCAGAAGAGTCTGAGAGCGCAGTCCATGATTGGTTGCTAGCTGAACTTATGTTAGCACAAAATGTCTTAACCATTCTATGTGATAGTTTCATCATATTCTTCCTTGCATCCGGAGAAGGAATCACTGAATTAGAAGGACAAAAAATGAGAATAATTAGTATCACATGATAATTAAACCAAAAAAAAAGATTATTGGATGGAGAATTATATTGATACCTCCAAGATCAGGAATGTTTCTGGCCATGAGGCTGGCATGCCTCTCACACTGACGTTGTAAGATTGAGAGCCATCGAGTTGCTCCAAAGGCGATGCCATTAGTAACAAATTGATTGAATACCTGATGCACTGGTTTATCCTCTACATCCGCATGTTCAACCCACATCACCTGAGAAGAAATTGGATGTGATCCTTTGATAAACAATCTTGCAAAAACATCACCACTGCACCTTATCTCCCAATTTTAAGCATTTGATAGGAAGCATTACAAGAGGAATCATACACATCTTGCTAGTGAACTTCCTCTGTTAACTTTTAAGTATAATGCACTGCAGTCATATCCTATAGAACTACAGCATCTGCTTGATAGATATATGCAAATAATGTTTTGTTGTAAAGGTATAATGTCTTAAATTAAGTCCTTCTAACAATTGGACCAAAATTCTATAGTTATGGTGAGAGTTATGATTTATATCTTTAAATTCTAACATGCTCCATATGTTGAGAGCCCCCTTCTAATGGGGGGAAATATGGACTCACGTAGTGGTGTTTATTTTTTTTAGAAAAATTTACTTTAAATTTATGGCTGATGGGATTTGAACCTGGGCTACTATTATATCATCTTAGATTAAATCCCTCTAACCATTACACCAAACTCCGAAATTATAGTAAGAGTTGAGAATTATATTTTTGTATTCTAACAGGACCTGAGTATGACACCATCTAATAGCATATTTTACCTCCCGTTCAAACATGACGTTGACAGGACAAACAATATTTTTTATTGCTCAATAGAATCAATTAATAACAAAAATAAATAAAAAGTGAAAATAGTGGGAATATATTCATGGAACGGTGTATTAATTGGATCTAATTGAAATTGAAATAAGAAGATGGAATGTCATATGCGATATATAATAGCTAGGAGGATTTCCGACTCTTTCAATTTCATACCTAGAGAAGTTCTTAGAGTTTTATTCTCTAAAAAATAAAATAACATAAAATAAAGCTAGGAAGACTTCTTCACTCTTTCAGTTTCACAGCTTCCCTTCAGGGGAAAATAAAGAGATAAATGAGACATCTATAAGGCTAAATTAACTAAGAAGTACTCATCTAAACATGCTAGAATATATTTGCAGTCAACAGCTAGTGATCAAGGAGGCCAATTCTTTCCTTTAACTTTCAGTTTTCTGCTTTTAGAGTGAGTGCATCAAATATATAAAGGAGTTGTACATATGCCCCTAATATATTTGAGCTTATTCATAGATTTTTTTAGCTAATAACCGTAATTAATCCTTCAACCATCATAGATGAGCTTCACCTTTTTTTATCATTCTTGAAAAATAATTTAATACAAATTAAGCTGATTGTTAATAAAATGATTAATATTCTAATATGACGCTTTACTAGATGAATTCATAATATAACTAAATCAAAGTAATAAATGTGAAAAACATATGCATTTATACAACATTAGTTACCCTTGCATAGCCATTTGGCATGTCCTGAATGATGCATCCCGATGGTCGCCTTCTATAGCGAGGGGGAGACATCTGAAGCCCATCATGAAAGCCGTCAATGGGGAAATCAACAATAGTCCAAGTTCCCTCTTCTATATTTTGGTGGCAATATCGGAGAAAATGTGCCTCTCGTGTAGGCACTAATGGTGAAAGAACTTGGAGCTCTGCATACATCTGCCAAAATCCAAAATTAACAAGTAATTCAGACCAATGTAATTAAATATTATAGGTAAACCGAAAAAAAGTTTTTAAATTAATTACCAAATGAAGTGATCCATTGCCGTGGCCAGAGATTCCGGTGGCCAAGATTTGAAGTGTTTTTGCCTTGGAGACAATTGAAGGAAACAGTTCCATCCACTTATTCTGAAGAAATCATTGAAACACTAAATATATAATTCATTATATATGTATTTTCAATAAGAATAAGTTTGATTTGGGAAGCTGATCATGTTGTTACGACTATATTCAAACTCCGTCACATCCTTTGGTTGAAAGCTTTTGTGATTCTACGAAAATGTTGAAGACACAAACTAACTTACCCTAGCTAGCTAGAGTAAATTATGTATCCTAATTTTCAAGAAACCCTCTCATCTAAACGTTTGACAAATGAATTAATGATCCCCTAATCTATGACGTGTAATGAAATAATTGGAATAAAAAAAAGACATCTAAATTACAAATTTAATTTGGTAGTTGAAAAGAAGTAAATAAAGAGAACTTTTTTTTGGCTAAAAAGTAAACAAATCTAATGTTCTTATAATTAACCTAGAACTTTGTATTAGCATGCAGGTTCTAAATAACCAAACGCTATCATAAACCTAATTATTTTAGATGAGGGGTTTGGTTGGAAAAACAACTTATAGATGCAAAGATTATTTTTACAATTTACCCAAAAATAATAATTAAAAAGCAGTTATTTCGACCCCAAAAAAAGGAATGAAAAAAAAGATAAACAAACTTGTACTAAGTAAACTTACAGCATCCAAGAAAGCATCAACCAAAGTGATACTATTCATCATAACGATCCCAGTATCCCTCGTTCCCTCACTCCTAAACTCCCCATTCATGGTCTTGATCTCCACCGGCCACTGGAACAACTTCCCATACTCCTCCACATCTAAAACCTCCATCACCATCTCTCCACTGATTTTCTTCTTTACCCAAACAGGCGCATTGACACTACACAGCCTCACCAAATGCTCGGCCGCCGTCATCGCCAGCTCAACCGCCATCCCCTTATCCTGTTCCATCATAAGCATTCCCCCTCCAAACTGCATCTCACCCTCAGCGCAGCCCCCGATCATAGCCTCAGCAGCAAACTGCGGCCTCGAGTACATATTCATGTCAAGGTCCAGAGACGGCAGCATGAGCGACGGAGTGGGGCCTAGAGCCTGCACAGGGCGGCCGCTGGTGTAACGCGCCGCGATGCAGGATAAACGCTCGAGCTGTCATCGCATGAACAATAACGATAATTAGTTTTTGTTTATTGCTGTACTAGAGAAAATTTTTAGTGGGTATTAATTATTGGATGACCTCGTCTTTGAGTCGAGCGTTTTCGAGGCGAAGATGCTGCTCGTCGAAGGACATCTCACCGAGCAATGCAGGCCCACCGCAGTTTGGGCAGATTACATTACGGATCGCCGTCTGAAGACGGAAGTTCTCGTTCTTTAGGGTTTCGTTCTCGGCTCTCAGGATCACGTTGTCTGATCTATCTTGTTGAGCCTGTGGCAAAAAAAAACGATTAAAAAATTTAATTGCAATTTTAATTGAGATAATCTTGGGCTGCACGTGTAATGGACGACGATGCGTATGTTAGGGAGAAGGGTAGGGTTTTGATATCCTGCGTACCTTCATCTGGGTGCGGCGGTTCTGGAACCAGAATTTGACCTGGCGGGGTTTGAGGCCGAGCTCCTGGCTCAGCCTCATCCGCTGCTTATCATCCGCAGGGACCGCTCAGTGTTGTGTCACCGTGATTGGTATACTCGTCTACCAGCGTGCCTGTGCGCCGGTGCTTTGGTGCGCCCGTGTTGAGACCGTCATGCTTGTTTTTCTAGGCTCTGCCGCGTTGCGGAGTTCGATCCGTCTGTGACGGTAGCTTCGTTGGCGGGTCCTCACCTTCCGCGTGATCGTTTCGTGTGACCGCTGTTCGCTGCTCTCCGGGCTTTCTTGATTGGCGTCACGGTCGCCGGTGCCGCTGATACAGTCGTATGGCCTTGCGGCGTGCGACTGAGCTCTCAGCGTCATCGCTGTCGTGTATGGGCCTAGCGCTTTTGTGTAGGCCGCTATGGCTTGCGTGCCGGGTTTGGCCTTGTGCTGGCCGCCGGGTTTCGGGCGTGCCGGGGTGGGGCGTGTGTTGGTGTTCACGATTGCGCGAATTCCTTAAGACACCTGAACAATAATAAAATAATAAATTTTAAAGTCGTTTTATTGCAAAAAGGGAATTTTTTTTTTTTGGACGAAAAAGGGTAGGCGAAAAAAAAAACTCACGCCTCCATTTTTGAATTCTGGCGAGCGGGTGTGGCGGTGGTATCGCTTCCGTTTTCCATCGCCTGCTGCTTCTGCTTGCTCCTCGGCGGCTCCATTATCGTGTTCTTCGCCGCAGCTGGTGCCGTCCACGTGACCTCCGGCTTCCCGATCCGCTCTCCATCTCCTCCTCCTTCGATCTCCCCACCACCATCTCCTCCTTCTGCAACAAAATAAATAAATAAATAAAATTTAATCACCAATAAATCACAAAATAAAAAATAAAAATAGAAATTAAAACAAAAGAACTCACAGGGACTAGAGAAGAAAAAGAGTGGAAGGGCAAGTTGGTCATAAACCCTAGATTAGGGTTTCTGATGGAGGAGAAGAGAGAATCCGAAGAGATCCCGTTCGCCTCTCCGTTCATCATCGACATCGACGACATCACTTGACAATCTCCATACATCTTCACAAAATCTCTTTTTTATATTTATTTTTTTATTTTTTTATTTTTTTGACATGGGAGAGTGAGATCTCTGAGGAACTCCCCTCTGCTCTCAGTGTATCTCTCACAATATACACTGATTCTCTCTCTCCTATTTCTTTCTCTCTCGTGCAATTTACTGCGGCAATTAATGGATTTTTACCGTACGGGGTAAATATAGCCTCTAACTTCGCGGGACCGAGACCCATCCTTTCCTAGAGAAACCGACACGTGTCATTCATCAGAACGGAGTAAATGGCCGTTTCTGCCTTCGAGGGACCCTTAAGTCAAACTCCCTTTGTCCCGTTTTCCGTTCGGGCCATGTCTTAGGATGGGGCCCACAATTCGACGGCTGAGATTTTGCGTCGGGTTGCATTCTTTTGATGACCCGTTCATTCTGCTAAAAAGAGTTGACCTTTGAAAGAAGAGTGAGCGGACTGCGTAGGGGTACTTTGGAAATATAGAATATGACAAATTTGTCTTATAATTCGTTAATTATGAATTTAGTCTGAATTATAGAAGTTATTCTTCCTAACTTGTTATCAGGGCCGGCCCTCGGTATAGGCGGGAGAAGCCTTCGCCTAGGGCCCCCAATGTGTTACAAAACCCTACTCTATCTTCAGACTTCCGTCAGCTTCTTCCTCTCCTCCCGTTCCTATCTCAGTCGCCGCTCTCACATAAAAAAGAAAGAAAACCCTAGGCCTCTCTCTCTGACCTCTCTTCTTCCAATCTTCCTCCCATCCATGTCCTCCTCGGTTCTTCCCTCTCGTCCGCCACCATTGACCAAGGTTAGAGTTTCACTTCTTCACTTCTCTGCCCCTTTTGACAAGATCTTGAATTGATGTAGAAATTTTGATTTAAAAAAAATGAAATTTCTGGTCTAAGCAAACACTACAAGAAATCCGGTATTTAACGACCAAAATTAGTGAAGGGACCAGCTGACCGTCATTAATGTGCATATATTAACGACGGGTTTTAAAGCCTTCGTCGAGTGATTACAAATATTAGAGGAATGATGTGAGATAGGATAACGGTTTTCTAGTCCCTTCATTAATTTGATCCTAATACCGTCGTTATTGGGTCTCCTTAAAGACAAAGGGGTCCATTACCTTCATTGATGATACTCCTAATCAAAATAGGACTGAAAAGTTAATTAACCTATTACTATATATTAACAAAACCCACAACCAAACCTGAAGCCCCAACTAGAACCCAAAACCCGAAATCCAAAATCCCATAACTCCTAATCATCCCTCTTACCGCAGCAATTAATTAAACCCTAGTTTAAAAAAAAATCACCTTTCTCCTGATCATCGCATCTCCATCTCGTCGTGTGTCTCTCGTTCGTCGTCGGCTCCCGCTCGTCATCATCTCCAGCTCGTCGTCGACCGATCCAATTTGTCTTCCATCTATAAGTAATTATGATCTTTTAGGCCATTTGGAATCAGTCATTCAAAGAGGAGTTTTTCTTTTTTATTTTTATTTTGCCTTTTCCCCTTTTTTTCTAGGGCGGAGGGTGTTGGGCGGTGGGGGTTGGGCATGGAATTTTTTTCTTTCTCCTCGAGCTCAACTCAGAAGAATCGAAACCCTCCTATCGCCAAAATCACCGAAAACCCTAATTCCTACCCCTGGATCCGTAAGCTTTTCTCCTCAATCTCTTTCGCCCTTTGTTAGGGTTTACTTGCTTGCTAATTCTTACGTGACCTCTGATGATTTTGTGAAATTTTTATATGTTTTAATGCTTAATTTATTATTATTATTATTATTATTATTATTATTATTATTATTATTATTATTATTAGGTTTCGGTTGCAGAGATGAGCTTCTCTATGAATCGAAAGAAGACTCCTTTTCAGAAGCATCGAGAAGAGGAAGAAGCCAAGAAGAAGGTAAATGTTTTCCTTTATTGTATTTCTTTTTTTACTGGACCTCGACTAGGGCTTATTGGTTGTGAGGAAATTTGAGTGCTTTCTGTTGCTTTATCTTTTATGACCCAAATGATTGAAGTTTATTGTTTCATGAGATTGAATAATCACTCAGGAGTTAGGAGACACTTTGATTTTGTACAGCTAAACAGAAAACTTATATTCTCCCACTTTTAATGTTATGAATAATTATGCAAATTAAGAGCTTTGATAGGATAGAAATATATCAAGATGACTATACCCACTATGCATAAAAGTTTTACTTTTGAGTGTAAGTATCAATTTGCACAGGTATTCTGAAGTGCTTATGGTCGTTTTGCTTATGATGATACTTGTTTTCTTCTGTTGTCAAACAATAAATTACTGCTTAACGTCTTAAATGCTTGTGTTAGAAAATATAAGGAGAAAATCATGTTCGATGAAAATATTCTAAAACACCATTAGAGATCGGTTGGGAGTTGATTGATTAATTTTTTATCTGATGTTCGATGAAAATATTCTAAAACACCATTAGAGATCGGTTGGGAGTTGATTGATTAATTTTTTATCTGATTTCTTAATTATAAAGAGATAGAGATCGGTTGGGAGTTGATTGATTAATTTTTTATCTGATTTCTTAATTATAAAGAGAGCTGAGGATGAGACTGCCCGATTGTATGCTGAATTTGTGGAGTCATTTCAAGCGAATGATGAGCCTAGTTCAAAGCCTTCTGTTAGAGGAGGGTTGATTAATGCAAATGAAAAGCTAAAGGCAGATTCAGAAGGTTAGTCTCAATGAGTTTTATACTGTTTACAAGTTATGTTTTTTCCCTTTCAATTTCTCGCATGCGGTTATATGCTTGATTTTTCTGCATGATTGTTTACAAGTTATGTTTTTTCCCTTTCAATTTCTCGCATGCGGTTATATGCTTGATTTTTCTGCATGATTATTTTAATTAAAAAGATGGGCCTTTTCTGCGGTTATATGCTTGATTTTTCTGCATGATTATTTTAATTAAAAAGATGGGCCTTTTCATTCATTCGACGATCGCAGGTGGAAAAAAATTCCAAAGATGGGCTATCTGTTCCAAAGAAGGCAACTAGGTAACTTAAATGTACTTGATGATTAGAAGGTGGAATCCTGGTGATAGCTGTGCTCATGCTTAAATAGAGAGAATTACCGTTTTCATTAAGTCAGGGAAATGCAAGTTTAATTACTTATTAGTATGAAATATTATGCTCTTCTATCTTAAGAATATTTAAGTAGCTTTGTAAACCTTATGCGGTACACACAAGCTGCAATCTGTGTGGAGTTCTTTTGTTTTCCTTTCTACCTTTCCTTTCCGACTGGAGCTCCAATTTGTCTCTTTTTGTATATGGTTTGTTTTGGTGTTGGAGGAGCGTGAACAGTTACATGCTCTTAGCTTTTGCCACAACCGTCATATATCATATGATTTTAGAGCTTTGACACGCAATGTATAGGAGTAAGGTATCCTTTTTGTTTGTTATGCCTACTCTGTATATAAGAATGTTATACCAGTTCTTGTTTGCCATAACCAGTGCATTGTGATTGGACCATATCTTATCCTAGTTTTGGAAAAGCATCATATGCTATTTTAAGACTTGAAATGCAATCATGTACTCTGCCAGCTAATCTTGAATGTATTATATGTCTTTTGTGTAGATGAACATGTAATAAATAATTATATACCTTTGCCACATAAGTAACCTATGAATTGTAACATGAGACACACAATGATCTGATTCTCAGACAGGGTAAACTGAAACAGAAAGTAAAGCACTATTAGACTACTTATTTCTTCATGTTATCAAGAAAACTGGAGTATTCATTTGATATCATTTACCTTCAACTGTTGGATAATCATGTACCAGAAATACACTTAATAGAGGCAAAGGAAAGATGCTCCACCACACGGGCAGTAACCCCTTTAGACAAATTGTGTGGGAACTGGTATACATTCAAAACTAATTTTCTATTTATTTAAAGCTACATTGTTTTTTAGTGCGATGCTGAGCTCATTTTTATTTAATATTTGAATAAGGGTGGCAAGTTAGGAAATCCACCTGATGTAGCAAAAATGTTCCATGAAACTCAAAAGAAAGCTAATGAAACACTAGATATTGGGAATCAAGATAAATATGTAAGTAGAATATATATTTAAATTTGATAATGATGCATTATATAATACTAACATATATAGTTTAGACTCATATACCTATTGGAGTATCAGGGAGCAGTTTAACCTCTTATACCGGTCGGAGGAATAAGAAACAGTTTATACTCGTATACTCTTTGGAGTCTTGAGAAACAGTTTATACTCATGTACTCTTTGGAGGTTGGCCGCTTTCAATTGGCTTACCCTAGCGTTATAACGCCGGCTTCAACCAAGGTTATATTTAAATTTGATAATGATGCATTATATAATACTAACATATGAATTCAATTTTTATAGGATGAAATTGTTCAAGTAAAACAAGCAAACCCTTTACTTTCAGACATTAAGATAATTAAGAAAATCTGGGGGAAGCAATCTCATGGTCACATCACTGTATTTGGTGGCGGGACAACTTTGAAAGATTTGAGAGGACCGCTCCCTAGTCGATCTGATCTGGAAGCACGGGTTATAGAAGAAAAGAGAAAGAACCAGATGCTTCAACAACGCTTAGATGAGCAGGAGCAACAACAACAAAGGATGTCTGAGTTGGAGTCACAAGTGAAAGCTATGCAAGAACTTTTTTTTAGGCAATCACCTTCATTGACTCCTCAAACTCGAGAACATGTGCAGGACTAGGTAATTTTAGATAGTTTCATGTATTTTTCTTTGGAACAATTAGGATATTAACTCTTATTATTAGTATTGAATATTTGAGGATGGTGGAATTTTATTTATTGATGTTATTAATGAATGGAATTTTTATTTTACCTCTTATTCATTATTGGGTATTTTTAATATATTTTTGTTGTGAATCTTAGTGTCAGGTTGAGAATAATATGATAGTTGCCTATGAATGAAAAAATTATTATTAATGTATATTAGAAATTTGTAATCTACAATGACGGTTTTATAAATCGTATTTGGTTCATCAACGAAGGGAAAGCATCGTCGTTGATGGGTTATTAATTACCCATTATGAGGACTTTTACGACGGTATCCAACCGTCATTAATTAGTCTTTAACGATGGGAAAATATCCCTGTAATTAATGGTAACGACGGTAAAATATCCCCGTAACTAATGGTAACGACGGGAAAATATCCCGTTACTGATGGTAACGACGGGAAAATATCCCCGTTATTGATGGTAACGATAGTGATAATTACCGTCGTAAATATTAATGACGGTAATATGTTCCGTCATTATAGACTCTATAACGATGGGTAGTATATCCCTTCGTGACCCTTTAACGAAGAGGGCTTCAACGACGGGTGACGAAGGGATTTTTTCCCGTCGTTAGCATACAATAACGAAGGTTTTTAGTGCTTTAACGAAGGAAAATCCCTTCGTTAAAGATGTAATTTCTTGTAGTGAAAGGTAATTCCTCATCTTTAGATGAAATCGCGAGCTCTCAGCCTCTTGTCACTAGAATTTTGCTGGAAAGACCAATTTCATTACAAATTTTCATTTTGCTTCCAATTGTTCCCAAATTCTGCTGGATACACCAATACCAATTGGTAGTTTATAGGGTTCTTTCTAATCTAATGAGAAATCCTGTGGTAATACTGCAGAGACACAGTCCTTGTCTCGTCGCACAAAAAAAAAATCAAGAGTGGGGGGGGGGGGGGGGGG
>NC_033797.1:40506853-40516880 GCF_001876935.1 Asparagus officinalis
TCCTAGGAAAATTTATGTGAACACATTTTGATGTTAGATGTAAATTTATAACCATTTTTACCTAGAATTTCCAATTAAGTGTGGAAAACAATGTCTATGTCAATTAACTATTGTTGGATGGTCAATTTAATTGTTTATTGAATAGGAAGAAGAGATAAAAGTGCATCTTTTAGAATTCAAGCGTGTTGATCTAAATTTTGAATTCTTATTGGCTATGATTATTTGGCACAATTTATTATTTGCTGTTAATTCTGTTAGCAAATTTTTGCAAAAGGAAGACACACAATTTGATATTGCTATAGACCAGTTGAATGGGTTTATATTATTTTTTGAAAAGTACAAAGAAAATGGTTTTAAGGAGGCCATTACTGAAGCTAAAAAGGTTGCATCTGAAATGGAAATTGAAGCTGTATTTTGTGAAAAGCGTATCATTCGCAGGAAAAGGCAATTTGATGAAAGTGCTACCGAAAAGACAATATTATCTCCTGAAGAATCATTTAGAGTTAAATACTTTCTATATATAGCGGATCAAGTTATTTCTTCTCTTAAGAATATGTTTGAACAATTTCGGCATTATGAAGAAGTCTTTAGGTTTTTATTTGATTTGAAGAAATTCAGCATTGTTGATGATGCTAGTTTGAAGGCTTATTGTGTGAAACTTGAAGAATCTTTAAAGCATGACAGTCATTTTGATATTGATGGCAAAGATTTATTTTTAGAGTTAAAACTTTTGTGAGAATACTTACCAAAAGAAACAAAAAAAAAGCAATTGACGTGCTGAATTATTTGAAGAAATTAGATGGTGCTTTTCCGAATGCTTGGATTGCTTACAGAATATTGTTGACCATACTGTTACTGTTGCTTCTGCAGAAAAAAGCTTTTCAAAGTTAAAATTGATCAAATCTTACCTTCGATCAACTATGTCACAAGAAAGATTGAATGGCTTAGGTATATTGTCAATTGAGAAAAATGTAGTGGGGAAGCTTGATTATACAAGTTTAATTAATGATTTTGTATCTAAAAATGCAATAAGAAGCTTCATAAAGTGTTACTTCTATTGGTTCATTGATCTTGTTTTGGGAATGAGAGTGTTAGGGTGTGATTTGTAGGCATTTGGTCAGGGTGGGTAGCTTAGAAGAACTGCATTGTGTTTGATAATTGGGGCTAGTTATAGCATCCATTGGTATGTAGGCAGCCCTAAAGTTACTTGGGTGCAACACTTTATTTAAAAAAAATCTTGAATATAGGAGGACCCCTTTAGGATTTTTGTTCAAGTTTTTGCCTAGGGCCCCCGAATGCTCAAGACCGGTCCTGCTTGTTATGACAATGTTGCATTGTCTTATAATATAAATTATGCAAAATACTTTATGAGGAATTTATTTCGTCAAAAATAGATAATATTTTTGAATTATTTTTAAACATTTACTTTTTATAAATACTCTTGAATCCCTTCACAAAATTGTCGTTTTATATGTAGATAACGCCAAGAGTATCATAGTCAAAAGTGACGACATAAGTTACATGGAAGTGGATAAATGGAAATATCAAGAATTATCTACTTTCAAGAGAAAACAAAACCATCTTTGAAGATAGGTTTGTAGTTCACACATAAATAGGGCTTTTGGGGTTTGTCATGAGATTAGAAATTCGAATCTTTTGATATGCTTATTTATAAGAAAATCCAATATCTTACTAAATTATTTTTTTAGTTAAACACT
This sequence comes from Asparagus officinalis, assembly GCF_001876935.1. Lineage (NCBI taxonomy): Eukaryota > Viridiplantae > Streptophyta > Magnoliopsida > Asparagales > Asparagaceae > Asparagus > Asparagus officinalis. Next base: position 40,508,572 of record NC_033797.1, read on the forward strand.
TAGGCTACGTTTGGCAAAGGGTTAAGGAAGAGAGGTTAAAAAAAGGATTAATGTACTTAGCTCATTCGATAATCTCAAGAACTAAACTATTAACCCGTTAAATAAGTTTTATTTTAGTCAGCGTGATTAGTTTTAGTGTTTGGGGATAACAATGATTTTGACTATTTTCTTTATAATTAGAAGGATTAATTCTTAATCCTTCTAAATAGGAGTATTAGTAAACCCCTCATTTTGAGGGGTTAACTCATTTTAATCCCTCTAGAGGGGTTAGCTTAACTCCTCTATATTTTTTATGTTTGACCAATTATGAAGGGTTAACTCATTTTAACCATTGTATAGATTTTTTGTGTTTGGCGGGTTAAGAATGGGTTAAGTCTCCTTAACCCCTCACTTAACCATTTGTCAAACGGTACCTTAAATATTACTTTTAGTGTTTCTTCGTTAATAAGGGTCTAACGAAAAAGGGAAAAGGCAAGTAAAAGGTTGGAATGCTAAATATGGCGATTCAAAAAAAAATCTAAAAAAGCAACAAAAAAAGGCAGTGAATGGCACAAAGCAATGACCAAACAAACTTGTTTTAGTGGAAAGTTGGTTTATTCGTGGAACTCATTACAACTTCAGTCGTTACAATGAACTCAACAAAAATAAAAACAAAAGGTTACAACTCTCTTAAAGCACACACAACAGACGTTTATCAACCGTTGTTTACGTGGGATCTTTGCCTGTGTCGAGGTTTATCCGTGGACCACTGAGCGATCATATCAAGATATAGATTTTGTTGACTTGCTAAGGAATCAAGAAATTGAAGTAACTATCTCGCTAAGAAATGGCACAAAGCAAAGTTAGAAGTACTATGTAGGCGCATTTTTGGAATAAGGTGGAATAAGGTGGAACACTCTACTGACTATTTTGGCTTATAATTAAGTGGTGAAAATCACCTTATTTTTCTTCTATTAGTTCATCAAATTCTATTGATTAAAATCAAATTTAGTTTGAATTATAGACGATTATTCTTCCTAAATTATTACCACAATGTTGCATAATCTGCGATTTTATTCCATGAAACATAGATAATGTTGTTGAATTTTTTAAAGGTATTTCTTTTTATTATAAATAATTATAAGAAATTTGTTGTTTTATATATAGATAACTCCAAGGATATCATAATCAAAACCGACAACAAAAATTATGTGGATGTGGATAAATAGAAATATCAAAAATTATCTACTTTTTAGAGAAAAAAAAAGAATCCTAAGGCCCCGTTTGGCAAAGGGTTAATGAAGAGGGGTTAAAGAAAAGGATTAATGTACTTAGCCCATTTGATAATCCGAAAGACTAAATTATTAACCCGTTAAATAAGTTTTATTTTAGCCATTATGATCAGTTTTAGTGTTTGGGAATAACAATGATTTTGACTATTTTTTTTATAATTAAAAGGATTAACTCTTATTCCATCTAAATAGGAGTATTAGTAAACCCCTCATTTTGAGGGGTTAACTCATTTTAACCCCTCTAGAGGGGTTAACTTAACCCTTCTATATTTTTTATGTTTGGCAAATTATGGAGGGTTAACTCACTTTAACCCTTATATAGATTTGTTATGTTTGGCAGGTTAAGAAGGGGTTAAGTCTCCTTAACCCCTCACTTAACCCTTTACCAAACGGCACCTAAGGGTTTTTCGAGACGGATTTGGATCCTCTCGAATTAGGTAGTAATTCAAAAGTGTCCAATTACTTCAATCATCATTGGGAGGAACTTTCAATATTAACTCAAAAAAGAATTTCTTTAAAAATATGATAAATAACACTTTTTCTTGACGAACGAATATTTTAGTACATCAAATTAAGGTGAATCTTTAACATATAGTTACAGTTAGGGGTGTGCAACGGTCGGTTCGGTTCGGTTTTTACCAAAATTTAAACAACCGAACCGAACCGCCTATAATTCAAAACCGAACCGAACTGTTGCAAGTCGGTTCGGTGCGGTTCGGTTCGGTTTGTTCGGTTCTAACTTCATCAAACTTCTTATCAAACAACAAACTGTGTTAAAGAAAAAAAAATATCAACAAAGTAGGAGATTATGAAGCATTAAACACTGATATAATGATATTGTTTACAACCCATAATAATTCAAAAAATAAGTTTAGGGTTTGAGTCTTTGACTCTTTGGGGACGGGACGGGTAGGGTTTGAGATCAGAATGGGTAGTATTGCACTATATTCGGTTGGTTCGGGTTGAAAAGTTTTCAAACCGACTCGAACCGCCCTACTCATAAAACCGAATTTTTCGGGTCGGTTCGGATCGGTTCGGTCGGTTTTTTCGGTTTGGATCGAACCATGCTCAGCCCTAGTTACAGTGTTTCAATCTCCAAGGAGTAAATTTAAGACAAAACAGTTCACTTGATTAATCATTTGGAGGGAGACCATGAGTTCTTCGATGATGGTAGTGCTGTCGTTTGGCACCTGATAAGGAGTCAATAGAAGGACTCAGATGGAGGATTAGTATCAGCGCTTTGGGATTCTAGGAACAGATAGTAGTTCTTCCCATCATTTCACATTATTATTGTTCTTTTTTTTTTGTCTTTTTGGGATGACTGAATGGCCACAATTAGCTCCAGCCTAAAGTTAAGTTTGTAGTGTACACATAAAATTGGCTCTTTTGCCATGATTTTTGACAAGTTAAACCAAGATCTCATTACTAGCTTATGCTGGTGTTTTTTCTGTTTTTGGTCTTCCATCGCTCTTGTTTAACCGTCTTCTGGCCTCCTTTTGGGTGTACTAAGAAATGTTTCTTATATGTATGATCTTTGACATAAATAAATTATATGAGCAGGAAGTTTACTCCTGCTTCTTCAGTTCAAAAAAAAAAATATTTCTTTCTTTCTTTCTTTTATTTTTATTTTTTAATGAACCGGTGGGAAACTACCCTCATATTTCATTAATAAAGATTTAAATAAACAGATCCAAAGTACAAAATAGGAAAAGTTGTAAATAAAAGGCCGAAGCTAATAGTGGCGATTTAAACATCCCAAAAAGATTTTTAAAAAAATAAAAGACAATAATGACATGAAATGATGGATAGAACTGACTATTCCTAGTGTCTCGAAGCGTTAATTGTTGGGGATTCAAAACAATAAATTGAACCCTTCCCCTTCCGGACCTTGTGTTGAAAGTAGGAAAGTAGGAATAATACCACAAATAAAGATCTAACCTTGCAAGAATAGTAAAGGAGATGAACACACAGATTTAACGAGGTTCGGCAACGTGCCTACGTCCTCGGGAGCCACACCACACAATCTCTTTTATTAATTGAAGAAGAATACAAGCTCTCAAACTAGGGTTTTATCTCTCTGAGATTCTCTCTCTTTTTTGCAGTCAAAAAAACTCTCTTTTTTGTGTCTTACAAACCCTAAAAACGTTTGGGTATTTATAACAAACCCCAGCCAAACAGGATTCCTAAACAGGATAGGAAACAGGGAATTTGCGTCGCGGTCGACCGCTGTGCCAAGCGCGGTCGACCGGACAGAACGACGAAATCCTACAGGGTCTCGTGCACGATCGCGGTCGACCGCAGAGACCACTCCAGTCGACCGGCCAGAGCGAAAGTTTCTTCTCAGTTTCCTGCAGTGCACGCGGTCGACCGGATCTGCCACTGCGGTCGACCGCACAGTCTTCTGACTGTTCCCTTCGTCTTTTTAATTGTAGCTTTGGGTCTACACACTTAGACTAACAATCTCCCACTTGGAGACCAAAGCGTCATCAACGAGCTCACCCGAACTCTCCCCTTCTTTGCATGTATCTATTCCCTGAAAAAAAAATTCTTCAATCAACATCCCGGCAATCGTGCCGATCCTCGTAGTGTGGCTCCACCTTCGTCTTCTACTCGTGAAGGCCAACTGAACTTGTGCACAACTCTAGTTTCTCAATAGTGACTGCCTTTGTCAACATGTCCGCCGGATTATGACTCCCCAAAATTTTCATTAAGTGTAACTTTTCGTCCTCGATCAGCGAGCGTATGAAATGATATTGTACGTCGATATGCTTCGTTCTGGCATGATATACTAGATTCTTGGCAAGATGTATAGCGCTCTGGCTATCACAATAAAGTACTCATCTCCCTTGCTTTAGATCCAACTCTTCGAAGCACCCGTTCAACCAAATCATCTCATTTCTTGCTTCAGTCACCGCGACATACTCAGCCTCGGTTGTAGACAATATCACAATCTTCTGCGGACGTGAGACTCAGCTCACTGCTGTCGACGCTAAGGTATAAACATACCTCGTGATGCTTCGCCTCATATCATGATCACCGGCGAAGTCCGCATCCACGTATCCCTACAGCACCAACTCCTTCCTCCTGAAACATAGTGGTTTGTTTGTTGTCCCCCTCAAGTACCGCATTATCCACTTCACGGCCTCCCAATGTTGTTTTCCTGGATTGCTTGCAAATCTGCTCACAACTCCCACTGCATGGGCGATGTCCGACCTCGTACAAACCATCACGTACATGAGACTCCCAATAGCCGAAGAATATGGCACCCTGCTCATATGCTCTCTATCTGCATCTGTCTTAGGTGATTGCTCCTCAGATAGCTTGAACTGACTTCCAATGGGTGTGCTAACAACTTTAGCATTCTGCATGTTGAACCTCTAAAGTACCTTCTCAATGTATTCAGTTTGGCTCAATCTCAATGTCCCTTCAGCTTCATCCCTACTGATTCGCATCCCTAGAATCTGCTTCGCTGCGCCCAGATCCTTCATTCCAAATTCCTTTGCTAGCTGTTTCTTCAAATTGTTTATCTCTTCCAAACATGGTCCTGCTACCAACATGTCATCAACATATAATAACAAAATAATGAAGCTGGACTCGAACCTTTTAAAATAACAGCAATGATCTGAATTGCATCTTCTGTAGCCATTGTTCTGCATGAAGTTATCAAACTTCTTATATCACTGTCTCGGAGCCTGTTTCAAACCATATAAGCTCTTCTTGAGCTTGCACACCATCTCTTTCTTTCCTTCTTCAATGAAGCCAACAGGCTACTTTATGTAGATTTCTTCATCCAAGTCACCATGAAGAAAGGCAGTCTTCACATCCAACTTCTCAAGGAAGAGATCTTCTACAGCCACTAAGCTCAACACCACTCTGATGGTAGTGAGCTTCACGACAGGCAAAAATATCTCCGTGTAGTCCACTCCTTCCCGCTGTTGAAACCCCTTCACGACTAGTCTGGCCTTATACCTCTTACTTCCATCACTCTCCTGTTTGACCCGGTAGACCCATTTATTGTGCAAGGCTTTTTTTGCACAGGTAGCTGGGCTAACTCCCATGTCTCATTAGTGAGTAGAGAATCCATCTCCTCCTGCATCGCATGCTCCCACTGCTGAGATTCACTCACTTGCACTGCCTCTTCATAACACTCCGGCTCTCTGCTATCTATTAAGAGTAGATAATCAAGTGACGAGAGGTATTTGGGATTTGGTTTGGGTACCCTGGATGACCTCCTAAGCTCCACGCCCTGGGTATTAGCTTCTGTACCTGTAGTCTCCTCTGTTCTACGGTCAGAACTGACATCGTCACCCCCATCTGGAAGTTCCTCCAAATCCATGTACTCGGATCCACCTGTATCCGTAGTGTTGCTCCCACTACTTTAGCTATCATTGGCATTGTCCCTGTCCTTGTACATCACCTCCTCATTGAATATCACATCTTGGCTCCTGATGATCTTCATGTTCTTCTCATCCTATAGACGATACTCGAACTCATCAACACCATATCCAATGAATGTACACTTCTGTGACTTAGCTTCTAGCTTGTCCCTGACATGGTCACTGATATGAACATATGCCACGCAGCCAAATACTCGCAAGTGTGAGAAATTTATCTTCTTACCACTCCAAACCTCCTCAGGAATCCCAAAATCAAATGGAACTGATGGTCCGTGATTAATCAGGTAGGCTGCCGTATGCACCGCATCCGCCCAAAATGTCTTAGGCAGACCTGCATGTAATCGCATGCTCCGCGCACGCTCAGTCAAGGTCCTGTTCATTCTCTCCGCAATGCCGTTCTGTTGCGGTGTCCCTAGAGTGGTTCTCTCTAAACGAATCTCATTCGTAGCACAGAACATCTTGAACTCCTCCAGCTCGTATTCTCCATCATTATCTGATCTCAAGCACTTCACCTTCAGATCTGTCTCGTTCTCGACCATGGCCTTCCACTTCTTGAAGATTTCGAACACCTCTGACTTGTGCTTCATGAAGTAAACCCACACCTTCCTCGAGTGATCGTCGATAAAGGTGTTTGCGTCGAAAATTGCTATATTCATTGCAGTATTCATTACAACTTCGGTCATTACAATGAAAACAAAAAGATGGTCTTTTTATAAGACTCTTACACAATGAAAACAAAAATTTACAACTCTCGTCAAAACAAACGCAGAGGACGTTTATCACCCGCTGCTTTGCGTGGGATCTTTGCCTGTGCCGGGGTTTATCCGTGGACCGCCTTAGATCTGGATCCGGTTGATGGAAAGTTCGGCAGAGCTTCGCCTTCGCCGAGGAAGTATTTGATTTGAAGCGCTGAAATCGACCAAGCGAAATCAGGGCTCTTCTCGAGATTAAGACCAAGCCTAATCTCAAGGGACGGACGGACAGGGTTCAGATCCGTCGAATAGCTCCTTCTTTATGCCGAAGTTCGCCGGTATCTGATTTGCCTTCGCTAAAATTTGTGCTCCTTGACTCCTCAATCCAACAGCACCTCCACGTCTTGATAATAACTCCGCCCCCCGCTGAAAGGAGGCCCTAGGTTCATATTTATAGGCCTCGGATGCGGTTATTTGGATGAGAACAAGTGATTTGGCTTTATCTTTAGTTGATTCCGACCCACGCAAGCGCGGGTCGGATCTGTCCGACCCGCGCAAGCGCGGGTCAGACCAGTCTGCCGTGCTGTTTTGACCCCCTGATGTGTATTTCGACGGTTTTAACGGTTTTCTCGAGATCTTTTCAGTTCCTGAGTATCCAAACTGACTTGATATCATCTACAAATGTGGTTAGGCTGCTATTGACTAAAGATAAAGCCAAATCACTTGTTCTCATCCAAATAACCACATCCGAGGCCTATAAATATGAACCTAGGGCCTCCTTTCAGCGGGGGGCGGAGTTATTATCAAGACGTGGAGGTGCTGTTGGATTGAGGAGTCAAGGAGCACGAATTTTAGCGAAGGCAAATCAGATCCCGGCGAACTTTAGCATAAAGAAGGAGCTATTCGAAGGATCTGAACCCCGTCCGTCCGTCCCTTGAGATTAGGCTTGGTCTTGATCTCGAGAAGAGCCCTGATTTCGTTTGGTCGATCTCAGCGCTTCAAATCAAATACTTCCTCGGCAAAGGCGAAGCTCTGCCGAATTTTCCATCAACCGGATCCAGATCTAAGGTGGTCCACGGATAAACCCCGGCACAGGCAAAGATCCCACACAAGTAGAAGACCGATAAACGATCTCTGCGTTTGTTTGACGAGAATTGTATTTTTCATTTTCATTGTGTAAGAGTCTTATAAAAAGACCATCTTTTTGTTTTCATTGTAATGATCGAAGTTGTAATGAATACTGCAATGAATATAATAATTTTCGACGCAAACAAACTGGCGACCACAGTGGGAGCTAACAGCTTCGCTGCCGGAGCTGTCGTGTCGCAACCTCGGATCTGCATCCCGGTTGAAGAAGTGGTCGAATACGAGTTCGACCAACTGAAGTTTGAGGAATATTTGTCGTCCTCCTCCTCCAGATCCTCCACCTCTCGCAAGCGAAGGAAGATCAACGCCCCCGTTGTTGCGGTAGCTGAACCTTGCAATGCCCTTCCGGCCTCCAAAGAGTCCGGATCTGCAGATCTGAACTCCTCCTCAATCAAGGAGTTGAGTACAGAAGGCGCGCCTATTTTATCGAAGAAAACTCATCAAAGGCAGCGCCAACGCTGTACGCGCCAACTCGCTAGAGCCTTGGAGTTAATTGACGGGATCCGTTACGAGACGGATCTAAAAATTAGGCAACGCCAAGCACCCCAACAGCGGACAGATGTCCTCCCCTCCAAACCAATAGCAAATGAATGGATCCAAATCAAAAGGATCCGTTCAACTCTGGAGGAGCGAATTCAAAAGCGCCGCGCGCTTGCCCGCACACGAATTCTTATGCAAAAAGCACAAAAGAAGCAGAAGAAGGACATAGCTAAGAAACAACCAAGACTGCATCAAACTTGGAGGCCAAAATCCAAAACGGCAGCCGAAAAGATCGAGAATCGCGGGTCACTTGAATCCGACCC
>NC_033797.1:40517880-40554075 GCF_001876935.1 Asparagus officinalis
GGGATTGTAAGCTTTCGTTGTTGGAGTTAGTTTACGGGGAGATTTTCAACATCCATGTGTTCCTTTGAAGGATGTTAATATATTTGCCAATAGCTCTCTTTACAAGCAACTCAACCAACTAGTACCAACCTTTGATTTCTGAAATCTACTACACTGCTTTATCAGCCATTTCTCTCTTTAATAGCTTGCCTTAATAAACCTTCTTTCTGATATTAGCGTCATTGCTTTTTTAGTCGCAGCCATCAAGATCAGTCATCTCAGGAGATGAGGCGTTGTATAGGCGGTTTTCCAGAATTGCGGGATGCAAAAATCAGAAAGTTCGCGTCTGATTGTAACTTTCATTATCAGGGCTTGATAGGGATCGACTATCCATTGTGATTTTTAGACAGCCTACAACTATATGCAAGGATATGTAAACTAAGGGCAAATAAACATGAGCAATGACAATATAGAATGAATAAACAATGATAAATGCACCAAAGTCAAACTCAAACATAAGAAAATGATCACGGAGTTCGGTCCTTCTGACCTACGTCTCCGCTCCCCACTTTCGGGGAGAATCCACTACACAATGGGTTTTCGACGTTCACCCAAAAACATTTACACCTCACAATCTCGGTTTTTGAAATGTCTTTGGAAGCTTAATTCACGCTTGGGTGTAAGAGTAGACGAACAATTTGAAATCACACACTACAACGGACTCCATATATGTCCTCGATTAGAGATATATCATAAGCACACATCCGCCTCTTTCATATATCGATTGATTATGCCTATTCCAAGGGAGAATCTTAATCTAAGGCCAAAAGTTATTCGTATTTTAGTACATAAGCGACCAAATTGAATGTATCATACAACAAGTGTTGGAATACTAGGAGGAAGGCGATGATAAAAATATTTAAGGATTGGGACAAATCTTATGAGATCTTACCATATTATTTTGAAGCACTCAAAAGAGAAAATCCAGAGATAGTGTATGAAGTATCATTAGACCTTGTTGATGGTGGAGAACGGCTAGTTCACATGTATATTTTGGTCATTTGAGCCTTGTATTGCGGGTTTTAGATATTATCGTTCCCTTCTTAGCATTGATGACATCCACTTGTATGGTAAGTACAAAGGCGTATTGCTTGTTGCAACCGGAGTTGACATAGATGGCGGATTATTTCCTTTGACGTTTGCAGTGGTTGATGTTAAAAACACAGAGAATTAGGCATGGTTTTTTGCACGCATTAGATATCATATTCCTAGTGTGGGGGCGCGGTCGATTACATTCATATCTGATAGGATGAAAGGAATTCTAATAGTACTCCAACGCCATTTCTTGTTGCCTCATCAACATTGTTATTGCTTGCGACATTTTAGGGACAATTTTAAGAAGAAGCATGGAAATAGACAGGTTCAAGATCTTCTTTAGCAAGCCGATTGTGCAACAAAAAAAATTAATTTATGATCAAATACGATAGAGGATTAAGTTCATTTCACGAGCTGCACATGAATGGATCGAAACTAGTTTGGGTCCACACAATGTTGATAAGAGGGCTTTATATGAAGATGGCGGGAAACGGTTCTGCATGATGACTACGAACGCTTTTGAGAGTTTCAATGGTGTGCTTAGGGGAGCATGCGGTATGCTAATACAGTCACTAGTTGCTAAAATATTTTACAGACTTAATAAATTATTTCTCCGACGTCGTACACTTGGTGCAAATATCATCTTAGAGCTCACGCCGAAGGTTGAAGACATATTAGCGGATCGGATTGTGCAAGCTCGATTATTTCGTGTCGTAAGATACAATGTTAATGAATGGGAGGTCATTGAGGGAATATCACATAGAGAAAGTCACTCTTATAAAGTCAATATGCTAGTGGATCACACGTGTATGTGCACTTGTAATGTACCACAACTACAATGGATCCCTTGTTCACATGTCGTCACGGCTTGCTATGATCTACAGGGTAGTGCAAGGATTTCACATTATGAATTCATCACAAATTGGTATTCAACTTACAACTATCAACAATGTACAAAGAGTGTTTTCGTCCACCATATGATAGTCGACATTGAGCATAAGACGGGCTACATATATTACCTCCTTTGTATAAAAGATCAGTTGGGCGCCCTCATTACAAACGAATTAGAAATAGTATGGATGACGGTCAAGAAAGAAATAGGAGGAAAAATAAGTGTAGTAGATGTGATCAACCGGGCCACAACAAAAGTAGATGTCTAGCTATGATTAGGAGTTGATTTCTAATTTTAATGTTTGTTCCCATGTGACTTTCGTATTTATAATGTATAACCTTATAATATTAATCCTTGTTCCCATGTGACATTCATTTGTTGTAATATGTAACATTGTAATATTAATCTTTATTCTCATGTCATATTCATTTGCTGTAATATGTACAAAAGACTAATATTAATCCTTGTTCCCATGTGACATTTGTTGGTTGAATATGTTAATACATATGATTAAGTCATTCAACAGAAATATCTAACACATTGTCTTTTAATATTTTAATCTCAGATACACGGATTATGGATCCGGGATCAATACATGACGATGTTTTGTACCTTCAAGTGGATCATTGTTTACACCGTATTAGCTTGGGATAGGTAAAAAGTTTTTTGTACATATATTCCTTATTTTTTGCGCTAATTTTAAATTTAGACAGTAATATACTTAATCAATTTTGTTTAATGTGCAGCCCGTACGTGACATCATCATGGTCGATTATTCACAGAGTCATTCAGCTTGGGTCATTGAGGATGAGAGAATACTAGAGTTGATAGCTCAATCCGGGTTCCGAGAGTGTTCGGCAGTGAGATATATTAGGCTTGACTGATTGCTTATCAGTGTACTGATTGAGAGGTGGAGGTCGGAGACCAACACCTTTCACATGCATATAGGGGAGTGTACTATTTCATTGCAGGATGTAGCCGTCATACTTAGGTTCCACATCGATGGCCCGATAGTTACGGGGACCGATGACCATAATTGGGTTGAAGTATGTGATAAGCTTCTTGGTCAGGTTCCCGACTTGAGGAGTGGTGCGATGAATCTATCGTGGCTTCGTACGATATTTCAGGGAGATATAACAGCTAATTGCCACGGTTGAGACGCTTCAGTATCATGCTCATGTGTATATATTACACATGATAGGGTGCATTCTATTTCTTGATGTGAGCAAAAATCTTGTACATGCACGATGGCTACCACTGCTACAGGATTTTGGTGTATGCGGCGCACTATCATGGGGTAGTGCAGTGTTGGCATACTTATATAGAGAACTAGGTAGGGTCTCCTTGATGCAGAATACAGAATTCAAGGGATACTACACATTAATACAGATTTGGTCATGAAAACAAATTCATATGGATGACCTACTTTGCTTGTGCATCGTGACTAACAGGGTCAGTTTCCTTTGGCATACATGTATAATAATCCACACAATTTTATTCATATTGAATTTTTACTCATATATTCTTTATGCCAAATAGGTATAACGTGTGGTACGCTAAGTACAAATCAACGACGCGACATATAGAGTTTTACCGAAATGAGCTTGATGGCCTCCAACACCAACATGTAAATATAAAACCCAATTCGTTATGAATATTATAGTTTTGTTGTTGATACTAATATAAATATTTTATCTTATTTCAGTTCAAGTGGAGCCTTTATTCACTATCGGAGCTCGATATGCATACTCTTGTACCTATCTGTCGAGATAGTACCGACTTGTGGAGAGCTAGAGTTCCATTGATATGTTGAGAGATTATGGAGATGCATGTCCCCGACCATGTGCTACGGTAATTTTTGGGCTCTCAGCATGTGCCAGATCCTGTCGAGGCGATCGATCGTAGGCGATGACCTACATCGCATCGTACAGAATGGGCCGTATTACATGTGACCTATATAGATAGGTGGATTCATAGGTGAGATTTAATACAGGATGAAAGAGATACAGCAGTTGACTATACCATGTATATGCATTGGTATTGGGATATCACATATAGATGGATCACACGTGACCCATAGCTATCAGTTGGATACCTGTCATACCCACCGACAGATAGTTACATCAATAGTGGGATGATCGAGAGAGATTATGTAACTTTCCAAGCTAAATTAAAACGATAATTTTTTTATTAAGATATTATTTGCTAAATTATGTATATATTTCTTAACTCGCAGATCGGTGCTTTTGATGACATTGAAGCTGATATAAATGAGCACATGCCTAACATTCAGGATCCGACGTCGTTAGGGGTCTTCAACAAGATCAAGCAGAGAATAGCAAGCGTGTTTCATAAGACTCATGTCGACGAGTTTGTAGGCCATGAGGACAGGTCTCGATCATTTGGGCAAATGTACACACGACGACGTTAACCACGTGACGATGGAGCCGACACTTCGCATGCTGATGAAGCCAATACTTCTCAGCCTCATACACAACCAGATACTCAGATTATCGAGGCTCATCAATAGGAACGTAGGGGGCGGGGAAGAGCGAGGGGAAGGGGGAAGTGAGGGAGAGGAAGGAGAGGAGGAATTTTGGGTTGTACGTGATCTTATTTTGTTGAATTTGTTACTTTTATGATTTTTCAAATATTGTACTTTTGTGGATCGATTATTGTTTATATATGTGATTTTTGTGAGTATTGTTTGATTCGTGTTTGATTCATGGCTGAATTTTAAGAATATTGTTGTAATTCAATATATATGTGATTATTGTTTGATTCAGTATATATTGTTTGATTATTATTTGATTCAGTGTATATTGTTTGATTCATTGCGAAAATTTCATGTATATTGTTGTGAAATGCGTTTAGGAAAACCGTTGCGTATGTAAGAAACATGCACAACAGGCTGTGCATGTTTTTTAAAACCTACAGCTTCACGGGATTTGAAGTCCCATGAAGTTGCAGACTGAATTTCCAAAGTCTGGAAATTTAGCTCAAACTTTCACACGACTTCAAGTACCGTGAAGTTTAGCAGTTTAGTTAAATGTCCACTAAACTTCACGGGACTTTAAGTCCCGTGAAGTTTCATATTTTATTCGTCAAAACCGACCTAGTTTCAGCCCGACGGTTGAAACTAGATCGGTTTTAACGAATAATGTTGAAACAAATCGTTTTTTGAAAATATTTTTGTAAATGAGACTCTTTTAAAATTTGTCCTTTGTTTAACTATGACGAAATTTAAAAGTAAATACAAAAATTCTAATCACCAAGGAGGGGATGACGCCAAGCTATAGTCCCTCTCCAATCCTCTTATCTCAGGAAATCTCCCGCCAGCAGCAGCCGAGTTCCCAGAATTTATTTCCCATTAATTAAAAATAAAAAAATAAATACAAAACAAAATCGGTAATTAATTAAAAAAAGGGAAATCTTCTTTTAACCCAAAGTTTTACTCCAACTTATTTTTAAACCCACCTACTTTCATTATGATCCATACACCCAAAATATAACACCCACTTATTTATAAACCCAAAGTATCAAATACACCATATTTGTATACTGTATACAAACAATAAAAGATAAATTCAAAATTACACTGTTCTTCTTCTTCCTCCTCCCTAATAACTACTCATGGCTCAAATCACTCTTTCTAATTATCTCCATCCCTAATAACTGTTCTTCTTCTTCCTCCTCCCTAAATTCGAAATTACACTGTTCTTCTTCTTCCTCCTCCCTAATACACCATATTTTTCTGGTTCTCCTCCCACTAAAAAAACCCTAAAAATTCAAGGGTTTTGATCTCTTCAGGTTCTTCTTCGCAAGATCATTCGTTGAAGGGGGCGGTGGCAGCGGCCCTAGGACCACCACGTCCACTCAAAGCCGACCAATAGAAAACGGCATGTTAACATTTTATAATTTTTGGGTTTTTTGGCAATATCTTGTTAAAAATGTATTGTTCTTATAAATTGATGGATTCTTATCAAGCGGTTTTTTGGCAATATCTTGTTAAAAATGTATTGTTCTTATAAATTGATGGATTCTTATCAAGCTTATGTTTCAAGAAAGAGTATGTGCATAACAATTTTGCTCATATATATCTATGTTTTGGTGACTAGGTTGATGCATAGAAGGTGTTTGATGGAATGACAAAAGGGATATAGTTATTTGGACCACAACGATTAGCGGTTATGTCATATTGTTGTTGGTTGATGAGGCAATAAAGGTTGTTGATAAAATGTCCCTGAAAAGTTTGGTTTTGCGGACTGCCATGATCTTAGCCCATCGGTATGCCATCCTACGCCCTCCAGTTGCTCCTCACCATTTTCTATTGTCGCCAACACCTAACGCAATGCACATCTATCCCTCAATCAGAAATGATTCGTCAATGCATGTACACTAACTTTCCAATCAAATACATGAGAGAATCCTCCACTCTTTGCATTCGATCAGATCTTAGCATTTTTGTCACATTGCAACCCAAACGACAAATTAACTACAGCCTGCAATATGATGTACCAAGTAGTATCGAATGTATCGTGTTGTGTGGAATTTTCTATATTTTGTATATATGGATGATTTGTGTGTATATTGTATCAAATGCACTATCTAATGTATCATGCTACATCAAATTTTCTATTAGAAATTTATCAGTATATCTAGTAGAAATGTATACAACGTTTCGATAGTGGTGATTTTGGATTATTTCCATTCAATCTTCATGGATTATTTTCATTCAATGTTATGTGCTTGAGTTTAGTGGTTGATAGATATGAATATCTGTAATAAATTGATGCACTGATTGAACTGAAGAAGTTTTGATGGTAGGTTGTGGTAACAACAGCCTATTGGGCCATATTATGTTTCGTGTGTCCAATTCTCCACCTCGACGAGGGGTCCTCGTTTAATTTTCAAGCTTTTGATAAAGTATAACACTTTATAAGAAAGTATAGCAGCTTATTGATGAAGTATAGCACTTTATGGCAAAGTATAGCACCTTATGGCAAAGTATAGCACCTTATGGCAATAGTATAGCACCTTATCGATAAAGTATATCACCTTATAGTCTTTGGAAATTCAACAACTTATTGCGTTGCGATAAACCAAATCAGTTTTGTTAGGGCCATGCAAACACTCAATGACCTACGCTATGTGTCGCGTGACCAATTATCCACCTCGACGAGGCGTCCTCGCTTAATTTTAAAGCTTTTGATAAAATATAGCACTTTATGG
Source organism: Asparagus officinalis (assembly GCF_001876935.1). Lineage (NCBI taxonomy): Eukaryota > Viridiplantae > Streptophyta > Magnoliopsida > Asparagales > Asparagaceae > Asparagus > Asparagus officinalis. The sequence goes on from NC_033797.1 coordinate 40,525,079, forward strand.
GAAAGTATAGCTTCTTATGGCCAAAGTATAACACTATATGACAAAGTATAGCACTTTATTGACAAAGTATAGCACCTTATTAACAAAGTATAGCACCTTATGCTCTCTGGAAATTCTACACCTTAAGTTGTCTAAAACCAAATCAGTTTTTTTCTCTCAACGCAAACACTCGATGACCTACGTTACGTGTTTATTGACCAATCATCCACCGCGATAAGGGGTCCTCACGCAATTTTGAAGCTTTTGGCAAAACATAGCACTTTATGAGAAAGTATAGCACCTTATAGCCAAAGTATAGCACTATATGGCAAAGTATAGCATTTTATTGGCAAAGTATAGCACCTTATTGGCAAAGTATAACACCTTATGCTCTCAGGAAATTCTACACCTTAAGTTGTCAAAAACCAATTCAGTTTTTTTCACCGCAACGCAAACACTCGATGATCTACGTTACGTGTTTATTAACCAATCATCCACCGCGATGCGCAAACACTCGATGATCTACGTTACGTGTTTATTAACCAATCATCCACCGCGATGAGGGGTCCTCACGCAATTTTGAAGCTTTTGGCAAAGTATAGCACATCCACCGCGATGAGGGGTCCTCACGCAATTTTGAAGCTTTTGGCAAAGTATAGCACTTTATGAGAAAATATAGCACCTTATGGCCAAAGTATTGCACTATATGGCAAAGTATAGCACTTTATTAGCAAAATATAGCACTTTATTGGCAAAGTATAGCACCTTATGCTTTCTTGAAATTCTGCAGATTAAGTTGTCTAAAACCAAATCAGTTTTTTTCACCGCAATGCAAACACTCGATGACCTACGTTACGTGTTTATTGACCAAGCATCCACGCGATGAGGGGTCCTCACGCAATTTTGAAGCTTTTAGTAAAGTATAGCACTTTATGAGAAAGTATTGTTGGCCTTCTTGTTTTGATGATGTTTAACAAACAATTTACCAATAATGTTGTTTGTCTAGTATTTGTTGTTGGCCTTCTTGTTTTGATGATGTTTAACAAACAATTTACCAATAATGTTGTTTGTCTAGTATTTGGTTCTTCTTATTTATTATAGACAAACAACGTTGTTGGAGGATGGATGGAATAGAGCTTCAACGATGATATCCAATGGAGGTTGGCGGAATGTCGGGTTGAAGCCTTGCAATTCATAGTTAAAGATCAAGTTCAAGCTTCATCCGCACGTGTACCAAGTTGAGCTCAATGAAGATCAAGATCAAGCTTGGGTAATTTAGTTTAGGAGTTTATATTATGTGTGTTAGTACCTTAAGCTCAATTATCTATACACACACATTTATTGGTTTCTTCGTATATACATATAGTTATATATATATATATATATACATAAGTTTTGGTTTCTATGCATATATATAGTTTTATATATATACATACATAGTTTTATATATATATATATATATATACACATACACACACACACACATAAGTTTTGGTTTCTATGTATATATATAGTTATATATATACATATATGTTTTTGTTTAATAGGTTTCGAGTTTATATATGAAACAAATGAATAGAATTGGAAAATACTATTTTGTTTCTTGTTTATGTGCCTATATATGATTTCGTCTTTAACAAGTTATATTTAATGAAATCATATTTAGTGTTTTGTATATATTGCATAGAATATGCAATTTTGTGAAAATATGGTTTTCTTAGTTTTTGGACTTAACAATAATCATATACATATTTTATTAAGTCTATATAATCATTGTGCAAAGTTTCAAAACATGGTTTAGCCAAAATATCAAATTTCACATGTTTACATTTTCGTGTTTTGAACTATTTTGCAAAATGATGTTTTTTCACAAATGGGAAATGCAATTTGGAAAATTCTTTTTGTAACATGTTCACTTACATGTTTATATATTTTTCCCAAAGTTTCATAATTTTTGGACTTCATTTGTTATTTTTAATACATTTTTAAAAGTCTCAAAAATAGCTTTAAAAACATGTTTTGAGTGTATCAGATTTCGGTCGACCGCACCGGTTGACCGAACCTGAGTTCATATGCTCACTGGGCGACAAAGAGTCTGTCGGTCGACCAGTCCGGTCGACCGATAAAATTTTTGGTCGACCGATGAAATTTTCGGTCGACCGACGATAGCTTTTTTTAGCTTCCAACGGCTAGTTTTCTTACTGTTGCTGGGGCTGTCTCTGTCTTTTTGCTTGGGGTTTTTGGCTGAGTTGTGAGAGGGTATAAATACCCCATTGCCTTCAACTCTCAAGCTAACTAATGAGAGTTTTAAAACAAGTTTAAGAAAGTTATAACAAGGGTTTATGTTTGGTTTAAGTTTGTTTAAAAAGCTTTTAAGCATTTGAGAACTCTTGATATATTGAGAAGTTTTCTAAACTCTATTTCTAGCTTTTTTATATATTTGATTATCATTGTTATTAAGCTAGAACTACATTGAGTTTAGTTTTGATTTATATCTCTTTGTTCACACATAACCTTTTGAGCTTATTGTATTTACATTCATAGTATAATTTTGGGTTATGGGTTTATGACTAGGAGTTGTGCTTAATTGAGTTCTCACCTTGTTTAGAGAACAATTAATTGATTTATATTGTGCTTATTGTGAGATTCACTTTGTAATACACTTGTACACCGAGAGGAGTGTGTTGTGAGAGTCGGGGATCGTCCCAAGAGGAGTGACGTCGGTTGACGTGCCTAGAGAGAGGTTGTAACTGAGCACTTGAGGGAGACACAGCTAGGTCCAACACTTAGTGGGTGTAGAGTGTGATTGCAAGAGTGTGAGTTGTAGAGTTTTCGGTTAGCTAGAAAACCGAGTGTGTAGAAGAAGTTCCGGCTTCCAAACCGGATTGTGTTAGTGGATTTCTCCCCGGGAGTGGGGAGCGGAGACGTAGGACGGAAGGTCCGAACTCCGTGATCATATTGCTTGTTTGAGTGTGCTTTGGCGTTCATTCATATTTATGTTCATATCTTATATCGCCATTGTCATTAGCTCATTATCTATATCATCCACTATCTTGTTTAGATTGTTTACCCCTTGTGTTAGTTTACATATCCTATACATATATCATATTGTATATCTCTTTGATAGGATATATCATCTTGTTTTATATATCCTTGCATATATATTCTTATCATATAGGATATATCTCTTTGTTGTTCATTTTGTTTATCCTAGTTTACATATCTTGTTGTATTTCATACTTGCTAGGATAACGTATTAATTAATTTTAATTGGCATTTAATCAGATTAGATTAGCATAAGACCCTAATCAACCCCCCTCTGGGTTCTAATAAGTATAGCACCTTATGGCCAAAGTATACCACTATATGACAAAATATAGCACTTTATTGACAAAGTATAACATCTTATTGGCAAAGTATAGCACCTTATGCTCTCTGGAAATTCTGCACTTTAAGTTGTCTAAAACCAAATCAGTTTTTTTCACGGCAACGCAAACACTCGATGACCTACGTTACGTGTTTATTGACCAATCATCTACCGCGATGAGGGGTCCTCACGTAATTTTGAAGCTTTTGGCAAAGTATAGCACTTTATGAGAAAGTATAGCATATTATGGCCAAAATGTAGCACTATATGGCAAAGTATATCACTTTATTGGCAAAGTATAGTACCTTATTGGCAAAATATAGCACCTTATGCTCTCTAGAAATTCTGTATCTTAAGGTGCTATACTTTGCCAATAAGGTGCTATACTTTGCCATATGGTGCTATACTTTGGCCATAAGGTGCTATACTTTCTCATAAAGTGGTGCTATACTTTGCCATATGGTGCTATACTTTGGCCATAAGGTGCTATACTTTCTCATAAAGTGCTATTCTTTGCCAAAAGCTTCGTGCTATACTTTCTCATAAAGTGCTATTCTTTGCCAAAAGCTTCAAAATTACGTGAGGAACCCTCATCGGGGTGGATGATTGGTCAATAAACACGTAACGTAGGTCCTCGAGTGTTTGTGTTGCGGTGAAAAAAAACTAATTTGGTTTTTGACAACTTAAGGTGCAGAATTTCCAGAGAGCATAAGGTGCTATACTTTGCCAATAAGGTGCTATACTTTACCAATAAAGTGCTATACTTTGCCATATAGTGCTATACTCTGATCATAAGGTGCTATACTTTCTCATAAAGTGCTATTCTTTGCCAAAAGCTTCAAAATTGCGTGAGGACCCCTCATCGCGGTGGATGATTGGTCAATAAACACGTAATGTAGGTCATCGAGTGTTTGCGTTGCGGTAAAAAAACTGATTTGGTTTTAGACAACTTAAGGTGCAGAATTTCCAGAGAGCATAAGGTGCTATATTTTGCCAATAAGGTGCTATACTTTACCAATAAAGTGCTATACTTTGCCATATAGTGCTATACTTTGGCCATAAGGTGCTATACTTTCTCATAAAGTGCTATGCTTTGCCAAAAGCTTCAAAATTGCGTGAGGACCCCTCATCGCGATGGATGATTGATCAATAAACACGTAACGTAGGTCATCGAGTGTTTGTGTTGCGGTAAAAAAAACTGATTTGATTTTAGACAACTTAAGGTGCAGAATTTCCAGAGAGCATAAAGTGCCATACTTTGCCAATAAGGTGCTACACTTTGCCAATAAAGTGCTATACCTTGCCATATAGTGCTATACTTTGGCCATAAGGTGCTATACTTTCCTATAAAGTGCTATACTTTGTCAAAAGCTTCTAAATTGAGCGAGGACCCCTCGTCGAGGTGGATAATTGGTCACGCGACACATAGCGTAGGTCATTGAGTGTTTGCATGGCCCTAACAAAACTGATTTGGTTTGCAACGCAATAAGTTGCTGAATTTTCAAAGACCATAAGGTGCTATACTTTATTGATAAGGTGCTATACTATTGCCATAAGGTGCTATACTTTGACATAAAGTGCTATACTTCATCAATAAGCTGTTATACTTTCTTATAAAGTGCTATACTTTATCAAAAGCTGGAAAATTGAACGATGACCCCTCGTCGAGGTGGATAATTGGACACACGAAACATAATATGGCCCAATAGGCTGCCATCAAAACTTCTTCAGTTCAATCAGTGCATCAATTCATTACAGATATTCATATCTATCAACCACTAAACTCAAGCACATAACATTGAATGAAAATAATCCATAAAGATTGAATGAAAATAATCCAAAATCATCACTATCGGAACGTTGTATACATTTCTACTAGATATACTGATAAATTTCTAATAGAAAATTTGATGTAGCATGATACATTGGATAGTGCATTTGATACAATATACACACAAATCATCTATATATACAAAATATAGAAAATTCCATACAACACGATACATTCGATACTACTTGGTACATCATATTACAGGATGTAGTTGATTTGCCGTTTGGGTTGTAATGTGACAATAATTTTAAAGATCTGATCAAATGCCAATAGTGGAGGATTCTCTTATGTATTTGATTGGAAAGTTAGCGTACATGCATTGACGAATCGTTTCTGATTGAGGGGTAGCTGTGCATTGCGTTAGGTGTTGGCGACAATAGAAAATGATGAGGAGCAACCGGAGGGCGTAGGATGGCATACCGATGGGCTAAGATCATGGCGGTCCACAAAACCAAACTTCTCTTGGACATTTCATCAACCACCTTTATTGCCTCATCAACCAACAACAATATGATATAACCGCTAATCGTTGTGGTCCAAATAACTATATCCCTTTTGTCATTCCATCAAACACCTTCTATGCATCAACCTAGTCACCAAAACATAGATATATATGAGCAAAATTATTATGCACATACTCTTTCCTGAAGCATAAGCTTGATAAGAATCCATCAATTTATAAGAACAAGACATTTTTAACAAGATATTGCCAAAAAACCCAAAAATTTCAAAATGTTAACATCCCATTTTCTATTGGTCGGCTTTGAGTGGACGTGGTGGTCCTAGGGCCGCTGCCACCACCCCCTTCAACGAAGGATCTAGCGAAGAAGAACATGCAAGTTGACATTGGACGTCATTGCAAGAGATCAAAACCCTTGAATTTTTAGGGGTTTTTTTGAGTGGGAGGAGAACCAGAAAAATATGGTGTATTAGGGAGGAGGAAGAAGAAGAACAATGTAATTTCGAATTTAGGGAGGAGGAAGAAGAAGAACAGTTATTAGGATGGAGATAAGGGGCTGTTTGGTTCGCTATTATAAGGGGTGGAAAACTCAGAAAACCCCTCCACGTCAGATTTTTAGCCCTCCACGTCAGCTTTTTTGTTTCCGTCCATTTCTTTGTGCCGCTTTGGTTCGCTCAAATGGAAGAGGGAAAACTCTGCTGAAATTTTTGTTTCCGTCCATTTCTTTGTGCCGCTTTGGTTCGCTCAAATGGAAGAGGGAAAACTCTGCTGAAATTGCCGCCAACCAAGATTTTTTTTCCTCTCCGATTTCCTTCCCCAACCAAGTAAAATTGATGAAAACTCTGCCACGTCAGATTTTTTTCCATTCTCTACTTTGTTTACAAAAGTTTTCCTTTTTTTTCTATGCGAACCAAACATAAGAAAAATAAATGCATTGGTTTCCCACCATTTTTTATGTGCGAACCAAAGCAAAACAATCTATTTTTTAGAAAAGTTTAGAAAACTCAAAACTTGTGTTTCTTTACATGTAATTGCATTTCTCTATATCAAAGAAACGAACCAAACAGCCCCTAATTAGAAAGAGTGAGTTGAGCCATGAGTAGTTATTAGGTAGGAGGAATAAGAAGAACAGTGTAATTTCGAATTTATCTTTTATTTTTTGTATACAGTATATAAATATGGTGTATTTGATACTTTGGGTTTTTAAATAAGTGGGTGTTGTATTTTGGGTGTATGGATCATAATGAAAGAAGGTGAGTATAAAAATAAATTAGAGTAAAACTTTGGATTAAAAGAAGATTTTCCCTTAAAAAAAAAAGCATGGGACAGTTCCAATGCATAACGCCATCGGTGTGCATTGCGGCCTGCTATCATCATTACCCAATTTTCTCTCTCTCTCTCCTCTGTCATTTTCTCGAATCGGCACTTTTAGAAATAAAAGAGCATCAGCAGCTGAGGGCAACATCGCCGTGATCGCTAGGGTTTCGATGCCTTCATCTTCTCCTCACACATCTGCTCCTCTCTCCGAAGAGACGCCGAAGATCGACGAAGCTCTACGCTCGGGTCGATTGAACGAGAAGAGTTTCTTAGCTTCTTTGATGCCGAAGAAGGAAATCAATGCCGATAAGTTTCTTGAATCTCATCCTGAGTATGACGGCAGAGGCGTCCTTATTGCTATTTTTGGTAAACTTTTGCATTTTTTAGGGTTTTGACTAATTTAGCTGTGTTTATAAGATGTTTGACTTTTTGAGCTTATGATACTTGAGGTCGTAGTGCAAGGTTTGATTTTTATAAGTTTAGCTAAATTGATCAGTAGATTCCGTCTTATGATGAAGAGTTAGAAATGATCGCATTAATTTTTTCGGGAGGTGGTTAGGATGACCATACATCGAGTATGAGTCCTCGCGCTGTTAGATCATTGTTATAATCTATTAGTGATTTCAAGGTTTTCACTTTTCAACATTGCATAGATCTCTTTTTGTGATGAAAAAAGCTCTGTCCAAGGATTCAGTATCTGTCCATTTAAAGTTTTTATCAGAGTGCGTTTTGATGGATTTAATGGAATTTGAATATTTAAAAGCATTATGCAGCAAATGGTGCGCCAAATTTTGCACAGACAATACTGTTTCTTCTTAAAAATTAGAACTTGCTTGCTTCGCTGCAGATTCTGGCGTGGATCCAGCTGCTGCTGGTCTACAGGTGACTTCAGATGGCAAACCCAAAATCATAGACATACTAGATTGGTAAATTTTGGAACTTACAATCTCTTTGGTTATTATTCAATAAAACATAACAATTAGGTGGTATATTTAAGCCTCTCTTAAGCATTGCCTTTTTTTAAATAATTTTTTACAGCACAGGAAGTGGTGATATTGACACCTCCAAAGTAGTGAAGGCCGATGCTGACGGTTATATTATTGGCGGATCAGGTTTGTTTGTCTATTTTTAGCATTGTAATTATTATATACGATGAGCTAATGTGCATAGAGAAATGAACAAAATTTTATGTATCCTAATGTGTGGTTGTTTTCTAGAAAATATTGACATACACAACTTCTATGGACCTTTCCTTCAGCTCTAGCTTATTTCAATGGTCAAAAAGAACCACTCCTGTGTTGCACTTTCTTTTATCACACAGCATAGGAACAACCAAATAGCACCTCCTATGTGTGTGTGTGTGTATGTGATCCCCACGGACCCACTTAAAGTTAAATATAGCCAACATTGTTATCATACTTTCATTAATTAGAAATTCATTGGAGTGCGAGTTTTTTTATTGCCACAGGTAGAAATAAGATGCAAGAAACCTGGAAAACACTAAAAACATAGCATCACTTTTATTTCCACCATAATTCAAAAAAATCTAATGAAAACATTATATATAAATCATGGCAGGGAAAGAATTTGGAATCTTGTAATCAGCTCTAATCATGAAAAAAATACAACATTGTTAACTCTCTTTCTTGAATATTTTCATTACAGTAATTGATGGACTGGTTATGGATGGAAGAAACAATATCTGTAGAGGATGACAAAATGACTCGAAGCTATATAACACATAAGATGAGTTTATGAGCATGCAGCTTATAGGTGACATAGTCACTTAAAATTATAGTCCACCTTACTATAGTCATCGTCCATGTTAGTAATCAAGTACTATTCATAGGTGTGATTGGGTACTAACCCTTTACCTTCTAGATAATTATATGTTGGAGGTATGACTATTAAATTTACTTTAAATTACTAATCCATAATAAATAATTACTCTTTTTCCAGCACCAACCTCCCTCTCTACCTCTTCCACTTTCCATGTAATTAATTATGATTGATCTGAGTTGGCATTAAATCCACAAGGGAATGCTAAACATTATTCACATAAAAAAAATTAATTACAATATAGTGGTAAGACTAATAAATTTACTTTAAATTACTAATCAGTAATAAATAATTACTCTTTTTCCAACACCAAACTCCAACCTAAGCGTCCTCTGAAAACCTATTGGAATTCCTCTAGATTTCTCTACCCCTTCCATTTCCCATGTAAGTAATTATAATTGATCTGCATTGATATTATACCCATAAGCAAATGCAAATTTTTTTCCACATAAAAAATCAACAAAATTGCACACTTCTAAAACAATGAGAAAGTATCAAGTGGATCTGGTCCATAGTATTAAACGTGTCTAAAGTGATGTCAATCATTAGATCGGTGCATGATTCCCTAAGTCCAATAATCCAAGGATGACATCATTTTGGTGCACATTGAATGCTGTTGACCGGGGACCATTTGATGCTTTCATAGAATAATTCTTCTTTGCAGAAACAAGCATAATAACTTTTAGGACTATCAGATTTGGGCTATATTCATCAAGAAATCAGAAAGTTATCATTCATATTACATCGCCAAGTTCAGTTAGATTACAGTTTTCAGTCTGAGAATCAAACGTATGTACAAACTAACAAAATTTTATCATCTCATACCAGTTTTGTCTTTATACTATCTTGATTCCTCCCATATCTATCAAATTGATTGATGAGTATCATCAACAATCATTTGAAATTTTGAACGGCCTTTGCAAGTGTAGTAGCTCCGTGACTAGGCTTTAAAACATCATTAGCTTCCCAAGCTTTGCATCTATCTTCATTATCTCCACTCAAACACCAATCACTTGCACTCATTTTGCTGGGACCACATATTTAAAATCTCTCGATCAATATGATTGAGGACCAACATTAACGCCATTGGAGAATCTAGTACCAAAAGCTGCACCACGTTGCCTCACATTGTCAAAGTCGAGGAGAATCAATTTTGGGTTCTTTCTTTAGAGGTGTATCCCATTTTATATAGTGGATGAAACAGATCATTGATAATGATTTGGTTGAATTCATGAGAGTTGCGGAGGAGAGTTTGGAAGTAGGTTGTGACTGTGAGTAAAGACATTATGTTTGCATAGTACATTATAAGGATTCTTGGGAGATTATTGACGCCCAGGATGCAGTGTTCGTTGAAATTTCCGGCTAAGAATGACAAAAGGGAAACTTGTATAAAGAAGAACCAAATATGAGAGAAGCAGACAGAAAAAGGTAAAGATATTCAAATAACAAATATTGGTGTGTGTTTGACAATCCATTAAAACTAGGTCAGGATTAAACATGACTCAATTTTCGATGTTTTTGTGTTTGGCAAAAAACTGGGCCATGATTGACCCAGTTTTTGTAGGCCAAATTGCATAAATAGTGGTTCTATTTTGAACCAGCCCTCACTTAATCTAGACTAGAATCAGTTTAGAATAGAACCAGGCCAGGAGTGAACTGTGAACATGATCCAAATTTGAGTGTAATGCCAAGCACACCCTAAAGCACAACTGAGCCTGAGTTCCTTTCTCTTCTTGTCTATGATTACGACTTGTAAACTCAGTAGTGAAACTTGGTTCCGATTAATCCTTTAAATCTTCTGATGGGATTGGAGGAAATGAAGGACATGATTGTTATATAATAGGGGAAATGTGTTGTGAAATGAGAATTGTAACGGTTCATGGGAGTTATGGAATTTGATGAGCAATGTTGTAAAAAGTAGAAAAAACCCTTAAAAAAGCAGAAGCGGTACCTTGCCACTCCGCTAAGGCCCAATAGTGGCCACAAAGAGCTTTCGAGATGAAAGCAGCCCAAAGCTACCTAAGAACAGTCCAAAGCAGCCCAAAGCGGCCAAAAGCAGCGAAAGAGGTTTACAAGCGATCAAAAGCAATGCAAGCACTAGTGTTATGCAGTTGGACCACTTTACATAGTTTTTTCCCCATGTTTATATGGTTCCCCCCCTCTTTTTTCTAAAGGGTTTCTGCTTGAAATTTAGATGGAACTTGGAGCAATATAATGATGATTGTAGTTGATATCTATGTATTTAATAGGTATTGTATTTAATATGTTTGTATTTAATATAAAATATAATCAAATATGCATTTGTGCATATGATACAGATTTGCATATAAATGATGTTTTACATATGGAGTTTTCCCTGTTGTTCATACATACAAGTTCAGTGTCCATTTGTTTTTGTGATTTATCTTTCTTATTGAAAAAGTTGTCAGTAAGTATGAGACTTAAAGCCAGCCTTATTAAAGGTGCACGCTTTATTGCGCCTTATCTACTTTTGATGCGGGGGCGGTCGTGAAGCGCCCCCGCATCGCGAGGCAACGTCATTTTGAATCTCACAAGCGCATACAAAGCATAGCCTCACTATTTTTGTCCTTTAAGATTTCAATCAAGCGTTTATATCTGATAATCTATATCGCAAAAGGAAATATAAACTCATTAAGTCTTTTTAGTAGTCTGGTTTAGGACCCTTAACTGGTTCTCGTTTACTATTTGATTTTGCTTCGCTTGTTGTCTTGAGTCACCTTTTGATTTGGAAAATTTTAAACTTTGCTACTATATTGGCTGTTAGCATTATGAATTAAGACCTTATTTTGTGATTTGGTAATGAATATTTTTTATCTTGCATATTTTTTCATGTGAAAATTCATAAACATGTTTTTTTTGTGCGATTATTTATCTTGAAAAACTATACGTTCGGTATGTGCCTCGTTTCACTCGGACATGCTCATAGCATTGTGCCTTGTGCATGTGCATGTATGGGGACTTTGTGCCCCTGCATTGCGCCTCACACCTTGATAGCACTGCTTAAAGCTTGGAAAGTTTGGAGTCAAATTTGGAGTTCCTTTGGATATTATCTTCTGCTAACAGCTCTGTCGACTGCAGTCTTGTAATATTATTTTTTCATAGAGTTTCTATTTATTAGGTTTTAAGATGAGAAAGAAGAGACCCATTTTGCTTAAACGACATATACAATGCTACAATTCTCGCTGGATCAGTCAGATTATCTATGTTAGTATAATTCTCACTGCTTATAAACAGTTAAAACACTTTCCATTCCTTCCTGACAACTGGTCTGGTCTGCATTGATTATCGGAACTCATACGATCTTGAACTTGTCATTTTCATGTCAACTTTGTATATGCCATTTTATCCCATACTGTACTCTGTTGGCTTGTACTCATCTATTTACGTTCAGGGGCAAAATTGTTGGTAAATCAGTCATGGAAAAATCCTTCTCAGGAGTGGCATGTTGGCTATAAACTAGTGTATGAACTCTTTACTGACACACTGACATCCCGTATACAGGTAGTTTTTTCAGGTTTAATATCGACCTTTTCTTTTTTGAGGCAGGCATGCATTATTGTATTAATGCTAACTGTAGGTTTAATTAAATATTATGCAGAAGGAAAGGAAGAAAAAGTGGGATGAGAAAAATCAGGAAGCAATTGTGGAAGCTCTGAAGAACCTTAATGAGTTTGACAAGGTTTGCAGAAGTCAGTGGATGCTATTATATTTCTCTCGGTTATTTTTATGCTTCTGAAGTCAACAATCAAGAAACATGAGCATTGTTACTCTGGTTTTCATTTAACTTCAGTTCAAGAACCTTATCTGTATTTTACCATTTTTGAAGTTCTAGTTGAAGATCTATATATAAGTTTGCCTTGCTGATATCACAAGCACATATATAAGGTTGCTTCTCAACTGCAGTTCCTAACAAATGTAGTTTCTAATTCCTGATGCAGAAATATGCCAAAACAGAAGACTCAAAGTTAAAAAGGGTTCGTGAAGACCTCCAAAGTAGACTTGATTTCCTTAAAAAACAAGCTGAAGTAAGTTTGTTTGATTATTTCCTTATTCTTCCAAATGTTCTGTATCTTAAGTTGAAACTAATTATTCCCTCTATTCTAGAGTTATGATGATAGGGGACCTATTATCGATCTCGTCGTGTGGAACGATGGTGATGTGTGGAGAGTTGCTGTTGACACACAAAGTTTCGAGGATGATTCAGAGCATGGGAAACTGGCTGATTTTGTTCCTTTAACTAACTACAGGTCCGATTCTGGTTCAAGAAACCTGCCTCATCAACTATTCTTCCTGTATTAATGTTCTTTTTTTATCAGCGACAAACCAAAACTTTCGAACTTTATTAACCATATAGCACTGCTTGAGTATATGTTGACTGTTGTTAGTTTGATTGTATTTGATGATTGGGAAATATGTTTGTATCATCCACTGATGATATGCCTTGGAATGAGGAGAAATGATTGGAAGAGTTCTGCTTTGTTTGTTTTGTTTTCTTCTTTTTGTTTTGTTTTGTTTTGCTTCCTTTTGACTATTGTTTGTTTGATTGCATTTGATGATTGGGAAATCATGATTTGTACCATCCACCGCTGATTTGCCTTTGCTTTAACAATTGATTAAGAGCGTGTGTTGTTTTTCTTTATCCTTTTTTTTCAATGTTCAATAATCCTAATTTGTTCTGCAATCTTGAATGTCAAAGGAGGTTAAGTTCAGCTTGTATCAGACGTTTAACTATTTGAACTGTTTAAAGCTTCCCTCTTGAACTCATTTAAAGTGTTTTACTTTTAACAGAAATTTTTTATCTGGAAAGTAATAAATACATCATTTGTCACTTTTACCTTTCTGAATTTTCCTCTACTATTGCTTTGCACCTCCCCACCAAGAGCAATTCTTGATCTCTATCTTCCTCTGTTGGTTGCCATCGTAACAGTGACTAAACCTGATTGCAGCTAGAAAATTCCTAACCCTCATGGAAATTCTAGTCTCATCCTCAAGTCAGGTTTTTCTTATATACTGAACTAAAATTCTTTTACTCCTAGAAGTCTCTTATTGCTTGTTTTTCTTGGCACAAATATTAACGTAGCAAGCTACCTCTAGCTTCTTATATACCATCCTCAGATCCTTTCAACCCACTCTAAGGACCCTGTTTCTCATGCTTCTCACATTAAGTGGGTGAAAACAAGCCCATATTTTCTTGTTTTTAGTGGCATAGTCTTTGGAAATCACCGTGTGTTTATATATCTCTGTGCTTGCATGCGTCCGTGCATGAGTGCATGTTTATATGTGTGTGAGGTGGAGGCTCATTTTGTTAAATGAGCTACCGAGAGATACCCATGTGATGAGGCCCCCACTTCCATCTCTTGGTATCTCCTTTTTGCTAAATAAGCCACAACCTCCGCCTACACACAAAACCCACCTACACACACCCAGCTTTTTTGTTTGTTTGTTTGTTTGTGTTATTGTGTTATATCACAGATTGATTATTCAGTTGGTTTTTTGTCCCCCAGCATTGTGTGTGACTGGAAGTTACTTTAGATTCCTGCTTTGACACCTTCATATCTAGTGTCCGATGTTCAAATATGAACATATGTTATCTTCATTTGTCCTTTTTGTGAAACTGAACTCAAAATAGTTGCCCATAGCAATTTATATTTCGTGCTTAAGTATCTCTCTAGAAAACTTTGTACAAATAAGAAATCGAGAGTATTTACCTGTAAAACGGTTCTAATAAGAGGTACTATCCATGGAAAGGCGTTGTCCCTGATGATTAAGAAAGCGAACAGTAAAGACCCCTAATAACAGTTATGTTTATACAATTCTTAAGCAGATAAAAACTAGATATAGTTACCTATTTGGCATGATATAATAATCATACATTTGTTTATATGAGAGAGCATATTGTCATGCGTTTCAAGTTAATTATGTAGAAATTAGAAGAGAGCAGGGTAAAGTTTCACTTTCGGGGATTTGTGTCAATCATGCAAACCTTGGGGGATTTTATGTAATCTACCCTTAAAAGATTAACTTTGTTTTCTATTTACAGTTAAAATTTTCTTTGGTTTCTTTTAGTATTAGATGTTGATTGCTTTCTTGAATAAAATATTGATTGTTTTCTGGTAATGCCATTTGGAAGTATATCTCTTCGCATTTGAAGTATCTCACTATTTTAACTGCTACTTATTCTGGTTCCTTGGTCTGGGTTTAGTGGCTTGAGTTATTAGTTTTTTTGGGTACCAGAGTCTAGGTAGTCATAATCTTTAATAATGTCTTTAGTTTTCCTTCCGTTTCCACAATTTATGTATAGTTTTAATAAATTGGTAAGATATCTATCAAGAAAGTTTCCTACGTTATTGAATAGTCTGCTTATATCTGCTTAACTGGAGGTATCTGTTCACGCGTATTATGTAGGACTGAACGAAAATTTGGCATTTTTAGCAAATTGGATGCTTGCTCTTTCATTACAAATGTTTATGATGAAGGAAATCTTGTAAGTTTAGTAACAGATTGCTCTCCACATGGCACTCATGTTGCAGGCATCGCTACTGCTTTCCATCCTGAGGTATCTGAGTTTATGCATCTATATTCTTTGTGCATTTAAACTGCTGCTTCATTTTATTCTTTGACCGCAAAATTACACTTCAGGAGCCCTTGCTAAATGGAGTTGCACCTGGAGCCCAATTGATCTCTTGTAAGATTGGAGATACACACTTAGGTTCAATGGAAACTGGAGTTGGTTTGACTAGAGCTTTAATAGCTGCCATTGAGGTAATTTCATTCTTGTCCTAGCATATGTTTTGTTTTTAAGGCTCCATTTAGTATTGTTCTCTTTTTCAGGTTGTCAAATAAGCATCCTGTTTAAATTATATCTTCATTTAGATACAGATTCTCTTGCACCCTTTATTCACATTATATGTCAAAGGACAATATTCAGTTATTACGAATTTGTTGGTTTCTGTTTTTGCTTAGAAATTAAGTTCCCGCTCCTCCACATTTGAAGATTATCTACAAGTAAATGCTGGTTCATATATTCTTAGTTTATAATGTTTTTACTGCCATCCTTTTGGGGTGGGTCTAGGAGGATTCTTACTTACATTTGTTAATTATATTATTTTAAGTTGGGAAATACTACCTTTCATTTCTCGTATAGGAGTTCAATTGTATTTATTCATCTAAAAAGCTTTAGCTTAGACTTCCATGACTAGTGCATTTGAGTTTGAGATAAATATGTCCCAATTGAAAATTGAATTAATCCTAAAATAGCGACCTGTATATTGAGAAATACTACATTTGCTAATTAAATTATTTTAAGTTGGGAAATACTACATTTTATTTCTTGTATTAGAGTTCAGTTGTATTTATTCATCTAAAAAGCTTTAGCTTATACTTCCAGGGCTAGTGCATTTGAGTTTGAGATAAATATGTGCCAATTGAAAATTGAATTAATCCTAAAATAGCGACCTGTATATTGTGAGCTAATCTATATTTCAGCTTTATGTGTGGGTTGATCTAGTATGTCATAGTAACTTTTATCTGAAATAATGAATAAAGGACCCTTTAGCATTGAGCGTGATTGAAATGATTGAATAAGCGAGTCATATGAAAGCTTGGACTGTATTTGTGATTAAGCATAGGATTTATTCTGTCCCTAAGATCTAAAGAGTATATTTAGTAACAAGGATTTTGTTTAGCTTTTAATTATTGGTAAACTCATTTCCTTAGACTCTGAAAGCTTTAAAATGCATAGGGATTGCTTTTAATGGGTGTGACCTCCTGATCATATGTGTTAATTGTTATGAATAATTTTCACATATTATGGTAGAAAAGACAAAAAACTAACGTTACAAACTTCTAATTTAGCATGTCATAGAAAAGTAGAATTAAGTTGCTCTGGATTTTACCGACCTTTAGGAGGACGAGTGGGACTGTAAGCCAGAAATTGCTGAGGTTGCTATCCAATTATCATTCTTTATAATAATTCTATGAGAAAATTAGTTGGATACGGTGTAATGTTGTTTTAATAAATCATTGTGAAGTAGCTGATTTTTGTTTGCTATATGCATGCATTGAGCATGCTGTTGCCAAAGATATTTACAGTATGAGTTCTAATCTTCCTCCATTGGCAACTCAAGTGAATCATATGCTCATAAAAATGGCCATCAACGCTTACTCAATATTCTCTATCTCACTCATTTCCATGGAAGTTTCCTGAAATTATATATATTTTTCTCAAAAGAATCACAAAGAAAACAAAGGATGTTTCCAGAATCATCATCAACAGCCAACAAAACTTCAAACTAAGAAAAGGACCAAAATTTCCAATTGTTAACAGGAGAGTAATCAAGATATAACTAACAGAAGGTTGAATTCATTGCACAATTAAATATTTTCTAGCCATTTCCACACTCTCAGACAATGAGCAAGGTCTTATTTGCGATGATATCTGCACGTACACGTCCTTGCTAACAAACAGGGGGATTTGGTTAATAGGATTTCATAGCATCTTTGGAAGTGCAGATATTTGTTCCTTTGATGGACCGCTGAGAAGATTTGGATTCATATATTTTTGTTGAATTTGAGTGCTTTTTAAGTATTTTAAACCTCTAATAAACATCTCCCTCCTTTTATGCCTTAATTTGACCTCTATTTTAAACCTCTCTTGTTGATGATGATATAATACGAAAAATGGAAAGTGTATTACTAACTTGGGTTGCTAGTGTTAATGAATACTTTCTTAAAAGTTAAAAGTTCTTAATTCCAAGATGCCCTTGGTTTGGTGGATATTCTTAAGGTTTTTTGTACTCGTAAATTAACATGTCCAGTGAGGTATTGACTTTTCTACAGTATTTCAAAGGTTTCTCCTGTTATTGCTTCAAGAATCTAGGCAATTGCTTCAAGAATCTCAGCAATTTTGCCTTTAGTATCCGTGAACATAGATGCAATCAGTAATAAGATACACCTGTCATGCTTTATGCCTGTCTTTATTGGCTTTTGTTGATAATTGTGCATATGCTGGGGCTACTTTGTACTTGATGTCAATTGTTGTTTTGCAAAAATGTTCTCTCTCATATTTCATGTACTAACAGAAGAATCAAAGATATATGGTTCCCTATTGTATAAGTGTCCCAGAGGCATCTAGTGGGTAAGAAATGTCTTATCTTCTATTTTTGCACAAAATTGAATTTGCTTATCTGTATTTGCAGCACAAATGTGACCTCATCAACATGAGTTATGGGGAGCCCACACTGTTGCCTGATTATGGGAGATTTGTTGATCTAGTCAATGAAGTATCAATTACTTATTCTACTCTGAGTTCATATTGATCATTCCATGGTTGTTTCTTTTAATTTTTTCTGAACTATATCTCAGACTATAAACTATAAATGCAGGCTGTAGACAAGCATCGTGTCATATTCATTAGCAGTGCTGGAAATGAGGGACCGGGGTTAAGTACGGTGGGTTCCCCTGGTGGAACTACTTCGAGCATTATAGGAATTGGTGCATATGTTTCCCCTGCTATGGCTGCAGGAGCTCATTGTGTGGTGGAGCCTCCGAATGAAGGAATGGAATATACTTGGTAATTCTCTAGACTATTTACAAGTTTGTTGCCGTTTGAAATCTATGATGTTTAATCCCGTGTAATAAATTATCCAAAAGAAAGCATGTTACTTTCATACATTACATGCTTGTTTCTTGTAGTATTCCCTAGCTTCAATTGTTATGAACGTCTTTTGGGCAGAAGTACTGTTGAGATAATTGTGTTTTAAGCATTAATCAGCATGAAACTGTTTCATAATTACTGGTCCAATATATTCAGATTGTAAAAGAGCTCGCTAAAAGATTCTTATCAATTATTTGACATAAGACAACTCTAGTTTTAGTAGAGTGTTTTTTGCTGTGGCCCTATCGTATACTTCGTTTCTTAACATTTTATTTTTATACATTGTGCATTTGACTGTTTTCTCTTTATTTTTATCCTTTTTTTTGCCTAATGGCTCTTTATCTCATGAAATTTTTCTCTGCATTGCCTCAATTCGAATACTCCAAGTTTGCAATCCTTGCCATAACCAATTCTAGTTTGTGTTTGGCTGATTTTTTTCCTTGATTTGTTGCTTGACCTCAATCTCTGAGTTCTTCCATGGATTCCATTACTGATGTTTTTGCCTATTTACTTGGCATTGTCAAGCAAATGCATTCGTTCCAGTTTTTCTTTGTCTTGAAGTTTCTAATCAAATTATAGAAATTGTCATGCAACTATTTCTTTTGTTTTAAAGTGCATTTTGAGATTACGACCTTCTTGTTTTAAATAATTTTACCTTGGTAATTTATGTGGGATCTCATACCATATGATACTAATTTTAATCTGTTAAAGTTCATGGATGACTGCCTGCTTTTATGAAGTAAGCAGTGGTTGTTGTATTCCTACATGTAAACTGTCAAGATATGGATGATATTTTAACATCTTCCTCACTTCTGCAGTCTTTGTCGGAGTCTGCATTAGTTTAACAATCTAAAGGAAGATATGTCTTATGCCTATTTAATTGTTTAATATCAAAATATTAGATATGATTTTTGGGTTTGAAAGTTCCGACCTGTCCACCTCTCGTTTTTCAACTCATATATACTATATTTTTTTTGTGAGCAATGATATCTGATATAATACAAATGTATGTATGATTGGGCATGAACTGGTGTTGGAATGAGAAGATATTGCAGTATAGCTTATGCTTTGGGATATTACAGGTCTAGCCGGGGTCCAACAGTTGATGGTGATCTAGGTGTGTGTATAAGTGCTCCTGGTGGAGCTGTGGCTCCTGTACCCGCGTGGACTTTACAGCGACGCATGCTCATGAATGGAACTTCCATGTCATCTCCATCAGCTTGTGGTGGAGTTGCGTTACTTGTTAGTGGAATGAAGGTTGATATCATATCCTTTCAATTGTCATTCTGGCTCATTTATTAATAAGAAAAATAATTCATATTGTCGTTCACATACTATATAACAGGCTGAAGGTATTCCAGTAAGTCCCTATATTGTACGGAAGGCGTTGGAGAATACAGCACTTCCCATAGGTAGTGTGCCTGAGGATAAATTGACAACAGGGCAGGGGCTTATGCAAGTTGACAGGTTGTTTCATTTAACAAATTCCTATTCAAGAAATAACTCCATTATTTCTTAAACTAAGTATTCTGTTATTGTTGCAAGGACAGGGCACATCAATTTGTTCAGAAGTCTAGGGATCTTCCATGTGTTTGCTATAAAATTTCTATAAATCAAACTGGAAAAACAAGTAAGTTACAGACTGCACCTTTTGCTGCTGTTTAGAAGACAAAAAATTGTTGTTGTTCGTGGATATAGTTAATAACTTCATATAAGCACCCCTCTTGTTATCATAACAATAACAGTAATTATAATTCTTATTGTTCGTTTCCCTTTGTGTATGTCTGTGTGTGTTTTGGGTTGGGGGGTGGGAGGTTGGGTACGTAGTGGTTGGACTCGTAAAGGGGAAGCAAAACATAATTCAAAATTTTCATAGAATTTGCAGAAAGAGCTGCTATGTGGAACGAAGTCATCTGCTTCTGTTGTAAAATTTGTGCAAGTGTTGCTAGATCTATAGATTATCTTCTTTTGATTTATCATCTCTCTAAAATTTCTCCTTTCGTTGCTGTGACTTGTGTTTGCAAGAAAATCTGCTAGTGTGTTGGAACGTCAGATTCTCGTCAACAACAACTTAAACAAAATGCATGTAAATGTTATGACAGTCTAGATTGAGTATTATCGACTGAAGGATGCATTTCAATAATTAAAGCCCTCTTTATTTTCAACTGAGATGGGGCTAAGGCCATCATATTTACACAGGTTCAGTTCGATTATTACTATGATGAAGTTTCATCTTCTGATCCAGTCGTAATTGGTTTAGCTTGACTGTTTTAGCATTTCCAAAGACGACCTTTCCTACCACGCCCTTTTCCGGAAATAGGTTCATGAAGTGGAAATGCACTTAGACATCTGCATGACTTCTGCAACTTAGGGTGTGTTTGGCAATTTGCCACAAAACTAGTTTTAGTTGGTACAATTATGGTCCAAAAGCTAGTTTTTTGTTTGGCAAAAATTGGGCCAAAATTAAAGCTAGTTTTCTTTAGTTCAAATTTTAGCGTCTAAACTAGTTCTCTCTTGAACCACCTCCTATATGGACCAACTCTAGCCTAGTTAAGCTAGAACTAGTTCAAATCCAATCCAATTTTAGAATTGCCAAACACACATGGATAAAAGATATATCCTTGGTATAAATATCTTCAGATACTGTAGCAAACCAGCAACTGGAAGAAAGTATCCCGAAATTTTGGGTTGATACATGAAATTCTTTCATTCAGCTATGTTTGGTTCCCATCTCGTTTGTTAAATTAATGATTATTATATCCTTTTAATTGTTTCTATCCATGTTCGTTTCGACCCATCTGCAATACTCACTGCTCCTTTTAACTATTTGCGTGACTTAGTTGGATCTCTCTGACATGAATTCTAAAGTAATCTTCATAAAGCAATTTTTTTATACATTATTTGGAGATGCAGAAAATAGGTGATTCCCATACCATCCTTAGGTTGTTAATTCATTTATTTTATTTTTTAAGTTTCTTGTTTTTCCTTGGCATCTGAATCAGCATAATAATAATGATACATTTCCTCTCTAAGAAGGGTCTCTTGTCCTGCCTGATTGTTTGAGCAAAAAATCATAAATATCCGGAAAAGTATTCATTGAACCTTGGAATGAATTAAGATTATGTATTCCACAATTCTGCTGACCAATCCTCCTGAACTTGAGGCCAGCGAGAGAGAATAACATCCAGCTTAGTGTGTTGTTTTTATTAATTGGTTCTAGAAGATCCTAGTTGTTTGGTTATGTTCATCATGCCTGTGGATAAAGATGGTATGCAATGCACTACAAAAGGTGCACTTCGTGAACTCTTTTTGATTGGTCTGAATTTTTACTAATGTTTATTATAAATTCCTTCCATTATCTGTCTCAATTTTTAATTCCTCTCCTCATTTTGGATCATATGAACCATCTGTAATTTCCAATAAGCTGTTAAAATGGTTGACTATATCCTCTATACTAGGTAGCACGAACACGGACACGGATATGGACACGGGACACGACAAATTAGTAAAATGTAGTATATGGGGACACGGTATAAAATACACACATGATCAAATATTGAACGAAAATACCAATAACATTTGTATGTTTCTTTCAATCTTTCTATTATCTACATAACAATTAAGAATCAAGTTAAATCAAACTAAGAATGAGATTTAACAAGAAAAAGTTTAGTTTTGACCTCATGGGATAATACGATGGGTGTTTTTCAAATATTTAAGTAATGAGTTTCAGTTTTCAGGTTAAAAACCAATTGGTTTGAACCTGATATTACTAGAGAAACTAGTTTAGGGTATAAGTAATGGGGAAATCGGGTTTTTCTTTGAACCACTAGTGTCCATGGAGTGTCCGTTGAGAGTCTATGTCAGACATGGATATGGCACCCAAAACGAAGTGTTCGTGTTACCTAGCCTCTATACAAACTTGAGATAGGAAATAGTTAAAGGAACAGATAAATAGAATAACTGTAAATATCGGAAATGTTTGTTGTAACTCAATAGTTTTTCTCCAGCATGGTAAGCCTAATATTTTGTTCCATAACCAAATTTAACTTAAATCATTTAGTTGGCGGAAAAAAACTAATGGTAATTCTTTTTTCCACGCCAAAAGTACACCTGTCCTGTTTCTTCTGCCCTTCTTATCAACAAAGCACAAGTCTCCCATCATTAGAGATTTGGTAGGGTCTAACGCAAGAAGCTTTGCCCCCCATCGTGTTTCCTCGAGTAAAACCCATGATATCAAGGTCACAATTATTTTCAGTTCTGTTGGCGATTAAGCGAAAAAATTACCTTGCGCTACCACTTCCTACTCTTTGCAACAAAATGTTCAATTTTGAAGACGCTGAGACCATGGTCGAAGATTGTCTGCCTTCTATATTGGTCATCCATTTCAGAATTTAGATTGCGAATTAATTTACTTCAAAACCGGGGTGTGAAATATCGGGGGTATGGATGAAATGAAATGGCATCACCTATATATTTACAGTTTCTGTCCCTTTTTGGGTGAGACCCTGATCATGACTATCAAGAGAATTATTCTTATAGAACCCAAATTATGATATCCTAAGAATAATTCTTTAAAGTACAGAGACGAGGATATATTATCATAGCACCCAGATTATTATATAGGCAGTTGTTTTACTGTCATATTCATACTGTATATCACATATAATTATCATCCAGAGTCCAGACTAGCTTTTCCCGCACTAAATACAACACACTTTATAAATTGATCCCAGCCGTATCATAATATTTCAAAATTTAGTTGTCATGAGCTGCATTACCTTTTTGCTTGGTCTTCCGATAGATGATCTAGTTTCACACTAAAGAATGTAGTGACTACTTATAGTTTTTTGACCAAGTGACATGTAATTATCCTTGCTAATGGCATCACACTTGTGCAGCTCCAACACTAAGAGGAATCTATCTAAGAGGAGCCAGTGCTTGTCAACAGAACACCGAGGTAACAATTGTTGAGTGGCCCTTATTACTATGGTGTATTGAGTTCTTATTTTATATCTCAAATTGTATAATGACTCTCTATCGCTAATGATATGATGTATTCCATTACCAGACAATCTTATAGTAGTTTATGTTGCGCAATATTTTTGATCCTACTAGTCTATTATGCTCTACCCGTTTATCTATTTTGTTTTTCACTGTTCTAGGGGTACACAAAAATATCTATATCAGAGTAAATACCTGTTGCTGTATCCGTTAGGATGCATATATAGTTACTAAAATCTATATCCGATATGATATGGTTATGGATACAGATATGTAGTGAAATATCCAGATCCATATTTGAAATATCCCATGTTAGTCATACAATAGTAATAGTTTTAATCCTTAGATTAATTGATTTGGGGTTAATTTTGATGATCAAGAGATCTTTATCTTCGTTTTATCAGGTATAACGAACATAGTAATGAACTCTCTTGTACCATATGAACTATATATATATTTTTCAATATTATCTAATTTTCTCATATCCGTTTTGTATCTGCATGTATATCCGTATATGTATTCGATTTTAGCAGATATGAGTATGACTTTTCCTTATCAAAGCATATCCGTTTTCGTATCTGTATCCGTGATTGGAAAGCGAATATGGACATGATAAGCGTCATATTTGAGCAGTACCCGAGCCATATGTACCTCTATCAGTCACCAACTGAGATTTCAAAAGGTTAAAATAAGTCATCAAATGAAGCTTGATTGTCTTTAGACTTAATAAATTATAATCTCAATGCCGGGAAAATGATAAATTTGTTGAAATCTGGAAAGTCGCATATCGACAACACTAATTATGTAGTATAACATCCTATTCAAGGGCTGTGTTGATGGTCACAATTGCATGATTCAGATGTCAATTCCTCGAAGGCTAATTGGCCATTTGATATTGAAAATAAAAAGGATAACAGAAGACTATATGAAGAAAAAATAATTAGAAAGGAAAGGAGCAGACGAATGATGAACTTAGGCATGATCACCTTGTTCTGCCTCGTGACAGTTTGTCATGTTAATATATTCCAACTGACAAAATATTCTGTTAAGCTTTCCTCATGGAATGTCTCGCAAATCATTAAATATAGGAGTAATAAAATAAATGGATGCACCAATAACCTGTGATTCACAAATTTTTTTTAAATAAAAAATTATCTAAATATAACACCCTCTATATAACCAAACCCTTTAAATGGTTTTATTTGCATGATCATCATCTAGTCTGGGCTCAATGCAGTGGTCAAATATCATTACTATGCAGGTTTATTTGGAAAAGAAAATTAATTATTTACTATTTCTTGTTCATATGCTTTTAAGCTTTTTAGCTAAACTTGTTATGCTAGTTTGGTCGTTCTACCAGTCTTTCTTATGAGTGGTCGGCATTTACTTCAAATATCTTGTGCTGTTGCAACTTCATGATAAAGTCTTCTGCTCTTTCAGAGCTCAACCTTCCTCTATATATTTTTTTTCTCTTACAGTGGACTATTCAAGTTAATCCAGGGTTCCACGACGGTGCAAGTAACTTGGAACAATTGGTTCCATTTGAAGAATGCATACAATTACATTCAAGTGAAAAATCGGTTGCACAAGCTCCTGAATACCTCCTGCTAACTAACAACGGGCGTAGTTTCAAGTCAGTACTCTTTGCTAGTGTTTTATTATGTGTTATAGTTTCTGATAACATTTAATGAAACTGATGGGAAATGATTAAGAGTTCTCCAGGTTTTGTAGACATCTTATTATTCAAAGATGACCACATGATTTTTAGATCATCGTTTTCTCTGAATTGGGTTAGCATATTTTTTTTTGTATTCATTATTTCTGTTCTATCTGCTCTCATCAATTAAATCTAGATACCACCCTCCTCTTTACATAAACATTTAAAATTCATTGCCAGCAACTATCTCCTTCTAAATTTTTTCTGCATGAATAATCAAACTAGAGAATCCTTTTTGTAACTTGATAAAACATATTTCCATGCCCCCTCTGTTTTATTCATGTCACTAAATATTTATTTCAGTCAAAGTTGACACTGGCTAGTCTGGTATTTTTGAGCTGAATATCTCCATCATAGACTTTTATGAAGCTTGTCTGGAAATTGTTTCATGTCTAAATTTCCATATCTTGCATTAAGTAGTATAAGTCGAACCTATTTTTAGCTTGTTCAAATTAATTCAAATCACAGTTTATCGTTTCTTTTTTTTTCTTTTCTTTTATTTAAAGAATGATCAGTACTATTTTCTTACTTTGCACTTCCTATATCTGCATATGAGTGTTTCTTTAGTTAAATGATGGTTAAGTGCACACAAAATTTCCTTGAGCTCAGTTTTACACTGAATACAATGGTGGCATATAGTTAGTATTCACTAGTCATTCTTGTTTTCTGCAGCATAGTTGTGGATCCTACTCATCTCAGCAGTGGCTTGCACTATCACGAAGTACATGGTATAGATTTCAAAGCTCCATGGCGGGGTCCTTTGTTCAGGGTGCCAATTACAATCTTGAAGCCTACAATACCAACTGGCCAGCCACCACAAATTTTATTTTCTAGGATCTCATTTACGCCGGGTACCTTTCTTTTCTTTCAATGCATCTACAAGAGCTATCTGTATGACTGTATGTCTGGATTTTTTTCAATCATCTGATTTTCATTTTATTTAGTTTCTAATCTACTGCTGAATCTTCTACTTTCTGTACAGCCTTTGTTTATCTTTAGGATTCAGTCACTCAAGTAATAGATCATTGTCTCGTCTTACTTAAGTGTCTAGTACCTTCACAATATGGAAACACTACCATGCAGATCTTAAATTTTAGCGAGTTCTGTTTGTTATAGGACTTTGCTTATAGGCATCTGCCTAGCCAAAGAGCAAAAGGAGAAGGAAGGATAAAACAATAAACTTAAGATATAAAAGATGGGAGGAAAAAGAATAGAAGATAGAAATTGTCATAACTTGTTAATTTGAGAAGCAATAGCTTTTTTCAGTTATGATTTCACTTTCACAATTTTACTAAGGTTATGATTCCTTTTCTTCACAAGTATGCAATGCAGGCCCATAATAGAAATTGGCCAAGACGTCATTGCTCACTAGGATATAGGTTATAGGGTAACACTTTGTTGCTTTCTAGTATCGGGTACATTCATTTTCCTGGGGAACATACTCTGGAACCTTTTATTACTCTTAGTCATTAGTATTTGGAATGCACCAGTCAGGCTCTGAATTTTCTTGTTTGTTATAAGTATCATCTCTTTTCTGTATGTTCTGTCGATATGCCAGTTTTAGGTTTTTAAAAGGGTTTTTGAAATGAAATTGAGTTGTAAACTGTTCTTCGAGGTAGAGGCTTGTTGAAAGAGAACATCTGATTAGGGAACATCAAGCAGGGTTGTTTTAGGTTTCATTTCAAATCTGGATAAAAAGATAGCAGTAATCCAGGATTTCAGGGCTTCATTATGGTTGAAACAGATCCAGATCTATGGTTTTGCATGGGCTTGAATTTTTCTAAAAAAAGAAAAGGTAAAACTAGTAGGACATTGAATATGAAGCTTCAGACTTTGATTTGAGGGGCTTCACTCCCTATACTACACCCGAATTATATGCAACAGTAAGCAAATTGGTAAGCAAATTGGTAGAGGAAAAATTCTTTTCATGAAAATAGTGGTTTTCTATCCAATCCATTATAACCCTAGCCAAGAAATATCTTCCATGGATAACTACTTCACAAAATAAGATTTATATGAATCTCAGAGAGATTGGGGATTCATGGTAAAGGACAAGAAAGTAATTTCCACCTTCGACTGTTAAATTTGGGACATGGGAAACATTCCCATTTTCCCATAAATTAATTTGTATTAAGGCAGAGTGAACAAAGTTTAATGTTTCTCTGTGAATGAGAAAATGAGCCATATTTTCCGTCTGGGATGGGGTGAGAGGGGGCATGTGAACAATAACCCAACAATTTTAGCTTCCTAAATAGAAAATCGTGTAACTTCTGAGTCATACTCTCTCTAATCGAACTTTACTTTATGGGAAATATTTCTGCTCGATTTTAAAATTTTTAATAAATGTTTGTTATTTCACATGAGCTATTGCCTCATGTTGTGCCTTCAATGTCGTGGTCTCGAGACCTAGTAGAATTTTCCATATTTGATACCTTATGATCTGAACATTTGCGTGTTGTTTTGTCAATTATAGTTGTATTTCAAATACACACGTCTCTATTTGTGTCCCCCTCCACCCAACCCTCCCTTCCCCACGCGCCCACCCCATCCAAAGACTAACCCACGCATTCCTTTTGGCCTCGTTATACAAATCTAATTAGGAATTTAGGAGATGCCATGAACAAGGATCATGCTCCTTCATGTACACCTTTTTTATGATTTCCCAGTACATGAGTTTTTCTTTCTTTTCTTTTTTTCCTTTTTTGCTTTCCGCAACTTCACTTCCCATATATATTTGATGTGTTAACGCTTCTTGATTCTAATCATTACTTCACTGAGGAAAACTTTAATAACTTTTATTATATAGTTATTCACTTTTAGAAGGACATCTTTAAGAATTTCATATATCTTTTAAGATGCTTTTGCTCTAATCTGTAGTTTTCTAGACTTACTGTAAAGACCCCAATTTTTTGGATCTTGAAGGAACATTGGAGTTAGACTAAACCTGTTAAAATCTTCTTTCGAATATACATTCATCAAATGACCATCAAAATAATCACATCATATAAATTAAAACCAACACTAATTATCCTCTATATTTAAAGGTCTACAATTCTATGTTACCTGGGTACTTCTATTTGGAAGCTGTACCCGTTCCTGTACCTGTACCAAAACCTCTTGAATACTTCTTGAATATAAGCATATGTTTATTCGGGAGTATATTCAATTATATAATACATGTTTTAATCAATGTTACAAAAGGCACTAGGCGGATTAGGCGTTTGAGCCAAGGCCTAGCGGCTAGGCGTATGCCTATTTTTAAATTTATTTAATTATGATAATTCACAAAAATGTGTACTAAGTTCATATAAAATTGCAAAAAACATAAATAACAGTTTTAGATCCATAAAATTGAATAGTGAGTAAAATTGAACTAAAATCAAACAAGATTAAACTAAAATAAATTAAAATTAGACTAATTAACTAAATTAAACTAACTAAACTATAATTAAACTAAATTGAACAAGATTAAGTATTTAGTCTTCTTTTCATACAAAATTAAACTAGAATTGAACAAGATCATTATTAAGCATTAACTATTGACAACATAAAAACAGTGAAAAGTTTTTAAAAAATAGTTTAAAAAATTAAAAAGTAAAAATTAAAAATTTTACCTAAAGAGCCACTCTGGAATAGTGGCCCTTGCGAGAGGAGGCAGAGGCTCTAGACCTGTGACGGCTGTGGGAGGAGGCAAGGACTAAGAGGTGGATGAGGCGGCGGCAGGAGTGGTGAGTGTTGGCGGCTGCGAGAGGAGGCGAGGAGGTGGAGGAGGTGACGGGAAGAGTACGAGAGAGAAAGAGCTGCCGG
>NC_033797.1:40555402-40590112 GCF_001876935.1 Asparagus officinalis
GGGAAGAGAGAGAGCTGCGACTGATTTAGGTTGCGGCTGCGTAACACGACAGAGAGGAGATATGGTTTAGGTTAGGATTTTTATTGAAGCGGGTCGGGTCAGATATGGGTTCGGGTTTTGGTTTTTTAGGGCTAGGCTTAATGATCTTGGGTATTTTTTTTTTTTTGCTTTTTTATTGTCTAAGCCTATGCAGACTTGCCGCCTAGATTGGGCGCCCAAACTAGGCAGCAATTGCTCCGCCTAGTCCTAGGTGAATGCTTAGACGTCTGCTTAGGCCGCTTTTTAGAACACTCGTTTTAGTTAAATCACTTCAAATATACTTCTTGGATGTATATTCTCCATTTCACATCTATTTCTTATATACTGATCTCATGTAAAGGAAAGAACAATGTTGATCTTATGTAAATTATTAATTTTAATACATATAAATATGCATAGCATGCACAAATATAGCCGTGTCCCTATACCATACCTTTTACAAATTTGCCATGTCTTGTACCCCTACTTGTACGCATGCAACCTAGGTCTACATCAATACAATTGCAAGAGAAAAATAATATTCTCCCAACTAAAAGTAAAATTCAATTTTAAAGAGAAAATCTCCTTATTATAAAATCTTCTAAAATTCAACTAGGATCAGAATATTCATTTAAACTTCACTTAAACCCACAATTTGCAATTTATCAAAGATCAACCAGCTTCCTTAATTATTTTAAAGAATTGAGTCTCTCCAATCACCTAATCCCGAGTCCTTGAAAAAGGTGAATACGACACAATGAGTTTACAACTCAATGAGTGGATAATTTATATATTAAAATACTAGTTTTGCTAAAACTAAAAAGTATTTTGACTTGATAAGCAAAGTATTTAGAATAATAGAAATCAAAGATGCAACATCTTTAAAATATAGATTTATGCAATGGAAATAAGCATGTCACGTCTCTATATGGTCAACACTTAATAATACTCCGGTTGATTTGGCAAACCCTATTATTATTGAGCCCGTGATCGGAACTGTGAGACCCAAGCTTGGGCTCTTAGCGCTAAGATAAAAACCTCATAGAGGTACATTGAGCTCTTTTTAAATGACTTAATTATCTCTAACATATACCAATATGTTGACTTGACATGCATATGCTTTAAAAAATTAACAGAGTTCATAACTTCATATAGCCAAATATTTTAGAGAGAAATGCTAAAGGCCAATCAATAATGAAATCAACCACATGTGCATTTTAACTTACTACCAAATAGAAAAGTCATGACTGTCAATAAAGAAAACAAGCATGGGTTGTACTAAATATCCATGTGCATTAGATCCAATCAACAATTAATTTGCGAGTAAATCATACAAAAAGATATAATCCATCAGGAACCAATCCACATATGCATAATATAATTTTATATGAAAAATACGTAGCGCACAATGGATAAATTCACATCTTGTGGAATACACAATGAAGTCCAAATCTCGCTCATGACATAATTGTGATGTGTCTAGAAATTCCTAAAGAATATTGCAAATATTCATCATTATATAGCACCATAACACTATATGCTTAAGCAAAGAAAACTAATTAATATAATAGATCATATGAAACTCTATACCAAATTATACAATTTTATTTAACCTAATATATGCTATTGTCGCCTATCTGTGAGTAAACCTGAACCCTCAAGCCTGACACAAAAACCAAGTTTGTATGATTTCATACCTATTGGGCCAAGAGTGTGATCTCATGAGTAACGATTGTACATATACTAGACTTGAAAACATAAGTGCAACAAGGTGTTGCACAAGACAAAGAATTTAGCCATGGCCATGAAAATAAGACCCAACTGTAGTTATGGTATACAATTAGTTAGAAAAAGGTCTAATTAAACTAATAATAAAATTGTTTGCATGAGCAAGAGAGTTATGCTTATCCTAACCCATCTACAACTTGCTATATATAGAGATAGGATTTTTACCTTATTCCTCATGTAAAAGCTGATCAAGTCGCCCTTCAAAGATCAAAAATTCCCTCCGCCTTCTTTTGCCATGCCAACTTTTATCTCTTCTTTTCTTTTCTTGCAAGTCTTAACAAGGCGCAGGTAGGATTTCTTTTATGTATTTGCTCTCAAAATTCCAATAAAGCCCTTAGAAGAAAATTTCATTACTAGTATACCCCCTCATCAAACATATTATAATTTAGTTTACTTTTCCATATCAATCCTTTATAAATTAATATTTACAATTTGATATAACAAATTACTTCTTATCAAGCAAAAATTAGGATTATTACATTTTATCTCTTACCAAAAGTTTTGACCTCAAAACTTAAACATATCCAAATTGTCAACTAGATTATTGGGTAATTTTCTTTAACCCCCTCAATTACTTCATAATTATATATATGTATTAGTTATTACACTATTTACTCATATCTCTTCTTGCAATTTGACACTCACAAGCTAATGTTAGTGAACTTCGTTGTTCAGAACAACACTTAAATAATTTGCAAACCTAGTTTTAACCATTGAGAATTTGGGATATTTCATACTACGCCCTTCAAAAGAAGTTTTATCACCAAAACTTATATATACCTTAGTCGTTAAGTAGACAAACAATTTCTTTTATCTCGTTTTTTTTCTTTCGAGCTATCTCTAGGGTAGATAATACAATTCTCTTTTTACTCTTAGAAAATCCAAAAAATCCATGGTTATCTACTTTCATTTTCATGTCTGGTAAACTTTAATTGCTCAAATTTTATTTGTTGACATTCTAAACATAAAGACATAAACTTTGCAATCCTAATTTCATGTTATTCCACCAAAATAATTTTCACAACTCGATATTGTTTCGTACTTTCATGATAGAATATATATAGAACAATTTGTCACTTCCAATACTTTTCCCTTCAAAATCAGATAATTAAGGACAAACAATCATAATCTCAAAATCTCATGGCAAGGAACATTATCATAAGAAAGAACTTGTTCTATCTATTACTTAATTTTTTTTGCCTATTAATAAAAGATAATTACTCTTTGTTACCCTCTTACTCTCCTTCAAGAGAGACTGGATCCAAATATGAACAAATATCATTTTTAACCCACTGAATATCAATATTATACTGCTTTGAGTCTTCTAATGTATGTTTTGTTCAGAGATCAAAGGGTAATATTAGCATTTGACCTTTTGCTCAAGACCTTAAGTACCAAGCTAGTGTTTCAAAAAATATTAACAAATATTAAAATAATAACTTGCATCAGCTCCAACCAATTTCTTTACCTTATATTATCTCCACTTAATGGTATATATGGACTTAAGATTCTTGTGATCATTGTAGATGTCACATGTCTACTTATATTAGCAATGTCTTCACATATATAAATAAAAGAAACTCATATTGGTTGCTCATAACACTTAATATTTCTAGTTACATTTGCTAGTATTTTCTCATTTGTATTAGAAAACTCATGTAACCAACTCTAGAAATATCACTACATTCAAGCAATCATAAAGATAAGTGCATATACTTATTGATCTTGCAACTCATGATAATACTTTTTGTACTTCTAAGTCCATCACAAAAATTCACCTATTCACCGTACATCAAGCCATTAGGAATGTCGTACCCAGACATAACTTAAGAAAGTTTGACAAAGTGACATGTGAGGACTTATGCATCCCAAAATCAAATTCATCCATATTAGACCTTAATCAAACCCATTTTCTAACTTTATATGGTTTGTTTTTGAAAAAGAGGGAATACACAAAACAATGCATTCACCTAAACATGAAGAAATATGTATAATAACTTCTTACAGATTTCGACATCACTCTAAACAACAAGTCTAATTGATTTTATCACAACAAAAATCTACAGTAAAACTATTTGCTGGGTATAAAATAAAATTAAATAAAATCTCTCCAACCAACATTCATGTTTTCTTCAACTTTCCAAATAATTTTCCTCGATCAAACACATAAAATAATTCTTGTGTCTCTTACACTTCTTCTAACTTATAGAGCATTCTAATATATCATCAATAGAGGTCTACAAATAGATCCAAGTAAAGCCTAAATATCTAATTTATCACTAACATTCTCAACCCAAATAACATTACCAAAATAAAATACTTTAATGTCAAGTTAATCATAATATTTTTATCAACTAATTTAATCCACAATGTAATCTCAGCAATGATAGCACATAATAAATAATATATTCATGGCCGCATATCCTAGTCATATCTTATGCTACCCACACTAGACTTTTAGCCTCCAAGAAAATCATGATAACCCTAAATTCTAAAGCTCCAAGATTATGAATGAACTCACACTTAAATATTCTATAATCCTTGGGTCAAATAATTCATTGTATTGTCCTTCGATCATACTTCAAAATGAGTTAAAAAAAATTCCATGTTTATATATCAAAAATTCAGTTTCTTCTTGCCTCACTAAATCATTTTTTAATTACAATGGATCTACAGCCTAAGCTCTGATATCATCATGTCACGATTCTAATTTTCGGACCGCGAAGAAACATTAGAGTCGAACTAAACCTGTTAAAATCTTTTTCCGAGTATACATTCATCAAATAACTACCAAAATAATCTCATCATATAAATTAAAACCAGCACTAATTATCCTCTATGTTTAAACGTTTATATCAATTCAATTACATGAGAAAAATAATATTCTCCCAACTAGAAGTGAAATTCAATCTTAAAAAGAAAATCTTCTTATTATAAATCTTCCAAAATTCAACTAGAATCAAAATATTCATTTAAACTTCACTTAAATCCACAATTTGTAATTTATCAAAGATCAGCCAGCTTCCTCAATTCTTTCAAAGAGTTATGAGTCCTCCATTCTACCTAATCCTGAGTCTCTGAGTCTATGAAAAAGGTGAATATGACACAATGAGTGCACAACTCAATAAGTGGACAATTAATACTTTAAAATACTGGCTTTGCGAAAACTACAAAATGTTTTGATTTGATAAGCAAAATATTAGAATAGTAGAAAATCAAAGATGCAACATTTTTAAAGTATACTTTCATGCAATGTAAATAAGTAGGTCACGTCTCAATGCGGTCAACACTTTAATACTCTAGTTCACTTGGCAAACCCCACTATTATTGAGCCAGCGGCCAGGACAGTGAGGCCCAAACGTGGGCTCTTAGTGCTAAGATAAAAACCTCATAGAGGCATATTGAGTCCTGTTTAAATGACTTACTTATCTCCAACATGTACTAGTATATTGACTTCAGATGCATATGCTTAGAAAAAAATAAACGAAGTTCATAAAACCAAATATTTTAGAAAGAAATGCCAAAGGCCAACCAATAATGAAATCAACCACATATGCATCTCAACCTACTACTATATGAAAAAGACATGATTGTCAATAAGGAAAATAAGCATGAGTTATACCAAATATTCATGTGAATTAGATCCAATCAACAATTTATATGTGAGTAAATCATACAAAAGGGTATAATCCATCTGGAACCAACCCACATATGCATAATATAATTTTATATGGAAAAATACGCAGCACACAATGCATAAATTCACCACTTACAGAATACCCAATAAAGTCCAAATCTCGACATAACTCTGATGCATCTAGAAATCCCTAAAGAATAGTGCAAATATTCATCAATATATAGCACCCCAACACTATATGCTTAAGCAAAGAAAAATAATTAATATACTAGACTCTATAGCAAATTATACAATTTTATTTAACCTAATACTGTTAGTTGTCCGCCTATCTGTGAATGAACCTGAACCCTCAAGTCCGACACAAAAACCAAGCTTGTATGCTTTCATACCCATTGGGCCAAGAGGTTGAACTCATGATTAATAATTGTACATATATTGATTTTGAAAACATAAGTGCAACAAAGTGCTGCACAAGACAAAGAATTTAGCCATGACCATGAAAATAAGATCCAACTAGTGGAGATATGGTATACATTTTAAAGTTTTGATGAAGGTAAAAATTGTTTGCATAAACAAGAGAGTTATATCCTAACCCGTCTACAACTTGCTATAGATAGAAATGGGATTTTTACCTTAATCATCGTGTTAAGCTGATCAAGTTGCCCTTCAAAGATCATATATTTTTTACCCCGGCTTCCTTTTCCTGCCGATTGTCGACTTTTTTGTTTTCTATTCTTTTCTGCCGGTTCTTAAAAGGACACAGGTGGGGCTTCTTTAATTTATTTGCTCTCAAAATTTCAATAAAGCCTTAGCAGAAAATTCCATTACTAGTATACTCCCTCATCAAACTTACATATCTATTAGTTTACTTTTTCATACCAATCCTTTGTAATTTAATATTTATAATTTGATACAACTAATTACTTCTTAACAAGCAGAAATTAGGATTATTATACTTATAGGTGATCTTATCTGCAGCTTGGTTATGTAGAGGCACATGAGGTTTAGTTTTTTTCTGTACCACGCGCTTGTCTTGTAAATCATGTTGTAAGAACACAGGTAGATCCTCATTTTAAAAGACGAGATGTGATACTTGTCTTGCATACTTTGATATTTATAATCATTACCATCTGAATGTAACGTAAATATAGTTATGGATGACTACTTAGGAAAAACATCATATATCATTTTCTGGAGGCACTTGCTTTTTCCCTTTTATACAACAAATGTCCTTCACTTATTTTATTTTGCAGGTCTTATTGAAAGAAGGTTTATTGAGGTGCCACATGGAGCTACATGGGTTGAGGCGACGATGCGAACTTCCGGATTTGATACTGCACGAAGGTTCTTCATTGATGCTGTTCAGGTATCATGCATGACCGAAAGATTAGTTTTACTTTTTTGGCTTGCATTAACATTCTTCCATACAGATTAGTCCATTGACACGGCCTATCAAGTGGGAAGCTGTTGTGACATTTTCATCTCCTTCATTTAAAACTTTCATGTTTGCTGTGAAAGGTGGTCTGACCATTGAATTGGCTATTGCCCAGTTCTGGTCCAGTGGTATTGGTAGTAATGAAGCTGCTACTGTTGATTTTGAGGTACTTCTGAGAAAGGGTTTTTAACTTGTCAATAATCATTTGTTGACCATGTAGAAGATTGTCATTATCTTTTTTGTTCATTTATATTTTTTGTCTTGGTAGGTTATTTTCTTTGTAGTTTGAGTAGGTTGAAGGTTGAATCATTAAATTTGCTATGCTTTTTTCTCTTCAAAAAATATATTATCATGCTCCGTTTTTTACCCTTTCACTAGGATTTCTTTCTTATTTTGATCCTCTTGTTTCAGCAATACCTATTAATTTTTCTTAATTGCTGATATTTCTATAAAAGATGGACAATAATGGGATTGTGTATAAGAATAATATATTCACCAATACCATAACCTAACCAATAAGGCATAAGAGGTTATGCTGAAGGTTAAAGATTCTATGTAAATTTCTACTAGAAGTGGTCATCCTTTTAGGGTTGACCTCTTTAGGCACCAGTGAAATTGTTAGCTATGTGAAGTTCCATTTAATTTGGCAGTGCAACCTGACGCTTATTATACTAAGATGGTGCTGTTAGCTTCTTTAAAAGAAGGAACTCGTTACCTGTGTAAGTTTTAATGCTTATATGGCTCTTATTCTGCTGTATTAACCGACAGTATAATTTGCACAAGTAGATGGGTCTTCTTCTACGCTGTTCACAGACAGGCTCAGCCTTAGTGCAATATTCAGATACAAAACATTAGATTTTGATCCCTGTTCTTTTGTCAAATTAAGTCCTAATATTATAAGTACTAGAGATAAGGACGATAAGGTAAACTAATCATCAAAGGGCTTATTGCATGCCAGTCAGAGAAATCAACCCTCCCGTCACTTTATTTTGTTGTAAATAAGTGGATGATTGATGGGAATCTTTTATATTTTCTTTGGCATGATGTCCCGGTTAGGATATTGGTTATGGGTGCTAGTCTGAGTAGGCTAAACCCTACCTGCTCAATGAAAGCCTGAAATTCTCGCTGGTTTTGGGTAGGCGTTATTAGGGCTTCAACTGGAAATTTGATACTGCTTGTTTTGTTTAATCCACTGCCTCATCATCATTAACTTTGATCAGCTCCACCTACTCAACCTTCGATTATCACAACCAAACCCTCAGGTTTCACCAAGCTGCCCTTATGAGCATTGTGAGATCCAAATCTGTTTTTGATATGCTTATCCGTGGGATGCTCTGTACTGAGAAGCTCATCTGTTGTTTTTGAAATCATATTCTTGAATAGAAATTTAAGATGAATACATTTACTAGCATTTTTTGATGGCTCACAAATTATCGGATTCAAAAATTACATCTGATGTTCTGACACACTAACAGTTCGACACGACTACTATGCATGTATGGAAGAATCAAGCAAAACAAAGTAGCTGCAATTTGAGAGTTCTTTTTTTCAGAGTTCTTTCTATTTTCTCTTCATTCATATTTTTACCCGTGTTGGTATGCAGATCTTTCTTTTATTTGTATCAATTGCACCTTACGGTATTCTTTTTGAAGTTTTAACTGGAAAATAGTGTTGGCTTTCCAATTTGGTTTCTGAATTTATGTTATGATTTATGAGAACAGATAATTTTTCTTTTTCAGTAAAGTTTAAAATTTAGCTATTATTCTTTAAGGGGACTTTAATTCTTTAAACAAATACTAAAGTATTTGCATCTCATATATCTGTAGATGGTATTTCATGGGATTAGCATCAACGGGGGCACATTGTTGTTCGATGGAAGCGAGGCACCTGTCAAAATTGATGCAAAATCTTTATTGGCAGCTGAAAAACTTGTCCCATCAGCTACTTTAAACAAGGTAAATTAGATTCAGCATAAATCCAGCATATGCTTGAAGATAATGTTCCTCTTTTCTATATTCTATGATCTATTTTTCGCAGATAAAAGTGCCTTATCGGCCCGTAGAGTCTAACCTGAGTACTCTACCTACATCCCGTGATAAGTTACCCTCTGGCAAGCAGATTATTGCTCTAACCTTAACGTAAGTTATTTCATGTTCTACTGTCTAATGTGATATAAAAACTTCATATAGATACAAACTCATGCAACTCCTGCTTACCTTCTGCAGTTACAAATTCAAATTGGAAGAAGGAGCTGAAATAAAGCCCCATATTCCCCTCCTAAACAATCGGGTATATGATACCAAATTTGAGTCACAGTTTTACAGCATATCAGATATTAATAAGGTAGTTCTATTTCCTTATCTCCTACATGTATTAAACGTGCTTCTTTACTAATCACATTTCTACTTGTTTCCATGCAACTACTGTGTGAGTTTTAAAAAGAAAGTTCTATCTGTGATCATAATAACACAATGAGGGGCCATAATAATATTAAATTATGTAAGTGGAAATCTGTTTCTTTGTAATAATTACTTGCGGTAATGATAAGATTCTAATGTATACTCTAGGAATCCTCTTAGGTCTGATTCTGCATGTGGATCTCTTTAATGCTATGTTGCATGGGTACGGGCATGGGACATGACAAATTTGTAAAAGGTAGGGTACAGGGACATGACTAAATAAATATCTATATACAAATATATTATATATTGGAATTAATAATTGATATGAGAACAAGGATGAGACTTAAATTTCTTATAATATATTTATGTTTCTTTTATTATGTGGATTATAAATTGGAAAAACAGTAGTTTTTGGCCTGGACACCCAAACAACCCTTCAAAATCATAATCCGAAACCCGACCTATATTCATCAAGTTTGAAGAAGTGGATGTGAAGTGTTGGATATATGTCCAAAAAATATATGACAAGTTCTTTAAATTAAAACATCTATTGCATATTTGAGTACATGCCCGAATAACTATATGCATATATGCAAGGAGTGTCCAAGGAGTTTGGGAACGGGTACATGTACGTGTTGGGTATAGGTATGACTTCACATTAGAAGTACCTGGTTAACATAGGTTTAATGTATTACGTGTGAGATCTTAGCTTGGCCATTCTCCTTAACTAATTATCTTTCTTTGAAAGTATAGTGTTTAAGTGTAGGGCTTTGCGTAATGATCTTACTTATGCTAGTTTTAAAAGAGTTGGGTTGTTTTTTGTATCTACCAGTACCTTGCAACTGTGTACAGATCAATAGCTTAAAAAATTGAATTCTATAGAGTGAATTTGTAGAATTGTATAGTAAATACTTGCTTCATATTTTGGCATAGTTCATATTTAACTTTCATTGTATCATCAAGGTGGTGACACCAATATTTCCTACTTCTGTGACTTAAATTAATAGATAAATGGCAAAAGGTCCATATTTTTTCCTTATTTGACAGTACTAGTTATTAAGTGGTACAGTCATAGAGGTGATGGTGATTGTGTATAATCCATAATATCTTATGTTGTGCGGATATAGATATGCCAACATGGAGACATGCACACATGGGAAATTCTAACTATCTACCTTAATATCTGCAGAAGCTGCACAAATATTTTCAATACCACAAACTGGTGCAATTTTCATGATGATATCTACTTGCTACAGCTTTTGTTCAGGGGGCTAATTTTCTATTTTTATTTGTTTGCTGCTATAGCGTGTCTATGCATGTGGGGATGTCTACCCTAAATATGTGAAGGTCCCAAGGGGAGAATACACCTTGCAACTGTATATAAGGTATGCCCTATTATCATTGATGTGAATTATCGGAACATGGTTATGGTAGAAAATTGTATCTCATATTATTGCAAAATGATGTAATTTATCATTGAGACTATTATTGGTTGCAAAATTAGCTTTTACAGCTTTACTTCTCTTTACGAGTTTTCTTCTGATATTATCCACTGGACTATTATGCTTATATCATGCGAATCTAAACAGCAAGGGTTACCCACTGTGCATCAGTAGCTTTTGCGTGCTACATGATCATTGATCACATATATAACTTGCATACTTGCACAGCAAACTACAACCTTGTTTATGCATATTCTGAAGGACCCATATTACAAAGTCTTAGATGGCAGTGGTGTTATATTCGTGCCTGTTGGTTGACAGATATCTGTAAAGAAGTGGCCTCACTCATTGCACTAAGGCAAACAGTAGGCATGCCTTTATTTAGTTTCCTATCCGGGTGAGTTACTCTGCATTTTATCCCATACTACCTTTTCTCAAAATTTCTTACATCTTGTACCGCCTTATGCTTTTTTGCATGATGGACCTTACGAGTAATATTCTTTTTTACCCTTCTTGCAGGAAGTCTATACCTTATTTCATGATTTTCCTTTTTTATGTACTACCTACTAGTCCCCTCAGCTTACACCACCTTTTTACATCATACCTATTAGTTCCTCTTTACCTACTACCTGCTTGGAGCTGTGTGGTGTCACACCCCTACTAATGTCCCACATCAATTGTGTGAGGACATATTGATTGGTTTAAATCGTAACTCTAGGGAGCCAAGTGCAACAATGGTTAACTATTTTTCTATAGTTGATTAGCTGAACAACTGTATAGTTAAGCGTGCTTATGCAAGAGTAGTAGTAGGATGGGTGACCTCATGGGAAGTTATAGTGTTGCACTGAGTGGATCCCAAGGCTTACATCGCGCCAACGGGCTCTTAGGCTCGAGGCATGACAAGTGCCAGAAGTGTGGAACTAAGTGCTATGCGGGACCACATTGCGCAAGAGGGATGAGTCACCTCTAGATACTGTAGTAGTCACCTCTAGAATCCACATGGTGTGATAGTGATACTGGGATGAACTAATTGTCATTATGTCGCGACGAGAAACTCACAAATTTAAAAAGGTCCGGTGAATGTCACACCCCTACTAATAGTCTCACATCGATTGTCTGAGGACATTGATTGGTTTAAATAGTAAGCCTAGGGAACCAAGTGCAACAATGGTTAACTATATTTCGGCAGTGGATCAGCCGAACAACTCCGTAGTTAAGCGTGGATCAGCCGAACAACTCCGTAGTTAAGCATGCTTGCGTCAGAGAATATTCATTCCTTTTGGTGGGAAAATATTCACTTGTTTTCATGGTTTCAATCACTCCATCTGCTTCCTTCTCTTCCCTACCTATTACACCATTTTCCATTTTCTGTGACCATATACTTTTTGGGTCATCTTATTTTGGTCATCTTACGAAAGGTTAATCACTTTCGAGCATGTAACTTATACATTTGTGGGAATTTTGCGTTATGGGAGTAGCAAATGTACTAGTTGGTTACCTACCTGCTGCAATTTTCTGTTTATCATTTCTTACTCTTTAGAGGAGCAAACAATGTTCATACAAAAATAAATCCTATTCGATAAAATCTGTTCTGGTCACCTTTTGTATTTCTGAACATGGAAGGTCTGCTGCATATGTAGTCCGTTCCATATTTAATGGATCTGATTTATTTGATTATGCATTTATACAAGTTCATTCTCTGTCTTTGGCTAGAAGCCTGGAGCATATTTCGGATACGTTACGTTGGTGGCATATATTATCAACATCCTCACTGTTCAGACTTGATATATGTACATGAGAATTTAATTCTTGTTAGTAGTAAGTTCTCTGAAAATCGGCCTGCGCCCTTGCTGACCCAGAAAAGAAAGCTGGAAGTATATAGATCAGCGTTCAAAAGATTTTAGAAACCTTAACATTCTTTTATTCTGAGAAGATGGTTCTAGATTTAAATTGCTTAGAAAACTTTAAAGTCGGTCAATTCATGCCAAAGCACTGCCAATAACCAAGACTCTCTGTTGCGCAAGTCAAATATGGGACATTACTATTTAAAATTGCTTTCTTTAGGTTTGGATTATATTCTCAGCATGTTCATTTTTTACTCTTTGCAGTTCTCTGATCCTTGAATCTAGGTCATATTGGCTTTATGTTAGCTGTGCCTATAGTTATATTGGTAAATTAGGAGTTCATATCAGGTTATTTTTGTCAGTATTACATTCATTATGACGGTATATACTTTTCTATTCTGCTATTTTTTCAGATGTAACTATGGATGTGCATACTTGGTTACATTTTCCATAAGCTATTTATCTGATTGTAAATGTTAGTTTGTTTTATCTTACATATGTGAGATACCTTGACTGCTAAAATCTTAAGAAGTTTTTTTTTTTGTGCAGACATGAAAATGTTCATTTTCTGGAGAAAATGAGGCAGCTGGTTTTGTTTATTGAAAGGAAATTGGAGAAAAAGGTAAAAAATCTTCCTTGATTAAGTTGAAATCTTTGTATGTAATGGAACCTCCAGAATATGTCGTCTATTTGTTTCGGCAGTCAAATTCTCTGATATATGTCCCTTGGGGCACTTGAATCCTGATTGTGATACTGACACTTGGTTCGATGTACTCTCTTGTGTCTTTCTTATGAGGTTTTTGCCTCAGTAAGAGTTAGGAACTTCCTGTTTATATGTTGGATCTTATATTGGTTTCCATAGGACAATGAACATAAAAAAATAATGATCTATAATTACTAGAATGCCTGCATATATTTAGGCCGTTAGGGACTGATACTCTAGTGAGTGGAGACACCGGGAACGTTAAAAATACATGCCAACAAAAAATAATTGTCTAGCATTGCTAAAATCCTTGAGTATTTTTAGGGCATTCAGGACCCAAACTTTTGTGAGGGGAGCCACCGTGAACCATCCCAAATATATGTCAACAGGAACCACAACTATGTGCTTCATGTGCCTTGGTGACTTCTTGTTCAAATTTATAGTGTACTTCCATTATTGATGATACATGTATAAGATTTCATAAAGCGACCAGGATGAAAGGATGGATCATCCATTGGGTGGTCCACCGTATGCTTTTGAGGGCTTGATTAAGGAAATTTCCTGTACTGTCTGCTCATTCTGTGTATATGTGTTGCTGGTATACATGTA
This sequence comes from Asparagus officinalis, assembly GCF_001876935.1. Lineage (NCBI taxonomy): Eukaryota > Viridiplantae > Streptophyta > Magnoliopsida > Asparagales > Asparagaceae > Asparagus > Asparagus officinalis. The sequence goes on from NC_033797.1 coordinate 40,569,281, forward strand.
TCTTCATGTGTGGTAGAATTTTTATTTGGATAAAAAGTTCATGCACATGTTTTCATGCTTTATGAGCAATGTGATGTCGATCAATATTGAGTGCAATCTTGTTGCGTGCAGGACTTTGTCCAATTGAGTTTTTTCTCTCAGCCTGATGGTTGCATAATGGGAAATGGCACCTTTAAGTCCTCAGTTTTACTACCTGGGTATCTACTCTACCAATTCGATTGTGATTAATTAGCTCCAAACTATCTTTTATGTTCTTACAATCTCTATGGTTTACCAGTGATTCTGAAGCATTTTACGTGGGTCCACCATCAAAGGAAAATCTTCCAAAGGTTTGTATTTCAGCATATGATGTTTGTTTTTTTATTGCTTGAGTACAGGTTATGGATTGTTATCACCTCTTAGTCTGTTTCACTGTAATAATCTGCTGTCTGATTTCTTGCAGAACTGTCAGCCTGGATCTGTTCTGGTTGGATCTCTTTCCTATGGTGCAGTATCTCTCAGTGGCAGCAAAGACAATAACCATTCACAATCACCACCAGTATCTCATAAGATTTCTTATCTTATCCCACCTTGCAAGGTTATATTTACTACCTCTAGATTTCATGCTCAATTTAATCTGTGCTGGTGTTTTTCAAGTTTTAAAAACTTTCAGTAAATTCCTTGGTGTATTTTTTGCCTGAATAGTCAAATGCGACTTTATTTATTAGATTCTATCATCTTTTCTGTTGTCTAGGGTGTTCTTAGCCTAACACAAACCTGGAGACTCGTTTTTTGTTTTATGGATTTAACGCCTGAGCTACAGGGTGGTAGTTCTTCATAGGTTGTATGGACTTAATTTCCTGAGCCTTAAGGTTGGTCCTCTGTTTGCCAACCAGCGTTCTAGTTCTTTAAGTGATCCTTTTCCTCTACTTATTTACCTTCCTAGAGTTTTGGCAGAAACTTAGGGGGATGAGGTTGATAACCATCCTTAAAATTTAGTCAACTGATATGGAATCTTATCTCTGGACAACTTTTTCCTATAGAAAACCTAATCTTGATGCGAAATTTAGTGGGTGACGATGATGATATTATGATATTAATGTTGATGAAAACTGCATTGTGTTGCTGAATAAGTTGATGTTGGTAAGACATTTGACTTTGTTAGTATTGAGAATTTAGAGAGTCTACATCTTTCATTCATTAACATGGGTTTATATAGGAGTACATATGAGTAATAGGCTAATGGGTTAATGGGTCCTGACCCGATAACCCAAATACTAATTCTAACACTCCCCCTCAAGCTGGAGCATATATATCAACCATGCCCAACTTTTGTTATATAGAATGAAAAACACCTTAGGTGATGTAGCTTTAGTGAGAATGTCAGCTAAATGTTCTGAAGATGGAGTGAACTAAAGAGAGATCGCTTTTTTTCCCCAAACATCTCTAACAAAATTACAATCAACTTCAATGTGCTTAATTCTCTCATGAAATACTGGATTCTTTGCAATATAGATAGCGGACTGGTTATCACAATGCATAGGCATAGGTCCAGTAAAACTAAGCTTTGTCAACAACTTCTGCAACCATATCATCTCACATGCAGTATGAGCTATAGCTCTGTATTCTGCCTCTGCACTAGATCGAGATTGTTTCTTGCTCCTCCAAATAACCAGATTTCCTCCAATAAAGGTGCAAAATCCAAAAGTAGACTTCCTATCTCCTATGTCTCCCGCATACCCAGCATCAGAAAAGACAAAGATGTGTAAATGTTCATGTTTCTTATATAATAATCTTTTTTCAGGACAGCTTTTAACATAAGCTAAAATCCTCACAGCAGCAGTCCAGTGAAGCTCTCTAGGTTTATGCATAAATTTGCTCAGTACTAACACTGCAAAGGTAATAGTAAGATAGATCAACTTGCCAATCATTCTTCTATATTGACCTGCATCATCTAGGAGAGGATTATTATCACGCCACAGATCCACATTCACCTCTATTAGAGTGCTTGCTGGCTTACACCTCAAAAGACTCATTTCTTCTAACAAGTCCAATACATATTTCCTTTAAGATAGAAGCAAACGGTCCTTTTGATATGCAATCTCAATCCCAAGAAAGTATTTAGGTTTTTCCATATCTTTGGTCACCAAGGTTTTAAATATCGGCCGACATGTCGGTTTGAGGGCTTGACTGACACGACATGAACGTTTTCAACTCGTATATCGGTTTTCAGGGCCAAATCGAAAATATCAGGGTCATATCGGCTTATTTTTTAGTTTTAAAAAATCGACTGATATGATACTTTTTTTTAAGATATGTTTTTTGTTATCGGGTTTGAGTTTAGTGATAAATACCCAAACCCGTTTGACCCGTTCTCATGTTTAAGGGTTCCTTATGAACCCGATAGAAAGAATTTATGAATCCAAATCCATATATTATTTACTTTTTATATGTTTAGTCTATAGAATTTATAAAGTATGCTTATATTGAATTTATGAATGCTTAGATTACATTTAGGACATGATATTATACATATGCGCACTACCCGATATGACAATCCGATATTTAGTCAATGTCGCCCCGATATATCCTCGATTTTCGCTAATCGATATGGATTTTAGCCATCCGACATGAACCCGACATCCAATATTTAAAATCTTGTTGGTCACAAAGTGACGTGAAAGATACTCCTTAGTCTTTGCTAGGCAGCAATGTCAGCTCCCAGTTAGCAAGGATGTCATCAAACATATACTGCCGGAATTATCAAACCAGATTTAGTGGCTCGGGATGAAGTCTGAGTGATCAGATTGACATCTTTTAAAAACCGACACCAGATATAGCAGTCTGAATTTCTCAAACCATGCCCGTAGACTCTATTTGAGACCATAAATCGTCTTTTTAAGCCTAGAGACATTATTCTCGGCCCTGAGCAACATACCGCGAAGGTTTCTCCATATAGACTTTTCCTGTAGGTCACATACATGAAGTTGTTTTTACATCTAGTTAAAACATGGTCCAGTCGCAGATTAACAGCCATAGAAAAAAATAGACGAATAGAATTGAGACAGACAACGGAGAGAACGTCTCAAGATAGTCAATCCATAGGTTTGAGTATTAACCCTTAGCAACAAGACGAGCTTTATAGCGATCACCCGAACGCATCTGTGCGATACTTCAAGGGTATAAACCCACGCGAAAACCAACCACCGTAGCACCCATAGGAAAAGGTACAAGATCCTAAGTCTATCTCGAAACAAGAGTATCCATCTCATCCATGACCTGATTCAAGCAGGTACTACACGACTCTCCTCATATGATCTAGGTAGATATGATCTGGTAAGAGATGTAGAGGCCAAGGACAAAGCAAACTGATGAGACAAGGAGTAAGACGGTCATAGGAACAAAATCAAATATGGATGACTAGTACAGACTGTTTACCTTTCCGATGAGCAGATTAGAATATCTAATCAGAGGATTAGAAGGAGGCAGATCTGCAACGGGAGATGACTGTTGCGGGCTGAGCAGAGAGAGACATGAGCTTTTGGACGACGACAATATGTTCAGTAGTGACGGTGGTGCAGGTGGCACAGTAGAGGCATCATGTAATCCTGAAGAAGATCCATCAGCAGAAGGAACGAAAGCAGGTAATGTAACAGTAGTAGGAGCACTAGACGGAAGAGACATAGATGGATTGACAGGTGGAGATGAACCAACCGCAGAGAGAGTATGGAACTGACTCAAAAAAATAACATAACGGACACAAAAATTCTCCTGGTGAGAACCGCGCTAACCTTTTTGAGTGCGTGAGTATCCTACAAAGACACACTTAATAGATCGGGGAGATAATTTATCCAGTCCGGAGATAAATCCTGAACAAACGCACAACAATAAAATCACGAGGAACACAGAAAATGTCTGTTTATCAGGATAAAGGCAAGTGAAGCGTTATTTTTACCATTAAAGAGCAGAACAGAGATCTGTTGATCAGGAAACATGCACTTAGAACAACATCAGTACCACATATTTGGAACTTCATATGTATCTCAAGGTTCGAGCAACATTAAGATGTGTCTATGGCTTCTCTAAGCAATCCATTTTGTTGTGAAGTGTGGAGAACATGAAGTTTGATGCGAAGTCCTATATTTGGCATAAAAACGAGAGATCATTTTTCACTGTATTTTAAGGCATTATCGCTAGCAAGGTATCGATAGAGGTAGAAAATTGATTTTTGTTTCATTGTAAAATACGTTGAAAGCAGATAAACCTCAGATCTCTCTTTAAAAGATAAAGCCAAAGTCATGCGTAGAGAAGTCATAGCAACAAGATAATAAATATCTATAATCTTCTCACAGAAGGTATACGAAAACCCAAATGTCAGAATGACACAACTCAAACGCAGAACTTCTGCGTTTATCAAACGACTTTATAGTATGCACAATGTTGCTTACCGCAGTTCACAAGACTCACAACCTAGAGAAGAGACAGAAGACTGATATAGAATGACTAACCGGATTTCGATAACGTTGGTGGGCCAAGAGCGTTGATGCCATAGTAAAGATGGATGAGACTTTATCTGCAAGCAAGACGAGTAGTGGTGCGTATTGTCATCCAAATAGTACATATCTCCTCTCTTATGCCCCGAAACAATTTCATCCAGTTGCTAGGTCATTGAAAAACATATGAAAAGAAAAAATGTGTACTTTACAGTTTGTGTTTTCGTGAATTGACTGGATGGCAGATAAACTAACAGAGAAATTTAGGAAGATATAAAATATCAGTAAGAGTCGGCCGATGAAGTAGCATAGCACTCATCACCAGAACTAGAGAGTAGTCCCATCAGCGATCCGGACTGATGGAACACTTGTCAGAAAGGTTTAAGGAATAAAGTGGTCCTTTATACCTTGTCATATGAAGAAGGACGTCATATCAAAATAGCTCATATTGTGAGGAGAGGCAAGTAAGCATCCATTACCTGAAGGAAGACATGAGTAGCAAAATTCTGCTGCGAGAGATCGAGTTGACGAACGGTCAAACTCAGCATTTGAAAATTTGAACTGTTGAGAAGCGAACAGTAGTAGTAGTAAAGGGGAAGCAGCAGACGGTAGTAATCAGCTATCTGGGCCGCATGCAGGATGATTAATTTTCGCACTTCTCAGATATATGGGTAGTCTTTACAATAGTGGCATCGAGCGGCAGATTCCTATCCGAGGTCAATTTGTCTTCCACCAAAAAGAGCCTCGTCCTTCCTTATGTCGTGGTCACGACCCGCCCTCGGCCTCGACGTCTGCACGTCCGAAGAACAATAGCAGGACTGGTCAAGAGACGGAGTAGACAGTGAGACAGGCAGTATTCTAGTAGTTACCTACATGAACTCTTGAGAAAATAGCATCAAAGAAAGAATTAATATCTCCTCCTAGTATCTGGACTCCCACTTATGAGACTGTAAAAGTGGGACCAAACTCCGACAAGAACTTGGACCGTCTGTAAGGTCCTTAACGATATCCTCAGGGTGGTGCATCGTAACGACGGACTAATGCATTTCTAATTCATCGATCAGACATTCCAGTCCCCAAAGTACTCGGGTACAGAGTGATCGCCTTATTGAAGAGAGAAAAGGCGTTTATCAACTCGACACACGAGATGCATTCTTCTCGTTGTCATACGATAATTTTTTAATTATCCCACATCTCCTTTGCAGTAGTCGAGAACATGAAATGCTACTGATCTGTGCTTCATACTGTTAAAACGAAGGCAGTCATCACATAACAGTCAGCAGAGATCCATACGGGATACATAGGATCAGTTAGAAGGCAGAAGGAGGATCAGAAAGATGAGTAATTTAGTTCCGAGCCTGAATGAAATATGCAAAGACTTGAGCCCAAAAGAAGATAGTTGTTTGCCATTTACGTTACAGTGTATTCCCAATACAACTTTTAGGAGGCAGAAATATCAGCAGTATAGTAGGGTAGTAAATTACAGGCAGAAGAAGATGTCAGATCCTATCATTATTACAGAACAGGATAGTATAGTAACAGGAGGATACAATCTCCTTGTATAAAACTCGAGGTTTAAAGCAGAAACGCGAACGTTAGAAAAGAACCCGAAGGTTAGAAACTGGCGTTAGAACCGAAGGTAGAATAGAAAACGCTGAAAGGTTAGTGTGTAGGAACTCGAAGGTTAATCATTTAACCCAAAGTTTTCTTTTTTCTTTTTGTTGTTTTTTTTTTAAATTATGCTAGACTCTTCCACCCTCATCAACTAAACAATCAATCAACATACAAGACTCCTTCAAGACACCAGGCCCAACATCAATCAAAAGACCCAATAAAATACCAGGAATCCTCTCAAACAAATAAACAGACAACAGCTAAAAAAATCAAGGCCAAGCCCCCCCCCCCCCAAAAAAAAAAAAATCCAGGCGACGAAATTGAATGAGGGTACCAAGGAGTCGAAGCCGATCTGGGTCGGATCTGGAGTTGGATCGGCGAGGCACCTAGAGTCCGGACATTAGGTCGGCGATTGCTCCGACGACTGAGAGCGGCGAAGTAGTGAAGCAGCAGCTGTTCTCTCCCTCACTTCCTTCTCTCTCATCGACGACGGCATCTCACCCTAAATCCGAGCTCAATGACATTGGAGAAGAAACCCCCCGACCACGATGAGACAGAAGCGGATGATGATGGTGAGCTTGCGGCGCGGAGGGTTAGAGGGGCAGTGACGACAGCAGTGAACACAAAGGACGGCGGCGGCCGGTTAGGGGTTCGCGGCGCTTCGCTCGGAGTAGGTGTAGTTTTTTTGTCTTTTCCAGTGGAGAGCGGTTGGCTGAAAACAAAAGGTTAGGGTTAGGGTTTCTCTGATACCATGTTAGTATTGAGAATTTAGAGAGTACCTCTTTCATTCATTAACATGGGTTTATATAGGAGTACATATGAGTAATAGGCTAATGGGTTAATGGGTCCTGACCCGATAACCCAAATACTAGTTCTAACAGACTTGTGTTTGGACGCTCATAATTTTGTGGCCTGCCTCCAATCTCGAGAGAGATGTATTTAAGGGAGGGTTGACTTCTTGTGAGATCAGGGGGTTACTTTCAAAAATTATCTGCATATTTAATGATTTGTTTGAGATTGGATGCATAGAACAAGAGACATGCTTATCCTCATGATAAATAGATGGTAGAACCTTAGTTATCTCATTCTGAGATGGTATCTTATTTTACTCCATTGATCATCTCTGTAATTATTTTTTTATTGTGTAATAGATGGATGAGGATAGAGGAAAGGCAAGCTCCATTTGCAGTAAAAGTATAGTTGAGCGGCTGCAGGAAGAGGTAATTTTCACATGCAGAGATTTTTAATATAGATGACATGCTTATCTATGCTTGTAGTTGTGAAGTACTTGTTTGTGTATCTTTTCCTTCGTTACAACTATTTATATATTGAGATTAATGGGTATCCTTGACAAGGAGGGGATTTTCCTCATTGACAATGATGTGACACAATCTCCACCATGTGAAGGAGAGAGAATAAAGTAGGAGAGCGAATTTCACATGGTGGGGATTGTGCTACATCATTGTCAAGGAGGAAATCCCCCTCCTTGTTAAGGATACTCATTAATCTCTTATATATTTATATTTCTTTATCTTCTGTTAAGAAAGATATGAGAACAATTAAGCTAGTGGAGGAGATAACCCTCAGCAGAACTTAATGGAAATCATGATTCATGTAATGAACTCCAAATTTTGGGATAAAGGCTTTGTTTGTTGTTTTTGTATATTTTTCTGTAATTTCAAAGTTCAATCGAGTCACACCAAATTGTGTCCAAGAAGGGCAACTGGTATATTTCTGTAATTTAAGGTGTTCTTTTGGAGCTTACTGCTGTACCATTGACACTCCTATTATTTGTTTCAAGTTTTGTGACTACAAAACTCAATTCTCTTTATGGTTTTTACGTTATTTCTTGGTTAAAGTATAATTTTTTTAATTAATCAGGTGAGAGATGCTAAAATAAGGATACTGTCGAGCTTAAAGCGAAATTCAGAAGAAGAACGAAAGGCATGGAATGCATTTTCTGCTTCTCTTAAGGTCGATTAAGTTTTCCCATTCCCCTTTTTGTTGGTTAGTTATAGTCTTACAGAGTGTGTTTATTTTTCCATAGTTATTGTTTTGCACATTTCCGTTTCTTTTTTTCTTATAAAGTTCCTGGTTGTGCATGCAGGAGGAGTTTCCAAACTATACGCCATTGCTTACGAAAATTCTAGAAGGCTTAATTGCAGGAGGTTCTGACGAAGACAATGTCCATCATAACCAAGAGGTATGTGTGTATTCTGTGGAGATGTTCTGTGGATAACGTCTTCATTTTCGGAGTGATGAATGACATTCATGAATGTTTGTGGATATTGTCTTCATTTTGGGAGTGATGAATGACATTCATGAATGTTTGTGCAAAGCTTTAATTAGATTATTTTATGCTTTGTGAAAGTCTCATTGCCAGCTGAATAGTTGTTTAGTGACAAAATACACAGGTTTCGATATGTTTTACTTTTGTGATCAATAACTACCTGACTGTTTCTGGGTTTTCTTTCTTTCATCTAACCTGTGAAACAAGGACACTTCAAATGAGTTCTTTGCCTGTGTCCAACATGTATCAAACACTAACACTTGTCTGACACATCTCACATTCCAGTTTCTTGTTGAGTTTATACCAAATCAAGAAATTATGTCACAGCTGTGTTGGTGCTAAAAGTTTTAAATCACTAATTGCACATCATGGGGCCATGCCTTGCTTTGACAAAAATGCATACGACGTTAGTGAAGCATGTCCACCTTGAAAATGGTGAGATGTTCACAAACTTGCATCAAGTAACATATTAGGCAGAACTTTCAAGTTTTTAATTTGATTAATTACTTGATTAAAACTACATAAATTATCAGGACCCTTTTGCTATTTTTTCCCCTACTTCTGATAAAACATAGCCTTGTTGTTGTGTACGTGATAAAACATAGCCTTGTTTTTATGTGTAAATATTTAGGCACATATATACAAGCAATTTTTTTTAAAGAACAAGAAAATAATCTTGTTGTTTTCTACTTGTGTCCTGTATGTAATGGATTTGATGCATTGTGTATGTGCCAGCATCATGCTTCCTAGCACTACATAAAGTTTTTATGGTGTCTTTGTTAACATGTAATAGTTACATTGATATGATCTTCTGCAGCTACAATTCAAAATTATTTCTCCAAAATCTATTACACTTCTAAATTCTCTTCTTTGAATGATGATTTAAGTCTTAAGTATGTATAAAGAGAAGTCCAATATTGAGGGGAAAATTGGTGCAGGCTGCCTGCAGATGGTTAAAAGAAAGAGGGGGCATGGGGAGAGGGAGAGTGGGAGTGAGAGAGAAGAGCAGAAAATTAAATGGGAGAAAGAAAGCATGAAAATACATCATCTGGATCCAACAGAGAAAGAGAAAGGAGGAAATTGGGTTATCTGATGAGAATAACTGATTTGCCGTTAAGTCAGGGGAAATTCAGATGCCATCACGTCTTACATGAGGTAGCTCGGACTAACAGAGCTTCAACTAAATTAATTAATTAAATTGGTCTGTTATCTAATATCCAAGCGAGGAGTGGTAATTTTCAAGAGGTCTACAATTTAGGAGGCCTATCTGCAGTGAACCCACAAGAGAATATAGAAACTTATTGGGAGGTGAAAGATGGATATTGGAGTGCTCTCTCTTTCTCACGCATGGAGGTTCAAATCTGATGGAGATAAATGCTGCTGAGTTTCCTCACACTAGGGTCCAACTTCCTGAATATCCATATCTGGATCATGCTTTTGTTGTGAGTGCACTTAAACTTGGTCCAACTTTCTGAATATCCATATCTGGATCATGCTTGTTGTGAGTGCACTTAAACTTTGTGCCCAGAAAGATAATTAGACACCATATTCCTATGTGACAGTATTATTTATTAGAGAGGCACTGCCAGAATGTTTCTTAAGTCTCAACTAGTAGGTTACTTGATAAAGTGGCTACACTACCTTACTTGTTTTTAACTTGTTGATTATACAGGTTAGAATGTTCATATAGCATGTATGGTGCTCCAGAGAGTTGCTGCTGTCATTGATAGTGGATGATTGCTAGATAACTGTGAAACTTGACCTCTGGATAAATGTCTATCATTATTTGTTTTGCTGCATGAAGTGCCAAACATAATCCCCTGCGACCTGGTGTCCATAACTTTGTCTTTTATGGTTCTTAGGCTTCTAATGGAGTCAAAGTATAAGCTGATATTTATTAACTAATTTTGACTACAACACATTCTTACCTTGTGCTCAATTGTAAACTCAAGGACAGTACAAAAACTCGTTGTGTGCTGAGAAATCATTTTTATTCTTGGGACTCTGTAGAATTTTGATTTACTGATAAATAACCCACTTTCATACTTGTATTTGGTTCTCTGTGGTATTGCAATAAAAGTAGATAATTTACTGTCGTGTATTAGATTGTCAATGAGAACTCATTGGTATATATAGTAAGTAATCTATTGGAATGCACTTGATGGTAATTTAGTTATGATAATCCTTTTTTTTATTGACAGTACTTTCTGTTATCTTATAAAAAAAATTCTCTTTTCAAATTCTCCATTTTCTGTTTCAGATTATCAAGGCAGCCAATGAGGTAATTGAGAGTATAGACAAAGCTGAGTTAGCAGAATGGATTTCAAAGAAACCTGATCCTGAAGATGAAGAAGCAGAGGTGCTTACAATTTATCCATAAAACCTTCACTACATGCTGCATATTTACTTAACATGGAACAATTGGTTGTGTTTAAAATTTAATTTATGAACTGAGAATGCTGACCTGGCCCCACAAAAAATTGGGACAAATGCTTTTTGCTGTTGCTGAAGAACACCAACCTGAAATGATGCTTTCCCGTTACTGATGCATGATGCATCTGATACATCTGATACTTAGATAGCTGCTATATATAGGGCTGTCATCTGGACATAGGTTGTAGTTGCCACATTGCATGATAATCTCATAGCACAAATCATTTCAATCTGAAACTCTGGCCTTACTAAGTAAGCGAAATATTAATTTTAATAACAAATGTTGTGTAGACTATTCAAAAGAAGAAGGAGACAGCTCGTGACCAATTAGCAGAGGCTCTATACAGAAAGGGGCTAGCACTTGCAGAAATTGGCTCTAAGGTAACTATATTGTTGTATGTAATTGTTCAGTTCACTTGGATTTATTGTTTCTTATTAAAAAATATCTGAGGTGATTTGCTTTAGACATTCTAATTTGATTTTCTGTTCTGTATAATCGTTTATTCTTGCGAACAGGTTCTCCTATAAGGATATTAGCTACTTGATCATCAATTCTTTTGGCTCTTATAAATTTGCTACATTATATGTATCATTTTTTGCTTATGGACTTGATTCTAGCAGTCTTACCTTGATATTTTGTATTAATTTTGGTGAAAGTCATAGTTTTTGCGAACTCAACTAAGATCTTTTTTGCAACCCAAATATAAAAATTGGTTTTCATCTATTTTTTTGATAGTTGTAGTTTTTTATATATATCTAAAAACTTCGGGTCAACATGGTATCAAACAGACCTAGTAGAAAGTCTCTACCTGGACAGTTAACATTATCCTTTGTTTTCGCACAAGGTTTGATAAGTTCTTTTTTTTGTTTCTTTTTTTGTGCACAATAAAACTATGTTTACTTTTTAAGACTTAAGAGAGACTTCAGAATCTGAAAAACAACTGGAGCATCATCAGTAATTTAGTAGCAACTTTTTATGATTACCTAAATGCAGATGCTGTTTATTCTATAGGGTTAAGGTGACAACATGTTTCAGGCATACTCAATAAATAATCAATATCATGGTGTGCTTGGCTTAATGGAACTTTTAGTTATTACAAATTTTAGATATCATTGATAAATCAAAGGCACATTGGAAGTTATTTATAACAAGCATTACATTAAGAATCAATAATTCTGTTTCTATATTGAGGTTCTCTTGTTAACCGATTTAATTATTTTTTTGACAGGTTATTCTTCAGAATCTGAACTGATCATAATTTTTAAATTTTAACAACTTACCTATAAATGGTGCATTGTCCAAATAGTTACTTGTTTCTAGCGTACTATATAATTGGATGCTGGTTTCTGGCAATCTTAATGGAAGTCTAAGTTCTGAAAATCTAGAGGCATAACTATTTACATAACTATTTAGGAGAAGGGGAAAATAAAATGTACGTTTCTAGGTTTGCATGTGGTTAAATCTTGGCGTGGTTGATGGAAATATGGGTACGTTGGTGACAGTGAGAATTTGCACTGACAGTGTATGCTATTCTACTTAATTGTATATTTTGGTTAGTATATGTAGCAACTCCAGGATTGTTATTTAAAGTGGAACTAAAGTTTCCATTCGAGGTATAGAGAGTGGAAAGAGGGGACACTGGTAGGTGTTGTGGGAAATGAGTTGAAGGGCTTGTTGCTCTCATGGGGTAGTTATCCCCTAATATGAAAAGTTACTATATGATTGATGAGGAGATGCTAACTACAGTTGTGTAAGGCCTATTAGTTGGAAACGAGAGACTTTTTTCCCTGTAGTATTATTTTGTTGTATCCAGAACTTTCATTAACTTCTCTTCCTAGTTTCTTTATAAAGGATAGTTCCTCAACAGGTTTTTTGGCATACTTATGTTATTAATTTCACCTGAGAAATTTGCAGTGATGAAACCCTTTTTCTGATTAAACAATTTCTTCCATGTCATGCTGGTAGTTACTTTCAATCCTATCATTTATTAGGTTAACAGTTGTTGTTCACCACAGGTTGAACAGGCGCCTGCAGAGGAATCTAAGGAAATGCTGAGTGAACAATCAGATCAGTTTGAGGAGAACTTCAAAGAAATAAAGAAATGGGTTGATATTAAATCTCCAAAATACGGCATGCTGTTGGTGGTGCGTGAAAGGCGTAATGGAAGACTTGGAATGGCGTTGAAGGTAATTTCTGTTGAATTCATTTATAGAGAATTTTCCTGCTGGATTAAGTTCATTAGATGTGATTCTTCTTTTCAATTCCAGTTGAAGCATTCTTGTCGTTGCATACAATTGAGTTTCTGGAAATACCTCTAGGCATTTCATTGTTCTATAAGAGAGCATGTCTTGCCCACTGTCATACCCTTGAAGTCAAGTCCTTGGGATAACCTGTGAAATTCGTTTCATTGTATTTTTTCAAAATGCTAGGTCTTATGATGTAATTGGCATTATCATTATCTAAGGCTCATTCTTGCTCAAGATTTTGATGAATTCCTGGAATAGCTAAAATATGATTAACTGCAGTACTTGTTGGTTGAATCTACGTTTGACCTCCCAAAAGATTAGGTTATTTCTTGACAAACTCATAGTTAGAAATCAAACTTGCCTCTCTTTCCTTATTAAATGCAAATTATGTCGTTTCTGTGCATCTATAATTAGGTATCTGTTCAAAGCTGATGTGTAATATTGCTTCATTGCGAAGAGTATTTTAGCAAATGGAATTTTAGGAATTTCAAGATACCCTTGTGATTAAGCTTTCTTTTCGTGAAATTGTTGCTTCTTGTGGCAGGCACTAAATGATCTGATCCAAGATGAATCCGAGCCACCAAAGAAGAAGTTCTATGATTTAAGAATTGAATTGCTTGATGAGATTGGATGGAGCCACGTGGCATGTTACGAGAAGCTGTGGATGCATGTGCGCTTTCCTTCGAGTTTGCCCCTATTTTAGATTCTTTTAGATGGCCACATTTGTTTATCCGGTAGTTATACAAATGAATCAATTATCTGGTAGTTATTCAAATGAATCAAATCAAATACATTAGTCTCACTTAAGGTGAACAAAGCTTTTAAAGAAAGTCCTTACCCAAGATTATAAGTTATTTGCTGTTAAGAAACTAGATCTATAGGCAAAGTGACGCGATGTTAGTCACTATAGTTTCATACATTTATTTAGATTCCTAAATGAAGTTTCACATTTGATAATACTGTCATTTGATCTTCTCAAGCTGTTCAGGCAGTTTTTATTTTTACCCTTTTTAGTTCTTATGTTATTTCATGGGGTACCATTGTAATGAAATATAGAACTACTGGGAGTTGTTTGTGAGGGCTGCACTGGATACTGAAGGATGTGATGGTCACTGCTGGAATTAACATGTTTTTTTTTTTCAAAAATTGTGTGAGAAAGAAGTTTATTACTATTATTTTAAAGAGAGAAATTTTAGCAGTGGATCACTGCATCTTCCCTCTAGAAATTAGATGGTTGCCTTCAAAAAGTACAACCGATGATTGTAATTCAGCTGAATGTCTCAGCTTCATCAGGAATAACAACCATCAATATTATTGGATGTTAGTGTTTTAGCGAGGTAATCCCCACTGCCTGGAAATGGACGAATTTGTTTTCCCTTCAAAGGTTAGGAGATGTTTCGGAGAAGATGGGAAAGGTTCCACTTTATAGGTGTTTTCTTCCCGTGGACATTGATTTTTGATCCATTAACTTTCAAATCAAGGTAGATAAGCGAAGACAATAATGCAAGTGTCGTTATATCGTTCTGCTCTCTCATCAAGTTCTTTCAAGTTTTTTGTCATGAAAAATTTGGCAGAACATTTTGTTTCTTTTTTGAATTCTGGATGCAGGTGGTATAGACTTTGTTATAATTATGATCTAAGTCGCCATGCTATACAACCAAACAACAATAAAATAGTCAAATGGTTAAAGTGGCTTAATTAAGCCACTTTTTTAGCTTACAAGCCACTTTGAGATGTTTGGCAAAGTGGCTTATTTTAGCTTATAATCTATCAAAAAATAAATTATGTTCTGCCTTATTTTAAAGTGGATTATAAACCGCAAAGTTTAACCAAGTAAACACATATAGCCCTCTCGTCATTTCACAAAATTCTCAGCCATATCTTTTTTAGTGGATTACAAGCAATTTACTTTTTGGTTATTTTGATATAATTCATTCATTTGCCAAACACTTTACAATTGAACCAGGATAATAATCTATAAAGTTTACAAAACACCATGAATTATAATCTACATGAATTTTAATTCAATCGTTATAATCTAAAGTTGTCAAATATGCTCCAAGTTCTATCAAGACATCTCCCACATTATTGTTTCATAAGGTAACTTTTTATATCGCCACATGATTTAAATTTTATAAGCAAATAATCATAAGTTGTTTGGTAAGAGTTAGTACTCCTCTCGCAATCAAACAGGTTCGACATTTTATTCAAAACTAAGGAATCTCAGGACATTTGGTAAGCCATCCAACTAGTAAATAAAATGTCTTAGTTAGGCCTGTCCAAAAAGCCTGTCGGGGCCTGTGTCGGGCTCAGGGTTGGCTCAGGCCGGGTTCCCAGCTCGGGTACGGGCCGGTGGGTCCTGACCCGATAACCCAAATACTAATTCTAACACTCCCCCTCAAGCTGGAGCATATATATCAACCATGCCCAACTTTTGTTATATAGAATGAAAAACACCTTAGGTGATGTAGCTTTAGTGAGAATGTCAGCTAAATGTTCTGAAGATGGAGTGAACTAAAGAGAGATCGCTTTTTTTCCCCAAACATCTCTAACAAAATTACAATCAACTTCAATGTGCTTAATTCTCTCATGAAATACTGGATTCTTTGCAATATAGATAGCGGACTGGTTATCACAATGCATAGGCATAGGTCCAGTAAAACTAAGCTTTGTCAACAACTTCTGCAACCATATCATCTCACATGCAGTATGAGCTATAGCTCTGTATTCTGCCTCTGCACTAGATCGAGATTGTTTCTTGCTCCTCCAAATAACCAGATTTCCTCCAATAAAGGTGCAAAATCCAAAAGTAGACTTCCTATCTCCTATGTCTCCCGCATACCCAGCATCAGAAAAGACAAAGATGTGTAAATGTTCATGTTTCTTATATAATAATCTTTTTTCAGGACAGCTTTTAACATAAGCTAAAATCCTCACAGCAGCAGTCCAGTGAAGCTCTCTAGGTTTATGCATAAATTTGCTCAGTACTAACACTGCAAAGGTAATAGTAAGATAGATCAACTTGCCAATCATTCTTCTATATTGACCTGCATCATCTAGGAGAGGATTATTATCACGCCACAGATCCACATTCACCTCTATTAGAGTGCTTGCTGGCTTACACCTCAAAAGACTCATTTCTTCTAACAAGTCCAATACATATTTCCTTTAAGATAGAAGCAAACGGTCCTTTTGATATGCAATCTCAATCCCAAGAAAGTATTTAGGTTTTTCCATATCTTTGGTCACCAAGGTTTTAAATATCGGCCGACATGTCGGTTTGAGGGCTTGACTGACACGACATGAACGTTTTCAACTCGTATATCGGTTTTCAGGGCCAAATCGAAAATATCAGGGTCATATCGGCTTATTTTTTAGTTTTAAAAAATCGACTGATATGATACTTTTTTTTAAGATATGTTTTTTGTTATCGGGTTTGAGTTTAGTGATAAATACCCAAACCCGTTTGACCCGTTCTCATGTTTAAGGGTTCCTTATGAACCCGATAGAAAGAATTTATGAATCCAAATCCATATATTATTTACTTTTTATATGTTTAGTCTATACTCTATAGAATTTATAAAGTATGCTTATATTGAATTTATGAATGCTTAGATTACATTTAGGACATGATATTATACATATGCGCACTACCCGATATGACAATCTGATATTTAGTCAATGTCCCCCGATATATCCTCGATTTTCGCTATCCGATATGGATTTTAGCCATCCGACATGAACCCGACATCCAATATTTAAAATCTTGTTGGTCACAAAGTGACGTGAAAGATACTCCTTAGTCTTTGCTAAGGCAGCAATGTCACTCCCAGTTAGCAGGATGTCATCAACATATACTGCCAGAATTATCAAACCAGATTTAGTGCGTCGGATGAAGTCTGAGTGATCAGATTGACATCTTTTAAAACCGACACCAGATATAGCAGTACTGAATTTCTCAAACCATGCCCGTAGACTCTATTTGAGACCATAAATCGTCTTTTTAAGCCTACAGACATTATTCTCCCCCTGAGCAACATACCCCGAAGGTTGCTCCATATAGACTTTTTCCTGTAGGTCACCATACATGAAGGTGTTTTTAACATCTAGTTAAAACATGGTCCAGTCCAGATTAACAGCCATAGAAAAAAATAGACGAATAGAATTGAGACAGACAACGGGAGAGAACGTCTCAAGATAGTCAATCCCATAGGTTTGAGTATTAACCCTTAGCAACAAGACGAGCTTTATAGCGATCAACCGAACCATCTGTGCGATACTTCAAGGTATAAACCCACCGAAAACCAACCACCGTAGCACCCATAGGAAAAGGTACAAGATCCTAAGTCTATCTAGAAACAAGAGTATCCATCTCATCCATGACCTGATTCCAAGCAGGTACTAACACGACCTCCTCATATGATCTAGGTAGATATGATCTAGGTAGAGATGTAGAGGACAAGGACAAAGCAAACTGATGAGACAAGGAAGTAAGACGGTCATAGGAAACAAAATCAAATATAGGATGACTAGTACAAGACTGTTTACCTTTCCGATGAGCAATTAGAATATCTAGATCAGAAGGATTAGAAGGAGGCAGATCTGCAACGGGAGATGACTGTTCGGCTGGAGCAGAGAGAGACATGAGCTTTTGGACGACGACAATATGTCAGTAGTGACGGTGGTGCAGGTGGCACAGTAGAGGCATCATGTAATCCTGAAGAAGATCCATCAGCAGAAGGAACGAAAGCAGGTAATGTAACAGTAGTAGGAGCACTAGACGGAAGAGACATAGATGGATTGACAGGTGGAGATGAACCAACCCAAGAGAAGTATGGAACTGACTCAAAAAAAATAACATCAACGGACACAAAATACCTCCTGGTGGATAACGCCGATAACCTTTTTGAGTGCGTGAGTATCCTACAAAGACACACTTAATAGATCGGGGAGATAATTTATCCAGTCCCGGAGATAAATCCTGAACAAAACAGGCACAACAAAAAACACGAGGAACCACAGAAAATGTCTGTTTATCAGGATAAAGGCAGGTGAACGTTATTTTACCATTAAGAGCAGAAGAGAGCATCCTGTTGATCAGGAAACATGCACTTAGAACAACATCAGACCACATACTTTGGAACATTCATATGTATCATCAAGGTTCGAGCAACATCTAAAATGTGTCTATGCTTCCTCTCAGCAACTCCATTTTGTTGTGAAGTGTGAGAACATGAAGTTTGATGGAGAATACCTATATTTGCATAAAAACGAGAGATCATTTTTCATGTATTTTAAGGCATTATCGCTACGAAGGATACGATTAGAGGTAGAAAATTGATTTTTGATTTCATTGTAAAATAGTTTGAAAGCAGATAAAACCTCAGATCTCTCTTTTAAAAGATAAAGCCAAGTCATGCGAGAGAAGTCATCAACAAAGATAATAAAATATCTATAATCTCTCACAGAAGGTATACGATAAAGACCCCAAATGTCAGAATGGACTAACTCAAACGCAGAACTTCTGCGTTTATCAACACGACTTTGATAGGTAGCACAATGTTGCTTACCCAGTTCACAAGACTCACAACCTAGAGAAGAGACAGAAGACTCGATATAAATGACTAACCGAAGTTTCGATAACGATGGGTGGCCAAGGCGTTGATGCCATAGTAAAGAATGATGAGACTTTTCTGCAACAAGACCAGTAGTGGGCGTATTGTCATCCAAATAGTACATATCTCCTCTCTCATGCCCCGAACCAATTTTCATCCCAGTTGCTAGGTCTTGAAAAACATAATGAAAAGAAAAAAATGTGACTTTACAGTTGTGTTTTGTGAATTGACTGATGGACAGTAAACTAACAGGAAATTTAGGAAGATATAAAATATCAGTAAGAGTCGGCGATGAAGTAGCATAGACTACATCACCAAGAACTAGAGAGTATGTCCCATCAGCGATCCGGACTGATGGACACTTGTCAGAAAGGTTTAAGGAAATAAAGTGGTCCTTTATACCTGTCATATGAGAAGGGACGTCAGAATCTAATACTCATGATCTGTGAGGAGAGGCAATGTAAGCATCCATACCTGAAAAGGATGCATGAGTAGCAAAATAATTCTTCTGCGAGAGATCGAGTTGACGTAACCGGTCAAACTCAGCTTGAGAAATTTGAACTGTGGATGAAGCGAAAGTAGTAGTAGTAGGGGAAGCAGCAGAGGTAGTATCAGCTATCTGGGCCCATGCAGGATGATTAAACTTTTCCCAGCACTTCTCAGATATATGGTTAGTTCTTCTACAATAGTGGCATCGACGCAGATTCCTATCCGAGTCAATTTGTCTTCCACCAAAAGAGCCTCGTCCTTCCCTTATGTCGTGGTCACGACCACGACCTCGACCTCGACGTCTGCCACGTCCGAAGAACATAGCAGACTGGTCAAGAGACGGAGTAGACAGTGAGACAGCAGTATCTCTAGTAGTTACCTACATAACTCTTGAGAAAGTAGCAGTCAAAGAAAGAATAATATCTCCTCCTAGTATCTGGCTCCGCACTTGAGACTGTAAAGTGGGACTCAAACTCGACAAGAACTTGGACCTTGTAAGGTCCCTACGATATCCCATCAGGGTTGGTGCATCCGTAACGACGGACTAATGCATTTCTAATTCATCGATCAGACATTTCAGCTCACCAAAGTACTCGGGTACAGAGTGATCGCCTTATTGAAGAGAGAAAAGGCGTTTATACAACTCGAACACACGAGATGCATTCTTCTCGTTGTCATACATAATTTTTTAATTATCCCACATCTCCTTTGCAGTAGTCGAGAACATGATAATGCTACTGATCTGTGCTTCCATACTGTTAAGAAGCCAAGTCATCACATAACAGTCAGCAGAGATCCATACGGGATACATAGGATCAGTAGAAGCAGAAGGAGGGATCAGAAGATGAGCTAATTTGTTCCGAGCTCTAATGAAAATGCCAAAGACTTGAGCCCAAAGAAGATAGTTTGTGCCATTTAGCGTTACAGTTATTCCCAATACAACTTTAGGAGCAGAAATATCAGCAGTAGTAGGGGTAGTAATTACAGCAGAAGAGATGTCAGATCCTATCATTATTACAGAACAGGATAGTATAGTAACAGGAGGATCACAATCTCCTTGTATAAAACTCGAAGGTTTAAAGCAGAAACGCGAACGTTAGAATAGAACCCGAAGGTTAGAACTTGGGTTAGAACCCGAAGGTTAGAATAGAAAACCTGAAGGTTAGTGTGTAGGAACTCGAAGGTTAATCATTTAACCCAAAGTTTTTTTTTTCTTTTTTTGTTTTTTTTAAATTATGTAGACTCTTCCACCCTCATCAACTAAACAAATCATCAAACATACAAGACTCCTTTCAAGCAACCAGGCCCAACACAATCAAAGACCCAATAAAATACAGGAATCCTCTCAAACAAATAAACAAACAAAAGCTAAAAAATTTTTTCTTTTTTTGTTTTTTTTAAATTATGTAGACTCTTCCACCCTCATCAACTAAACAAATCATCAAACATACAAGACTCCTTTCAAGCAACCAGGCCCAACACAATCAAAGACCCAATAAAATACAGGAATCCTCTCAAACAAATAAACAAACAAAAGCTAAAAATTCTCTCCCCTCATTCCTTCTCTCTCATCGACGACGGCTCTCACCTAAATCCGAGCTCAATGACATTGGAGAAGAACCCCCCGACCCCGATGAGGAAGAAGCGGATGATGATGGTGAGCTGCGGCGGC
>NC_033797.1:40590176-40593383 GCF_001876935.1 Asparagus officinalis
GAGGTTGAGAGGCGGCTGCTAAAAAAAAGGTTAGGGTTAGGGTTTCTCTGATACCATGTTAGTATTGAGAATTTAGAGAGTACCTCTTTCATTCATTAACATGGGTTTATATAGGAGTACATATGAGTAATAGGCTAATGGGTTAATGGGTCCTGACCCGATAACCCAAATACTAATTCTAACACTCCCCCTCAAGCTGGAGCATATATATCAACCAATTTAGAGAGTACCTCTTTCATTCATTAACATGGGTTTATATAGGAGTACATATGAGTAATAGGCTAATGGGTTAATGGGTCCTGACCCGATAACCCAAATACTAGTTCTAACAGACTTGTGTTTGGACGCTCATAATTTTGTGGCCTGCCTCCAATCTCGAGAGAGATGTATTTAAGGGAGGGTTGACTTCTTGTGAGATCAGGGGGTTACTTTCAAAAATTATCTGCATATTTAATGATTTGTTTGAGATTGGATGCATAGAACAAGAGACATGCTTATCCTCATGATAAATAGATGGTAGAACCTTAGTTATCTCATTCTGAGATGGTATCTTATTTTACTCCATTGATCATCTCTGTAATTATTTTTTTATTGTGTAATAGATGGATGAGGATAGAGGAAAGGCAAGCTCCATTTGCAGTAAAAGTATAGTTGAGCGGCTGCAGGAAGAGGTAATTTTCACATGCAGAGATTTTTAATATAGATGACATGCTTATCTATGCTTGTAGTTGTGAAGTACTTGTTTGTGTATCTTTTCCTTCGTTACAACTATTTATATATTGAGATTAATGGGTATCCTTGACAAGGAGGGGATTTTCCTCATTGACAATGATGTGACACAATCTCCACCATGTGAAGGAGAGAGAATAAAGTAGGAGAGCGAATTTCACATGGTGGGGATTGTGCTACATCATTGTCAAGGAGGAAATCCCCCTCCTTGTTAAGGATACTCATTAATCTCTTATATATTTATATTTCTTTATCTTCTGTTAAGAAAGATATGAGAACAATTAAGCTAGTGGAGGAGATAACCCTCAGCAGAACTTAATGGAAATCATGATTCATGTAATGAACTCCAAATTTTGGGATAAAGGCTTTGTTTGTTGTTTTTGTATATTTTTCTGTAATTTCAAAGTTCAATCGAGTCACACCAAATTGTGTCCAAGAAGGGCAACTGGTATATTTCTGTAATTTAAGGTGTTCTTTTGGAGCTTACTGCTGTACCATTGACACTCCTATTATTTGTTTCAAGTTTTGTGACTACAAAACTCAATTCTCTTTATGGTTTTTACGTTATTTCTTGGTTAAAGTATAATTTTTTTAATTAATCAGGTGAGAGATGCTAAAATAAGGATACTGTCGAGCTTAAAGCGAAATTCAGAAGAAGAACGAAAGGCATGGAATGCATTTTCTGCTTCTCTTAAGGTCGATTAAGTTTTCCCATTCCCCTTTTTGTTGGTTAGTTATAGTCTTACAGAGTGTGTTTATTTTTCCATAGTTATTGTTTTGCACATTTCCGTTTCTTTTTTTCTTATAAAGTTCCTGGTTGTGCATGCAGGAGGAGTTTCCAAACTATACGCCATTGCTTACGAAAATTCTAGAAGGCTTAATTGCAGGAGGTTCTGACGAAGACAATGTCCATCATAACCAAGAGGTATGTGTGTATTCTGTGGAGATGTTCTGTGGATAACGTCTTCATTTTCGGAGTGATGAATGACATTCATGAATGTTTGTGGATATTGTCTTCATTTTGGGAGTGATGAATGACATTCATGAATGTTTGTGGATATTGTCTTCATTTTGGGAGTGATGAATGACATTCATGAATGTTTGTGCAAAGCTTTAATTAGATTATTTTATGCTTTGTGAAAGTCTCATTGCCAGCTGAATAGTTGTTTAGTGACAAAATACACAGGTTTCGATATGTTTTACTTTTGTGATCAATAACTACCTGACTGTTTCTGGGTTTTCTTTCTTTCATCTAACCTGTGAAACAAGGACACTTCAAATGAGTTCTTTGCCTGTGTCCAACATGTATCAAACACTAACACTTGTCTGACACATCTCACATTCCAGTTTCTTGTTGAGTTTATACCAAATCAAGAAATTATGTCACAGCTGTGTTGGTGCTAAAAGTTTTAAATCACTAATTGCACATCATGGGGCCATGCCTTGCTTTGACAAAAATGCATACGACGTTAGTGAAGCATGTCCACCTTGAAAATGGTGAGATGTTCACAAACTTGCATCAAGTAACATATTAGGCAGAACTTTCAAGTTTTTAATTTGATTAATTACTTGATTAAAACTACATAAATTATCAGGACCCTTTTGCTATTTTTTCCCCTACTTCTGATAAAACATAGCCTTGTTGTTGTGTACGTGATAAAACATAGCCTTGTTTTTATGTGTAAATATTTAGGCACATATATACAAGCAATTTTTTTTAAAGAACAAGAAAATAATCTTGTTGTTTTCTACTTGTGTCCTGTATGTAATGGATTTGATGCATTGTGTATGTGCCAGCATCATGCTTCCTAGCACTACATAAAGTTTTTATGGTGTCTTTGTTAACATGTAATAGTTACATTGATATGATCTTCTGCAGCTACAATTCAAAATTATTTCTCCAAAATCTATTACACTTCTAAATTCTCTTCTTTGAATGATGATTTAAGTCTTAAGTATGTATAAAGAGAAGTCCAATATTGAGGGGAAAATTGGTGCAGGCTGCCTGCAGATGGTTAAAAGAAAGAGGGGGCATGGGGAGAGGGAGAGTGGGAGTGAGAGAGAAGAGCAGAAAATTAAATGGGAGAAAGAAAGCATGAAAATACATCATCTGGATCCAACAGAGAAAGAGAAAGGAGGAAATTGGGTTATCTGATGAGAATAACTGATTTGCCGTTAAGTCAGGGGAAATTCAGATGCCATCACGTCTTACATGAGGTAGCTCGGACTAACAGAGCTTCAACTAAATTAATTAATTAAATTGGTCTGTTATCTAATATCCAAGCGAGGAGTGGTAATTTTCAAGAGGGTAATAAATCCGGGCCGGGCGGTCCGGATTCAGAGCCCGGCGTGGTCGTAATGTGATTATTATGGGAAAAAGGTAATAAATCCGGGCCGGGCGGTCCGGATTCAGAGCCCGGCGTGGTCGTAATGTGATTATTATGGGAAAAAGCCGGGTCGGGTCGGGTCGGGTCAACC
>NC_033797.1:40593393-40603485 GCF_001876935.1 Asparagus officinalis
CGGGGCGGCCATAACGGCTAAATTTGATTTTTGACCGTTTTGTCCCCAAAAACGATCATATTGTGAGGATTTTTTGGTCATTTACCTAGGAGACTGCCTCTATAAATAGAGCGGGGCGGCCATAACGGCTAAATTTGATTTTTGACCGTTTTGTCCCCAAAAACGATCATATTGTGAGGATTTTTTGGTCATTTACCTAGGAGACTGCCTCTATAAATAGAGGGGGGGTTTTTACTTCTTCTCATCACACCAAAACTCATCTACTTCTCTCTAATATTCTCTTATACAATCTTATACTCTCTTATATTCTCTAATAATCTCTTATAATTTCTAATCCTTTCATCAAATGGCTTCCGAATTTGATATAAAGAGCAAAAACTCTCTCTTACTAATCTTAAAATGAGTCCTCCTACAACAGCTACTCCTACCGATCCTACCAGTGTTTAATCCTGAATCCAGTGGCGATGATTCTACACCAAGAGCTCCTAAAAGGTCGAGATCCGATGTGTGAAATTTTTTCGAGAAGATAGACGTCACCAAGGATGAACACGGTAGGATCCTCACCCAGAAGGCTAAATGTGCGTTGTGCGACGAGATTTTCCAAGCTCATCATAAGAGCGGCACCAACCACCTCAAACGTCATATAGAAAAACACAACAAATGCCAGAATTCTCAAGGTGATATCCGACAAACTATGATTTCCCAATCCTCCTCTTCTGGTAGTCTCGGTAGTTTGAATTATGACGCTGCCCGAGCCAGGAAATGCGTCATCAGGTTTATCATTCTTAAAAATATTCCTTTTAAATTAGTAGAAGATGATGAATTTGAAAATATATTTAGAGATGGTTTTTATCCCGCATTTGTAAAATTTTCTCGTCAAACCTGTCAACGTGATATTTTAAAACATTATCAGGAGGAACAAGAAAAAATAATTTTTTATTTTAAAAATTTAAATTGTAGATTTTCTTTAACTTTTGATATTTGGACATTAGAGTACAAACTGGTCATTTATATATCACGACATACTGGATTGATGAAAATTGGTAAATATTTAAAAGAGTTGTTTCCTTTATTATAATTAAAGAGTCACATACTGATATTGATATTACAAATTTAATAATTGAAGAATTTATGAAACTAAAAATTGATCAAAGAATATTTTTTCTTTCACTAGATAATGCAAGTAATAACAATGTACCTATTGATTTTATCAAAACAACTCTGTCATTGCCATGTCGTGGTGATCTTTTTCATATTAGATGTAATTGTCTTATTTTAAATTTAATTGTTCAAAGTGCATTTACTAAAATTAAACTCATGATAGAAAAGGTTAGAACAGTTGCGCTTATATGCATAATGCTTCTGAACAAAGACTTAAAATATGGAAACAATTTTAGAAAAGAAAAAATTATAAGCCCAGACTAATTCCAAAAGATGTTAACCATAGGTAGAATTCCACCTATACAATGTTAAGTGTGACAATATAATATAAAAAAATTATAAATGATTTTATAAATTATTATGCTTATAGTTCTAGCCCTGGTGGCACTTATGGAATAACTGAAGATGAATAGACAATTATATGTAATTTATATGAGATGCTACAAGTTTTTTATGATGCTATAATGTTATTATTTGGCTGTTATTATCCAACTATTACATTAGTTGCTTTACAAATTTAAATTTTCAAAAAAAAATTGTCAAATATCATATGAATGATACTTTTGGAGCTATAATTTTTCAAATGGAGAGCAAATTTAATAAGTATTTTTGAATGATACTTTTGGAGCTATAATTTTTCAAATGGAGAGCAAATTTAATAAGTATTTTAGGTCTATTCTTCATATTTTTGTTTGGAGCTATAATTTTTCAAATGGAGAGCAAATTTAATAAGTATTTTAGGTCTATTCTTCATATTTTTGGTTTGGGGTTCTTATTGATCTATGTTTGAAGGATATTAGCCTTCGAAGTTTGTTACAATCATTGTATGGTGGACATATTATAGACTTAGATGATGGATCATCCTTACTGCTACTTCTCATCATTTAGCTATTAGAAATTATTTTCAAACCTTATATGATGAGTATGCAGCTAGACATGGTGTAGTTGCATAACAATCTACAGCTTCGGCACCTTCGAGCTCAAGCCGATGTAAAAGTGTAAGTTTTGATAGGTATGCAATGATAGCTGATCTAACTGGTGGATCTAGACTTGGATCATCATTAGAGATTTCTGAAATAGATGAATATTTATATGCTTATTTAGTTAAATATCAAGGAAATACTTTAGATATTTTGCAATGGTGAAGAGTATAAATCAGTTTCATATCTTATACTTTTCACCATGGTTCGTGACTTACTAACAATGCATGTTTCGACGGTAGCTTCAGAATCTGCCTTCAGCACAGCAGGACGTTTGATCGACGTCTACAGAACATGCTTAGATCCGTATGTTGGTCTTTTTGTTTTGATAATACTTTAACAAATAATTTATAACTAATATTGTTTGTCTAATGTTTGTATTTTTCTATTTATTATTGACTAACAATGAGTTGGAGGTTGGATGGAATTGCGCTTCAACGATCATATCCAATGGAGGTTGGCGGAATAGTAGAATGAAGCCTTACAATACAAGTTAAAGATCCAAGTTCAAGCTTCATCCGCAAGTGTACAAGTCTAGCTTATTGAAGACCTATAGCTTGGGTAATCTAGTTTAGGAGTTTATATTACGTGTGTTTAGTACTTTAAGCTCAATATCATCTACACACACATTATATTGGTTTCTATGTATATATATAGTTATATATATACATACATGTTTTGGTTTTCAAGTTTATATAAATATGAAATTACAAAATTCATATTTATTGTTTTGGTTTGGTTTATATTTATAGATATAAAACAAATATACATTCATATACATATTTTATGTTTCATATTTATCAGTTTGTTAAATGCATATTGTGCAAAATATTTTTGCATAATATTGAGTTTTTGGGTTATAGACTTTAAAACAATAGTTCATACATTTTATCAAGTCTATAAAGCCATACAAGAGTTTTCAAAATATTTGTTTAAGTCAAAATAACAAAAACATGTGTTTTGTATTTCCATGTTTTGAAAAATAATGAGCTTTTGCAAATGTGAAGTGCAATTCTAAAAATTCTTTTTGTAACATGTTCATTTACATGTTTACAATTATTTTCCAAAGTTTTATAATTTTTAGAATTTATTTGCTATTTTTAAAGGTACTTCAAAGTTCAGTTTTACTGTTCATTTCAAGCTGATAACACGTTATGAGTCGACTGATTCATGTGTTCAGTCGACTGAAGAAAATACCTGGAATAGCCAAAAGTTTTTGTTTTATGTTGGTCGACTGACCAATCGACTGATGAGATCGTCGACTACTGATATGGGTCGTCAGTTGACTGATGAGCTGGAAAATACCTACAACGGTCAGCTCCTTAGTCGACTGATGAAACCCGTCAGTCGACTGATACTGTACCGGCTAGTGTTTTCCAGACTGTTCCAGTTTTGGATTTTTGATCTTTTTGCCTTGTTTTCTCTTAGCTTTGGGGTTTCTATAAATACCCCCACATATCCTCAGTTTTATTTAATAAAGAGAAAAGTTTTAAAGAGTTTCATAAGTTTGTTTAAGGGTTTCAAAAGTGTGTTTATGAGTTTAGTTTGTGAAGAAATTTTCACAAGGGCTTTAGGAGATAATCTTTGGTGTTTGGACATTCAACTCATCTCCCTCTCTCTCTCTTGTCATTATAGAGAAGTTTCCTTAAACTCAATTCTAGCTATTTATTATTTTTGATCTTAATTTCCATAAGCTAGATTTTATATTGAGTTTATAATTGTTTTACTCTTTGTTTACACACACAACCATTGAGCTTATTGTATTTACATACATTGTATAATTGGGTTGTGGGTTTGTGTGACTTAGAGAGTGAGCCTACATAGAGTTCTCATCCATTGTAGAGAACAAACTTTGTTGTATTCGAGCTTAATTGTGAGATCACTTTGTAATACACTTGTACACCAAGAGGAGTGTGTGGTGAGAGACGGGGTCCTCCCAAGAGGAGTGAGGTAGGTGATAATGCCTAGAGGTAGGTTGTAATTCCTAACATTTGAGGGACACGGGCTAGAGACCAACACTTAAATGGTGTAAAGTGTGATTGCAAGAGTGTGGATTGTAAAGTTTTCGGTGAGCTAGAAAACTGAGTGTGTGGTGTAAACGTTATTCGGATGAGCGTAGAAAACTCGATTGTGATAGTGGAGATCTCCTCGAGGTGAGGAGCGGAGACATAGGTCGTGGGGACCGAACTTCATGATCATATCTTGTGTTTGAGTTTGGCTTGGCGCACTTATATTTTTGTTCATCTTTATTGTCATTCTCTCCTTGTTTATTTCATCCACTATATTGTTTATATCTTGTTTCACCCTTGTGTTAGTCTCATATTCTTACATATATCTCTTGTTGTATCTCATTGCTAGGATATATTTGTTAATTAGTTTTAATTGGTAATTAAATCAGATTAGATTAGCATAAATCCTATTCACCCCTCCCTCTAGGGTTCTTTTACCGTATATTGTACAAGCGGTGATGTGCTTACAAGATTCGTGAAGTTACGAGAAGCGAATGCAAGGCATCGATCGGATGGCTGAAATTGAAGATAAATTTGAAGAGTTAGGACTAGTAGATAGATATAAAGATTAAACAATATTCATCAAATTATAATTTTTATTTCTTAGCTTTAAATTTGTAATCAATTATTTTGGAAACAGTTACAAATGATAATGATATAGGTGAGTAGGTACCAACTTAGTTGGGATGTACTCATCTATTGTAATGCGACGAATTCCAAAATAAATTTATACTTGTAAAAAATTTATTCACCCCTCCCTCTAGGGTTCTTTCACCGTATATTGTACAAGCGGTGATGTGCTTACAAGATTCGTGAAGTTACGAGAAGCGAATGCAAGGCATCGATCGGATGGCTGAAATTGAAGATAAATTTGAAGAGTTAGGACTAGTAGATAGATATAAAGATTAAACAATATTCATCAAATTATAATTTTTATTTCTTAGCTTTAAATTTGTAATCAATTATTTTGGAAACAGTTACAAATGATAATGATATAGGTGAATAGGTACCAACTTAGTTGGGATGTACTCATCTATTGTAATGCGACGAATTCCAAAATAAATTTATACTTGTAAAAAATTTATTAATTATTAATAAAAAAGTTATTTTTATTATCTTTTATTTTTATAATTTTTTGTTTTTATAATTTAGGTCATTTCAAGTTATTAATAATATTATTGTTTTTTATTAGCATTTTCTATAATTTTTTATGTATATTTTAAAATTTAAAGAGATTTTTAAAAAATAAAAAAAGTAAAAAAATACGGGCCGACCCGGAGTCCGACCTGCTCAGGCCCGGGCTCCGATTTTGCCCGGCCCGGATGGACAGGCCTAGTCCTAGTGACAACTATAGTCAAGTATTTACTTCAAAAGTAACGAGAGAGAGGGCTATATTTCGACTTTGATATTTTTACCAATAAAAAAAATTCTAGTCCTTTTTCTTCAATCCTTGGAGAAAATCTATTCGGTGAATGCAGGCAAAGCAACAGTTCTTATTACACAATATAGCTTTGACTGATTCTAGCTACGAAAAGCCTTACTTAAATCTAACATCAATTCTGGTAAAAACCGCAAGCACCAGGCAACGAGTTTACACATAAAAGTATCCGCTTTGCGATGCTAAACTTCCGAGTTAGAACCATACTTTTCACTTGTCCTCCCAACAAACGATTCTGGTCAACAAGAAGTATCAGAAATTGATCATATATTACAACTATTTCCAAAGCTACTGACTACACTTTTGGGAACTCTACATAACCACTAAATTTGCTAGGAGCCTACTACTGCACACAGTTAGCACGAGCACTGCTATTGTTATGGTAACTTGATAATTTTTCATTCCCCAGATCAGGAAATATGTCAGTTGAGTTCTCAAAAGCATCAAACTATGCAGTCGCCCATGGAGTATCCAAATTTCCATTGACATTTAGCGCATCGATAGTCAGTGAAGACATTTCATCTCGAGACGCATACCAAGAGTTGCCACACCCACCGCACTCAAGCTGGATGACAGAATCAAGAAAAAGAAGAGAACAAAAAAGATGTCAAGGTCTGTTGAAATAGCAACTAGAAGTATTTCAAAAAGAAACATTGACCTAGCATCACAGTCACAGCTATAGAAATAATATGAAAGTCTCCTACATGAGTTTGGAACCAACTCTATAATAGGTTCGAGTAATACCAAAGACTATTAAATACTTTGGTATAGGACTATGGAAGAAAAAGTAAGACTCCAATGTGTACAAGAAATAGTAAGTCATGCTGAAAGTTCGATGGCTTGAAACGGAATCTTTTGATGAATATATTCATTTATATACCTCATAGCGATCCCCAGCCGCTCCAGCACATATGATTCCATTAATATGAACTTGTTTTTGCATACATCTCGAACATCGAGCATCTGTCATCTGTGCACAAACCGAAACATTTAAGATTATTATACAAGAGGAATACAACTTCTACATCCCAAGGTTCATATTTCACTCAAATTCAATAGTGTGTCTTTCTTAAACGTTTGATATTTCTGGTTTAAATCCTACAAGTCATTTCAATGAATACAGCATAAGGAAGTTACTCCAACAAATGAGTTAGAACACATGTCCTTGTACTTGGAGGTTACTATCTAACCTGCATTTGCACTGGTTTTTCAGTCTCTGTCGCTATTCTTTCATCTGCAGTCAATCCTTCCTGTATTATTTGAATCAAAGAAAGTAGAGAAACAATAAAACATAATAGAAAAATGAACTGGCAAAATGCACAAGGCAGATATGTACAGCACAAATTTAAAAAGAAAACTTCCACCTAAGTATGAACCGTCTCATTCTTTAATTGGGACTGAAAGAAACCAATTTATGTGTGAGTTTCTTTCTTTTACATGTACTAGTCGTATCATCTTTTTCCCGCTACAATAATCCCAATTTTTAAATGCTGCAGTAATATTTTAAAAAAAATTTGAATTGCTACATTTCCGTGACTTTTTTAAAAATGCTACAGTATTCCCGTGTGCTACAGTAATATTTTTTCAAAATGTTACGGTACCCAGTTTCATATTTGCTACAATAATAATGATATAGTAAAAACTACTATAGCATTACGGTAGTATGAATAGCGAATCTTGGGTTCTCACATTTGTATAGAGGAGTAGATATGTTAAGATTTTTTAAAATTAGAATGAATAAAAATAAAAGTTGCATGCCCCCTTTTATATATGAAAACATCTACTTAAATATCAACGTCTTCCAAATGAAAAATAAAAGGGAAAAATGCTTCCAGCCCCCAAAATGAAAGAAAACTTGTCTTCCACCCCCAAGACTTTTTCAACGGGTGTTTTGCCCCCAAAAGTAAATTTTTTGTTCTCTGAGCCCCCAAAACACAACACCCAAGTAATTTAAATATGTGAAGACTATAATACCCTTCTCTCTCTTTTTTTATCTGTTATGAATTGAAAGAGCTTCCTCCGTCAATCCCAGCGGAGAAGCTCCGACGTGGAGGTCAGCGAGGTTCAGAACCTGGAGGTCGACGAGATCGCCGACGGCGAGGTCTTGGGTGCTCACCGGAGATCTCGTTGGAGGCGAGAGAGAGGACTCTGAGCTCGGCGGAGGAGGGGAGAGAGGAGGGGAGGGAGCCATTAAGGAGGTTGGCAGAGAGGTCGAGGTGGCGGAGGTGGGGGAGGAGGAAGAGGTCTGAGGGGAGGGAGCTGAGGAGGCAGGCGCCATGGAGGAGGAGGCGGACGACGCGGGAAACGGAGGTGAGGGTCAAGATTCTGTCGGGGAAGTCGGTGCACGTGACGCCGTTCCAGGAGCAGGGAGACTCGTCTTAGTCCCAGTTGGAGAGGACGCTCAGCGGGTCGTCGAGAACGGAGTACTTGAAGGAGAGGAGGAGGGTTCCGTCGGAGTTGAGGGAGGAGACCAGAGAAGGTAAGACGAAGAGGAGGAGGAAGAGTCTCCAATGGGGGACTCTGGAGCTCGCCATGGATGAGTTGGAGCTTCGAAGAGAGAGAGAGAGAGCTAGTGCATTTTTTGTAGAGAGAGAGAGAGAGAGGAAAAGAATCACCTGCGCTAGTTTTATTTGGAGAAGAGTCGCTTACCGAATCCATGGAGGAGCTGTTGACGCATCATAAAATAGTCGGGGATGCTTTGGAGTTGGAAAGATATTTTCATATAAACCCCCTTAAGAATTTGGGCTTTTATGTGGTTTGCAATTTGTAAAGATTTAACAAAAAATAGTTGAAGGTTACGTGTTAGTTGTTAAAATTACGTGTTAATTGTTAAGGTTACGGGTCAGTTGTTAAGGTTACAAGTCGGTTGTGAAGGTTACACGTTGGTTGTTAAGGTTACTGGTTGGCTGTTAAGGTTATGAGTTGGTTGTTAAGGTTACGAGTTGACTGTTAAAGTTACAGGTTAGTTGTTAAGGTTACGAGTTGGCTGTTAAGATTACGGCCCCGTAACCTTAACAACTAACGCGTAATAAGTGAATTCTCATAAGCATCAACAGTAGGCAATTAAAGAGCTAAAAATAGAAAAAAAATATTATAAAAATATTTATTGTGGCTGTAGGGGTTTGAACCCCTAACTTGTCCAACCTCGCAAACTTTACCACTAGGCTAAATGGCTCAAAGTATTCATATCACTCAAAAAATATATACATATATATCCCAACGCGTAACCTTAACAACCGACGTGTAACCTTCACAACCGTCCCGTAACCTTAACAACCGACTCGTAACATTAACAACCAACCCTTAACCTTAACAACCGACCCGTAACCTTAACAATTAACACATAACTTTAACAACCAATGCGTAACCTTCAAATGTTTTTTTTGTTAAATCTTTACAAATTGCAAACCACATAAAAAACCCAAATTCTTAAGGGGGGTTTATATGAAAATATCTTCCCAACTCCAAAGCATCCTCGACTATATTATGATCCGTCAGCAGCTCCTCCATGGATTCGGTAAGCAACTCCTCTCCAAACAAAACCAGCGCAAGTGATCATTTTCCTCTCTCTCTCTCTCTACAAAAAATGCACTAGCTCTCTCTCTCTCTCACTTCGAAGCTCCAACTCATCCATGAAGAGCTCCAGAGTCCCCTATAGGAGACTCTTCCTCCTCCTCTTCGTCTTACCTTCTCTGGTCTCCTCCCTCAACTCCGATGAAACCCTCCTCCTCTCCTTCAAGTACTCCGTTCTCGATGACTTGCTGAACGTCGTCTCCAACTGGGACTACGACAACGAGTCTCCCTGCTCCTGGAATGACGTCACGTGCACCGGCTTCCCCGACAGAATCTTGACCCTCACCTCCATTTCCCGTGTCGTCGCCTCGTCGGCCTCCTCCTCCCTGGCGCCCGCCTCCTTGGCTCCCTCCCCTTTGACCTCTTCCTCCTCCCCCACCTCCGTCACCTCGACCTCTCCACCAACCTCCTCAATGGCTCCCTCCCCTCCTCTCTCCCCTCCTCCGCCCAGCTCAGGATCCTCTCTCTCGCCTCCAACGAGATCTCCGACGAGCACCCAAGACCTCCCCGTCGGCGATCTCGCCGAGCTCCAGGTGCTGAACCTCGCTGACCTCCACGTCGAGCTTCTCCGCTGGAATTGATGGAGGAAGCTCTTTCAATTCATAACAGATAAAAAGAGAGAGAGAAGGGTATTATAGTCTTCACATATTTAAATTACTTGGGTGTTGTGTTTTGGGGGCTCAGAGAATAAAAAATTTACTTTTGGGGGCAAAACACCCGTTAAAAAAGTCTTGGGGGTGGGAGACAAGTTTTCTTTCATTTTGGGGGCTGGAAGCATTTTTCCCAAAATAAAATCAACTAATAAAAATAGAGTAACTCAGAAAGTAATCAAAGATGATACATAGAGTATCAAAATATCGAGTATGCAAGAGGGTTAATGTTAAGAACCGTGAGACAGTCCCTACTTGTCACGCCCCGGGCCCGCAAGCCC
>NC_033797.1:40603495-40625288 GCF_001876935.1 Asparagus officinalis
ATGAACATTTGTCAAACTCCCAAGTTAGATAAGCAACTTGGCTTTAGAAGAAAATGCACCTAATTGAAAAGGCGTGTTATCTTATCACTCTCAGGTGGTCATGGTAGATATACAGCCTAGATTATCAATTCCGCGCAGATAAAAAAGGATTTAATTGGACTATCCTGAAAGTGTACATATTTATTTTCCATGAGCAAAATCTGCACTCCAATTTATTTTCTATTTTGAAACTAAAAGGTTAGGCTACAGTCCAAGACATAGGGGTTGAAGTGATCTATCTGATTGTTTCTGTTCATCAAAGATCAATTAGGATACAAATTTGTGTAACATCCTTTCCCTTCGCTATTCTAATTGTTTAAAAATGCTTGTATATTTACGCTGAAGGTTTATAAAGATAAATAAGATACAACTTTGTGTAACTTCCTTTTCCTTCGCTATTCTAATTATTATAATTAACGCTATTCGGTGTTTTTTGAGAGAGTATAACAGCGACAATCCTTGAGCATGTTAATGAGCACAATTTTCTATCATGTTTTTCCATGAAGTGAAACATGCTTTTAGAGCAGGTCCAGCAAGCTCCGAACTCGGCTCTGAAGGCTGACGTGGCGATGGTTGTTGCCAATCCCCCCTCCAGCAAGCTCTAAAGCCGCTCCCAAGCATACCCTCCGTTCCTACGTGGCGATGGTTTCCTTCAGAGCTCCCAAGCGCTCCACAAATTTGTGGAGCGCTTGGGAGCTCCGAACTGGGGTGAAATTTTACAACCCCCCCCCCCCCACAAAGCCCCATACCGTAACAGTTCAACGACGCGAGAGGACCGCGAAGAGGACCGCGTCGCCGAAGAGGAGGAGGTGGTCGTCGTGGCCTGTGGCCGTCGTCGCCGAAGAGGACCGCGAGCCAAAGAGGAGGAGGTGGTCGTCGTGGCCGAAGGGATTGGGGATTTTGGGATTTTGCAGATATGGGTTGAAGGAGACGGAGAGGAAGACGATGGATTGGGGATTTAATTGGGTGGGTCTGGTTATTTGAGTGAAAAGAAAAAATGTAATAAGATAAGATGAAAAAGATAATCGTTGAGATGTTGACGTTAATTGAGAGCCGTTGTTGAATTGAACGGTAAAAAAAAATGAACGGTTAGAAATAAAATACAAGAGATTTAAATATAATTAAAAGTAATGGGTAAAATATTAAAATAGAAGAGGGTTTTTTTTGATATTGTTGGAGCATGAAAAAGATAATCGTTGAGATGTTGACGTTAATTGAGAGCCGTTGTTGAATTGAACGGTAAAAAAAATGAACGTTGAGTGAAAAATTTAGCCGTTGAGATGAAAAAACTGGCATGAACAGTAAAAAATTACTCTATAAATTCTCAATTCACTCCACAAAGATTTCCACACAACTCTCAATTCTCAATTCTCAATTCTCTCGATGCTCCCAAGGCCTATTTTTATAATTTTTTATATCAAAATGCTTGAGAGCTCTTGAGAGCTTGCTGATTAGGACTCCCAACTGGGAGCTTGCTGGACTTGCTCTTACAAAGGCGACGTTCTCGTCGCGGCATGACAATTAACACATCTCAGTATCGCCGCCAGACGATATGGACTCTAGGGGTGTCTCCTACATGCTCTAGAGGTGGCTCCTACCGCATCCACACGGTGTAGCACTTAGTCTTGCATAGTACTTAGCTCCACACTTCCAGTTGGCAACTGCTCTGATACCATTTGTTACGCTCCGGCCCGCAAGCCCGTTGGGGGTGCAAGCCGTGGGACCCACCGAGTATAACGCATTGTTTGGCTCAAACCACTGCCAAAATCGACTAGCCGATGTTACACTTGAGTCTTTAGCTTTCACTATATAAACACCTCACATTTTCACTCTCCCACCGATGTGGGACTAAATTAGTGGGATGTCACACTACTGACATTCAAGACTTCACCATAAAGTTTCACTCAAATATTGATCAGATCAATCAACTGCCTAAATATGAAACAGGTGGCACTTGAAAAAAAAAATCATTTGAATGAGTATCATGCGCTAATTTTGGTTTCTGTAGCACAAAATAAGGACACAACAAGTAGGCCTTGCTGGTTAAATACGAAAATGATAGTAGGGATTGAATAGGTATTAACTTATCATTTTTAAAGCATTCTCAAATGACTTCCCACCATAAGATCCTGAATTTTGGAGAAGATCAGTGACCATATTGCATCAATCTTAATTAAGTCTTCTCGCAAGAACAAATTAGAACTAATATGCTTTTTCAGGATATATTTGAGGGAAATTTTCTTCATCTAATTGGTGGCATGACACAGGCTTCTGTCCAATGTCCACAGGTGAAAGTCTGTTGTATTAGTCACCATAAGAAAGTTGCTCATCATCTCCAGTATTCTAAGATGACGTGACTCGGTGATTGACACAACAGGTTGGAAACCTTCAAAATAGGTATCCAAATCATGTTCAATGGTTGATTTCACTGCATGTCCATGATAAACAACCCCTACTATAAAGCCTTCACTTTGCCTGTAATATCACCCCTATTGATGGTTATTGCACAGGCCGGGTGACAAGGGACAAAATCACTAGTATTGTTATCAAAGTGGACAATCTTATTCTTATGAATCTAAGCTTTGTTTTCAGTATGGTGCTAGTTTCATGACTTAGTTATCAGACAACCACGAAACTAAACTAAACACAAGGGAAACACTCATGAAAACAAGTGAGTGAAAAATATTTTCAAATAGCTGATATGACAATATCCAGAGAGGGGTTACTGGAATTACCTTCTAATTTTTGTTGAACCTAATAAACATCCAAAACTCTGAACCATAACTTCTGCTGGCAGCTGGCCATCAATTTGAGGGTAATAACTAAGAAATCTCGCAACTTAAATCCCTTCATCAAGGGGATGTAGACTAGTCTCACATCATGGCTGAATATTTTATTTCACAATTAACATGCAATCTATATAAAATCTGTATCAAATAGAGGGTGAATTCCCTGGCTGCAAGAAGCTCAAGAAATAATACAAGTATGGCGACTGATAGAATGGAGGGGGGACTGGATAAACGGTAAACAACAAACGATCAAGTATCACTCTACTTTTGTCCCTGCAAGTCAGTGGCAACTGTTTACCATATATTGACATACTCATGGTCATTCTTTTGCTTTGCATTGAAAATGGAAACCATGCTGGATACAGGTTGTGTCTGTCCTTGCATAGAACCCACTAATAGGTTACCATATATGAGACAGAAAACAAATTTAGGGGATTTTTGAAGCTGGGAAGACTCCATTATATGAACTAGACTCCTTATGAACTGACATGTTTATGGTTATATAACTCTAATTGCACCTCCTGTTACTCAAGGCGTATACTGGGGCAATGTCTCAGTGTGTCAAACTTCTATTTTTTTCCGCCAGTGCTGTCGGATTATGTCTCATATAGAATCCAATATGGAAAGTAGTCTGATAACAGTGAGCTCTTGGGTTTGTTTGAAAGGAAGGCGTGAGAGCTACAGGTAACATAGACTGGATCATAATGTTTCCTCATCTGGATGGAATGGACTTCCATGCTTATTACACCGTCTATCTCGAGTACTGGCTCCTGAGCTAAGCCTTTATTAACTCCCTCAGAAGTGATATCAGAGATCATGGTTCTTTCAAACATTGACGAGATGAGCATATGACACAGGTTTGATGTCCAAAAAAGATTAGGCTAACAGTTGCTTACCACACATGGAGAGGGATTAATGAAAAACAAGCTGCCTTACCACCTTCTATACTAGGGACTTACAGACTCATTCTGCTTGCTATAGGGGAAAGAGGTTCTTGTGCTCAAACTGATAGAGGCCGAGGTACGAGTTGAATGTGCCTTCTATCAAGCCAATTATAAGAAATTAGCATGATGAAATAGGTTAGTTTGGTTGAAAGTTTAAACTGAAAAGGATGTGGAATTAATTCGGCATAAACTTCGAGATCATTTGATATATGGTTGAATGGACTTGACTTTATGGTCTTCTCTTTCGAGTTAAATGAGCTCCAAGCCTATCAACTATTAATTGATCCAACTTGTGCACTCACAAGTCCATTGTCCTTCGAACTTGCACAGGCCAATTTCTATCCTTATAGCTTTATCTAGTGCCCATCTAAAAAAACGGTTGAGAGAACCAGCACAGAACGGCAACAAAGTGAAGATGGTTCATCTAACAGGATAATAGGTGAGTTTTTCTTTGATTTTGAAATATGCTAGTCATGATATATCAAAGTAGAAAACAAGCGAAACAGAAGTATATCAATAAGGACCATGTGACTATGCAAAAGACTTCAGGGATACAACACAAAAGCACCTCTTAATGGATTCAAAAAAGTTTAAATCTTATTTAAGATGTACTTTTTTTTGTGGGTTGGGATGGTGTGGTGGGGGAGGGAGGCATTTACTTTTCTGTCAAAGCAGCATTCAAGCTAGATTTTCCACATCCACATGTTAAGCAGCGTCCCAATTAAGCTTAGCTTTTAAGGGGCTGTTTGGTTAAAAAAATTTTCTCTTGAAAGCCTGTCAAAGTATCACTTTTTTGGCAGGCTTTAAGCAAAAACGCCTCTAAAAAAGAGGATTTTGCTTGAAAGCCTGCCAAAAAGTGGCACTTTTGACACTTTTGGCAGGCTGTCAACAGTAACTTTCCCTCAAAAACAGGGAACCAAACAGCCCCTAAGTCCTACTTTTAAAAGTCACGAGTCCCCAACTTTTGAATAAGTGGCTTATGAGCTCACCTAAGTAAGCTAGGCTGACCAAGAAATGACTATTGTACCCACACAATTTTTATAATATTTTTATCGTAAACAGTAATGGTGGGTTTAGATACCAAATCGTCTAGAAATAATCCCCCACACACCCTCATAGTTTCTTTTTGCGACTATAATTACCAAAGGGAACTACTTTATGCAAAAAATAAAAAACTGATGGTCAAATGAAATCATTTTTTCAATTGTAACCGCAGTTGTAAAATGTCTGCAAGTACAGAAATATAAATAGCTACAATTACAAATGTGATACCTTTGCAAATTTCATACGATTGCATTTCAAATTTTCCATGGACTCAAACATCCTCTAAAAGAGAAAAATCACCTTTTATAGAGAAACAGTGTAGAGATCTCAAAAACAAAAATGAAATGCAGATAATGTTGTGTAACAGGCTTGAATATGGGAGCTGTACAGTATTGCGACAATGCTTTTTTTCTTCTTTTTTATATATAACACAATGCAAATTTATTAGATAATAGTAAATAGCTCATATACCAAGTCAACCAAAGAACAAACAAGATGGTAGCAATGGATACCTTTAGCTCCTCTGGAGTCATTGTAAGAAGGGCAATGGGTTCTAATTCTTTGTTTAGCAAACGTCGACTCAATAATGGGTTAGTCTGCAGGATTTAATAGAATAAAATCAGCTTCCTTGAATCAGATAAATTTTGAATTAATTTATGAATTATATATGAAAATAAGAGAATTTACTTGTAAAAGAAATATTAAACATCTATCGCTAATAAATAGTTAAATTTAAAAAGAAAAAAAAAGGTAAAGAAAACACAATTTAATTTTGATGAGTCAGTTT
Source organism: Asparagus officinalis (assembly GCF_001876935.1). NCBI lineage: Eukaryota > Viridiplantae > Streptophyta > Magnoliopsida > Asparagales > Asparagaceae > Asparagus > Asparagus officinalis. The sequence continues at coordinate 40,609,099 of NC_033797.1, forward strand.
ACATCTATAGCTTTTTTTTTTATATTTGTTCCCTTTTGTTAATGGTATGCCCGTCCTTCCTTTATTCCTTTGTGTTATCAGAACAGGATATTATGTGTTTATACGTGTGATTGTTACATGAAACTTGAAAGTTGAAACCACCAGTGTTATAAATGTGCAAGGGGCAATGCAAGGCGCAAAGTCCCTTTACGTGCACTTGTGCGAAGTGTGATGCGATGCGCACGCCTGTGAAGCGACATGTACACAACACACATAATTCTTCAAGATAGATAATCAAACATGAAAGAACATGTTTATGAATTTTCACATAAAAATATGTTAGGATAAATAATATCTATTACCAAATCACAAAATAAGATCTTAATTCATAATGCTAACACACCCAACATAGTAGTAAAGTTCATATTTTTCCAAATCAAAAGTCAAATCAAGACTAATATCGAAGCAAAATCAAATAGTAAACGAGGATCATTTAGGATCCTCAATCGGACTACTAAAAATGTCTAGTGGATTTACTTTGCTTTTCGTGATATTGGTTATTGGGTATAAAGACCCGATAGAAATGTTAAAGGACAAAAATATACAAGGCTATGTCTTACACTAGGCCTGCGTGAAGCACCCTTGCTTGCAGGGCGCAAAAAGGCACCACCACATTATACGCGGGTTGCTTCAGCATTGCCCCACGTCGCAGGCCAGATGAGGTGTAGTGAAGCTCATACCTTTGATAACACCGGAAACCACCAGTATAGAATTATGTAAACGATCATCTCAAAATCATGTATATTTTTCCTTTTCAAATTTCTCCTCACACCTCAAAAATTGGCTCATTTCATCAGCCTTGACATTATGTACTTACTTGGAATAAGCTAGAATTATAACTAAATTTTACTCCTTAAGTTCTCCAAATATTACAGCATTTTTTCACATAATCAGCTGTTTTGCGAGCATTCCAACAATGTTCATAATATAATTATAATAATGTAATCATAACTTTGTGATTGAACTTTTCTAGCACACAATAAGATTATTAGCATTGCAATATCTTACAGAAACCTAGCAACTATGTTCTGGGCCTTCTGGCATTCATCTTTAGAGTCGCCCACCTTTTTTAACAAAGTTGGTGGTAAGAAGTAACAATTGCACACTTTCGAACTAGAGAGTATGTAACACATTGAACTGCTCGACTATTTGCTTGATCAGTACTTACTAAATAAGTAGTGTTTATATAAAGAGGACTGATACATTAGTAACATAAGCAAAGAATATTAACACATACGAACTAGAGAGTATGTCCAATTGAAATCATATAAATTTTGAATTAATTATGGAACTTTTTCCTTTTACGAATGTAAACAAATTCAAACCTTCTTAGATGCTCTATTTAACAGTACTATAAGTAGGAAAACACAATTAAGTAAACATGAAAAGTTTTAGCGCCAATCGGTGTCACTTATCTCTTTCCGTTAGACAGTAGGCACTCTCTGTTAGACAGTAGGCACTCTTATCTCAAATATGGTGCAATTGTGTTGGTCATGGAAAATTTTCTTGATCTACTGGTGGAATCCATACTGTCAGCATAAACGGTCATGTAGGTAGATCATACAGGCAGGCAATTTTCTTTTTCTCAATATCCTTTGCATTGAAAATGGTCCATACTACTAAAAAACCCAGAAACTTAACGAATAGAAACCTAATCCTTCCAGACACTTCTACATCAAAACTCTAACCTCCACAATTCTATTTCATAAGCAATGTTTCAAAAAGCTACTGCCTAGGCTCTCGCCAAGGACTAAGCAATTCCTAGGCCGTCCATCTAGGTTTTGGGAGCGCCTAGGGGAAAGGAGACTGTGGACTATACTGCTTAGGTCTTGCTCCTGATTTCTCCTGTTGCTGCCTCTACGTCCTTCAACCTACTCCGAACTCCTCCATCCGCCTTCACCAACTACGAACACCTCCTTCAACTCCTCTAACCTTTAGCAAAATCTCGTCCATCACTACATCAGCAAAAAAAGAAATCCTCCTAAGCCTAGTGCCTAGGCGTTAGGGCTAGTTTGGTACCCAGCAGTACCTAGCGCTTTTAATAACATTGATTGTTATTAAAAAAATAGAGAAAATAGGAAAACGCCTAGGCCCCCAGCCTAGGCACATAGACTCTAGGCGTCGGGTCTGCCACCTAGGCCACCTAATGCTTTCTGTAAACTTGTTCATAAGTATTCTTGCATTACTTGTGGCAGATGTGCAGCTAAATTCTTTGCTTCATGGGCCAGAATCTTGTAACTAAGAAAAATATCCAGAAAATGATTAGCAGAAATGAAAAGACTAAGAGAATAAGTGACAAAATACCAAAAGCGAGGATGAGAAATGAGTGCATCCATAAAGGGAGAGCTTCAATTGAGAATAAACTGTGAAATCTAGAGAAGATGGTAGGCATGTGCAAACAAGACATGTTTTGCATACCATGCAATCTAACAATCTCCCAAATAAGAGGTTTTTATTTGGTTGTACTATACTGTCTTGCATGCTTTGAGACATCTCATCTGTAAGAACCAACCGACAACAAAACATTCTACAAATAGATCTCATAAAACCAATCAGGAATGACAAGATAGAATGCACGGGTCTTTGCTGTTATCAGCAAAATGAATATGAGAGGATGCTAGAGGGAATAATCCTATAGTTGGCTGATAAACTTAGAAATTTTACATGTTCAATATTGATCAGCATACCTCGTGCTTGAAAGTAGGACAAAAGATTCTTCTACTAGTTGTGCATTTTCTTTTTTATTCCCAAGGCATGTACATCAGAAATCAAAAGTTTCTTCATGGAACCCTCAGGCCCCAAGAATATTATGCCCTTGAAAAATAGAATAAGTGATAATCAATTCAGCATCCTGCCTACTGCCAAGCTTGATATCACCCAAGTACCTATTTAAAGCAGGGTCATCTTCTAGTAGCCCCAGCTAACGACATAAGCACTAAGCTGACATGTTATTGGCAGAAAAAGAGTCTTGCTTGATGCATTAATCACTTTGTTTCACAAGCCAACCTTATTTTAAACTATGAGCATCTACTTCTAAGAATTCAACAAGTTTTCCTTGCTTTCAACTTAACTTTCTATTGGAATAAGGCACCCCAGCTTCAATATCACAATTCAGGATAAACACCTCATGGATATAATATTGTCCAAAATTCCAAGTATTGGATAAAGGCATAAAATATCAAAAGTCAAGTAATAACAATAAGTTCCAAACCCCAATGAGCTTTCGCAAGCGCTATAAGATATGACCCAAGGGTAAAATCTTTTTTTTTAAATCTTTGATGCGTAAGAATCAACTTCAAAGGTCTTCTGGAGATTTAGTAGGACTATTCACTGCCTCATATAATGCACAAGTGATATTTCACTTTAAACATTTCTGGATATACACTAGTTCATTTCACGATAGGAAGACGTTATGAGCTTTTTTGCCTGAATGATCAGTAAAAGACAATTAATTTACTCGCTCATCCTTTGATTTTTCAAAATAGGCAAGTTTTGCTCAGAATTTCCTAATGACACCCTTATGCATACTCTTTCGAGTTATTCAATAACCACCGTCTTTGTAACTACTGGTATAGACTTCTTTATCATGGTAAAGATCAAGTTTTTAGCTTCTCTTTGTTGTCCCATAATCTGACCTTTCCTTTCCCATAGAGGTCATGATTCAGGATCATTTTGACTCGGTTTCTGTAACAGAACCTAGCCACAAAAACTTTCCCCTGCTTGTTTGACTCCTCTTTCATGTACAACACAAACAAATTGATTTAATGCTCTTCAGCAATTTAAGACTCTTCTAGCTCCATCTACCATCAAACTCTGAAATCTGAAACTGAATGTCATACTAGGTAGAATTCATACACGGTATGTTTTATGTAGTCTTCCTAGCTTCGAGGTTACTTATTTATTTATATATACCTTTACAAATCTGACCTCCCAGACTAAAAACTATAAATTCCTTCATCAGATAGCTTACTGGGTTGTTTCTTCTACCTAACATGAATGCAGCCTTAGCCAGTCTCGTGATCTAATCTCTACTACCTAATTTTTTTTCTGTAAGATGTTGAACCTGATCTTGGAGTCCACTGTTCATGGGTATATTTGACTCTATGATTTTGCATCATGTGTCTGAGTTCCCAATTATCTGTCATTAGCAGCAATTAAAACCATTAATTTTACCAAACTTATTGATAACAACAAAAATAACACATAAATGGAATCTACCCAAAGATTCAAGATCTTACCTTTTAAGAAATAAACTAAATGAATAAAAAGCACATACTCCTTTAGAAATTAAATAAAAGGAGTACTTTAGGAAATTAGGAAATAAACTTACCATTGTATAAAGAACCGAAAATAACATAATTATTCATAGTACTCATAAGCTTAAGACACAATTACAAACTTTTGCATGAACAGAATATTGTGATCGCAACAGCTGCAGACTGTACCCAAAATTGTGAGTTACAAATATCCTACCTTGAGATTATAATCAAGCTGTCGCATCTTCTGGTTATACTTTTGAAACTCCATGCCTAGAGCTTCATATACTACCTTCTCAAGCTCAGTTATCAGTGGGATAACAGCATCTATTTTGGCACCAACCTGAAGAGTTTAATGAATTAGAAGCCGATATACATTAAAGGGAAAATTACCTAGGTTTCTACGAGACAGATGTATAAATAGAAAATGAAATGATAAGGAAAGATGCAGTGCCACCTTATAGGGAGGCTTTTCCTCTAAAATGACAGGCAGAAAGTAATGCTCAAACACTGACGCTAGAGACTTGATACTTGCATGTGAATAAGTTAATTTGCTGATATGCATCAAATTTTGCTATAAATTTCTAAAATCCAAACTGCATCAATCAGTTTGATTTGCTAGAGAGAACAAAAAGAGATAATAAGTATGGCACGTATTCATTGTTTAAATACAACTAAGGAAAGTGCATGCAGAGACAATGATAAAGTGATGGACGATGCACCTTTTAATGTCCATTACATTAGAAGGAAAACGCGAATAGCTAGAAAACTGTTAAAGCTGAAACTATTAAAATCAATTCAACTAGCCTAAGTAATTGCAACTCACTCAAAATGTTTAATTTGAGAAAATATTATGCCAAAATAGTTGCTCAGTATTTGAACATGGATAAGTAAGTGCACTTGTAAAGTAGGTAAACGGAAAAAGAAAGGTAAGGTTGCAAGAAGAATTTGATTCAGCAGTTAAACAATAGACTAGTGAGCATCAAAAAAATATGTAGCTTTCTGGTCATTTGCATTGGGAAAAAAAGAAGAAGAATTGGTTAGCATTAGAACACCTATCTTTCCCCAAATGATCAGTCCATCAGGTGAACACCTATCTTTCCCCAAATGATCAGTCGACCAGGTGATTCCAAAGAAATGCATGAGTTTGGGCATCAAAAGACTACAGAACTTACATCTGAAGCACTACCACAAGGTCCAGTACGTCGTGCACTGATTTTGCCAGTTACCCGGGTAATAGAAGACACAATATGACTCCTATGCCTATCATCCATCTGCACAGCACCCTTTGTTGAACTCCATGCTAATTGAATTCCTTGAAGAAGCTTCTCTAACCACTTATCACGATGTGCATTGCCAGTCAGTACTTTGGATTTTGATAAAATTACATGGTACATTGAAACATCTCCTCTGCAACTAGAATATACTTTTTCCAGCCTGTCAAATTGTGTCGTTGGCCCAAGTCTTGATACATCAATCTGATGCATTCTACCCCTCGCAAGGCTCCTCTTGGTTGTCAAATAATCATTCTTCTTGGCAGAAGAATTTTTAAGTTCAATGTCAGGAAGTTTACCTATTCGCTCTTGGGTTTTCTTAACAAGCACATCTATTTCATATTGCAGCGCATCGTTGCAATCTTTTTCTGTTAAATTCCACATACTTTTCTGGACATAATCATAGACTTTTTGCACAATAAATCCAGGATGTTCTAAACGTTCAGGTAATTGCTTGTCCAAAGGAATGAAGTGAATGACACACTTGTGCATTACAGATTCAGCTGGAACTTCATCCCGATGACAGCTATAAAATAGCTCCCTCGTATCTCTTGCTTCCCAGTTCCCACCCCCTTTTCTCACAGCTTCTTCCGGACGATAAAACCACTGCCCAGTGACCATCACTTTACCATGAAAATCCTCTGTTATCTCCTGTAGCCACAAAGCCAATGTTTAGGTGCATCTGGAAAACAAGATGCAGAGAGTAAAGCATAACCAAAGCATGTCTTAAATATCTGGGATATAGCTAATAGATCCTTTTATAAGACTTGCAGCGAAACGATATGGTTTCAATATCCATCACACTTTTTGGCAATTTTACGACGATATATCTCTATATGTTGGCTGATATGTCCTTTTAGATGACTTCTCACAAAACAATATTGTTTTGCAAAATTTCTTTAATATTTTTTAGCAAAAAATTCGGCCTTTTAAATTTTTAGTAAAATTCTAGTAGGCTCTTTTCTCCAAGTAAGTTTCTACAATTGGTTAGTGATCCTAGACATATATTATTTACATTTTTTATATGATTAGATTTCACTAAGTATATTTAGATTACATTTTAGGACATTATATTATATATATTCACATGATGTGATATGACATTATATAAGATACTCACGTGTATTATATACATTTTTTGTAATACGACATATCCCCGATATCTGTGTTGGTAGTGATTTTGGCCATCCAATATTTCCCTAACATTCGATATTTAAAACCATGCAAAAGCATAGTCCCTCATATGGAATACTGAAGGATAAGAGACCATAAGTGACATGGACATGGGATAAACAATCTCAAGATAAAATATCAAACGCGTATATGTGCATATTCATGTGTATGTATTAGTGTACTCAATTTTCACGTGAATTTAAATAATTTATACAATAAGAAAAGTTAGATATAGAGAATATTATAATGTGTGCTTTTATATAAGTTAATAGTTATCATGTAAACGTTAAAAAAGTGAAGTATGAGCACTGAAGCTAGTTTCCTTATTTTTGGAATAAGGTGTGGTGTCGATATCAAAGAAAACAATCTTTTGGATACTGGTGCCCAACCCAGCATATAGTGACCAGTAACTATGAACCAAATCAAGATTTACTGTAATTTAAGATTGAGATGATATCCGGTATTTCAATCAATTTCATATATAAGTTGAAAAAAAATGCCTGAATAAGTGTTTGCATCTGATTTGATACGAAATGGTATTCCAAAATGTTATCTATTAATCCTTGTATCCGTTTAAAGATCTGAAAGGAATTTTTACTTTCCTGCTTAAGTCTCAATCTTTTCCCCACCACGACTTGCTCTACTAAAGAGCCTGTAGCATTACCAGACTCCATTAACTTCACGGCACAAAAACACAATTTATCACATTCCATAAAAGATAACCTTGACATAATAATTCTATCAGACACGGTTGTCATATTCCTTGACATTTTGTAGCGAAATCAGCGAGCACAAAGAGCTTGCTGAAAGAAACAGGAAAAAGAACTTAGCTACATATATAGAAAGATGGGATTTTATGATATTGGTCCCCGAAAAGATATCTAACTTCAAATAGGTCATACATATATAGAAAGATAGGATTTTATGATATTGGTCCGTAAAAGATGTCTAACTCGAAACAGGCCCCCCAAAAGACGGAATCATAAAATATGTCCTTCAAGTGACTTAAGTTATACCCATGCATGTTAGTTTTTTCTTAAAATCTAATTAACTTTCAAATGGAATGAACCCCTACCCAGATTAACGCCCTTCCTCCCTTTCTTCCTGGCATCCTTTCATCCGTCTCCATGCCATAAATCCCAAAATAACCAAATCCCACCCTAGCAACTCCTAACAACCCATAAACTCCTAGCAACCTGAAACCTACGCAAAGACTGTTGTAGACTCCCCATACAGAGCATAAGAGCATACGGTGAAGCTTTGATGATTGTTTGTAAGCTGTATCTTAAAATAACATATTTTAAGTTGAAGAAACCTATTTAAAAGATTTAGATAACGTAGATTTTATTTTTTGAGATGTAATTCAAATTCAACATCTTTTTGAAGAAGACCAATAGCAAAAAAAACAAAAAACAAAATGGTAACAAGGTAGTTATGTTGAGTCCTGATTATCACGACACCCCCTCTTCCCTCTTCCCTATTAACCGCTTAAGCCTTTAATTCCAATTTCCTATTAGACCAACTCACGCCGACACATCCCATTCATCCACCTTGCCGTAAATTACCACAAATTGTCCTGATCTAGCTCACACGATACTTCACAAAGAAAACTTCAGGCAAGAAATTTCGTTACCCAACACAATAAAGTGAGAAACACCCATTAGTTTACGAAAACAACTAGTCCTATTTCTAAATAAAAATCGAGAAATAAACAATTCAAGCAACAAAGAAGCCGCATTGTCAACACAAACAAACAGAGGATTTTCTCAAAAAAAACAAACAAACAGAGGAATCAAAACTCACCTTAATAATCCCAACATACGGCTTCTGCTCTTCCCCTGGGTAGAATAGCACCGTATCATCCTGCAAAAAAAGAAAAACCCTAAACCCTAAAAAGGAGAAACAAAACCCTAATCAAACAAAAAAACCCTGGCAAAGCCCTTACCAGCTCGTACGAATTCCCACCGTACTCAAACGAAGGGTAATGCTTCTTCTTCCCCTTGAAATCGACCTTAATCAGGCTGCCCGAGGGTTTAGCCTCGTCGTCAAGGTCAGCCATTTCCTCATCTCTCTGCTTCTTCAATGCCTGCTGCTGCAGCCGATTCTTTGGGGTTTCTTGCTCTTCGTCGTCGCTGATGTAGACTCGTCGCCTCTTCATCAAGGACTGAGATTTGACGGGAGAAAATGAGAAGGTCATTTTGAATAAATCGAGCAATGTTTCCTTTTTTTTTTTGGCGTACGGGAGAGAGAACGCTATAGTTGTTTAGTTTTGAGGGTTTTGTGCAGGAAGAGAGAGAAGGCGGTTTGGTTTCTTTGAGGAAATTCCTATAAATACATACATATTTGATATTTGATATTTGATTTACTCATTGTTGAGGGTGGCAGCGGTTAGACTTCAGCAGCTTCAGTTACGGGATGCGGGCGGTTTTATGCGAAGTGGGCCCGGGACAGAGATTCTCTCGTGTGAAAAGACCGTGAAAAAAGATTCAACATAGTTTTCAGTTCAAACTCTATTAAGCCCCTATGGTTTCATCTGCGAATCTATTAAACCCCCGTGGTTTTTTTCGACTCTATTAAACCCCCGTGGTTTCATCTGCGAATCTATTAAGTCCCTGTGGTTTTTTTCGACTCTATTAAGCCCCCGTGGTTTCATCTGCGAATCTATTAAGTCCCATTTGAAATTCAAAGCACGGGGCTTAATAGATTCGCAGATGAAACCACAGGGGCTTAATAGAGTCAAAAAAAAAAGAATGAGGGCTTAATAGATTTGCAGATGAAACCACATGGGCTTAATTGAGCCCAAAAAAACCACGGGGGCTTAATAGATTCGCAGATGAAACCACGGGGGCTTAATAGAGTCGAAAAAAACCACGGGGGCTTAATAGATTCGTAGATGAAACCATAGGGGCTTAAAAGAGTTTGAGTTCCATAGTTTTTGGGTCCACGCGGTAAGTGCATTAAAAAATATTTTTAACATCTTAACAATCAATATTGATATGAATAAATTTTTAGAAAATTATTGTCAACAGTAATATATGATACCTTACTATTAGGGCCTGTTTGTTTCGCAAAAAAAGACCGAAAGTGGGGGAAAAGAAGGTGAATTTTGATGTTTTCCTCCACTTTCAGAGGTTTGGTTCGTCAAAGCTATAACCGAAAGTGGGGGAGAAAATGAGTTGTCACCATATTATTGGTTGATGTGAGTAATTTTTGATGTTTTCCTTCACTTTCCTTGTTTAGGTTTTTTTCTTGTGTTTGGTTCATTCCTAAAAGTGGGGGAAAATAGATGAGATGAGATGAGTTGTCATTATATTATTGGATGATGTGACACATACTTAGGAAAATCAATTTCCTTGTTTTTTTGGAGGAAAGTGATGGAAGGAAATTTTAATGAGATGTGATGAGTTGTCACCATATTATTGGATGATGTGGGTAATTTTTAAAGATGATAGAAAATAAAGAAAAGTGGGGGAAAGTGAGTTAGATGAGTTGATTGATGTGACTCATTTCTTGTATTTTGTTTATTTTTAAAAGTATGAAATGAGATGTGATGGGATGAGTTGTCACAATATTATTGGAGGAAAATAGAGAAAGTAAAGGAAAGTGGGTTTTGGAAAGTGAGGGAAAGTGAAAAAGTGAAGGAAAGTGAGTTTTGGATTACGGGGGAAACGAAACAAACAGCCCCTTAGAAAATTGTGGGGGAGAGAGCGACTTACCAAGCAGTAGACAATAGATAGCTAGTTTGTTATTTGATCTTTTCAATTTTGTTATCCTAATTAGTTTCAATATACAATAACTTGTCGTGGACAAGTGTTAAATTTTTTTAAATCTTGACATGCACAATGGTAGAACCAAAGGTGTGGTTTTATCCTCCACAGGTGACTCGGTTAGTTGAGAGGTTACAATATGATTTCTACGATCTTCAATTCGAATTCGGGAGAGTTATTTTAAAAAAAGTTGGAATTATTCAGCAAAACCGATCCTTTTCTTCTGAAAAGGGTCGGTTTTGCTGCACGAGAAATTTTTTGAAATATACGGGACTACTAATCCCGTGTATTTCGACCCAGCTCTGAATTGCACGGGACTAGAAGTCTCGTGCAATGCATTGCTTTACGCGTGGCCCCCTCCTTTCCTCATTTGCTTCACCCGTGACTCCCTCAAACCCCTACCTCATTTGCTTCACCCGTCAATCCCTTAACCCATACCCTCTCTCTTGACCCATCTTGACCCCTCCGCTCTCTCGTCCCTGTCTCGACGCTGCTGACCCCCGTCGTCGACCCCCGTCGCCGACCCCCGCCACCGACCAAGCAAGCTCCGTCCAAACAAGATCCGACCAAGCAAGCTCCGGCCAAGGTAATGTTGTTGTTTTTTTGTTGTTAATTTTGTTTAGCTATGAAATTTTCAGAATGAAGTTGACATTTGGGATTATGGTTGAACCATGAGTATTGTGGCTTGTGATTAGAGTTTTTTGCTTTTCAATTGAGATGTGGGAATAAGGATTTAGTTGACATTTAGGATTAGGGCTTTAGTTGAGATTTGTGATTAGGGTTTTTTACTTCTCAGTTGAGATTTGGGATTAGGGTTTAGTTGAGATTTGGGATTAGGGTTTAACCATGATTAGGGTTTAGACATGAATAATGTGATTTGGGATTAGGGTTTTTAGCCATTATTTGTTTTGTAGTTGAGATTATGGTTTTAAATTTGACTTTAAATTAAGATTAATATTTCCATTTATAATAGATTATATACATATGATGGACTGTTGATTTTTAGTTTCGATGGCAAACTCTATACCCATTATTTGCTTCTTCAATGGGAGCCTCGGCGTCGGATTGAATAGTATGCCTATGTATGAGGGAGGTTCTAGGAAAATGTTCATGCTATCTAAGTCATTCAATTTTGCTGGAATGATGAATGAAATACACAGAGTTATGAAAATTAATAAAGCAGAGTATGCAATTAAAGTGTTCTTCAATTGTCCGATAAATGAGAGTAGAACTATTGCTGTAGCGATTACCGACGATGAGGAATTGAATGACATGAAACAATTAGTGGGGAAACAAGTGTCAATTGAGTTGTTCATTGAGAAGTATTCGATTCAAGAATTTGCCCAAGTTTCACGATCTCAAGGAGAGTTTTCTCGGATGCTTGACTTAGACAATGAGTTGAGTGGTTTTATGACATTTCCAAGTCAAAAGTCGTGGTTTTAACTACAATATATTTAAGTGGGCATTCTCTTAGTGGGACGTCAAGTACTATATTTAACGACGCTTCGGGCTATGTTACGGGTGATCTACCGGCCGGATCAATTGTAGAAGAAGAAGCAAATGATGACTCAGAAGATATTGAAGAAGAAGGCGTGTAAATTGATAGCATGCATGTGGAAGTTGGAATCAATGATGATTCTCATTGGATGGAACAATTTAATGTTAACAATGATTATGTGGAAGCTGAAGATCCGTTGCCCGACGAGTTTCATAATGAAGATTGGATAAATACTTCGCAAGCTGAATTTGTTGATGTTGGTCCAAATTTTCAACGGTCTGAGGATTTCACTTTTAAAAAAGGGGACCTATTCGAGAGTAAGGAAGCATTAATCTTTGCGGTCCAAGAATGGTCTATCAAAAATCGGGTCAAATTCAAGCCTGTAAAAACTAATGCAACCCATTACTATATAAAATGTTATTTCAACGAGAAGAATGAAGTAGAGAATGTAAATGAGCAAGATGAGAGAAACATGAAATGTCCTTGGTTACTAAATGTAGCTGTGAGGAAATCATCAAATGGGAAATTTGTAATATCTAGATATTGCAGGCTTCATACACGTTGCAATCCGTCAGTGGATGTCGATTATTATTCTGCATCTTCCTCTTATATATATAAGCTAATTATGCCTGAAGTTAGAGCTGAACTTGATCTAAATGCAAATCAGATATTTCAAAGGGTGTATGATATGCGGGGAATTAAGATATCTAAATATAAGGCATATGATGCAAGGAGAAAAGCGTTGTCTAAAATATTTGGAGATTGAGAAAAATCTTATGAATTACTTCCACAGTATCTTGAAGCTATCAAGCGAAATAATTCGGATACTGAATATGAAATATTGTCTGAAGAGATTTCACCAGGGATAGAGAGGTTCACTCGAGTATTTTGGGCATTTGGTCCTGCTATTAAGAGCTTCACTTTTTGTCGTCCGTTATTGAGCATTGACGGTACACATCTATATGGAAAGTACAAAAGCGTGCTTCTTGTGGCGACCGATGTAGATGCAAATAGCGGTTTATTTCCTCTAGCATTTGCAGTTATGGAGGTAGATGATACTTCTAGTTAGAAGTGGTTCTTTGAACTTATATACAAGTGGATTCCTCGTGTCCGTGCGCCTAGATTAATTACTTTCATCTTGGATAGGATGAAAGGAATTATAAGGGCATTACTCACCATTGGCATCTAGAGGATGAGCGCATAATAGCAGCTGTAGGATGGGTCGGCTTCTTGACATGTTTAAAGCTTCGTTGGATGAGGCTCGATTGGCCCCTACTCACCGCTTTGATAGATAGGTGGAGGCCGGAGACTAACACTTTCCACTTCCGAATGTGAGAGTCTACTATTACGCTACAGGATGTAGCTATGATACTTGGTCTTCGCATAGATGGTCCTTGTGTTACCGGTAGTGATAGATATTTTTGGCGAGACAAGTATGAGGAGTTGTTAGGTGTAGCTCCAGAGTCAATGCCTGGAGGAAATATTAAATTGAAGTGGCTAAAATAGACCTTCTCGGTGTCGTTGCCTTTTGATGCGCAACCAATAATGATTGAGCGACATGCATGTGCATACATTATGCACATGATCGGTTCAATATTATTTCCAGATTCGAGTAAAGATAAAGTGCATGCCAGGTATCATTTTTATCAGTATTAACAATTATGCCTATTGAATTAGATTATTTTGATAACTTAAAATGTTGTGAAAATGCTAGGTGGCTACCACTTATCGGGGACTTGGACACGTGTGGTGCATTATCGTGGGGTAGTGCGGTTTTGGCGTATCTATATAGAAAGATGTCCAAAGTTGCATTCATGAAAAATAGTGACTTTAAAGGGTGTCTCAGCTTACTCCAAGTATGGGCATGGGAGAGACTGTATTTGAAACCGAGACTATGCGTAAATTTATAATTAGACGGACAAATTCCACTAGGATACAGGTATTATATTTTTTAACATAGTAAATATAATTGTAGTTATTATTGTGGTACTAAATTTTGAAAATAACACAGATGGAATGTCCAAAAATGTTATGACGAGACCCCGGCTAGACAATTAGATTTCTACCGAAATGAGCTTGATCGCATGAAGATTTTTTAGGTATCATTTCTATAAAAATGAGTTCTTTCTTCTATATATCAACTTTTATTTTAATGATATGCAACAATTATATGTAATACTCTATAGATGGAATGAGAGCCTTACACCCAATTCCTCAATCATCTACCCCCGATATGCACAGAATACCCAGTTATATGGAGAGCCAAAGTTCCTCTAATATGTTTAGAGATAGTAGAAATGCATGTACCGAACTGCGTGCTTTGACAATTTGGTCTTGCACAATATGTTCCGGAATTTGTTGAAAAAATAGAGTGGAAGGCGAAGAAAGAAGGCCAACAAAAGGACTGGGCAGCTGTGCATCAAAATTATATACACAGATAGAATGATAGATATTTTTTCATTATTGAGCAAATTGAGCCAACTCCCCAGGAATCAGATTACTTCACTTGGTATTGGGGGATAACCAGAAGATGGATACTCCATGCGACCACATCCCCGGTTGAGTTGTAAAGAGGATATGTGCCTCGGGGTATAGATGAGAGAGAATTAGTAAGTATTTTTGAATTTATTTTAAGTTCAATTTTATTAGTATTTTTCAATATTGCTAAATTGTGTTTTTTAAAAAAATTGTAGGTATCAGCAATAGATGATGTTCAAACCATTGCAAATCGTGGCTTGGAATTAGCTCCAGCAGGTAATATAGAATTAAATATGGAATTTACATATTGTAATTTGAATTTTAAAGTAATTTTTGCATTTTAGATTTTTTGAATTATCTCTCGCAGGTACATATCCCGAAGTACAGAAACATGCATCAATATATCAGTCGATAGTGCAGAGGCTTCATCAAGCCTTACATCGAACTCATGAAGACCTTCATGATGGAAGAGAGGTAGCGCAATTAGTATACACCCATCAACCACGACAAAGATGAGGACGACACAGAAATGACAATGAAGCTGGGCCTTCCCAACGTGTTGACGATGGAGCTAGACTGTCACAACCACAAACACAACCGGATCATGAACTCATCGAAGGTCGGGATGGAGGAGGCCGAAGACAAATGAGGAGGAGAAGAGTTCTTGGATGTATGTAATCTAATCGTTATTGTTATGTAAATTACAATCCTATTTTGATATGTACATTACAAACATATTTCGGGACAATAGATGGTTTTTGGATTTGTAGCCGAGACTATGGTGTGACTTATTGGATTCGTAAGTGGGTTTGTGGCGTAATTTGTTGGATTTGTGGTGTGTTTTATAATTTTTTGATTTGATATATGCGTTTATACAGGGAATTGACATGAAATGCAATAGTGTAATTTATGATTGTTGCATTTGAGGAATCTATTGTTGGATTTGATATATTTGTAGTTATATACTAAGGCATTTGTTGGATTTGATATATGCATTTGAAATATGAGTTTGTATAGGGCATTGCAACAACGCAACCGAAATACATGCACACAGAAAATGCACGGGACTACTAGTCCCGTCCATTACAATGTGGCCAGGAAGTGCACGGGACTAGCAGTCTCGTGCACTAGTTTTTTGTGAAGTTGGAGCTCTCTGCTCAAGAGCTCAAAAGTCGGGATTTGCTAGTCCCATGTCTTGAGCAGAGGCAATTGCCAGGAAGTGCACGAGACTAGCAGTCTCGTGTTTTGAGCAGGGGCAAAGCAATGCATTGCACGGGACTGCTAGTCCCGTGCAATTCAGAGCTGGGTCGAAATACACAGGACTAGTAGTCTCGTGTATTTCGTAAAATTTCTCGTGCAGCAAAACCGACCCTTTTCAGAAGAAAATGGTTGGTTTTGCTGAATAATTTCAAATGTGGTCGGTTTTGCTATATAAAATAGCAAAAAGGTTGATTTTAAAAATTTGTCCTAAAAAGTTTTCTCAATTGAATTCGGAATGGAATCAAATGGTTTGTTCACGTACATACTCAATTTGAATCACATAATTATATCTTACTACAATAAATGTAATAATTAACCTTTGAATAATATGGGAGTTATGAAAGGTTTTCTCAACTGAATTCAGAATGACAAAGTGATATGAAACCATAGTCTCATTTATTTTATGGGTGATTGAAATGTCATGATAGATTGAAATGTTTCCAAC
>NC_033797.1:40625310-40643757 GCF_001876935.1 Asparagus officinalis
AAAGTGATATTAAAACCATTTTCTTGTCACTTAATGAAAAATTGAAATACTTGCTAATATGGTCTCAATCCATGGAGATTCGACAATTTGTCGAGCCTAGGCGAGCTCCACATAGACTCTTAGGAGGAGTTTGGTTAATGTTCTTCAATGATTTGATTTTCATACCAGCATAGTTAGTGTCCACGAGCAGAAGGCAGAAGAATATTATGGATTATAAACATACTGGAGATGGATCGAAACAGAAAACTTCATGGGATATATTTTAGTTTTTAATGGATGTGTTGAATTTGCATTCTAATTTTTTATTATCTAAAACCCTATGATGGTTTTAGATTGTATTAGTTTGATATATAGTTCTTTTACGTATGTTTCAAGTTCTTGAAGGTTTAATGTAATTTACCCTTTTGGATATATACGATCTTGATGGATATTTAGGAAAATTCAGTTTTTTTGTTGTATTAATGGTTTTGAAGTTACGTCAGTGTGACATTCCAATTCATTTCTTAGAATTTAGTAATTTACCTTGTCACAAGCCTAACAAGCCTATGTATCAACTAACTTTTGAATCATACACATGAAATGATATTGGAGATTGTTGAATATATAT
This sequence comes from Asparagus officinalis, assembly GCF_001876935.1. Taxonomy (NCBI): domain Eukaryota; kingdom Viridiplantae; phylum Streptophyta; class Magnoliopsida; order Asparagales; family Asparagaceae; genus Asparagus; species Asparagus officinalis. Next base: position 40,625,918 of record NC_033797.1, read on the forward strand.
ATTGGTTTTATGCTCATGACATGAGAAATTTGTGTTTTCAGATGAGTTAAAGTTTGGTCATCTGAGGAAAAGAGCTCTATTGCATTGAGAGTTTTCTTCTACTTTTGGAGCTATTAAACTTTATTTCATTTGATCCAAGTATATGATTTCTCATTGGTCTTTAAATTGAGTATACATTTGTCTTTTGTTGGATAATTGGAGCATGTTAATTAGATATCTATTTCTAATTGATCATATTTTTTTGTGTCCAGTTGTAAATCTTTTGAAGCTACATTTCTTTTCTTGATGCCGCCACAATGTGAAGGATGGGTCCTCGAGAGTCATGCTTACATCTATAATTTTAGCCTTTGTCAAAACACACATACTATATCTCAACCTCTAATCTTGATATGATAGTTGATTGATGTAAGTACAACAAGTAAAATTAAAGGGTTATTTGCATATATACCCCTTAAATCATGGGTAGCTACAAAAATACCCTCCAAATCTCAATATTTGCAAAACTACTCCTTAAGTCATCAATTTTTTTTTTTTTTGGGGGGGGGGAGGGAATTTATCTTCAAAGCAATTAAACATCCGCTTTGATAAGTTAATTTGTAATTGCAATGTAAAAGCTATCAACAAAATAGTCAAATTTAGCAACAAGTAGATCATTTGTTGATCGTATGAGTATTTTTCCACAAAGTTGATGATTTGAGGGTTAATTTTATAAATGCTAAGATTTAGGGGTATTTTTTTTACAAATACCCATGATTTAAGATGTATAAATGCAAATAACCAAATTAAGTTACTTATCTCAATTTTTATTTTATTTGTTTGGTTTATATGCAATTTTAAAGATATTCAGTTAAATATAACATTGTACTAAAAGAATAACTCTCTAAGAGATAAAATAAACTTCTCCACTAATCCTTTTCTAATTATTGCAATGCACCCACTAATATTAGAGATAAATACTAAAGAATCATACAACAAAACTTTTCTAAATGAAGAGTTAGAAAGCATGAAAAGGTTCAAATAGATCTCAGTGCATAAAACAATTATTACTCTCTATAAGCAATGTCATTGTAGTTAAGAGGTAGTGTGAGAAATTAATAGGTTAATGGGCTATAAATTATTGTTGGATTTAATTTTATATATTCTGTTTACTATATTAACATTATAAATAGCATTGATTATATAATTTAATAATTGCCTTTTTCTAGATTTAATTCTATCTTTTCATATTCTTACATTCTCCTTCATTAGAAACAGTGATTTGCTTTTTTTTATTTTTTTATTAAATCTTGCACTCAATGTTTTAAACTTATTACATAAAAAACATTGAATATAAATCAAGTATGTCCAATTTTTAAACATTTCTTACATAATTAATTTTAGTTATTTTCTTACATAATCAAACATAATAAACATAGAATTTTTTTTTACCTTTTTTTGTAAGTTTTTGCTTTTTTTGTCTATTAAACCTTATAATCAATGTTAAACTTATTAGACAAGAAAACTTAAAACATATAACATATACGTCCATGTGCAACGCACGTGTACTATACTAGTTTATTTTACATGTGTGTTGAACTTACATTTGTTTAATTTTGTAGGTACTGTATTCATTGTTTAATTTATATATTTTTCTTTACAGAATATCAGTGCTAGTTCCTATTACAATTTTGATAAAATCAACACCTTCCGTTACTCTAGAGTATTAATCTATAAAAGGTAAATTGATACTTCCAGAGCCGTATCCTATTTTTTGTAAACTGTATTCATAATTTCATACTATTATAATTTCTTTCTTATACATATGCATGTTTCTTTGTAATCCAATTTGACAATATTTCAATGGACCTCGAGGAATTGCATTTTTTTATTATTCTAATTATTCTTTTTTTGTAGATATGTTTTATTTTTTAGATAAGACTTTGCTTTTTTCTTAATGTTCTAATTACTCCTTCTTCTTTTATTTTCCTGCGGATTTATCTTATTTTTTATATATAATAATTTGCTTTTTTTGAATATTCTAATTCCTTCATTTTATAGATTTTTTTAAATGACAATTTGATTTTTTTGAATATTCTAATTATTACTTCTTTGCATATTTATTTTATTTTTTGTAGATAACATTTTTCTTATTTTAATATCCTTATCATTCCTTTTTTGGAAATTTATTTTAGTTTTGCAGATAATAATTTGTTCCCTAAAAATTCTAATTATCCCTTATTTTTTGCTTATTTATCTTAATTTTTTGTAGATAACTATTTGGTTTTTTTAAATATTCTAATTACTCCCTGTTTTATGATTTAATTTTTTTTGTAGCTAATAATTTCATTATTTCTAAATACCCTAATTATTCCTTTTCTTGCAGATTTATTATGTTTTTTGTTGATAACAATTTGCTTTTTTAAATATTTAATTATTTCATTTTTACATATTTATTTCATTTTTGTAGATAATTGTTGATTTTTGGAATCACACAGTTAAATAAAAGTAGATTAGGTTGACGGGGGTCCTCTAACTCTCTGAATGTATGGTCCTTGGACAAGATGTATTTTCCTGCACAAGTAATAAAACGTAAGAGGGCAGGGTGTGATTTCCTGGTTGTTCCTCCAATGATGAACTCAGTGGGTGGCTTATGTGGAGATGTAAAAAGAACTGTAGTAGTTCTTAAGTTCAGAAATATTGGAAAAAGCTTACCCTGTAATTGAAAATAGTATCTCCTTTTATAGTCGTGGAAGGAGGGTAGGATGGTAACTTCGGCCGGGCATAGGCTGGCGGCCAAGTCAGCTTCAACTTTACAAGTGTCAGTCGATGAGTGGAGAAGATGTCACTTTGGTGTTTAATGCGAAGTAACATGGGGTGTGCGATGCCGACGTGGTCCAATGTGTCATAAATACTATTAGAGGCAAATGAATGATAGCACCCATAATGCATTTAATGACATTTATGGTGAGGTGATTGGTCATCAGTGCACATGAGGAGCTCGAGGCATTTTGTCACCTTTTTACTCGTCTGGTGGTCGAGAAGTACCTCCTTTTGAGTCGCTCTCACAAGGTGTTGTCCGATTAGTCGGTCGAGTGGAATGGTTAAGTAGTTGACTCAGCTGGGGGCGACACGTAACGCCTTTCGGGTCGTCGACATGTGACGCCTTTCGAGTTTTTTTCGCAAGATGTCGTTGTGTTGAGTGGACTGAGTTGAGCCTCTAGTTGTCTTAAGGTGCTGTCTTGATTATGCATAATGTTGGACACTTATCTGCTATTGATTAGAGATTATTTTCATCACTAAAACAGCTATAACAATAATAATTTGTTTCTCTTCGAGAGCTTCCTCTATTCAAAAACAAATATTTCCAGAATAATTTATATAAAATTAATATATGTATATTTTATGTATAATTTTATACATAAAAAGATATATTTTATATTATATACAGTTAACTTAGAACTAGATTCCAAAAATGCTTAATAGTACATAGGTAAATAATAATTTTTTAGTTATTTTGTTAAAATTTAATTTACTAGATAACGATTTTTTTTTCACATACATGAATTATATTCAAAATTTAAACAATAATTTTGAATACAAATAAAGATAAAGTATCATTTTTTTTATGAATATAGTAAAACTTTAAATATACCAAAATATTATTTGGAATTTCATTGTCTTAACAAAAATCAAGTATGTTTTACTTTTCAACATAAAAAAGGAAATAATGATTTAGGTAAATTTGGAATTGATAGATAAATTATTAGTAGTATGATCACATACTTTTTCTCTTAAATTAGAATTCAAAATTTTGATTTGAATTTTAAAAACCACATGATATAGGTTCTTTGAAATAAAGATATTTATTCTATCACCAATCTTTGTGTTGGAAAAAAATATTGTAATTTTAAATTTAAAAAAATAAAACAGGAATAATTAAAAAGGTATTTTTATTTTTTGGTAAATTAAGTTTTGTAGTCTAATTATATATTCATTGACATTTAGATTTGCTTTTCAAATACATTTATGAAATTAAATACCATATATTTAGGAAATAATTTTTTACAAAAATATAAGATATGTATAAAATTAACAAGATTTGATTTTAAATTTTACTCGCAAAATCTTAACTTGAGAAAAAATAAATCTAAAAAATGTGATTTTAATTTAAAAGTCATAATTGATAACTGAAAATTTATGTAAGTTAAGATTTTATATAAGTTCTGATCCTTTTTGTTAACAAAATATATATTAAGTAAAAGTAATTATACTTTCAGATTAATAAATATATCAACAATAATACTATATAACAACGGGAGACGTGGTTAACATTTTTTTACAGAAACTCAATTATTTTTTAGGATTTCAGTAAAACTTCTTAGGTATGTAGAATTTGTTTAATTTACTCTAAATTATTTGATTATTTGATCATTTACATAATTATAAACATGTATTTTGTATCATATATCTTTTACAGCAACTTAGTTATTTTTGAGGATTTTAGTAAAACTTCGTAGGTATATTTTATTAATTGTAAAGACGGCATGAATAATACTTTTTAAATATTAAATTAAACTATCTTATATCTTAATTACATTCAAGTTGTATTTAAATATATTTTAATTATCTTTGTTTTATTTATTTCATATGAAAAATTAGTTTAAATGATCTTAATTTTAATTATACATTATATGATTTTTTTTCAATATCATGATTTTCTGGTAGGGACATGTTTTTTTAACCTCAATTGGGGGGTGGGGGGTCATGCGCTTTGAAGAGGGGTTGAGTCAGTAAATCTTATAAATTATATTTGGATACAAGTGATAGACACACGACGAAATATAGGTAAATTGCGATAAGATCGTTCTTAGTACGGGCTAAAAGATTAATAGTAATAGATAGTATTAGTGAAAGAAGTTGTAGATTTGTGTATTTTCAGATGGGTGGATACAATTACATAGGAGTGTATTTTAGGCTGATGTATTTTCACATGGATTGATAAATAATACAGGATAATATTTTTGCCAAAGAAAATTATGGTCTAAACTTTTACGAGTGTTCTTTAAAAAACGTTGAAAGTTGCATTTTGATTTTTGCAAGAGAAAAAGTTTAGGCCACACATCACATACCTTGGCAGAGAAATATGAAGAAGCCCCCCACCTTGATGAAGACATTGAATGGAGAGAGAGAGAGATATCAGTCTGAATGTGACCTATTCATATAGAAACTCTAACGAGGAAAGAAATTAAAAACACTTATTTTAGTAAGGAAATAAATTAAAAAATGTACTTGGTCTGAATATGGTCTATTCATATAGAAACTCCAATAAGGAAAGAAATTAAAAGGGAAAAATGTGTCAATGCCAAAAAAAAGTGATTGTGACTAGCCTCCCTTATTATTTTTTGTGTGAGGAAGCCCCCAATACATAGAATAGTTGTGTTTGAGCCCCTATTTATTTTTCCAACTCAGCACAGAGACAAATATTTACAAAAACCCAAAACTGCTCTTAACTCATCCCCAAAAGAATAAAGACTCCAAAGAGAAGCAGAGAAAGAGAGAAAGGAAGAGGTCCGAAGAGAAGCGGGTGCTGCTCGTCGAGGGAGGAGAGGCTATAGGTGGATGAGCGGAGGTGGGTGAGCGGAGGAAGGAGGAGGGTGTGTGGGTGAGTTTGGGTTCTTGGGTTTCCATTAGTGGAGGAAGGGAGAGAGGATCATTGCATCTATAGAGAGAGAGAGAGAGAGAGAGAGAGAGGGCGAGATTGATTGAGGAAGAAGAAGAGAGAGGCGAGAGTCCCAACGGGCGTCTTTTAAACAGGGGCACGTTGTAATTTTTTTAACCCTCTCCTTCTCTTATTCTCCTTCTCTTATTCTCCATTTCCCCCTTTTCTACTTTTCTAATGCTGTAAATATTCAAGACCTTTGTGTACTGTAATTTGAAACCTGATCATTCCTTCTTGGGTAATTGTCAGATTTTGAAATTAGATTGTTAGAATTTTGATTCTTCACATTCTATTATGTGACATTGATAGCAATTTAAATTTAAATTTTAAAATTAACTATTTTGGTAGTTTTAAGACATAACTACATTGGGTAATTATGAACTCCTTGATGGTGGAAGTTCTATAATGGGAGTCACTTGTCCACACACAAATAAAATGATCAATGAATAAAGTCCTATGATAATAATCCATCAATTTCGGTTTTATGTTGTGGAGTGGATAAGTAAGAACAATTATCGGTAATTCGGTGTTTATTGCATTCAACAATGGAAAAAGATATGTACAATCTAATTTAATCTCATTTTAGTATGTAAACGAGTGTTAATTTCTGTTAATCATGCTATAAAATTTCTATCAATTGGTATCAGAGTATTTCTACCGAATTTATGATGCATTTTGTTGTTCTACCGAATTTTTTGGTACACTTTGTTTTCTGTACTATTAAAGATTTTATGAAATTCGGAATCATCCTTTACCAAGTATATTGAGTAGCCTAGTAGTAAAACTTTTGAGTGATATGTCCAAGGTCTAAGAATCAAATCCCCCCCATGTTAATAAATCTTGACAGGGGCTTGGGGCTTGAGGGTTTTGTTGGGCTTGATTAAAAAAATCCAATTTTTTTCTTTTTTCACTCTTTTAAATTATAATTCAGAAATTACAATGGTTGTTTTATAATGACTTCTTTTGGATTGAAAGTTCTTTTAATGACTGTTTTAATGGAATTAATTTTTTAAACTTGTAGAATGGCCACAACATCTACAAGTAATAAAAAAAATATATGTTACATCTCATTATTAAATATGTCAATTCAATCCAGATTTACAATTACATTTACATAAATCTCTACTATACCCTATAGGGAAGTAATGGTCTATGTAAATTTATTGGGTTAAGAAAGCATATTTGTTTATAATGGGAAAATTTCTTATACCCACAGGCATGGAAATTTTCTTTATTTATTATCAAACTTAGCTATTCTTAATTAAAGTCTAAGTAATGAATCTATGCATTTTAGAACCTCTACCCACAGGAAGGTTAAAAGTCATTACTTGATTAAAGTTTAATTTTCGTAGCATTAATTTTGTTTCATTTTAATAAAGTTGTTCATGTTTCAGTAGTTAATGAAGTCCCGATTCTAAGCGACAATAATTTTTTAGATTGGAAGGACAAGATCCTTCTAAAATTAGGCTGCTTAGATCTAGACTTGGCTCTCCATAAAAAATGTCCTCCTACTCCCACGGAGACTATGGAACCAAGTAAGAAGGCTGAATTTGAAAAATTAGAAAGCTGCCAAAAGGATAATGAGATACCTAAAAGGGACTAAAGATTATAGGCTCACATATAGTTATTTAGATCATTTGGAAATGATTTGATATATGGATTCTGATTGGGCTGGTTGTGAGGATACAAGAAAATCTACTTCAGGATATATTTTTCTACTTGTTGGAGGTGCAATATCCTGGAAAAGTATGAAACAAAGTATAGTTGCATCCTCGACTATGGAAGCAGAATTTATAGGTTGCTACAAGGCATCATCACATGCATCATGGTTGAGGGATTTTGTTGCGGAGCTTAAAGTGGTTAATTTCACTTCAAAACCATTGCTTATCTATTGTGACAACACCTCTGCGGTTGCATTTGCTAACAACAATAAAAGCGGAAGTCGATCGAAATACATTGACATCAAGTTCCTTAAGGCTAAAGGTCGAGTTTGTGATCACATTATTAAGTTTGAACACATAAAAACGGAGTTCATGATTGCTGATCCATTGACTAAAGCTATACCAATCATTCCATTTAAGGGTCATGTAAGCAAACAAGGCTCGTTAATGTTTAAGTGTTTGTTATGTTTTATGTCTAGACTTATTTGATGTTGTTAGTGTTTTATATTCATGACAAATAAAGTGTACACATTATGTTTAAGTCATGTGTTCCTTGCTATTTAAGCATATAAAGTGTGACTCAAAAGTTATATGTACATAAATATATATATATATATATATATATGAATCTTCTCAAGAATTAATTATATTGCTTATTTAATTGCAACAAATTGTTTGACCATAAAGTATAATTGCAATATTGTTATGCCATTAGAACATTAATAGAACATTTGAGTCTAGTGGGAGAATGTTAGAATTTTGACTCTTCATATTCTATTATGTGACATTGGCAGTAATTTAAATTTGAAATTTAAAATTAACTACTTTGGTAGTTTTAAGACATAACTACATTGGGTAGTTATGAACTCCTTGATGGTGGGAGTTCTATAAAAGGAGTCACTTGTCCACACACAAATAAAATGATCAATGAATGATCAATGAATAAAGTCCTGTGATAATAATCCATCAATTTCGATTTTGTGTTGTGGAGTGGACAAGGAAGAACAATTATCGGTAATTAGGTGTTTATTGCATTCAACAATGGAAGAAGGTATGCACAATCTAATTTAATCTTGTTTTAGTATGTAAACGCGTGTTAATTTCTGTTAATCATGCTATAAGATTTCTATCATAGATTACTACAAATGACAAATGTCATTCAAAGGAATTTTCCAGCTAAATTGGCCTCATTAACTCAAATTAAGAAGTATTATATTCAAATTATTGTAAAATGTTGCGTTATTCATCTCAAAATTGTACTGAATTCGTTTTTTTGTTTTTTATTTTTGAAAAATGGTACCACTCTATTGTTATTTTTAGTTTAATGATAAAAAATTGGTTCTTGGTTGATTACATTGTCAGAGCCTTTATTTTTCTAATATCAGTGGATATGGCATGTAAACTATATGGTGGATAGAGTATAATGATGTTAGCATGAACTTTAGAACTCAGATACTATATCAAATTTCTGGAATTTGATGACCGGAATACTTACAAATCGTCAAGCTATAAGAAGTTTTAACTGTAAGAAGAGAAATATTCAGTCTCTACTTGAGTAATGAACTTACCATGAACCTATTAGCCTCATGTGTATAATTTATAGATGATTAGACATGATTGTGGACCGTGGTGAGTTTATTGAGCATGCCTCTATTTATATTTTTAATAGGACAAATTTTCAAAATCAACCTTTTTCGTATTTTAAATAGCAAAACCGACATCCTAGGAAATTATTCAGCAAAACCGACCCTTTTCTTCTGAAAAGGGTCGGTTTTGCTGTCGAATAAATTTTACGAAATACACGGGACTGCTAGTCCCGTGTATTTCGACCCAGCTTTGAAAAACACGAGACTAGCAGTCCCGTGTTTTTTGCAGACGCTTCGATCGGGGTAAAAACCAAGTACACGTGATTGCTAGTCCCGTGTATTTCGAGCCAGTTTTCAAAAAACTCGGGACTAGCAGTTCCGTGCACTCGGGGGGTAAAACCCAAGTACCCGTGACTTCATCCCCATTTTTTTCACCCAAACCCTTTCAACACAACTTCTTTCACCGGCTCCTCAACCCCATTTCTGTCTCGACGCCGACCACCGCTGCCGCCGACCAAGCAAGCTCCGACTGCCGCCGCCGACCAATGTAAAGGTGTTTTTTTTTATTAATTTTGATTAGCCATGAAATTTCCTTTTTAGTTAAGATTTGGGATTATGGTTGAGATTTGGGAATGGATTTAATTGAGATTTGGGATTAGGGTTAAAATTTGGGAATGTATTTAGTTGAGATTAGGGAATTAGGGTTCGGTTCAGTTGGGATTAGGGTTTTAGTTGGGATTTGAGAATGTATTTAGTTGGGATTAGGGTTCTAGTTGAGATTTGAAATTTAGGATTAGGGTTCAGTTAAGATTTGGGATTAGGGTTTAACCATGATTAGGGTTTAGACATGAATAATGTGATTTGAGATTAGGGTTTAACCATGATTAGGGTTTAGACATGAATAATGTGATTTGGGATTAGATAATTTAGCCATTATTTGCTTTGCAGTTGAGATTAGGGTTTTAAATTTGACTTTAAATTAAGATTAATATTTCCAGTTATAATAGATTATTTACATAAGATGGACTCTTGATTTTCAGCTTCGATGGCAAACTCTATACCCATTATTTGCTTCTTCAATAGGAGCCTCGGCATTGGATTGAATAGTGTGCCGATGTATGAGGGAGGTTCTAGAAAAATGTTTATGCTAGCTAAGTCATTAAATTTTGATGGAATGATGAATGAAATACACAGAGTTACGAAAATTAATAAAGCATGGTATGCAATTAAAGTGTTCTTCAATTGTCCGATAAATGAGAGTAGAACTATTGCTGTGGCGATTACCGACGATGAGGAATTGAATGACATGAAACAATTAGTGGAGAAGCAAGTGTCAGTTGAGTTGTTCATTGAGAAGTATCCGATTCAAGAATTTGCCCAAGTTTCACGACCACAAGGAGAGTTTTCTTGGATGCTGGACTTAGACAATGAGTCGAGTGGTTTTATGACATCTCCAAGTCAAGAGCCGTGGTGTCAACTACAACATTTAAGTGAGCATTCTCTTGGTGGGACGTCAAGTACTATATTTAACGACGCATCGGGCTATGTTACGGGTGATCTACCGGCCGGATCAATTGTAGAAGAAGAAGTAAATGATGACTCAGAAGATATTGATGAAGAAGACGTGTCTCAGCTTACTGCAAGTATGGGCATGGGAGAGACTGCATTTGAAGCCGAGACTATGCGTGAATTTACAATTAGACGGACAAATTCCACTAGGATGCAGGTATTATATTTTTTAACGTAGTAAATATAATTGTAGTTATTATTTTGGTACTGAATTTTGAAACTAACACAGATGGAATGTCCAAAAATGTTTTGACGAGACCCCGGCTAGACTGTTAGATTTCTACCGAAATGAGCTTGACCGCATGAAGATTTTTCAGGTATCATTTCTATAAAAATGAGTTTTTTCTTCTATATATCAACTTTCGTTTTAATGATATGCAACAATTATATGTAATATTCTGTAGATGGAATGGGAGCCCTACACCCCATTTCTCGATCAGCTACCCCCGATATGCACAGAATACCCAGTTATATGGAGTGCCAGAGTTCCTCTAATATGTTTTGAGATAGTAGAAATGCATGTACTAGACCACGTGCTTCGACAATTTGGTCTTGCACAACATGTTCCGCAATTTGTTAAAAAAATAGAAAGGAAGGCGAAGAAAGGAGGCCAACAAAAGGACTGGGCAGCTGAACATCAAAATTATATACACAGATGGAATAATAGATATTTTTGTATTGTTGAGCAGAGCCAACTCCCTAGGAATCAGATTACTACACTTGGTATTGGAGGATAACTAGAAGATGGATACTCCATGGAGCCAACTCCCTAGGAATCAGATTACTACACTTGGTATTGGAGGATAACTAGAAGATGGATACTCCATGCGACCACATCCCCGGTTGAGTTGCAAAGAGGATATGTGCCTCGGGGTATAGATGAGAGAGAATTAGTAAGTATTTTCAAATTTATTTTTTAAGTTCATTTTTATTAGTATTTTTTAATATTGCTAAATTATGTTTTTTTAAAAATGTTTAGGTATTAGCAATAGATGATGTTCAAACCATTGCAAATCGTGGCTTGGAATTGGCTCGAGCAGGTACTATAGAATTAAATATAAAATTTACATATTGTAATTTGAATTTTAAAGTAATTTTTGTATTTCGGATTTTTTTGAATTATCTCTCGTAGGTACATATCCCGAAGCACAGAAACATCTATCAATATATCAGTCGATAATGCAGAGGCTTCACCAAGCCTTACATCGAACTCATGAAGACCTTCATGATGGACGAGAGGTAGCGCAATTAATATACACACGTCAACAACGACACAGACGAGGACGATGCAGAAACGGCAATGAAGCTGGGCCTTCCCAACGTGTTGACGATGGAGCTGGACCGTCACAACCACAAACGCAACTGGATCATGAACTCATCGAAGGTCGGGATGGAGGAGGCCGAAGACAAAGGAGGAGGAGAAGAGTTCTTGGATGTATATAAGCTAATCGGTATTGTTATATAAATTACAATCCTATTTTGATATGTACATTACAAATGTATTTCGGGACAATAGATGGTTTTTGGATTTGTAGCCGAGACTGTGGTGTGACTTTTTAGATTTGTAAGTGGGTTTGTGATGTGATTTGTTGGATTTGGATTCGTAAGTTTGTGGTGTATTTTATGATTTTTAGATTTGATATATGTGTTTTATACAAGGAATTGACATATGAGTTTGTACAGGGAATTGATATATGTGTTTATGCAATGGTGTAATTTATGATTGTTGCATTTGAAATATGAGTTAGTACAGGGAATTTTCCCGCAGCAGAAATACATGCACATTTGTGAATGTGCAGGAAATACACGGGACTGCTAGTCCCGTGCATTTCATTGTGCCCAGGAAGTGCACGGGAATAGCAGTCCCGTGCACTTCTTTTTTTAGAGATGTAACTCTCTGCAAAGTGCACGGGACTACTAGTCCCGTGCATTTCATTGTGGCCACGAAGTGCACGGGACTAGCAGTCCCGTGCACTTCTTTTTTGTAGACATGTTACTCTCTGCAAAAAACACGGGACTGCTAGTCCCGTGTATTTCAAAGCTGGGTTGAAATACACGGGACTAGCAGTCCCGTGTATTTCGTAAAAATTGTCTTACAGCAAAACGGACCCTTTTCTTCTGAAAAGGGTCGGTTTTGCTGAATAAAATCAGATGAGGTCGATTTTGCTATTTAAAATGCTAAAAAGGTTGATTTTGAAAATTTGTCCTTTTTAATATTATTTGCGTGCATTTTCTTGCGAGATGTTTTCTTTTTCTTTCTTCGTTTTATTGTTTAAAATTATGTCTTTTGAACATCGTGATAAACCTGGCCCTTGAATTATACTTGTACTGAACCTGTGATTTTCTGTGTAGTAATTCTGTTATAACATCTTGGAATGAATGTATTAACCTTTTCTGGTTTGTGCGTTTCCAATGTAGAGCCCTAGTACTTATAAAATTTATGGTGGAATTAGACACTCATCTCAAATCATTTGACTTTACAGTATAAGAGCATCTCCAAGGGGTCAGAAAAATCCAGACCCTTAGCTAAATTAGGGGACTTTTAAGGGGGATTGGCTCCGATGGACCGAAATTTCCCCCTTCACCCCCATGTCCCTTAACATCCTCCTCAAATTAAGGGGAAGGTTAAAGTACCTTAACATTTCCCTTATAATTTTATATTAATATTTTTTTTAGAGTTAATTTATAGTTAATTAAATTTAGTTAATGTATAGTTAATTTAAAATAATATAATTAAGTTAATTTAAAATAATATAATTAAGTTAATGTATAGTTAATTTAATTTGATTAATATTTTTTAAAATGTACCCCTTATAATTTTTAATATAATTTTTATTAATATTTTTTATTAATTATAGGTTGTTTTTTCTAGTATAGGGTGTTTTTCTAGTATAGATTTGTTTTCTAATATAGGTTGTTTTTCTAGTATAGTGTGTTTTTCTAATATAAGGTAATTTCTTAATTTAAATTAATGAATTAATTGTTTTTAGTTATTAATATTTAATTATTTATTCATTTATAAATAAACCACATATTTAATAAAATCATAATCTATAAAATTGAAAAACTAAATATATATAATTAATTAAGTGGTATGAGACTTTTAAGGGGGAACCATTGGAGGAGAACTAACCCCTCCCTTAAAGTTCCTCCTAAATTATGGGACATCCAAGTGATCCCTTGGAGATGCTCTAAAGCTCTGCTTCCACTCAAATGCATAATATGTATACTAGTGAACATGCACATCAAATTCTTTTTGTTCTTCCCTAGTCTATTGAATGGACTTTGCCTCATTTGATAAGTAACTGGTATGCTCTGACGATCATGTGGAACAAAAGAGAGATTGTGCACAAGAATTCAGCAAATATAAGGTTCTATAAGTGTTTTAAAACCTCTATATATACTTAGATATAACTTTGTCAGGAGAAATGATTAGCAGGAAATAGTTTAGGCTATATTCCACTATTAGAGTACGTTTACATTGCTACATAAAGTTTGGATTTGAAAACCTTACAACAGCAAGTCCTTCAAATAAGGGACTTGATCAATTTGGGAGTGACATCTACACACGTAAGACGAGGATGTGCTTGCTGTCTTAGTGCATCACTTAAATATAACGGGTGGGGATGGAAATCATTTAAATCCTAATATTTTTCTGTGTGATAGTTTCATTCTACCTAGCACAATTTCAACTATTATGTATTTATTGGGATCTCTGAAGCACACACGTAATAATAGTATATATGGTTGCAAAAGGTAATTGTGAGGCAAGAGAAAGATTTGATTGCTTGCAGTAGTAGGTTAAGGAAGCTCTTTTTATCTTCTCACAGACCCTGGTTAATGAGTAATACTATAATTCTTCTGAATGTAAAATATTTATGAAAATGTTTTTCTTTCTTCAGAGAATACACTGACAGGGAGTAATACTTCAAGCTCAACTGACTCAAGCGAGAAGATTTCATCTAAAGCCACAAGTTCTCTTCCATCATTCAATAATACTGATGGATCACCTACCAAGTTGAAATCTTTCATCTAAAGCCACAAGTTCTCTTCCATCATTCAATAATACTGATGGATCACCTACCAAGTTGAAATCTTTCAGCTTGAATGAGTTGAAGGCTGCACTCATTCAATAATACTGATGGATCACCTACCAAGTTGAAATCTTTCAGCTTGAATGAGTTGAAGGCTGCACTAGAAACTTCCGTTCCGATTCTTTTCTTGGTGAAGGAGGATTTGGATGTGTGCTCAAAGGGTGGATCGATGAGAAGACATTTGCGCCTGCTAGACCCGGAACTGGTATTGTTGTGGCGGTCGATAAATTGAAACGGTAACAAACTTGTGTATTTTATCTTGGTGAAACTTATTGGATAGTGTTCTGAGGACGATAACAAACTTCTTGTCTATGAGTTCATGCCGAGAGGAAGCTTAGAGAATCATTTATTTAAGAGTATATTACTATTTTTGCGATGCTTCATTCTTTGTGTTACCTATACATAAGCTCATAATATGTACCGGTTTAGTTAGATTTTTGACAACCATTTTCATCTTTTGTAGGAGGGGCACAACCAATAAGTTGGAATACGCGATTGAATATTGTTGTTGATGTTGCCAAAGGATTATCATTCCTACACAGTTGTGAAAGTGCTCTGATACCAATTGAAAGCACCCTAATGCCACTAGGAAAGAACCCTAGAGGGGGGTGAATAGGGTTTATCTAATCTAATCTGATTTATGCCAATTTAAAACTTTACTAACAAATATATCCTAGCACAAGAGATATGAACAATATATGTGCAAGGATAATAAACCAAGGGCAATATGAACACAAACAAGATAGTGAGAATATAACCAATAAGCAATAGACAAAGGCGATATAAGATATGAACACAAAAATAAGTACGCCAATGCAATCACAAACAAACGATATGATCACGGAGTTCGATCCCCACGACCTACGTCTCTGTTCCTCACCTCGAGGAGATCTCCACTATCACACCGGGTTTTCTACGCTTACCCGAAAAACGTTTGCACCTCACAATATCGGTTTTCAACGCTCACCGATCAACGTTCACAATCACTCACAATGTAACTATACTAACTACCACCTCAAGTGTTGATCTCTAGTCCGTGTCTCCCTCAAGTGTTAGGAATTACAACCTCTCTTTAGGCATTACCACCTACCCCACTCCTCTTGGGATGACCCCATCTCTCACCGCACACTCCTCTTGGTGTACTAGTGTATTACAAGGTGAACCTCACAATTTAGGCATTCAACAAATGATTGTTCTCTAAACAAGGTGAGAACTCAATTAAGCATAACTCAAAGTTACAATCTCTCACAACCCCAATTATACTATGTATGGAATACTATAAGCTCAAGTGGGTGTGTGTAACAATGAGATTCAAAAAACAAACTAAACTCAAATAAATCTAGCTTATGGAAATTATGAACAAAACAATAAATAGCTAGAAATAGAGTTTAGAAAAAATTCTCTAATGATAACAAGAGAGAGGGAGAAGAGTGAATGCTCAAACACCAAAGGATGATCTCCACTTGCTCTTGTGAAATTCTCTTCACAAACCGAAACTTAAAAAATGCTTAAAAGCTTTTTAAACAAACTTAAACCAAACTTTAAAACCCTTGTTAAACACTCTTAAAACATTCTCTTGGTTAAATAAAACTGAGGATATGTGAGGGTATTTATAGGAACCCTAAAGTCAAGAGAAAACAAGGTAAAAAGATCAAAAACCCAAATCTGTAAAAGGCTAAAAAAACTAGCCGTTACAACATCAGTCGACTGACGGCTTTCATCAATAGACTGATGAGCTGACCGTTAGAGGCGTTTTCCAGTTCATCAGTCGACTGAAAAATCTTATCAGTCGACTGATGACCTCATCAGTCGACTGGTCAGTCGATCAAAACAAAACATAAACTTTTTTGAATTATAAGCACTTTCTTCAGTCGACTGATCGGTCGACTGATTTTATCAGTCGACTGAACAGTCGACTGATAACAGATATACAGCCTGTTTAAAGCAAAAATCTGATTTTTAAACTGCCTTAAAAATATCAAACAAATTCAGAAAAATATAAAACTTTAAAAAATGATTGTAGACATGATAATACGCATGTTACAAAAACTGGTTTTCAAAAAAATCACCTCCCAAATGTGAAAACTCTTCATTTTTCAAAATAGTCCAAAACATAAAAATAAAACACACTTGTTTTGTCATTTTGACTAAACCATGTTTTGAAACTTTATAAACTGATTTTATAGACTTGATAAAATATGTATAAACTGAAGTCTATAAACTAATAAAACAATATTTTTATAAAAACACCTATGTTTTGATAAAATCAACAATTACGTGTGTGTGATTAATATGAGCTTAAAGTACTAACACACATAATATAAAAACCTAAACTAAATATACTCAAGATTGTGATTTTCAACAAAGCTCTATCTTGGTACACTTGCGGATGAAGCGGGTACTTGGATCTTCAACTTGAATTGTATTGCTTTACTCCACAATTCCGACAACCTCCATAGAATATGATCGTGAATACTCGATTCCATCCATCCTCCAACATATTGTTTGTCTAGAATAAATACAAAACACAAACACTAGACAAACATCCATCCTCCAACATATTGTTTGTCTAGAATAAATACAAAACACAAACACTAGACAAACAACATTAGTTGTAAATTATTTGTTAATCATCATCAACACAAACACTAGACAAACAACATTAGTTGTAAATTATTTGTTAATCATCATCAAAACAAAAGGACCCACAAGTTGTAGAATGATGGGAACAGAAGCATCAAGCAGAGACATTTAATAAGGATGGTAGAAAGTTATTTTTAAAAATTGATTGATTGAACCAAAACTTGTGTGCATATCTGTATTGTGTATATTAATTTAGTTGTGTAAACAGTTAATGTGGATGACAAATATTACAACAAGCTTGACCTTTATTGTTTTATTGTATTTCTGGTATTTTTGCTACCATATATTTACATTTTGTTTTGATACAACATATATTTAACAGGTTCAAATAAAAAGCTACATGTTTACTTGAATGTCAACAGGAAAACCTAGTACTTAACATGTACATTTGACAAATTAACATATTCAGTTGCATGTTATCATGTTATAAAGAAGCTGACATGCACTAGTAGAAAAATGGGTATCCTTGACGGGCTTTCCCGTCAGGGATGCCAAATTTCCAGTCAGCAATACATATCCTTGACGGCTTCCCGTCAAGGATATGCCGTCAGGAAAAGTCCCGTCAGGGAAGAAACATCCCTGACGGGTA
>NC_033797.1:40643763-40663305 GCF_001876935.1 Asparagus officinalis
CGGGGATGTTGAAACATCCCTGACGGCAAGCCCGTCGGGGATAAACATCCCCGACGGCAAGCCCGTCAGGGATGTTATATAAAAATTTACTGGCTACCAACACAGTCAAGTCAGAGATTGGGGACCACAAGACATCATATACATATATATATCCGACAAAAAATGAAGTAATTTCAGCGACTGATGATAAATTCCTTCACAGAAAACATAGACAAATTTTATTGCAGACCAACTAGTCTGAACAATTGATACAGGAACAATTGCAGACAACAAAGACAATTTAGGAATTATAAGAGTCCTAGGCTCCTTATTTCCACAGACTTCGAGTCTATCAAAAAAAAAGATTATAAGATCTGGGGAGAGATTTCCTCACAACACATACATATATTCATAAATATATTGAATATTCCTTCACAGCCATAAACACGCTGAAAGCTAATTCTTTACGGTTGTGACCTGCCTCAAGAGCATATCACCCACATCGCGAGAGACAAGTGATGATTGTTCCTTCAGCTGGAGGATTTTGCTCTCAGTTTCTTGTTCAAGGCGCTTCACATTAGCACCAGAATCACCGCTGCTCTGTTATACCAGTGAATAAGAAAAGGGTAAGAATGTGGACAAGCTAGCACATATAAGAGATAGCATGTAAGAAGACCACGCCGACGATATGGCATGTGAGAGAATAGAAAATGCTAAGACGAGATGAACTTGAAGGAATTGATCAAGTTGAAAAATTCAAGTGAGTGCAAATTCTGTCAAGAGTATTATAAATGAATACCAAAATTTGTAAAAAACAACAATTCATTTGTAAAAAACAGTCTAAGGTTGATATCTTGTGGAAGATTCTCATATACACTAAATCCTAATTACACTATGACCTGGCTCGACCATACAATGTATGTCAGTGGCGCACAAATTCAGTATGCAGTGAATGACCAGCCTGTAAATAAAACGATCATGCTTATGTGAATTTGTTATTATTTGTTTTAAGGGAAATGCCAGAATATAAAGGGGGAAAAGAGACAGTGAAGTGCGCCTTTCCTGATTTGGACTTGCCGTTATATAGATTACTGTTATTTAATTTGTTAATAAGTACTATTAGGTTTGTTGTGCTATGAGAAAAGAAATATTGATGCAAAGATAAAATATTGATGGAAAGACAGGAAAGAAAACATAACAAGATGACAATGAATCATCGTATTTTGCAGGTAACATATTATCTTTTTCCAACAAGATAAAGCCCAATGACATATGAAATAAATAATATTGTTAGCGCTAAAGCGACATTTATGAGACAACCACCAATAACTGAAGCAACAGTAAATGTAGCAAAGGCTATTGCACCTGCAAACCATTGCATTTTCCAGTGATCCCCCTTGAATGAGACCAGCTTTGTGCATCATTTCGACCTGTAAACAAGTCGACTCCATAATGAGGTTTGTAAATATATGTAAGATAAAAACAATCCAATTACAAAAAAGACCACTCTCACATGCTTCAATACATTCTAGAGGCTTCGTCACATAAATAGCAACTCAACCTTAAAAAAAGAAGAGAAAGCTCTTTGATACCTCTACATCCAAAACTGTATTTCAATGGAAGATAGGGGCATGGTGGAGGTGGCAGCATATTTTATGTCCAAGTGATGGCTCAAAGGTAGCCTAAATGTATCCAGCTTTGAAGTGGCAGTTTACAACTCTATCCTGAATAGCCATGAGCCCGTTCTTCCACTCGAGGAGCCTCAATTTATCCAAGCCTATTAGTAGCACCAACTGCCTTTATCTTGAACTTATCAATGTGTTATAGGTTACAGATTAAAACTTTTATCTTATAACAACATTTGAGATTAACATAATTAAAGTAGTAAAGCCAAAAATACATTATAACTAGAAGAAATTGTATATAAACCTCTTCATAAATGCAGAAGGTTCTTGAAGGAGCTATTTCCTTGGAGTAAATTGCATCATCCGTGAAACATGAATACCACTGACATCCAAAGTGACCTCCATAAATGCTAAAGTTGATTATTCCAACACAATCATACATCCATACACTGCCTGCTTGCACCTCGCCCTCCCGTCCCAGAATTCACCCAGCAACGACAAGATACAAACACAGGCACTCACACACAAGTACACTCACCCGCAGACACTAACACCTCTTTGTCCCACATGCTAGAGAATGTTTTCCATTTCTGGCTTAAGCTCACAACTTAGTATCATTTCATTACAACTTTTAGGTATTAGCCCCTCATAAGTTAGTGACTGTCAATTTCTTTCAAATGGATTTGAAATCTTAGAAGCCTACTGAATGAAATCTTTGTATACAACACCAACATAAGGTGATATATAGACCAAGCAATATTGAAAAAGACCCTACTTTTTTGGTTCAAATTCTTACCTCTTCATGAACCTGTTCGGTTGAAAATAATATGCATCCAAGTGCTTCAAACTCAAAAAGATGCAAAACTACAGCACTCAAAAAAGAAATGTAAGATCAGCTTGGATCTCCTGCATAGCAATCCAAGAAATCGAGTCTCAAATAAGAAACAACAAAACCTAAAATCACAAAAAAAAAATTAAAAAATCACTGACGGAGGTCTCTGCGAGTTGCTCGGGGGCGGTGCCGCGGCGAGTCCGGCGAGAAATCACTGCGAGTCTGAGCGGTTCGGTGCCGCCGTGAGCGACGAAGTGGAGACTGGGGTTCGGGGCCTCGACGCGCCGGGGGTGGAGTCGGAGAGGAGCGGGAGGTGATGGCAATAGCGAACCGAGATTTGGAGAGAGGAGATTTGGGGATTTGGAAAGCTGGAGAGAGGAGATTTGGAGAGCGGAGGTCGAACTGGAGGCGGAGGTCGTTTTGGGGGTAGGGTTCGTGTAGAGGGAGAGAGGAAATTTGGGAGCGGATCAAGAGGTTTTGGGGGAGGCGAAGCTGAGGGCAGGGGGTTTCTTCCATGGGAAATCCGAACTGAGAGAGGCGGACCCGAATTTCAGGAGCAAAAATGAAATTTTTGGAGGGATGAATCCCCACCAAAAATAATTCAACATCGCTGACGGCACCCCGTCAGCGATGTTGGACCTCCCGTCAGCAATGTAAACATCGCTGACGGGAAATTTTCATTACCGACGGCCACATCCTTGACGGCTATTCCCGTCAGGGATATAAACAACGCCGACAGCATTCTCCTGTCAGGGATGTTGCCGTCAGCAATACTACGAATTCTACTAGTGATGTAACAGTGAAACTTAACATATTATCCTGAAAGTTAACATATTCAGCTGATAGTTAGCGTGCAGAGATGAAATATAACATGTTCATAAGAAAGTTAACATATACAGATGAAAGTTAACATATACAGCTGATAGTTAACATGTTCATGTTAATGTTAGCATATAAACCTGAACGTTAACATATACACCTGAAAGTTAACGTATACAGATGAGAGTTAACATGCTCACGTGAAAGTTAACATGTTCAGGTTAAAGTCAACATTTTAGCTTAAAATTAATATATTCAGCTGAAAGTTAACATCTTCACTTTAAATTCTATAGAATTTGAAAGTCAACGTGTACAGTTAAAAGCTAACATGTTCATCTCAAAGTTAACATAATCAAATAAAAGTTAACATGTTTAGCTGAAAGTTACCCAGCTAAAAGTTATCCAGCTGAAAGTAGTTGTAGCATCAAGACATTTAATAGAAAATACAAACAGTATACCCCAGCTAACTAAGTACATTACACAAAACTTCATACATTCTTACAACTGATATTGCTTGGGTACACAATAGCATTTTTGTGGCAGCATATTATCATTTTTATAGCAGCATATTATCATTTTCTTGCATCTGAAAGTTAACATGTTCAGCTGAGAATTATCGTCTTCAAATGAAAGTTAACATGTTCATATTAAAGTCAACATGTTAGAATGAAAGTTAACATATATATATATATATATATATATATATAATATATATTTATATATATATATATGTATGTATATATATATGTATTATATATATATATATATCTATATATATATAGATATGATATATATATATGTATATATATATATGTATATATTATATGTATAATATATATGTATATATATATGTATATTATATGTATATAAGTATTATATATAATATATATATATATTATATATATATATATTATATATATATATATAGATATTATATATTATATATATATATGGTTATATATATAAATATATAATAGTATATATATTATATATATATATCATATATATATATATATATATTATATATATATATATATATATATATTATATATATATATATATATATATATATATATATATATATATATAAATATATTTATTAGTAATATATATATATATATATATATATATATATATATATATATAGCAGAAAGTTAAAATGTTCAGCTGAGAGTTAACTTGTTCAAGTG
The DNA here is from genome assembly GCF_001876935.1 of Asparagus officinalis. NCBI lineage: Eukaryota > Viridiplantae > Streptophyta > Magnoliopsida > Asparagales > Asparagaceae > Asparagus > Asparagus officinalis. The sequence continues at coordinate 40,648,209 of NC_033797.1, forward strand.
AAAGTTAACATGTTCACGTTGACGTTAACATGTTCGGCTAAAAATTAACATATACAATAGAAGGTTAACATGTTCAGCTGAGAGTTAACGTTTTCAAGTGATAGTTAACATATTCATGTTAAAGTCAGCATGTTTGTCTGAAAGTTAACATATACATCTAAAAATTAACATGTACAACTTGTAGTTAACTCTTTTAATCAAAAATTAATATGTTTAGTTAAAAGTTCACATTTTTATTTTTTCAGTCTTAGCATACTTCCATGAATCAATTTTCACCAAAAAAGTTTGTTAGGTTATGCTTCCTACAAATAACCTGAAGATTTTGAAGCAAAGTGAGAATTGATGGCCAAGTGGATGGAGATTGTTTTCATTCACAAATGCCACACTTATTTGGACTAATTCATAAAGAAACATGAAATATAAGTCATCTAAACTATGCTGTGTTTCACATAAATAGTTCATGACCTGCATATATGTTCAATGTCATCGTTTCTAAAGTAGTTCACAAACTGTGTGTTCAATGATAAAACCACAGATCAACAACAATTACCATAGCTGGGGAATAAAACATGAACAATCCATGGACCCAATATCTGAATGACAAGTAAGACACAAGAAAAATGATAAAGCACCAAAAATTCATATAGGATATCCACATTAGACATCTCCAATCCAATTTCTCCATTCACAAGTCCAAAATATAACAAGTATATAAAACACATCCCCCTTTGAAGCTAGCACATACACAAAGTGCTTAAGCTGCAGGACCGAACAACAAATCCTACCTAATATAAAAGAACTCACACTAAATGCTGTCAGCATCAGCTTCATTACATCAAGCTGCTTAAATTCGAAAACCAACAATCATTCAGATTCACAATGCTAATCAGAAACATCCCAAGGAATGAGCAACAAAGCTTTTAACATACTACACCAATGATTTTTGACATATAAATAGTATATCGACAATCACCCATATGAAGTTTGTACACACTCACTACACACTCAGTTGCCCCTTGGTGATGAGGGCCTCGTGGGCCAGCTCATCGCTGGTGATGACGATGAGAGTGTGGGAGCCTATGTGGAGAGAGAATATTAGGACGTAGAGGGTGCGGAGGTCCACGACTCGTAGAAGCTGGTGGTCCATGACTCGATCATCTCGGGGATATCGTGATTATCCATCCCCTACCGGAGGCCAATCCTCTCCGCGTACTTGTTAACCTCCACATGGGTTTTCAATCTAATGACCGCGTCCTTCTCTTTAATCCCAATCTTGTAGGAGAAGAAGAGTAGCCCAGAGGTGGAGCCAATGATCGTGATGACGATGAAGCTCACTACCACTAGGGTGTTGAACCTATTGAGTACGAATGAGGTCATGTACCTTCACCACATTGCTCTAAATTACCCGACAGATGATCATTAGATCAGGCCCAGCCCGCATGGTGGCCATCGTAAAGATGGGATCTTTGATCATATTTGAAATGGGGTACCTGCTGAGCCTGGAACAGAGCGGGGGGAGAGCAAGAGCTGCAACGTTGGCTCTGTTGAGTCGGTTGCGCCGTCGGACTGATGAGATAACAGATAGCATCCTGGCAAGCCTCCTCTGTGGCTGAGATCTAGAGGCATAGAAGACGAAGCCAGAGAGGAGAAAGACGGGTAGGGAGAGCAAGCCGATCCGCTCGATGGAGGAGGAACAAAATTGCGTCGAAGGAGATGAGTAATTGCATCAGCTTAGAGAAGCTGAATCTTCGACCTCCCGCCGACGGAGGGCGGTGGCTGGCGGCCGGAGAGGCGGAGCGAGGGCTCGTTGGGAGTCTGAGGAGGGAGGCGGTGGCGGAGCGGAGAGGAGGTGAAGTGGGATTAGTGAGGAGGCGTGTTGTGGAGGAGGCCTGAGGTGAACGCCGGGCGGGCCCCAGAAGGAGACGAGGGCGGTGTGGATCTCATGAAGGGGCACGGAGCAGAGGAGGGACCACTTGATGTCGGATAATTATGATGGCAGTGATCACCGGCTCCATGAGTTAAAGAAAAGATTTCCTGGGTGAGAGATGAGGACATTTTCGGTAGTTTATGAAAAATACATTGAGTACATGTATAAATGTGGACTTTTGGGACTGAGGCACACTTTGTAGCCTCTTTTGGGGCTAAAGAGTAAAGAAAAATAGATTGGGGGCTGGCCCACATCCACTTTATTTTTTGGGGGCCTGTTTGTTGGAAATTTGCAGTAAAAAGACAATGAAAGAAAATTTGACTTGTATTCCCTCAAAATCAATTACAATTTGGATTCCGATTACAAAAGAGAGGAAAACGAATTTGGTTTTCCCCTTTGTTTAAAACTGGGTTCTTCTTGGTAGCGATGGAGTGCCTCCTTCGATTGATCTCGTCGAACTTGCTCTCCGTTGACGATCCGACCGTCCTTCTTCACTGACTTCGGTTTAGAACTCTTGACGAGTGTAAAGAACTCTGAACGAGTTAAGAACTCTGACAAGAGTTGTTGAAAACCGACTGTTTGGTTTGATGAGATTAAGTTGGGTTGCAAACTTAATCACGAACTCTTAAAATGAGTTTCAGAAATAAACTCAGAGTGAGTTAAAACTCTATAACAGAGTTGTTGGAACCGAAGATTCGGTTAATTGCCAAGTGGACTAGGTTGTTGATGAAGGGATCCCTCGGGATTCGATTAACTGATCGTTGATCAGTTCTTTGATTTCCAAAAGATCTTCTTCTTCGTTAAACTGCTGAGATTTGATGACCTTAGGCGGTTTTGATGCCAGCTCACCTAAACCTTATGCGGTTTTGATATCAGAAAATCGATCAACCGACCAACCCCTTACTCAGTTGAGTAAGTTGGTTATTTATAGGGTGATGTGGGGTGTAACCAACCCCTATTTCCGCTCCTTTGTGGGCGAGAATCCCTCAGAACGTGGGATAACGGCTTTGAGGCCGTTCGGCTTGCGTTTGAACAAGTCAAAACGCCTCAGTTGGCGTTCTGGGCTTTAACTCTGCGTCCAAGACTTGAGACGCAGAGTTAAATCTCTGTTAGAGATTTGAGACACACGGGCCGTTGGTGCGTTGAAATTTAACTCTGCGTCCAGAGTTTGGGACACGTAGTTGAACCTATTGAAGAACGCACGTTATGTGTGCGTTTGGTGCTTGAACTCTGCGTTGCAGAGTTAGACATTCGCTGGAGAACGCACAAGTTGTGTGCGTTTCGAATTTGAGAAACGCAGAATTAAACTTCTACGTTTGATAGAGGTTGTTGACTTGTAACCTCGTCTACCATGACATTGCAAAGGCCATTGTTTATTGGTCTTTGCCTGTTATAAGATATGAGAGTCGTCAGATTGTAACTCTCACCAACGATCGTGAAGGCCACTGAATAGGGTTTTCATCAGCTGTCGGAAGCGTCGTCAAATTGTAACTCTTCTCGATCTGTGTGAAAAGTCTCCTATTTGCCCCTTCCGACTGTCGACCCGAAAGCTATTTGATTGTAGCTTTCGTTGTGAGAGCTTGACGGGAATCAACATCCATAGTGTTTTGAAGATGGATATTTGCCCACAGCTCTCTACCAAGCGACTCACCAACTAAGTCCAACCTTTTATTTCTGAAATCATTACACTGCTCATCAGCATCTCTAATAGTTGCTAATATAATATTAGTCATGCTGTTGTCGCAGCCATCAAGATCAATCATCTCAGAGATGAGGCCGTGTTTATAGCGGTTGCAGAGTTGCGGATGCAGTGATTAGAAAGTCGTCTGATTGTAACTTCCATTATCAGGGCTTGATAGGGATTAGCTATCCATTGTGATTTTTAGACAGCCTACAGAACCCCCTCCAAAGTTTTCGAAAGTTCGCGGTTGACTGGGACGAATTTTCGGAATACTTTGGATCTCAAAATTTAGAAGACGTTGTCAGACTTAGTTGATTGGAATCTAATTGTACTCATCCAATGGACTCTTTTGTGGGGTCACTTATTTCTTCTTGGCTTTTAGTCGCTTTGATAGCTGACATTAGCCTCCCTCTATTTATTTGGAACCATGTCTTGGCTATAAACATAGAGGAAGTCGTGTGGTTGAGTCAGAACGCACAGATAGATTTCTTGCGTTATTGAACTGAAACGCAGGGTTAAATTCTGCGTTTAGGGATTCCATCAATGTAGATGCACGGCGGATTATAACGCAGGGGTGAATTCTGCGTTCAGAAGCTCAAGCGTCACAGGCGCACAGGCCACGTTTGGCGGGATTTTGGGCCTAGAACCCCGACCCGATTTGACAGCTCATAGCTGTCTATAAATAGACCGCTAAGGGTCAAATCAAAAGTCACCCGACTTTTTGCCTCCTCTCTTTCGGAAGATTTTTAACGAAGCCTCTTCGTTTTCGACGTCGGTGATCCTGTTCATCATCTCCAACCCTCTTCCATGGGTTCCAAGAAGAAAGCTGCTCCACGCCCAAGATCCCCTGCTGCAGCGGTGCCGCCGTTTCAGGTTCCGCCCGTCGGTGGTAAGCGTCGCCCTTCGTGGCCGTCAAACTCGCTTCGGCGAGTTCTTTAAAACCCTAGATGTATCGCCATCAAACTTGCTTCGGCGAGTTCTCTGAAAAACCCTAGATGGGTTCTTGCAAACGAGGGAGATGACTCGTTTTGTTATTGTAACGCAGAGTTAAGACTCTGCGTTTTGAATTCGAAACGTCAAGGGCTTGACCTTTGCGTTTATGAAATTTTTTAACGCCAGGCTTGAACTGTGCGTTCGAAAACTTAACGCAGAGTTTAACCTCTGCGTTGATGAAAATTAACGCCAGGCTTTAACTGTGCGTTCGAAGACTTAACGCAGAGTTTAGCCTTTGCGTTGATGAAAATCAACGTTAGGTCTGAACTGTGCGTTCGAAAATTTAACGTAGAGTTCGACCTTTGTGTTAATGAGCTTTAAACGCCAGATCTGAACTGAATAACCCCCGGATGTTCTACAGTCTCCTCCGGAGTTGGAGTCGTCCTAGTTTCTCCGGGAAAGCATGTAATACCTCGAGCCTATTCGCTAACGGGTCCATGTTCCAACAATGTGGCCGAGTACAACGCGCTTCTCATTGGACTCAGTTTCGCCAAAGAGCTGGGGGTCGAATATCTTGAAGCTTTCGGAGATTCGCAGCTAATAGTCAACCAAGTCCGTGGAGAGTATGAAGTCAGGAACCAAGACCTGATACCGTATCACCAGGAGGCCATCAAAATGGCGGAATCCTTTGAGGAATTCTTCATTGAATACATCCCTCGCCTCCAGAACGCTTATGCAGATGCACTGGCGGCACTAGCAGTGTCCCTCGCACGACCGCCTGAAACAGAGTTGCTAGTCACAGTAAGATCGCATCAACTCTTCGTACCCCTATACAATATGGGTACCGATGAAGAAGAAGATGATAGGGGCCCAAACACCAAGGAGGTGAACTCAACTCAAATCGGGTCTGAGTCCCGAGATTGGCGCTTTCCTATCATTGACTACGTCCAATATGGCATCTTGCCGGAGGATGTAAAAGAAAAAGAATCTATTCGCCGAAGAGCACCACGGTTCTTTTACAATATCGAGACCCGTACGTTATACCGCCGGGGGTATGACGATTTGCTCCTCCGATGCCTTTCGAACGAAGAAGCAAAAGAAGTGCTTAAGGAAGCGCACGAAGGAGAATGCGGTGCGCATCAACCTGGTCCCAAGCTATATGATCGAATCAGAAGAATGGGATATTATTGGCCAACAATGGTACGTGACGCAATCGAATATGCACGAGAATGTCACGCCTGTCAAGTGCATGCAAATTATATGCACCAACCGCCAGAACGATTACACACATCAACCACATCCTGGCCATTCGAGACTTGGGGTATGGACATTGTCGGTCCAATTTTTCCCCCTTCAGTCAAAGGTGATCGGTTTATTCTCGCTATCACTGACTACTTTTCAAAGTGGGCTGAGGCGATTCCGCTTAAGGAAGTGAAGACAAACAACGTCATCAACTTCATCAAGCATCATGTCATATACCGACACGGCGTGCCGAGACGGATCATCCACGATAACGGTCCACAGTTCATAAGCAACGCTTTCATCAGGTTTTGTGATAAATTCAAGATCGAGGATGTATCATCAACAGCGTATTATCCAGCTGCAAACGGATTAGCTGAAGCTTTCAATAAGACGATCATTAAGATCCTGTCTAAGCTCGTGAAGACCAACAAACGAGACTGGGACGATAAACTTGGGGAGGCACTCTGGGCTTATCGCACCACCATACGCACTCCTACGGGAGCTACTCCGTACTCGTTAGTATATGGATGCGAAGCGGTGCTACCTTTGGAAATTCAAATTCCCTCCCTTCGGATCGCTCTCGCAACGGAGATGACGACCGAAGAACAACATCAGAAGCGTCTCGAAGAGCTCGAGAGGCTGGATGAAAAGCGTTTGGAGGCTCAACAACACATCGAGTTTTACCAAGCCAGGATGTCAAGGGCTTTTAACAAAAGAGTCCGACAGAGAAGCTTCAAGGAAGGAGATCTGGTCCTCGCTGCTCGCCGACCAATAATTCTCACCTCCAAGAAGAAAGGTAAATTTGAACCCAAATGGGAAGGACCGTTTGTGATAGACACAGTCTATTCAAACGGCGCTTACCGTCTGATTTCCCTAGAGGGCGCCAGGCAATTAATGCCAATAAATGGGAAGTTCCTGAAAAAGTACTATCCCTAGTACATTCAGGATAACTCATTTACCGGGAAGTTCCTCGAAGAATATTACACTTAATATTTTAGAGGATAACCCGAAATCATTGTCTCCACCAAAATCCCTCACTGATCAGTTCCAATTGACAGTGGGTCCACAAAAAATGTCCATATGACCTTCTTGACTCTTTCCATAGACAAGAAGGTCCCCTTTCAGATCGGAGTCTCCTTTCGATAAACGAAAGAACTCCTTTCTTTTCTCTTTGGTCAAGCCTTCCCATGGTTATAGCCAAAGTTGAAATTCCACTTCGATAAACGAAGAACCCATTTTCAGTTTAGATAACTCATCCTATAAAAGGCAAGTTTATCTAAATTTTCCAGATTCTCGGAGTGGACACCCCACTTCTAGTTTCTTCCTCGCTGGAAATAGAATATAAAATTCTTCCTTTCCAGGATCAGGGAATAGAATATAAAATTCTTCCTTCCTTGTTTTCGGGTTCGCCTTCACCCTAAAAGAAGACCGGGAAATAGAATATAAAATTCTGCCTTTCCCGCATCGATCTTTTCCGAAATTTATCAATTTAGGATTCATCCTAGGAAGTTTATCCCGAATCCTAAGCAGGGATAAGTCTGCGCCTGACACGCGCTGCCGGTTAGTTCTTAACCGTTTAAAAAGAACACCCGTTCACATATTCGACATTGTGACAGGTTGTTATTAATAACACCAGAATCCATGCCTTACACGCATGGGGAATTTCATCCTGAATCCTAAGAAAGGATATGCCGACGCCTAACACGCGTCGCCGGTTTAGTCTTTCTCCTTGGAAAAAGACACCAGAGTTCGATTCTGGGGTATTCTATCCTGAAACCTAAGCAAGGATAAGTCTGCGCTTAACCTGCGCTGCCGGTTAGTTCTTAACCGTTAAAAAGAACACCCACCCATATATTCAACATTGTGGTAGGTTGTTATTAATAACACCAAAATCCATGCCTTACACGTGTGGGGAATTTCATCCTGAATCCTAAGAAAGGATATGCCGACGCCTAACACGCGTCGCCGGTTTAGTCTTTCGCCGTAGAAAAAGACACCAGAAGACCAGTCTGGGGTATTTTATCCCGAAACCTAAGTAGGGATAAAGTCAACACCTAACACGTGTTGCCGGGTAGCCTATTCCCGTAACAATGGCGAAGTCTATGTATTCGACATCATAGCACGAAGTCTAAGGGAGTTCATTCCCTTAGCACAACGTTACATGCGGAACGGATTTAGACAATCCGCATGCTAGCCCGACTCAAACGGTAGTCGGTAAAGGCTAATCAAACCCGTTGAAGGCTGGGGGTTAGCCAAAAATCCTAAAGTCAACACCTAACACGTGTCGCCGGGTAGTCTATTCCCGTGAGAAAGACGAAGCCTATGTATTCAAAATCATAGCACAAAGTCTAAGAGAATTCACTTTCTTAGCACAACGTTACATGCGGAACGGATTTAGACAATCCGCATGCTAGCCCGACTCAAACGGTAGTCGGTAAAGGCTAATCAAACCCGTTGAAGGCTGGGGGTTTGCCAAAAATCCTATGAGTATTATGGTCAATCATTTCAAGCGGAATGAGGAATCATAATAAAGACAAAGATAAAAACCAGTTCCACTAAAAGGATCAAATGTCAAAGTTTACAGCAAATAAGATCATACATCAAGCCCATGGCTAAAAACCTGCTGACTAAACTCAGACAGCTTCTCATCATAAGCTCGCCTAAGCTCCTCCTGTAACTCAGCTCTGACAGACTCTTCGTTCGCGGCTAAAGTCCTCACAGCATCCTCCTCTGTCTCAGCCAGTGTCTGCTTCAAGGACTTCAGCTCATCAGATAAAGCAGCATGTGCTTGCTGAACGTGCATCTTCGCGTCCTCCTTCTCACGGAGTTCTCGCCGGAGCTGATCTATCTGAGAATCAAGCTCATCAAGTGAAGATGATCTAGTGGCAAGGTCAGCCTCAACTCGATCTATTCGGCCCCGCTGCACCTGGACCTCGAGCTCAGCAACCATCCGAGTACTACGCCATGTCTGTAAACGAGCGTCCAACTCGGCAGCAATAAATGAAGAGGCACCGGCATCCCGGAGCTCATGAAGCATCTGAAACTCATGCTCTAAGCGATCAAGGTCATCAACCATAGCCGTCGCTAGGTCCGGGTATCCCATGTCCCTTATTAAATTTACCTTGGAATCAAGGTAGGGTTTAAACTGGCGAAGAGAAAGTCCGTCGTGGAGGAGCTTGCCAATTATAGCATTCAGGGAGGAGAAATAAGAGCGGACTTCTACGCTGATGAAGATCTTCTCAGGGTCATTGCCCGATAACAGCTCTTTAACGAGGACATGAAGCTGAGAAGGAAGCCCTACACAAAGAAGAGGAATTCGTCAAAAGCTTCAACGAGGAAAGGAATGGCATTGCTCAGTTAATTAAATTATACCTCCTTCCCCTCGAGTCACTGGGGGTGATGGAGATGTAACGACTGTAGCAGCATCGACTGGTGGAGTTGGTCGCACAGCCGGCTCAACAGGGTCAGCCTCAGCGAAAGCTCCTGTTAGACACAAAACAGAAACATCATTTTATAGTTGCATTAGTCAAGGAATTGGCTAGTCCTATAGTTAGCTTGAGAAGAGGCACGCACCTTCAAAATAACCGTTCCCGGGAGTCTGAGGGAGTACAGACTCAGGAAACATATCCTGAGGCGGCTGGCCATCGATCTGAGGAGAGTCATACATGAAGCTGAACATAGAAGTGTCCATAGGCAGGCCCTCCCCATCGAAGTCATCAATCGAAAAATCTGACATAAAAAGATATAAGTATGAAGGAGGAGGAAGGAAACTATGGCCAATAGAGACAAGTTACCTCTTGAAGATGTACCTGGAATCACCGAACTGGGTCCTTCATTGACAGACTCCCCAACATGGGCGGTCTCTGCAGGCTTTTCTACCTGGGGCGGTGAGTCAGGCTCACCAGGAGATGCACAATCATCAGGACTCATCTCGCCTTCCTCACGATATCCTGCATAGGATGGGAAAGCATGAGCCAGAAGTTCTAAACGATCAAGAAAATGATCTATAGAATAGACGTTACCTCCGTCACTAACAGGATCCTCACCAGCCAAGTCCATCTCTGATGCTCGTGAAATTGCAGGCGGCTTGTGGGCTAATCTTTTCCGCCTATCAGCACGGACAGCAATCGAAGGTCTGGCCCGGGTAAAAGGACGGAATTCGTCGTCACTGTTGATCGCTGTCCCTGAAACAACGAATAGTGGTCAGAAATAGTAATTTGAAAATGCAAGAAAAAAGAAAGATAGGTGACTAACCTTGCTCCAAATCTGCCTCGTAGTCTTCAGGGTCTCCGCCTGAGGCCTCTCCAGCAGAACTAAAGGCCCTGTGACCTTCTGCATCAAGTCGGCGGGTCTTGCCCTGAGCCCTCTGTGATCGAGCACCGTCCTGGATAACACGAGAATCAAGTTGAGAGGCTTCTTCGGTCACCAACTCTTCGATAGGCTTCACACGGACAGTCTTATTAGCTGCTAGCAACCACTTGCAGCTCAGGAAAGTGAGGTTCAACTGTCGCTCAGTACCTGGGAGACTGAACCTAGCTCCAGTGCAACCAGTCACGGTCCACAACCATGCACGAAGACCGTCCACCAGACCTCCATGAGCCCGAAGCTGCTGGCGCGGGTTCCCAACATAAAGTTGGTCATAACCGAATTTGCGGGCGAATCGGCAAGGTAGATACGGCTCTATGAAGCACTGATTCCCCACCCGGAAAGTCAGGTAACCCGGCCTAATGTTCACTAGCCAATTAAAGCAGCCCATATCCAGATAAGTCCTATACTCCCTCGGCTTCTCCTCATCAATCAAACACTCGCCGTACCGACTGGAGAACTGTGGAAAGCAAGTGGAGAATGCCCAGCACTTGTGGACTTGTAGCTGACGCCTGATATCGGGGAATCCTCGGCCCTCCCATTCACCATTCTCAAGCAACTGTAGAAAGGGGACAGACTGATCTATGGCATTCGGTATTGACATCACGTCGGAACGATGAAGAACGAACCAAGCCATCAAATAAATATACGGGAGCTCTACCTTAATGGTAGGAATCTGAGTCGGTTTATCATCATCTCTCCGTGTAAAAGCACCAGAAATCTGCCGAAGCCCTCGATGAATGTTAGCAACCATCACCGGAAGAAGCGAAAGTTCCTTCTTGTAGGCAAGCTGAACTGCAGGATAGAGCACTTCCAGTGGCAGAGCGTCACCAGACTGATACGGGACCACACATTTCTTCAACCAGATGGCGAGATAACCGGCAAGGAGAGTCATCGGACGAATCGGTGTGGTCGCATGATATAAGAACGATCTGAATTTAGTCCCTGCAGGAAAGCCGCTCTCGGAACTGCTAATGGTATAGGATTGGGCGTTAGTCTTATTCAGCAGCTCATTAACCTCTGAAGGAGTCAGCGGTGCCAGTTCACAAATAGATTGGCCAGAATGGCTCTCCAGATTCCTGAACAAGTATGATGCGAACTGCTTCAGGCTCACATTTGCTTTGGTCCTCTTCGCTAGGGGCTTAGACTGCGCCAAAGCAATGTGGTAATGACAAGTGAGATCCCATAAGGTCTCGTAGCGGTCGGGCATGCGATCCTTCAGCTGACTCAACTCATGGTTGGAGGGAAAGTACTCCTGGTATAACATCTGTCCCATGGGCAAACCAGAAATCTTGTGCATCTCATGTAGAGCCAAGCCCAACTCTCCGTGCCTGGTCAGAAAAGTGTTGGAATCTGGATTGTAAAGCTCGCATAGGGCAAAGAAATGCTTCGCGCTTGTAGGCAAGCCATGCATAGTGGCCCGAATGGCTGCATAAAGACCGCAAGCATGTAACTCCTCGCTCCATCGGCTCAAGACATACTTCGTCATACGAGCCCACCAAAACCTGTCCAAAGAATGGACCCAACCATAGAATCTGTGGCGCGGTGCAGGCATCTCCCGTCCTAAGATAGCGAGGCGATTCCTCAAAGTAGAAGCAGTGGTGAGGAACTCATTGCGAGGCGGAGTATCTAGCCCCAGTACTCCAGGATGTAGTCCAACAATGTGATCTCGACTCGAACCAGGAACTGCCTGATGAGTAATATAGCCGCAGTGAACGCTCTCATGTTCCTTTGTCAAACTCCACGACATCTCCCGCTTCACAGCTTGGCGCCTGAGCTCAGTCAAAGAACGGTGTCGAGGAATCTTCGGCAAATACATATAACGACTGCCAGTCTGGTAAAGCCACTGCTCAGCCTCAATAAATACTGCATCGGGATCCCTGGTAGAGTCTCCAAACAAGAAGTCAGTCTTCCTAAGAGACTGAACGGAACCGGCATCCTGCACGAGAGGCGCATCTGTAATCAGCTGGCGAAGGGCTCGATGTCCACCTTCCTTCACCACTTGGGCAACTTCCAGCGACGTGCCCGGACCAAACTGAGCAGTAGGCGGAATGGGCGAAAAGTCATCAGACGTCGAATAATATTCGTCACGACGTCCATTCACCGCATGCGACGAAAAAGCTCCGGAAGGATATTCCACTGAAAACAAGCAGTTAAGTGTTTGTTAATTTCAGATATAAAAGGAAATTGAATTCATCTTACAAATTGGTAAGATAGAGTCATTGCCTTATAAAGGGCGAGACGATTTGGCCACATTGCGCATTTATAAGATAGGGTATATCGACAATATATCCCTGCCTTATAAAGCACGATGCAGCGTCAAAACGCCCCCTTTATTATGAGATGTGGTTTTGACCAAGCAAAACCCATCTTTAAAGCGTCGATCCTCACCAAGGAGAATCAAGGCTTTTCCCGATCGCCTCACCAAGGAGAGCAAAATGGGGTAAAAGGACTAATTTGCAAATTTTCAGAAAAAGAGGGTTAATTTGTAAAATTTCCATAAAGCGTCGATCCTCACCAAGGAGAACCAAGGCCTTTACCGGTTGCCTCACCAAGGAGAACAACGGGGATAAAAGGGACCAATTTGCGAATATCCAGAAAAAAGAGGACTAATTTGTAAATTTGCGAATATGCCAAAAAAGTAGCTCACCAGCATATGAAGGAAGCGCGCCATCAGCCGATGCAGCAGGAAAACGACCTCTCGATACTCGCGACATAATGGCCTACAAAAAATAAATCAAAAGGTCAGATCTAGAAAAAAAGATCACATTTTTATCCCCTAAAAGATAAGCTCGAGGTGCCAAATTATAATCCGAACCCTCACCCGTGGTCCCACAAATTCATAAATTGAATAAAGCATAAAAAATGCTAAAATTCTTGAAAGAGGCTCAGACCACGCGCTCGAGGGGCCTGAGAGAAATTCCAAAAATGGAAGTTTCAAGGGATTTCTCAGTCAAGGATCAAAAGGAAGGATGAATCTAAGACGAATATCGAGTTTTGAGGGAGAACGGAGGCTCAAGGGAAGAGAAATTCAAAAAAAAGAGGCAGAGGAGATGGCCGGCCCTAGGGTAAAGAAAAAGAAAAGAAAAAAGACCCCCTTTTATATAGGGTGGACCGGGTTTAGACCAAACCGAACAGAACCGGACCGGACCGGGTTCGAACCGGAAGCTAAAGTGAAGCCGAACCGAGCATCGAAATGACTTCAAATCGAGCGACGGTTCAGTCCATCATTCACTCACTCCTCTCCCATTTGTTCGGAAGAGTCGGAGGATTTTTTGAGCCGATTTACTGCCTTTTTTGGCTCATTTTAAGCCGGTTCAGCTCATTTGGGCACAGAAACACTCCAACAAGGTATATGAGTATAAACTATTCCCTATTTTTGGTTTGAGAAGTTCCTGGAGAATATGTTTTTATAAATATTCTTAAGGATAACTCAACAACACTACGCCGGACAACGCGTTGCAAATAAAGACTCGACGCCAACAATCGATGTTTAGCTAAAAGATCAGGAATCAACTCCAGGTTTAAAATTCCGACAACGGTCAGACAATAAATGCAGCACCGGAACTCTTACAGATATTCGACAAAGCACCGAATAACCTGGAAGATTGAAGGAATCAAGAACGAAGATCATTCCAAAGGTTTCATTACACCGACTGAAGGTGGGAGGCAATCATATCCAAAGTATTCCAGACTCTTCTATAAAAGAACGAGACTGAAATACTTTGGAGGGGGTATCTGTAGGCATATAAAATTGCTTATAGGTCCCTTAGCACAGCTCGGCACAAACCGACGAACCAACGAGGCGACGAGATCGACAAATCGCACGCGAACAACGGAATGAATCCACCCGCGTGCAGAATCAAGCTAACGAGTTGAGGAATCAATGAGTCATCCAACCGAGAGCGGACTCGGACGAATCGCGATCGAATTAAGATCAGTTTCGGACTCGAACTCAGAAGCGGATTTATTGCCAAATCAGGAATCAGACTTACTGCCAAATCAGATCAACAAATCAAAGTTTAAGTCAACCGAAAACACGGACAAACGAGACAGCACAAGACCTCGGAAAACCCACACCTAAGGGGGCTCGGCTTAAGCCGAGCCACCCATAGGTGGCTCGGCCAAGGCCCTGAGAGCCTATAAATAGGCCTAGAGATGTTCATTTTCAGAGGTCGAACTTTCAAGAGCCGAAACTCTGCCGGATTGAAGAGTGAACTCGGAGCTTTGAAGACTTGAAGACTTGCACATTCGGATCTGATCCTCGGCGAGCATCCACGTCAGAAAAGGCAGGATTTCGAGAGGAAGAAAGAACAGATCTGAGATCTACACGAGACTACACTCCAGATCTAAGCTTGGTCTTAGATCTCGAGATCCGAGCGATTATTCCCTTGGTGGATTAATCCCTCCCGGCTATTATTCCCTTCGTGGAATAATACCCGTATAATCGTGTAGATCCGACCGGATCTAGATCGCGCGGTGGTCCACGGATTAACCCCGGCGTTGGCAAAGAACCCACCAAAGCGAGCGACCGCAAAACAGGAGCTCGCGATTTGTTCACAAGAGGAAAGTTGTAATTTTCACTTTTTTTCTTTGATTTAGTTGTAACCGGATCTATAAAAGACCGGATCTTTGTAATCCAAGATGACAATTATTTCAATGAAGAAAACAGTTTTCCCCGCGAACAACGATAGAGTAGTTCGTGAATTAAAGGAGGTGCGATTTATTCCTTAGCTGAAGAAGAATTTTATTTCTATTGGAGCTTTGAAGGCAAAGGGATTCAAGGTAACATTTGAAGACGCTATAACAAAGGTTACTAAGGGATCTTTGATGGTGATGAAGGAAGTCCACAGTCAAAACTTATATTATCTGAAGGGGAACATCAAAATTGGCCAGGTAGCTTCAGCTATTTCAGAGGCGGACATGAGTAGACTTTGGCACTATAGGTT
>NC_033797.1:40664305-40665088 GCF_001876935.1 Asparagus officinalis
TCTTCCTTTTGACTTTCACAGCCTAAAACTACAGCTCCCCACCACAACCCTTTTGGCTCTGTCAACTTATTTGTTAGATTATAAATTACTACTCATTAGTTCTTTTGAGGGGTTATTTACAAAAAGTGTTTGGTTTCAAGGATCAGCAGATCAAAAGGCCTCCACCAACGGCGGTGCTGCCGACGTGGCTTCTTCTTCATCATCGTCTTCCTCCGCGTCCCAAAGGAAGCTCGCATACGATCCCAAAACATAGCTACAAAAAAAAAAAAAAAAACAAATAAATACAAGAAAATCACTAAATTATAATTAACGAAAGTATTAGTAGAGAACTTCCTAAGTACCAGTCATCAGGCGAGGCTTCGACTGCTCTTTGCAAGTAAGCGTCAGCTCGATCCTCATCCCTGTGAGTCTCCCACACCAACTTCCCGTATAGAGACAACACGTCACCGTCATTTGGACTCGCCAGTATCGCTCTACTGTAACACTCCTCTGCTCTCTTCGCATCTCCCTCCACCTTCATTCATCAATTAAGCAATTAATTACTCAGTAAATCTGAAACCAAGAAAGGATTCGGCCAAGCCAAGTATAGAACTATCATTTATTACCTCATGTAAGAATTTGCCGTAATTTCTTAGTATCAGAGGATTCGAGGGATCAGATCTCAGCATCTCCCGGTAATAATTCCCGATCCTCTTGTTCTCGCTCCGGTCACCGCCCTCTCCTCCTCCGTCTCCTCCGCCTCCAAGCTTTCTCCCTCTCCCCCTCCCGCCGCCGGCGAACTCC
>NC_033797.1:40665099-40693160 GCF_001876935.1 Asparagus officinalis
CCGCCAATCCTCTAAGGATCTCGCGATCTAGATCTGCATCCTCTTCCTCCTCCGGTACTCTAGCGGGGGGTGACCAGATCCGACTCGGCCGATCCGTTACGATCAGATCCGTGTCGGATCTAGCTCGACGTATCGTTGACTCCTTTCTCATTTTGACGTCGACGTTGATCGCGGATTTAGGAGACATGCTGAAGCTCCGGCTTCGGCGGAGATTGAAGGCTCCGGATCCTGAGTTATGGGATCCGGTTAGGATGTTTGACGGGGCTTGGAACGATGCGGATCGGATTAGTATAGCTGATTTCATTGCGGATCCTAACCGAACCCGATAATTAAGAGAGAATACTGTGCAAGGGAGAGACCAAAAAAGGAAAAAGTGTTGGGAGGAAACTCAAAAGGTGCTGATATTTATAGGTGAGTCCCACTAAGGGCACACCTCCAACTACACCTTCAACCACACTCCCTCTCTCTATAGTGGTAGTGGTATGATATTTTAAAAAATATCATGCAGGACCCACTATCACTATAGAGAGAGGGAATGTGGTTGGAAGTGTGCCTCTATCATTATTTTTTATAGGTGGAAGTACCTCTTGCACTTCTGTCCACGCTGTAAAGCTAAAGCGTCAGGAGACGGCGTTCTGCATGCTGACACGTACGCAAAATCACGTGACGCGGGTCGGTGGGGATGGGGACCGAGGGGACGACAGTTGTAGAGCGACACGTGCGAAGGGAGAGAGGGGTTCACGGGGGCTTAGGGATGGACGTGGGAGAGAGTGCCACGCGCGACCGGCTTGCCAACGTGAGTGGGTGCACACAGGAAGTTTCCAAGGGAATGATGGATTCAGTCAACGGTTTTTGGTTAAAGATTCCTTGAATAGAAGATTCTGTGAAAGAATCTTATATTTTGTTAAGGGGCTGTTTGGATAGGTTTTTATGGGTGGTAAAAGAAAAAAAAGCTGTCAAAAATGTCAGCTTTTTGGTAACTTTCCCCCAAAATCACCTTTTTAAGGGGTGATTTTAGGGGAAAGCTGCCAAAAAGCTGATATTTTTGACAGCTTTCCCCACTTTTACCACCCAAAAAAAAGAACCAAACAGCCCCTAAGCGTTCTCGATAGACTTTTTATAATTTTTTTTTTTTGCTAAAAATTGAACCCGGCTTTTCTAGGCCTTGCCCGAGCCTGGGTCCGGGACGAGTTCAGGCCCGACCTGGTCCGGGCCTAAAGCCCATTTGGACAGGGCTATGTGTTGCTTGTGGATCTACTTATTTTATTTTCTAAAATATTTTATGCAATTAGATATATAATTTATGGAAAAGTTTAATTTTGGATGTAATTATGAGAAATCTTAAGGACTTATTTGCAATTTTCTCATCATTAAAACCCCAGACTACATATAAATATTTGTGAGGTTTATTTTTGAAGGGTTTAATCTGTAGATCTTATAAAGTAATAGGGTTCTTTCTGTAAATATATGAAAGGTTAGGGCTCTTTTTGTAGATTATGAAGATATAGGTTTTTTTGGCAAAATTTTTAAGGTTAATCCTATAAATTTTACTAATTCCTGCCGTTTTTATAAAATTGAGGATTTTTTATAAAAATTTGCAATTTTTGGAATACCCAAAAGGCACAATTCTATTTTTTTAAACCTAAAGGATAGTTTTATTTACTTATTATTTAAGATAATGTATGTCATTGAATTTTATAGATACTCGTGGTTTTATTTGCAAATTCGTAATACAATTTTAGCATTAAGATGGGTAAATATAATACTTATTGTAAAATATAATTTTACTGCTTTTCAACTGATATGCAAATTTTAGGATTTTTTCTGTAAATTATGCAAGTTATGGATGAATTTTGGGTGTTTGTAAGTTCGAAGACTTTTTGAAAAAACAAATGCAATTTCTAAAAGTCTTTTGGTTATTTTTTGTAAATTTTACAAACTCTTAGGGTTGTTCTATAACAAATTGCAAATTGTTGAAGTCTCTTAGGGGGTGTTAGTCACCTAGAACTTAAAATTGGAACTAGGATAATCTATGAGATAAATTTTTTAAGGTGTTAGTCACATAGAACTAAAACTAAAACAAAATTTTATAGTGTTAGTCAAGTAGAACTCTAACAAAACTAGAATTAGGATAATGGTACAAAATTGTCCCATTTTTTTTTTCTATACAAAAATGAGAGTTCTAGTCTCTTAAATTATTCCAAGTTTTAGCTTGGAACTAGGTGGTAAAAAACTAGAACTCATATTTATATTGTTATTTTTTATTTTTTATTTTTTATATATTTTTTTTCTCTACTTCTTTCCTATTATGGTTATCAGTTTACCCTTACCTCCGGACTCTCATGAGAGTTCGGAGGTAAGGGTAAATGAGAGTTCTAGTTACTTCAATTTAGATCCCAAAATTTTCTTGATGCACATCCAACAAAAAGATGTCAGCTTATTAGATTAGCAAAAGTATAAAAAGAAAGAAAAATGTGATCGTGTAAAGAGAAACATCCAAGAACAAATTAAAGGACATGGGGGAAAAGATATGCTTCAATAGGGGGTGGAAATAGAAAATGAAAAAAACTACTATAAGGAAGTCAATCTGAAGCGTATGTGAGAAATAATTGATCTTCGTTCTAGAAATAAATATAATAATAATAAACAAAATGAAGTAGTAACACAAAAATTAAAGCAATACCTAGTAAAAAGACAAATCTTTAAGCGAGAATTTGATTTAAGATGTGAAGGGCATGATAAATTATTGGGATTTATAGTTGTGCTATTAGAAGATGAACAGTTGTAACGATTCTTATGATTATGATAGTAGTGAGAATAAACACATGAAATGTTAGTTAATTAGGAGTTGTATGAGAACGATATGGAGAGGCATGACTTATGTATGTATGTATATGTTTTATGTATACATGTATGTGTTGTAACATAACTTCGAGTGTATTTGGCAAGAAGAAATGTTTTAACATGGCAACACACTTTTATAAATAGTATTATATTAAGGTAGAGATCAATGTAATTTTTCTGCAAACGTGAAAGTGCATTCAATAGGCATGAAAGTACAAGAAAATACGTATTTCATTCTTTAAACTGAATGAAGAAAGAAAGAGATAAGCAGGTATATAAACTATCTGTATGCCTGCGATTATACGACTGAACTGTTACGAAAATAATTTCTTAAAAAAATAATTATATGGTGACTACTTTGTGAGTATGTTTGGGGGCAGTTTGGTTCAATTTCTGTAAAAAAAGAAAAGGAAAAGTACCCAAAAATTAAATTTTAATGTATTTCTATAAAAAATAACAAGAGAAGTTTATTGAAATTCAAAAAGTGGTGTTTTCTTATTTTTTATTCTTTTTCTGTTTGCTTCAAAATACAAAAAGAGGAAAAATGAACTTTATAGAAAATGAGTTGAGAAGTGAATCTGGATAAGTTTATACAAGAACTATTATTTAAATCAATGCGTCAGATTTCTCACCAATTTCCCCTCATTTTGAGAGGAAGTTGATTTTTATAAAATATAGTACTTTTCTCTCCTTTATAGAAAACATTTCTATGAATTTTTTTGAACCAAACATAGTTTATAGAAAACTACAGAATTTTTTTAATTACAAAATTAACACTGTCAAGCTAAAACTTTTCTGCAAAATGTGTGAACTAAACACCGCCTTACATGATGGTAGGTGAGGTCATTATCATGATAAATATGAAAGCAAAGAAATACTGAAATTGATATGTAGAAGGTTATTTGGTACTATTTAGATATGTAATTTAACCTGCACATTTGCTTGTCCCCAGTCAGATTGATAGTAGGTTGAAGCATCTTTTCAAGGAGGGAACTGTCAACAGATTGTCAGTGGCTAAATAATTAAACCTAGAGTTCAAAGGTGTGTAAAAGGACAAACAATTGTGAACTGGCTATTTTAGGATGCATATGCGCAATCTCTTGCTCCTTTGCAGTTAGCCCTAGAACTATCGACACGATTCAACTGTCTTAAAGTCCAGAAAGCAACATCGATCATCTTACCGTCAATTTTCTATGTGCTACCGTTGTTTTGATAACAAGACGAGCACTTTCATTTTCAGTCTCATGAGATAACAGATGACAGTGTTCGTCGCTATTGTAACGTTTGATTGGAGAGGATTCGGATCTTTAAAAAAATGACGGAGACCGTAAAAAAAAAAAGATCCTATTTTCTCATTTATATTCGTCTTAGTTTGTCGAACAATTAATTACGGGTTTGTTCTTGAGAGCTTTATATGATTGAGCTCACACGAGTTGTACCACCCATTTATCCGTTCTGTACTTTTTATAACACATGAAATTAAGGATAAAGAGCGGACCAATATAATTCACACGGCGAAGCCGTGTTGCCCCTTTTCGTGGGGGGTGCCTGGATTCGATTTCTATGAGTCTAACTAAGCTTAAAAGACAAAGTTCATTTATCTTTAAATCTAAAATGTAGAATATAAACTGTATAGTTACATGCAATAGGTGTATAGCTAACATACTATTACAGGTATAGCTACATACCATAGGGTTTATAAATACATACTATAGTGTATATAATATAAGAGATTAATTGCCCGTTTGTTTCATTTTTTTTTGAAGGAGAAAGTTAGAGGAAAGCTGACAAATCTAACAAAAACTGTCAGTTTTGGCAGGCTTTCTTGCAAAAACGCCTCTTTTAGAGGCGTTTTTGCAAGAAAGCCTGCCAAAACTGACAGTTTTTGTCAGATTTGGCAGGCTTTCCCCTTCCCATTTTTGCAAACAAACAGCCCCTAATGGGTATCATATGTCATATGAGAGGATTCCCTCATATACAATGATGTGGCACAATCTCCACCAAGTGAATAAAGTAGGAGAGAGAATGCCTCATAAATACACTTAGTGGAGATTGTGCCACATTATTGTATATGAGAGAATCCTCTCATATGACATATGATACCCATTAATCTCATAATATAATACATACTATAGGTTATATAATTAAAGACTTTAGGTGTATAACTATATACTCTATCATATATAGTTATACACTTTGTATTTTATAACGGACTTTGTATTTTGGGTATATTGGAACATATAAACCAGGTGGGGTTTTTTTTTTTTTTTTGGGTAAAGAGGAGTAAAAGTTTGGGTTCAAAAGCAAAAACTATATGTATGTGTGTGTATATAAAAGATCTTTTGAATTCGAGTGTGAAAGCGAACCTAGATCCTAGCCTGCTTCTCGAAACCTTGATTAATTTGCAATCTAATCGGAAAACTTAAAAGCAAAACCTTAAAAATACTATTTATACTACAATATACATTATTCTTGTTGCAGCATGATTCAGAATATTAAAATTTACTGTTTATTTTTTAGCCTTAGCCATACTAT
Organism: Asparagus officinalis; assembly: GCF_001876935.1. Classification (NCBI taxonomy): domain Eukaryota; kingdom Viridiplantae; phylum Streptophyta; class Magnoliopsida; order Asparagales; family Asparagaceae; genus Asparagus; species Asparagus officinalis. Next base: position 40,670,479 of record NC_033797.1, read on the forward strand.
CCTGGCTATAATGATTTATTTTCCATAAATACTATTCATGCAACAGTGTAAATTTTTTTGAATATTACACATGCTCTATATGCTGCAATGAATTATAAGACTTTTATCCACTATTAAGTTGAAGTAATATTTTCTAACCTTGAGAATATTTATATCTTTTTTTCTAATTCTTGCAAATGATTAATTTAACCTTTATCAGACATTTCATAAATATAAAATTTTCGGGCTCTATTATAGAAAATTGGTAAAACTTACTAATTAGTGTATTACTTTTGCTAAGCTGGTTTGGATATTCACTCTGTAAATATTAATAAAAAGATTGTTGCTGAAGTTTTTATAAATAGTTATACATAAAAATCATACTATCATTTTGGCTACATATATACTTTGGTAAATAATACTCGCAGCAACACGCGGGATTAATATATAGTAGTGTGTGTATAAACTTTATCTACAGTTTACCCTTTTAGCATTGCTAATAGAGCTTGTTCCGGTTTGGGTGAGAGCACAAGGTATTTCTAGTAGTAATTAATTAATTAATAAAAGCCATGTTTCCAAACAAAATAATGGGGGTCCAAGCGCACGGAATGGCCATCTTTTTCAAAAAGCGTTTAAAGTGAGACTGAAGAGTCGGTCGCAATCGGGTGAACATGCCGTGGCCATAAATAAATCACTCGCCACTTCTAAACTTTTAATGCAAAATGTCAAAGTCCACTGCTCCTCTGCCTACATGCATGCACCCTTCTCATATAATGATTTTTCAAGTGCATGCGCCAGATATTTCATGCAATATTTTCTACCCTTTTCCCTTCTTTTCATGGATGCCAAAGATTCACGAATCAGAGAAATTAACCTCCGTGATTGTCTTCAGTATATAATCGGTAAATGCATTTAAGCACGTGGTTCGATTGAATGTAATTTGAAGTATTTATACTTGACTCCTATGTATTCATTCATTGTTTTACTCTCAGAAAAAGATTATAATAGTCCAAATATAATAGAAAGTTAGAATGATCTACTGAACTGTCAAATTGAAAGAAAGAAAAAACGCTAAGAAAATGTACGAGAGGAAGCGAATTTGTAGAAATGATTTTTATCTTATTATCTAGAGTGGCACTACAGTCACACCCCCAACCATATTTTTTTTAAAAAATCTAAAGTGAGGTCCGTGTACTGTAGCTGAGAAAAAAATCTAAAGTGGGCCCCGTGCACTGTAACTGAGAGAGAGGAGATGTGCCTCAAGGTATGGTTAGGAGTGTGAGTGTAGTGTTTTCCTAATATCTATCTCTACTAATCATTGACCGTCCGTTTTCCCGTCAGTTTCTCGGGCACCCGTACAGATCACGTGCAACGGATCGACGGACGAGGGCGCCACAAAATGCGGCGGCCACATGCAAAGTATGGCAAGCGGGGCCCACGAGATAACGCAGGGCATGGAGAATGGGAGGTCCCAGGCTTCCAAGTTTCAAGCATTTTCTGATTTGTTGTTTTCTAGATGTAGCAGCATCCTCTGCTCCTGACGGGATAACAAGGGCAAGACCAAGGCGGGTCCAAAAAAAACAGTGATCTGATTATTAAAAAAAAAGATTCAATGTATAAATTAAAAAATGATTCTGCAAAACAAAAGAAAGAAGGCCCTAAAAATTTAGCATTTTTTTTAATGAAAATAGGGCATACTGTCCTATCATGTATATATAAACAAAAAATGAGAGTGTTTACAAAAGATATCTGATTGTGATTATGCCTGAGCCTCCGAGTTAGAGGGTATTAGGCCAAATCACCAAAAGATGTCTCTTACATAAGATTAAGACAAAACATCTAGCAGGGACCAAAAAAAAAAACAACAAAATGGAAAGCCAGACTACATCATGACCCTGGAAGCTGAGACTAGAAAACCAAAAACAAAAACTGGTATGGAAAGAACTGCAGCAAGGAAGCCACTACCCATGGGGACTTGGAAGGCCATTGCTGTCAGCACTCGATTCTGCTATATCAAGAAGGCCCTAAAAATTTAGCATTTGGTTATATTATTATCAGATTTGATAAACTATATAGAGGAGAATGTATGCTTAATTAATTAATAGTATGATTAATTATATATGATCATTCATGATCAAGAACAAACATTTGCTGATTTGCTTCCATCAAGAAAGAAGAAGGGGGAAATAAAACGTTTACTGATTAGTTTACAGGCGTATCATCTAAGATCTGATATCAAAATTCACATCAGTAGTAAAAAAAACCACTTCTATTAATTATCGACATGTTTTCATAAATACATGCAGACTTTCGAATTCGGTTGTCAGTACGCACATAAACCACTTGTAACCTTTTTTTTTTTGGGTACTAATTGACCACCTGGACTCACTTTTAAGTTAAATGTTTTTCAATTTTACTATAATAATTAGTTGTCAAATACCAAATATATAAGAGAGATAGTCCTTAGTGGTTGTTAGATGATATCAATTACCCAAAAAAATTAACTAAAAAATAGACGTAGATGGTTGATTGCAACAAAAAATACTTTAACGCCAGCTTATATATAAATTAAAAATCAAAAGTAGTTCTTGTAAATGATCCCATTTTAAAGATGGTTTCTTAAAATCAGCTAAGTACATAGAATTTTAATTAAATTGATTAGTTAGAGATGATTTTTAAGTTAGGAAAATAGTGTTTTTTTTTACCTTTTGCTCCATGAAGATTTTTTTTTCTATGTCCCTTAGGATAGAATCATTATTGGCTAAATATAATAAAACCCCCCTTACTTTGAATGATCATCAGAAAACCCCCCTTAACTTTGAAAATATGAGAAACCCCCCTCCCCCAAGTTAAGGGCTTATCAAAAAACTCTCCTTAACTTTGAAATTTTATCAGAAAAACCCTATAAATTAAGGAGGTTTTCTTATAAAATGTCAAGGTTAAAGGGAATTTTCTGATAAAATCTGAAAGTTAAGAGGATTTTGCGACAATCTTGACACTTTGAGGGGGATTCTTATATTATGAAAGTTAAAGGGGGTTTTTCGATAATTGTTCAAAGCTAAGGGGTATTTTTGATATCTAGCCAATCATTATAGGTACTACTTTTCCTAACAAATCCTTCATGACATTTTGTGTTCAATTAGGGGCTGTTTGGTTGGTTTCTTTTGCCCCTGATTCCCTGCCAAAACACCATTTTTAGGGGCGTTTTGACAAGAAAGTTGTCAAAACTGACAGCAAGCTGTCAGTTTTGGCAAGGAATCAGGGGCAAAAGAAGTAAAACAAACAGCCCCTTAGTAGTCTTGTTACAATTTGTCCTCGATTCTTGAAAAGAGTGATGAAAATTGATTTCCTAGGATTACTCCGGGGCGGAGTGAACTTCGTACTTAGTCATTGCATTCAGAGTTTGATACATGAAAAGTGTGATGCTCATCAATATAACTTGGAAGATTTTTGGATCCTTGAACATTAATGGTTAATATGTTTTTTCCTTTTTTTCTTTTGTATTTGTAATTTAAATTTAAACTAAAAAAAGTTATTAACTTCAAGTGGACGTAAGTCTTCCTTTGAAGTCCAAACTATGTATATATTTGTGTCTGTGATTTTTTCCTATGTGATGTTAATCTTTGTGTGTGTATATCATTTTAAATAGAGTGTGAAATAGAAAAAAATAATTTAAATATAATTTAATAGATATGAATACAAAGTTAATATAGCTTAAAAATTAGAAATAGAAAATTATAAAAAAATAAAAAAATTTATGGGCCGACTCGCAACCCATGGGCCGTGGGCCATGACCGTCTCGGCCAGCCCCTAGGTGGTCGTGGGCTAGGTTAGATCCTATCTCATACTTGGGATCAGAAAATAAGCCTGGCCCACCTAGAATAAGCCCTAGATAAGACTCGATCTAACCTTAAACCCAGTGGGCCGGGTGATAGGCCTCAATTGGCCCAGCCCATGCCCGCACCTAGCACGAAGAAACAGGGGGTCACGAACAACAAACATGAAATGGGGCCCACGACTCGTGCCGTTAAGACATGTAAGTCCCGTGACTGCATGGGGAGCCGCCGAGCTGCTGATGGAGTGAAGTCAATTGCTATTCATCACAAAACAGCAAACATGACTTCTCTCATCGTGTTGAATTAGGACACAGTCACGTTCTCACGTAATAGGCGGCCGAAAGTCAGATAGAGATCCTAGTACATTACTGCTGTTTACGGAAAAGGACAAGGCCCAATAATTTTGATGCTGTTGACAAACTGCTGCTGCTGCTTAAGCCGAACGGAGGAGAAAAAGAAATTCCATAGTCACGGCGAGCTTCCATATTTGATTTTTGTTCTTTTCTTTTTAGTTTTCTTTTAATTTACTGGAGAGTTTGTAGCTGCATGTACCGAACTGAATGTACTGAAAAAGATCCGAGGGGACCATCCGAGTCTCTTTGACATTATTAGAAGAACTGCATATCGTCGGCCTAGAGCATGCTTCAATGATGCAAGAGAGAGAGAGAGAGAGAGAGAGAGAGAGAGAGTTAAAGCTGTGAATAACTCTGTGTTTGGAAAGAGAAATTTAAATTTTAACTTCTTTGAGAGTTTTCTTGGGAAGGTAGAAAAGGGGAAGGTGGGAAAATTTTAAGCTAAAATAAGACATCCCAAATCTAGAGGTAAAGGAGGGCAGGGGAAGGAAAAATTAACAAGTTCCTTCCTTTTCTTACCATTCCTTGCCTTCTCTTAGCGAGGTCCCAAACAGACTATAAAGCTCAAGCAAGTTCCCTTGTGATCTTTTTGCTCATATGAACTTATGAACACCAAACATTCATCTGCTATTATATAGCACTTATTTATACAGAACCGAACATCTTAAAATCGAACAAGATCCTACTGGAGCTGCAAAATGTTTCACGAATAACACTGATTCATCATGAATCCACCAACAGCAAAAGACTAAATAGGAGAGCCAGACTCGCAACAGTTTTGAAAAGCCATTAGAACAATATAAATATAGAAAACGCAATGGAGCTGCTAACTAATTTACGACATATCAAATTAAAAAAAATGTCTAGAAAATATTGGGAAAAAGGAGAGAACGATTTTGTAGCCAGCATTTGATACAAATCTATGATTCTATAAGGAGGTACAGTGTACCATTCTCTGTGAATCTGCACGCTCAATGCTAAATTTTTTATGAAGAGTATCAGAACCTAATGATCAAAACTCATGGAAGAAATAACTAAGATATGGACAAGTTTTGAATACAGTTTGCAAAGTGCAAGACTTCCATAGATATCTACAGAAACTTAGTAGAGAACAACAGAGAAGAGTTACACAACTAGTGGGCTAGCTATTTGCCTCTTTAGAGGCTAAAGTGCTCATATAAACTTAAAAACATTACTTGAAGTGAATAAAGTCTGACAATAATAACAAGAGATTCAACAGAGACATCATGTTTAAGAAATTGGACGCTACTCGAAATGGCACTTATTGGATAGTTTTTCTAAAGGGTTAAAAGGTTGTGATGTTATCAAACAGTTTTCGAGCTTAGTGTGCATAACTGGCTCAGTATTGACAAAAAAAAGTGTATGGAATTTTTTTTTTGAGATTCTAACTCAATATAGGTACAAGACAATTGGATCTGGTTTTATGTTCAAAGGAAGAGGACATTAAGGTCCCAATATTTACAAAATTAATAGGGGAAATTACCAGATAGTTACTGATGTTTCTTGAGCTTTGCTGCCGAAGAAGAAGACCCTGTATCATGGTTGGAGGTTTTAATAATAAAGAGCAGTGTTTCCACAAGCATGCCGAACACCAAACCTATGATGCCTCCAGCAGCATTCTGGCAGCAAGAGTTCACAAGGAACGATATTAATAAGGGCCAGAATTGTTGCCTTTTCATAGACAGAGAGAGAGAGAAATATGGGTATGCTTGGTACCAAACAAAAAAAGTTATGCTTGGTAGTGAGGTGGCATAATCCCCTCCACTCATTCAAATGGTTGCATATCCTCATGCACTCCTCAAGCCATGTGAATGTGGTCCCCCATTTGAATGAGTGGAGGGGATTGTGCCACCTCACTACCAAGCACAAAATTTGTGTTTGGTACCAAGCATACCCATATTTCTCATATATATATATATATATATAGAGAGAGAGAGAGAGAGAGAGATTGGTATGCTTGGTACCAATCACAAAAAATGGTTCTTGCAGGCATTTAGGAAGGGAAAGCAAATGTATTCAGATTACCATGACAATACTGTGATTGAACAGGGCTCTGAAAGCAGCATATCCAACCAAATAGCCAGTAAACATTATCAGCACAACATGTATACCTGCAAAAAGAGAAGTTTAAATTGGCTCATATCATAAGTTCAATATTTCTAAGTAATAAAGGCGCCATGCATATATTTCAATCAAATCTTTATCACACAGATGTGAATAGAAGGGACCAATCAAGGTGCAGTATCGATACGATTCGAAAACCACAGATGACATACAAGGAATATTTGGCAACCAGTGATTTTCTAAATTTCTATTCTGGCTACTTAAACTATACAAATAATGCCAAAATATGATGGTGTCTAATATTCATGAAGCAATGAAGCTAATACCTCCAGATATGCTTAACCGAATCTTGTAGAAAGACCAATTAGTTGATCATCAGAAAGTCAAGTGCCGGCATATCTAGCAATGCTCACAAGCATTCCTGTTATAGGTGATATCTAGTGTTAGAACATGAAATTATAACCCTCAATCGTTAGAAAGAGTTTTGAACGGAAGGTCCTTCGACATGATATCAGTGCATTTCAGGTTCAATTCCCACTGCCCACTGACTTAAAGTGGATTAAACAAATGATACCGCATGAGTCCAACTTTAGGGCACCCATTCTGCGGGGTCATGTTAAAAAATTAATTCTCAACCCTCATCACAAACTTTGGAGTTTTCGGTCCAGCGAAAGATCCGTTGACATCTATTATACCCAAAACGAGTACCAACATACTTTAATCTTATCCATATACTCAAGTAAAGTTCATCAAAGACCATCACCACTGCTTAAGGGGGGAAATGATTACTCTAGGGCACTATCCTATGAGTGCCTGCTATATCCCACAAGCTGGTCTCCACTTAAGAATAATATTTGTCACCATTTATTTGTAGTCCGAATCTTGCATATATCAAGTATTAAGATTACAAGGATATGAGACCAGTGTTAACACAGGTATGAACTCAGCATTCAAGTGCCATAAAGTGTTAACATCACAATTAGTCACATACGAGGAGAAGCAATGGGCTCTGTTTAGCACTACTTTTTTACCTATGACGACAATGAAATAATTAGCAGTGAGAAATAATTAACAAAGAGCATCAGATATTGTTTGGATGTCGTGAACATAGAAAACACAATATCCATTAACACCTCTTTTTTCTGATTCTTCCCTTGTTCGTTTCCAAATATTCATTCTTGTTACTTCCAATACAACATAGAAAACACAGTAACCATCTTTATCTCCCTTTCCTTTTAATAAGCACTCTACAAGTCATGCCACATGGGTGTGTAAAGAGTGAGTCGTGTCCACATGTCTGCCACAACAATTTATGATAATCATATTGTAGACTAGAACCTAGCCCAGATCTAGCACGAAGTATAAACTATCTTCTCTATAATACATTAATTACAAGGATGCAAATCTCTTAAAAGATTTAAGGATTTGTAAAACCTAAGAGTGATTGTTTCTGTGACATAAAACCCCTTGCACTTCCTCTATATCGTTCGGCTTCATCGTTATATGAGAACTAACATATCCGAAGAGTTGGGTGTATTTTTGAAATTCTAGATCAAAAAGTGATTGTTATGGAGTTCACTCACACAACAAGGTTTTGCAGGGTTACATATGATGTAACATATCCAAAGAGAAGAAGATGACTCGGTTAACAATGTGTTTGCTAGAGTACAAAACTATAAATCTCAATCCTCACCAAATTATTCAATAAAAGGAATGATGACCTAGAATCAGAGCAATCCAGGTTCGAATCCAAGTCCCCCTGAATTTCAAGGGGATTTAAGAGAGAACATACCGTTATGTGAAGTATTTCCAGTTTCAATACATAGAAATGATGTCCAACTTGCAAGGCATGTTAAAATATGAAAACATAAATCTCAACTGTGACCACAACATTAGAGTTTTAATGTAATCGAAGAGATCTATCAAGTGCCAAGGGTGAACAAATACCAGATGACTATAGAGAAGGAAAATTTCTTCAATTTTTTTCTCTAATTTTCGCATCTTAACCCTATAAAGTGGATATTTGAAAAGTAAAATCAGGATTATTTCAATTATACTTTTATGCCCGAACGGGATCCTTAGAATTGCTTTCTTTTAACTAAGGTTTCATTAATCGCAACAAAAAACAATAAAAAAAACCCAAAAGCAACAATAATTATAATTCATACCAAAGCCAATTTGATCTTTGTAAGAAGAGAAAGGCTCATCCGTTCCCTTCTTCGGAGTAATATCCTTCACCAGCTCCGCATACGCTTTCCTCTCCGCCAGCTCCTCTAACTTCCTCAGCCTCGCCTTCAGCTCCTCACTCTGCAAATCCAACCCCAAATCCAAAACCCTAATCAAGACCCAGTAATAACAACCCAATAAAAACCTAAGAAATCCAAACCGTTTACCTTTTCCCTCGGCTTAGGGCTTGCGAAAACGAATTCGGATCCGGCGAAGAGGCGGGAGGGAGAAGGACGAGATTCGACCGGGAGAGCGGACCAAATGGCGCGAAGGGACTTGTAAGGGACGGAGGTTCGAGAGGAGAGATCGGAAGCGAGACCTCGGAGCTCCGGCGAGATGTCTGGACCCGAGTCCGATAAGACGGAGAGGAGAAAGGATCGGATTGAGTCGGTGTTCATGAGAACCAGACCGGAGTCGGGGGTGGATGAGGGATCGGGTTCGGACTTTGGAGACTGTGCCATGAGAGCGGCAAGGCAGCGAGCAGAGAAGAGTAGGGATGGAGAAAGGTTGCGAGAGTTTAGGGGGTTCGGCGACTTGGGAAAGCCCATTTTGGAAGCCCAATAGGTTGTGGCTTTTTGAACGTGCTGAGAACCAAAAAGGCCGGCCCGTCTTCAAAGGTGTGCACGACACGGGTTTAGTAGCAAAAAATAATCAATTTTAGGGAAAAAAGAGAATAAAATTTGTGGATCAACGACCGAAAAGAAAGTGGGGGAAAAAGAGTGATTTTTAGCGCATTGAGAGAACGTCAGTTCAGATCGATTTTTTCCTAATTAAATCAATTGGAACAGATACTAAACCAGTTAGGTTAGTTTAATCGGTTCAAACCAGTTAGATCTCTTCCCTAGCACAATGTCACGAAGCACACACGATGTAATTGTAACATAAAATTTAATTTTCACATAATTATTTACTAAAATGTTAAATAGTTAAACTTTTGGTTATTATTTATTAAATTTCAAACACGTACCAAAGTTCAAATCTGTAAAGTTTTTGTGTAGTAAAGTGAAAAGAACTCTTGTTACGTGCATAGTTTTTTGTATGCAATTAATTTTCTCCCTTAGCGTTTATTCCGAGATAAACAAAAAAATTGATCACCTTAATTTAGCGTTTATTCCGAGATAAACGAAAAATTTGATCAAAATAAACGAAAAATTTGATCATCTTTTTAGTGGCAATTTCCATCCCACGCATATCCTTTTTTTTTTTTCCTATTCACCTATATCCTTATCAAAGACAGCTAAAACTAGCAAAAAAAAGTTGAGGAAGACCTAAATGAACCCAATTTTCGCGCTCGGACCGTAATGTCTACTCAACTGCACCGATGGGTACCTAGGAATTTAATGACAATAAATACACTCCGATCTCATCATCACATGTTCGGTGTGTCACCTAAATTGATCATTTATGACGATAGTGATTTTTTTTAAAATTATAAGCCACAAGAATTAGGGAACTATAAATGAACTAGTGAGTTTTGCATGGTTAGCTTGGTTGGCTTTCCATTTTTTTTTAATCAAATCAAATCTTATTTAGAAATATTCTTCCAGTATTTTTGTGTCCATGTGCAGAGAGCCACGTCCATTGGACACCTACACACGGGTAAAAGGAAGGGGGAAATGGAAAATTTATCTACACAGACTCAAAATAAAATTAAAATTACAAATACAAAGGCGCATATATATAAGAGCTTTTGCATACCTCCAATGATAATGAGATTAGGATCCCTTCGATTTGGCCATTAGTTCAAATATTCAATTAATGTTAATTATGTGTGGAATACACATAGATACTAAGATGTAAGAAAATACTATGAAAATAAGGATATCATTGATTCTATACTTCTTTAGGACCATTGATTACTTAATGCATTCGAAGTAAAGTATATTCCTTTTTTCTCTTCGAATGCAATGTGGATTATATGTATTTTGTAGCCTCGAACCTTGCATTTAGGTAGTGATTTATTTACATTTTTATCTTCCTACCATAATTTATGTAAATTGTAAATTAAAGTGAGTCACTTAAAGCGATGGATTCATTTTTGGCGTAGGATTTTGAATGGGCCATGTTCATCATGGGTCCATCGTACTTGCAATGTTATGCCACAGTAGTGTGTTCTAGCTGTCCACCAAATTACAGATGCGAAACATTCAAATTTTGAACAAAGAACGGGGCGAATAGTCACAGAGGTGTTAGAAATTGGTTGCTGTTTAGGTTGTAATCAGTACGAAAAAGAATTAGTTTTGAACAGATAGAAATTATTTTAGATAATGACGGGTTAATATTATAACACAGAAATAAAATTGATTCAAAAGTAAATAAATAAAGTATAAAAATATGGTCTGATGATCGAAGCGTGCAAGACATTGTCCCAAGAATCTAATTGCCCCCTCTAATTGATTCTTATCAGGATTTGATGGATATCTACTAAGTCTATTTATTGCATAAGCAATGTCAGGTCTGGTGTAGTTTGTCAGGAATCCTAATGATCCAATTATTTGTGTATATTCTCTTTGTAATTGAGGATAACCTATATTTTTTTTAGATGTACATTAGGATCATGTGGAGTAGAAACAGGTTGATAGTTTGGATCATAAATTCTTAAGGATTTTCTCTATGTAGCGTGATTGTGATAGCACGTATTCATTCTCATTCTTCAAGATTTTAGTGTTAAGAATTATGTCAGCTTGACCTAAATCTTTCATGTCGAATTTTTGTGATAAGAAGTGTTTGATTTCATTTACGGTTTGTATGTTAGAACCAAAAATAAGAATATCATCAACATATAAGTATAAAATCATAATTTTGTTGTTATTGTCTATTTTATGATATACACACTCATCTCGAGGACGTAAGACGGTCATCAAACCCGCCTACGTTCCCAAAGGGAAGCCCTCAAATTACTTCAACAGGATGAAAAGAGGCTTAGGCTACTCCTCCTCCTCGTCGGATTTGTGTTTTTACGTCAACGAGGACTCCGACTATGCATAATTTTGTTGTTATTGTCTATTTTATGATATACACACTCATCTGTTTGATTAATTTCAAATCCATAAGATAGTATGATCTCATCAAATTTCACGTGTCATTGTTTTGGAGCTTGTTTGAAGTCATATAGTGATCTAATAAGCTTACATACTTTCTTCTCTTGTCCAGAAGTAATAAATCCCTCAGGTTGATCCATATAAAATTTTTCATCTAAATTTCCATTTAAGAATATAGTTTTAACATCCATTTGATGTATTATTAATTTATGAATGGATGCTAGAGCTATAAGGACTCTAATGGTAGTAATCCTAGCTACTGGAGAATATACATCAAAATAATTAATACCAGATTTTTGGGTATATCCTTTAGGTACTAATTTGGCTTTATATTTATCTATTGTTCCATTAGGTCTGAGTTTCCTTTTGAATACACATTTACATCCTATAGTTTTGCATCTTGGAGGAAGATCAGTGAGCTCCCAAGTATGGTTTTGAACTATAGATTGAATCTCATTACTTATAGCTTCCTTCCAAAATGGAACATCTACTGATTTTATTGTATCCTCAAATGTAATTGAAGAATCTTATACAAGTAATGCATAGAAGTCTTCATGGACCTTTTCTACTCTAGTTCTCTTACTTCTCCTAGGTTCTTCTGGATTTTCTAGTAGTCTGATTTGTCTAGAACTAGTTTCACATTGGTTAGAACTAGGATTTGTATTGCTAGAATTAGGATCCGTGTTGCTTACTTTGGTATTGTAAGGAAAAATATTTTTAAAGTAATGTGCATCCCTAGCTTTAATAATGGTGTTGTTGGCTATCTCATTAATGACAGAGTTGATTATTAAAAATCTATTTGTATTACTATCAGAAGCATATTCAATAAAGATTCCATCTACAGTTTTAGGGCCAATATTCTTTCTCTTATTTTTAAGTATCTTAACTTTTGCTAAGCACCACCGCACTTTCAGGTGATCTAAATTAGTGTTTCTATTCTTCCAAATTGTGTAAGGGGTTTTATTCGAATTTTTGAATGGAATTCTATTTAGTATATGGCAAGCAGTCATGGGGGCTTCTCCCCACAGATTCTTCAGCACACCAGAATTAATTAACATTGAGTTTACCATGTCTATTAGTGTTCTATTCTTTCTTTTAGCTACTCCATTAGATTGAGGTGTATATGGAACAGTTATTTTATGAATAATTCCATTCTCTTCACATAACTGTTTTAGTTTATTAGAAGTGTACTCACCACCTCTATCTGATCTTAGTATTTTAATTTTCCTATCCAATTGATTTTCAACTTCTGCTTTATATATTTTGAATTTGTTTATCACTTCATCTTTGTTCTTAATTAAGTAGAGATAACAATATCTAAAATAGTCGTCTATGAAAGTTACGAAATATTTGTTACCTCCTCTAGATGTTCTTTCTGAATCACAAATATCACTATGGATGAGTCTAATATCTCAGAATCTCTATCAATGGTTTTGAAGGGTTTCTTAGGAAGTTTAGTTTCTACACATATTTCACATTTTTTATTATCTTTTATATTAAGCTTTGGAATTATATTGAGTTGCATCAATCTTTTAATTGAATTATAATTGACATGTCCTAGTCTTTGATGCCAAGTGATACATGGTTCAATATTCAAAGCCATTGGAGATGCAGAAGTAGAGTTCCTTACATTCAATTTAAAAAGACCATCACATAGAAATCCTTTTCCAATAAAATTCAATCCCTTAGTTATTACAACTTTATTTGATTCAAAAACAAGTTTGTAGCCTTGTTACACTAATAAAGATCCGCTAATTAAATTTTTCCTAATGTCTGGTAATGGTGGACATGGTGAACATCCTGTAGGATCAAAGTCTAATCCGAAGTGAGCTTTAGGTTGATCCGACCTATTCCAGATACATGAGCCACATCATTATTTCTCATTATCACAGTTCCTCTACTTGAGACCTGATAAGTAGAAAACTGAGATTGATTAGAGCAAACGTGAATATTAGCTCCAGTGTAAATCCACCAATCATTAGCTTGAAATGTCATGTTTACTTCAGGGGTGAAGAGAACAGACCTGAAAGCAGTCTCAGCTAAACTGAAGGTCACCATGTTTACTTGTGACTTATTAGGTGGAGGTCCTTCTTTCCTAGACTTGGGTGGTTCTGTCTTCTTATAAAAGCAGTAATTTGCAAGATGGTTGGTTCGTCCGCAAACGAAACAGGCTCGATGTTCAGCTCCTTCCTTCTTTTGAAAGTAGACATTGTTCTTATTTTGATGAAATGATTTCTTCTTAAATGTTTTATTTTGATTTTGATGGAAGGGGCGTTTCTTGTGATTGGAAAATGATTTAGATTCAACATTGTTTACTTTGGGTTCTTTGGGTTCGGATTTTGTCACAATTTTCTCCCTGAGTCTATGTTGCTCTTCGATTCTTATGACATTCAATACTTGTTCTAGGGTAAGATCTCTTTAGTTATGGTTAAGGTTTTTGGCAAAATCTGATCAGGACTCAGGAAAGTTTGTCTATAAAACATGCTATCTGAAACGTTTAATCTAAGATAGATCCATTCATTTTCAGTTGGTGAACTATATGTTTGATTTCATGAATTTGCTCATTCATTGGTTTATAATACACCATTTGAATTTGTTAAAATCAGAGGCTTTAAATCTTTTAATTCTTGTATCATCTAAACCATACTTTTTCTCTAGTGTTTCCCACAAAACTTTAGCATTAGTGATAGTGTAATATATCATATAACTTATCAGATAAGGCTCCTAATATTCTGTATAGACAATGATACTTTATCTCTTAAGTATTCTCGGGATAGGAATGGAATCTGTGGAGGAAGATTACCTAGTAATTGGTCTAGATGAAGATGGGTTGTCGGGTTCTATGGTAGTTATTAGATTTAGAGTTGTTAATTAAAATCTTATCAAACGACGGAAATTGTTCCCATCAAACTTCTCTGGTTTAGCCAACATAATTCCACTTGTAGCCATAATCTGATGCTGCATGAATAATTTTATTATTATAATGCAATAGATATGATTTAAACATTCAAACAACATAATCAAGTGTAGTATGTCGGTTTTATAAGATGTAGTTTGCATTGACATAAGAAACAAAATACGAAACATAATACTAAACATACTAAACATGATATTATTCTAAACAGCTCAATTAGATTCTTGGATTGTTAGAAATTGGTTGATGTTTAGATTGTAATCAATATGAAAAAGAATTAGTTTTGAACAGATAGAAAAAATTTCAAATAATGGCGGGTTAATATTATAACACAGAAATGAAATTGATTCAAAAGTAAATAAATAAAGTTTAGAAATACGACCTGATGATCGAAACGTGCAAGATACTATCCTAAGAATCTAAATGCCCTCTATCGTATAGGGCTACACGGCAATGGATTCTGGAGATACTACGACTCTCGGTCAGGCGGCCTCCTTCTCGTGGGCACGAGCTTCAAGAAGGTTTTGAGAATTCTTTGTAAACTTTCAGGGAACCAGCAAAAATGTAACAACAAGGTAGAGTAGAGGACTGTAGTGCAGTCATAAGCACATATAAATCCTTAGGTCGCTGGTTCGAATCCGTCCGGTCGGACTTATTTTTTGGCCTTTGATTTTATTATTATTTTTTTTAACAAGAAAAGAATAGGTTAAACACTTAAAAGCAATATTCTACCTATCTATCATTAAGCAAAACCTCAATCAAACGCATTTATAATTTTTGGAATCAGATGACATCTAGATTTAAAACTTGCTAGATTGCACATATATATAATTTTTAATTGGTTTTTATTTGTACGAAAGTGAAAAATAAAAATGAGGAAATGACATTTACCCCTGTTTATTTTTATTGATAAGTGTCTGAAAACCTCTCAAATTTAACAGATGTTTAACTTCTAATGAAAAAATGCTCAGGCTTTTCCTTTTAATTAATGAGGCTTTAACACAACGCGAAGTAAGAAATCTCGGAATCTATCAATGGGTGCTCTTTGAATCCATAAAAAATCTTTTATTTCATGAAGAACTTCGAATACACAAAGAAAATAAAATAAAGAGGAATTTTATTGATCAAAAGTTATCTAATCCGTAAAGTTTACAATCCTTCTTCTTAAATAGAAAAACAAAGTCTACTCCTAATAATAATAGAAATATTCCTAAAAGAAAAACAATTTAAAACTAACTGAAAGACCCTATTATGAGTGCTAAACAATATCTGTATTCGTATCCGAGGAAATATTCGTAACCATATCCGTTAGGATATGGATATGGTTGCTCAAATCTATAACCGATAGGATATGGAAATAAATATGATTTTGTAGTGAATTATCTGTATCCATATCTGAAAGGACAAAATTTTGAAACCACCCCTTTTTTAATTTTATTAAGCAAAATTGACCCTCAAGATAAAAAATGAGCAAAACCGACCCTTTTCAGAAGAAAATGGTCGGTTTTGCGGCCAAAATTTTTTAGCGAACTGCACGGGACTACTAGTCCCGTGCAGTGCACTTTAATTTCGACCCCCACCAACCCTTCATGCATGTGTGGGGAGAGAGAGAGCGTGGGGGACAGAGAAATTTTTTAAGAACGAATCTCTCATTCTCTCTCTTCATCTCATTCTTTCTTCTTCTCTATCTCGTACACTCTCTCTCCTCCATTCCCCAAGAAAACCAACCCAGCTCCCCCACTCTCTCCTCATTCTCCTTCTCTCTCAACCCGCATCCCCAGCTCCTTGAGCTTCGCCCACAGCCCTCGAACTCCAGCCGAGCCCATCGCCGCCTTGACCTCCACCTCAGCACTCTTCTCTGCCTCCTCCACCACCTTCAAACCCCCCAGGCCGTCGAGCTCCACCACCACCTCCAACCAATCACCGCTATCTGGGCTTGTCGTAGGTGGGACGAGGTTGCCGGGGTCATCGGGGTGTCTCGGTGGGGATCCGACGGTAGGAACTAGAGACGTGGCTATCGTCGCCGACCGCCCTCCACAAGCTCCTCTCCACCCTCCATCACCTCGCCGCTGTCCGACGACAGCCACGTCTCCAGCTCCTACCGCCGGATCCCCACCGAGACACCCCGACGACCCCGACAACCTCCTCCTACCTATGACAAGCCCAGACAGCGGGGATTGGTTGGGGTGGTGGCGGAGCTCGACGGCGTGGGGGGTTTGGAGGTGGTGGAGGAGGCGGAGAAGAGTGCTGAGGTGGAGGTCAAGGCGGCGATGGGCTCGGCTGGAGCTCGAGGGCTGTGGGCGAAGCTCAAGGAGCTGGGGATGTGGGTTGAGAGAGAAGGAGAACGAGGAGAGAGTGGGGGAGCTGGGTTGGTTTTCTTGGGGAATGGAGGAGAGAGAGTGTGTGTACGAGATAGAGAAGAAGAAAGAATGAGATGAAGAGAGAGAATGAGAGATTCGTTCTTAAAAAATTTCTCTGTCCCCCACGCTCTCTCTCTCCCCACACATGCATGAAGGGTTGGTGGGGGTCGAAATTAAAGTGCATTGCACGGGACTAGTAGTCCCGTGCAGTTCGCTAAAAAATTTTGGCCGCAAAACCGACCCTTTTCTTCTGAAAATGGTCGGTTTTGCTTATTTTTTATCTTGAGGGTCGATTTTGCTTAATAAAATTAAAAAATGGGTGGTTTTAAAAATTTGTCCTATCTGAAATATCCGAATACATATTATTCATACTCTTACAAAATAGGTTGATTCATAGATTATGGATTTGTGGTTAATTTTGATGATTAATATGTTTAATCTTAACTTTTCAGTTATAATGAACATATTAACGAACTCTTTTGTATCACATGAACTATTTTTTTCTCAACACTATCTAGTTTTCTCATATCCATTTTGTATCCGCGTGCATATCTGCTTATATATATATACGCATGTATATCTGTAACCGTGTCCGATTTTAGCGGATATGGATATGAATTTTCCTTACCGAGGTATATCTGTATCTATATTCATATCCGAAATGGGTAAGTGGATATGGATATGGTAAGCATTATATCTGAGCCATATCCGGACCGAATACACCCCTACTCTCTACAATAAAGGAAATAAATAAGTCCAAATTGAATCAAAATCGATTTTGCCTCCTAATATAAATTGGCTTTAACTTTATTACTAAATATAAACTCAAAAGTTGATTGTTTATGGATTTTAGTCAAATCTCGGTATTACTGATGAGATTTAAAATTTTTGACTATCTGGTTGGCTCCGTCTTATAGAGATAGACGATTTACATATATAACATGTCAAAATCCGCCTTCCGAGTTGGAAGATATGATAGTTTCTTTACAAAAGTCAATAATACATATGTATTTGCATTTAGCTTGTGATTGACCCGCTCCTCCATGAAACTGTCTGTTAAACCTCCTACATCAGGCTTTGTCTACTCTTGCAAAAAGTACTTGAAGCCATATTGAAGTGAAAACCACTTTTAACCAAACTATATTATTTATTAACAATAATCAAATTTCAATAATATCGTAGATAAATAAGTAAAATTATATTATGATTATCACATCATATTTATTTTCTAGTTTCAATAAGAATTTGTTTTCTCCCAAAAAAAAAAAATAAAAGACAGTATTTTTTTCCACTTGCTTGATGATGAGGTGAATGCACTTTCACAACTCTAGAATCAAGTGACTCTCCCACTTTCAACTATTTCAATTTGCGAAACAGCCCTCTAAACAAAAGGTGTTTTGTTCGGATCGGATCACGTAGTGTCTCCCAAGTACGTATGACAAAGAGATATTTGACACTAACGCAAGTTTTTTCAATCCACAGTTATCTCAATATCTACTTCTTTATTACTAAAAGAGAACAACAAAAAAACATCTAATGAACAATAACTTGCAAATATTACTAAAAGATACTAATTAGTTCCAATAACCACCGTCTAAAACCCACTCTCACAGCAGTTATCGTTCCCCTTAAACCGGAGAAGAACTGCCCAAAACTAATTAGTATCTTCTCTCTACACAACTCTCTCCATCTCTCTATTTTTCTCCATCTCCTTTCCCAATTCCCCCTAAATAACTTCCTCCCAAACCTCCGCTGTCATCTCACTCCTCGGTCGAGTTCTCCTCCGAGTTCTTAAAATCCTCGACATTCTCGCTCGAAAGGACGATCCCTTTGATCCTCACAAACTGAACCCAGTAGCAAAAAAATGGATGTGGGCAAATCAGCGACGGACGTCGAGATCTTCAAGCCTCGCATCGACAAGCACGAGTACAGGAGGATCATCCTCTCGAATTCCCTTGAGGCTCTCCTCATCAGCGATCCCGATATTGATAAGGTTTCCTCTTTCTCTCTCTATGTCTATAAAAATTTTATTACATAGCATGAAGCGGAAGAAACGAAACCGAAATCCCCCCCCACACCTTTCGTTATCCAGTTCTCTCTCTCTTCTCTCCCCTCCCTCTCTTGTCCAAATCCCCCTTCTTTTCCTCTCTCTCTTTCTCTCTCCGTAGGGTTTTCTATGGAGATGGGATTCGACGCCATGGCCAACAACGCTCCAGTGGTTTCCGCGACTGCGAGGGAAACCAGTAAGAAGAAGAGGGTAAGCTCTCGGTTCGAATTCAAAAATCAAATTTTAGGGCATTTTTTTGGATTTTTTGAGGATTTGTTGTTTGTTTGGGCATTTGTAGGCGAATAGGTCGGCGAAGTTGAAGCAGTGTAAGCTTGATGCGAGGAGGGAGCAATGGCTTACTCAAGGTATTTTAATTTAATGTGTTTTATTTTGTATTTTCAAAATTGGATTTTTTTTAATTATTTGAACTGTTAATATCTAGGATTGATGGTTGATGTGAATCAGGGCTTCTGGCCTACCATATGCATTATCTTTGTAGTTTAACTTAATTCAACAGTCGCAATATGAGTTGATAATTTGAACCAAACAGAGATGCTGTGGGAAGTTTTTGTTTGAATAAAATAAAAATCGACATGAAAACCTCAGTTTGTCTCAGAGTGTGGACTAACAAGGGCCAGGCTGCAACACTATTTAAGAGATTGTTACTAATAAACAGATAATAATAATCGCTTCTTTTACTTCGAATCACTTTCATTTTTGGCGTTTATACGAGAATTATTATAAAAGCTGAGAGGATCTATGAAATGTAATGGAGTAAATGGAATTCCCTTTATTTTGCCATTTCAACAAAAAAAATTATTTTTGCAGAATTTTGATAAAATAGTGGAGATTGCATCTACCCTTTTGCTACACACCTGAAGCTTTATTTTCCTGTTTGTGTAGTTGATTGGATGTGTGTGATTTCTGCTACCCTTTATGTTTTTTTTTATCTTCATTGATAAGTGATCCTAACATGTTAAGAGTCTTCTGGTTTACCTGGACAGTATTTGCTAAGAAAATATTTCTACAAAATTTCCATGTCCTTAATATTAATATATCATGCAAACTATTCTTTCTATTTATAAAAAAAACTATTCTTTCTAATTAGTATCACACAAATTTGGCGTTCTTTCATCACTCATCACTATACAAGTTGCTATAGCATCACATTCTTCATCTTACAGGCAATTTTGAGTGTGACACTATGACAAAGGTACGTTTTAGTTTATAAGATATGGTGCGAACTTGCTTACCCAAAGTCCAAATGCAATAGGCCTTCAAGTTTTCCATCAAAGTAAGCAATTTTTTTTTTAATTTCAGCATCTGAGTATGCATATAACCTTTTGCTACATATCTGAAGCTTTATTTTCCTAAAAGTAACATGCGATATAAGTTCTACATGATATATTTTATATACTTAACATGATTATAACATATATTTATTATCATTAATATTTATTATCATTATATTTTTTTTCACTTCATCTTCAAGGTACTATATCTGTTGTTGAGTGAATTGCTACTGGAAAAAGCATGCACAAGGATATCTCTTGCGCCTCCTCCATATGAACAGTAAATGAAATCGATACTTTGCCTCTCATCTTAGCTTTCTATTTAATGTATAGCTTAGATTTATTGATAGCAGAAAAGTTTTAACTTTTTCAGCTTTTATTGCATTTTACCTAATTGTGGATATACTTTTGTTTTGTATTCATTAATATTTTAGCTTCCTATATAGATAAATCTACCATGTTATGTTCCTGATCCCTATCATAAGGTCAAAGAGAATTGTGACAAGATAATATAAATAAGTGATTTCTATTACTCTCCTATCTCGAAAGTTAAAATTACTATTGGTTCATGGTTTTGTGATTTTGTGTTTGATTACGACAGCGCAAAGCTTCAATAAAAATCTCAAAGGGCAGTAACATTGTGTTGAAATGCCATAAGTATACCAAGTTTATGTGCTGCTTACTTTTTCAAATTTTGAACGAGAAGCATTCTTCTCCTTTAAATTTTAAACAATTGATGATTCATGTATTACCTTTGCGTATCATAGACTTATCATGGATTCATAGCTTAGCTAGGCTCAGTTGTTATGATGTACTTTAGAAGGTTAGAACAGTATAAATATAGTGAGATTAGTTTTGCAGCGTGTCCAATTAATGCATTTTTTTAAAATTTATATTTGTATCATTACATCTGTATACATCTATGCACATTATAGATATTAGTTTTTGCAGAGTTTGCCATACTTTACAAGGATTTTGCTGGAATTGTGGATGATATGAAAGTATTATGGATTAAAGATAAGCTAACAGGAATTATTTCAATAGATGCATTCACGCGGTTACTACTTGCACTCCATACTTTGACTTCAATGCAAGATGATAGTGATGTTGGCAAGATTTTTAGATGACATAATAAAGTTGTGTATAATGTGCATTTGAACATTCACTTGATCAATGTATCGAAGATTTTTATCAATGTATAATTGTGTTCTTATCCCCAAAATTATGGTATAAAGTCTTTGTTGTAGTTGTTGTATGTATGTTTTGCTTTTTGCTATGCTGGGGTGTTTGCCTCAGGAATAATGAGACATCATTTTGTAAGAAAATAAATTGTTAAGCAAGGAATAATAAAGTTGTTTAGTACTAAATGAACTATCGAAATAAACTTATGCGAATATATTGTTAAGCAAGGAATAATAAAGTTGTTTAGTACTAAATGAACTATCGAAATAAACTTATGCGAATATCTGGACGAATAATAACCGAACTGTTAATTAATTATTCGGTTCACTTCCACCCCTATACTTCATATCTAAAGAAGAGTACTTTGTTTTGGTAACATGTTCAATATTTACAGAAAATCTTTTAGAAACCGTGCTTTGCACGGGTCTAAATACTAGTTTAGTTAAAAAACAAACAAACAAACAAACAAAAACTATTCTTCTTTAAATTATCCCGACCTTCTCACATTAACTAAGAAGGCGGCATGTATAGCCTGAACCTAGGAAATTGTCTCCAAGTATTATTTTAAAAACTTCTCAAGCGGTTTTGCCATCTGAGCGGTTTCAAAAAAGGCTTTACAAGTGAAAATTCTTCCTTATAAAGCGCAAAAGATTCATATTCTGTATATACTAATAAAATACTAAAAGTATCCAATTTGGTGTTGATCGATCGAACTTTTGGCAAACGTTGACTTATATCTTCATTTCTCGGATCTAGACACGTAATAGGAAACTGCTTGACCTTACATTAAATGAAAATATTAGCCTAGGATGAAGTCAGAGCGATTAATATCATCTATCAGCTGCCAAACTGAAACCAGACAACATAGCCTTAAATAAATAGAGTTGTCAATGAGAAATGAGTAACTACAGAGTATTAATTTCTTGCTGAAGAAATCCCTAACCACCATTTAATGAATCATGGACTGTCTTCCATATCGGACAGACAAGAGGTATCTAGTCTGGGTACCAAGACCTTCACCTCATAACAATAGTTGACTCTAAATATTGATTCCACACATATAATTTTTCCCATCAGAACCTCACATGGTGCATAGACAATCTCATGATTGATGCTTAATAGGCTCTGCATTATCAAATTGCCTTGCAGTTCTTCTACTTGTTATATAGGATTCACCTCCTTAGAATATAGTAACATAAGAATTATAATTTTATTTCAGTGGTGTCCTCACATAACTTATCATGATTTATGCATGTGGAATTCATATTGGTATTTTTTATAATTTTATCATCTTCATGAGTGATGTCCTACCCCAATTTTAGTGGTGTCCTACGTAATTTTACGCAGTGTCCCAAATTGTAAATATA
>NC_033797.1:40693170-40719457 GCF_001876935.1 Asparagus officinalis
GTCCGATGAAACCATTGAACATTATGTGTAGTCGACCACTGAAAAAATATATATACATTAGATAATAGCACGTACATAAAACTATAAAAGAAAAAGGTATAAAACTATCAACAACGTTGCCTACACATAAACCTTCAGAAAATAGTTCAGTATTTTGCTGTATTTTAGAGATATTATTATACATGTACTGTCTAAGATTATATTCTACTATACATTCATTAAAGAATATTATACTAATTGCATTGTCTTCTATACTGTATATTAAGAGATATCCCCTTTGATTTGTGTGAGCCACATTTTTAGAATGTCAAAAATGCGCTTACATTAAAAAAAAAAGAAATTAAGCCCTTCATAGTTAGAAAGGAAATACAGAAAAACCTTCTCACTTGAAAAATTCGAAAATACCCTCATATTTAGAAAAAAGTCCAATTTTTTTGACAAATAATTCATTCTTTTCATAATTCGACTATGATAGTCTTTATGTTCTTTGTCATGTACACATCTTGTGCACCGGGATACTAATGCCATTTAAAGAAAGAGTAGGTTTTTTATATATTTTCTCATGAATTTGTTTAGTAGCTAAACTCAGGCCCACATCAATTACAGATAATTGAATGAATTGAACTACTAGTTTCATATTTTAGGAAGGTGATTGTTTGGTAGACAAAAAAAAAGTGTACAGTTGTTCTTTTACTATATTAATAGACACAATTTAACATCATATTTTGGACTTAGCCTTACAAAAGTAACATATGTTCAATATCTTCCAAAAGTAATCAATACTTTCCAAAGTCATATACCACCACTATCATACTAGTTGCTCACAAAAATCTAGGCTAGATATCCACTGCCACTCTCATACTAGTTGGAAATGGAAAGAGAGGAAATATCAACCAAAGCAATTGCACGTCTTATTAACTCCGTGAAATTGCACCATAAATTAAAATTAGTCAAAATTTAGCTGGTAATTGTTCTCAATCAAGAAGTTCTTTTAACGCTGGCTGATGCTAAAATGCTAAATCAGATATAAGATTCTAAAATGAGCATACTAGAATAAATCTCCTACTTACACTATATAAGCCAATCTAAACAGTTGACAATATGTACTAAGTCTAACAACAAAGAAATTGGAAAACTGCGACAAAGTCTACGACCCTAATATCACGTGTCATCACAAGGTACCGTATGTTGGAGTTGTAACTTAAAACTTGGGTTTGTAGAGGAAAAGAGGAAAACTTTAGTCCCACATTGAAAAAGAGATGAGAAGATAGGCTCTTTATAAGCTTTCCCTTTCTCTTCTATGCCTAGAAGAAAATAAAGGTTATGCTCTACACCACACACGCGCGCGCTGGTCGGGCCGAGCTCGGGTCGGGTGGCGCGCGCACACGACCTGCGAACACGAATGCAGCTCTGTATTAATGGGCTCTTAATCTGCTAAAATTTTATTTCTGCTAATTAGAACAGTTTAAAAAAATGTGATTAATGAATTTATTTTGTAACGGGAATATTTTGTAACGGCTAAGATTTATTAACTTGATTAAAAACGTGATAAATATTTTGCGAATTTATTTCGTAACGGAAATATTTTGATTTTATAACGGCTAAAATTTATTATCGTGATTAAAAATGTATTAACTACGGGTTTATGAATAACAGCTGTTTTAACCCTATAAAAGGACCTAAACCCGAAGAGTTTTACATAGTGAAAATACAACAACTTCTTCTTCTTCTCTGCTCTGTTATTTTCTCTTACCATTACGATTTGCTGGTCCCCTGAAAGTCTAGAAGAGTTTGCAAAGCCTTCTTGAAGCTCGTGCCGACGAGAAGGAGGTCGCCTGACGAAAGTCTAGAAGAGTTTGCAAAGCCTTCTTGAAGCTCGTGCCGACGAGAAGGAGGTCGCCTGACCGAGGATAGTTGTATCTCCAGGAACTTTTGCCGCGTAGCCCTGTACGAGTGGGGGCAATTAGATTCTTGGGACAGTACTTGCACGCCTCGATCATCAGGCCGTATTTCTAACTTTTATCTACTTTCATTTGATTCAATTATTATTTTTGAGTTATAATATTTATCTGATACTATCTGATTTAATAATCAACTATTTAAAAATTAATTCGTATTAATCTTTGTCTAAACAGCTATTATTCCCAACACCGTACATATATGCACCGAATTGAGAATAGTTCTCATTGGACTTGTTAGTGTGATTAGAAATTGTGGATATGACAGTTGTAGGCCCAATTCTAATCGTGATCATGGCATAACCACCCACTAGTCCATTGAACAAAAGTTGCATCTCTTTATTAGTGATATATCAATCATATATACAGTGTATACGTTATGTTTGTGCTTAACGGAGTGAATCCAACATTCATATACACACTATGATTTCTGATAGACCCCTACTCAACATAAATAAAAGCATCATTAGGGATATGGAGATTATCTTACGTGTACATTTTTTAGGGGCTATACAACAAAGTTAACTCTAATGATCCAAGATGTTGCCTATATAACTAGCCATTAGAAGCCAGTAAGAATCATAATAATCTACGGTGTGTTGCACGCCATGCGGAAGCGTGCTCGACAACTAAACGAGTCGGTAAGCGATAAGAGAAGAGAACCAAAACAAATACGAGTGTAATTCACCAAAAATACGACACAAATCAAACCAAACACAGAGATTTACGTGGTTCGGCAATTGCCTACGTCCACGGGGACGACACAAATCAAACCAAACACAGAGATTTACGTGGTTCGGCAATTGCCTACGTCCACGGGGAGAGGATGAGGAGATTTTACTATATGGAGGAGAAATGTGGTTCGGCAATTGCCTACGTCCACGGGGAGAGGATGAGGAGATTTTACTATATGGAGGAGAAATACAATGAGTTACAACTCATAAAATCACTCAAATATAACTCTAACCAAATCTCTCAACTCCCTCACAATATCTCCCTCTCTAAGTGCTCAAAACAATGCTAATTCTCTCCTTAAGAAACCCTAAAAAACGTGTTTGTATTTATATCAAACACCCAATCCAAAATCAACCAGGAAAACAAAACAGGCCCATACCGTTTGTCAGTCGATCAGACATGTTGTTTCGGTCGACCGGCAAGAGACCCGAATTCTGAACCTTGTAATGTGCACGTTTTCGGTCTACCGGCCATACCCATTCGGTCGGCCGACCAGAGACGGGCTTCAAATCCTGTAATTCAACAATCTATCGGTCGACCGGGCCTGTGTCGTCGGTCGACCGACCCGAGGAATTTCTTGTACTCGTGTTTTTACACGATTTTCTCAAATCTTTCACCATTTTCTACAATTCTCCACCACGGCGAAGTATTCCCAAAACTGAGTCGATACCAACATGAGCACCAATGTGTCGTCTCACCAAATTCGGCTACACCAATGTGGTTGCCTATGTACCCCTTCTCCCAAGGGATCAAGTCATCCGTAGTTCATCCAAATAGTCGCGAACGACCTCAATAATCACAAATTTGCAATAAATTTCTACAATGATCGAACTTGTTGTTCGAAACCACCTTTGTGAGCATATCTGCTGGATTATCTTTTGTGTGGACCTTCACGAGCTCCACTTCCTCATCTTCAAGAACATCTCAAACGAAGTGATAACAAACATCGATATGCTTCGCCCTCGCATGAAAGACCTGATTATTCGTCAAATAAATAGCACTCATGCTATCATAATAAATGGTGACAGATCGTTACGAAACACCAAGATCCTCCAAAAGTCCTTGAAGCCAAATCGCCTCCTTAACAGCCTCCGTAATCACCATATAATATACTTCTATCATTGAAAAAAAACACTGTAGACTGCAAGGTGCATCTCCAAAATACCAGCGCACAGGTTAAAGTGAACACATACCCCGTCGTCGACCGGCGTTTATCCAAATCTCCAGCGTAGTCCGAATCTACGTATCCAATACATAGCTGCCCACCGCTGGTGTTCTGCTAAAAACCAAACAAATATCGAGAGTACCTCGAATGTACCTCAAAATCCACCTCACGGCATCCCAATGACCCGGACCCGGGTCGTGCATGTATCTCGAAACCATGCTCACTGTCTGTGACAAATCCGGCCTCGTACAAACCATAGCTTACATCAAACTTCCCACCGCGCTCGCATACGAAGTCTTCGACATCAACTCTCTATATTCAACTATCTTCGGTAAAAGGTCAGCTAAAAGCTTTAAATGGGCTCCCAATGGTACACTAACTGGTTTCGTCTCCAAGCTCACATTGAACCGTTATAGAGCCTTCTTCAAATAAGCCAGCTGTGTCAAACAAATTCTACCATTGTCTCTATCTCTGTCGATCTCCATTCCTAAATTGCGTTTCGCTTCACCTAAATCCTTCATCTCGAACTCGCTCGAAACCTGAATCTTCAATCTATCTATCGCGGATCTGGAAGTAGAAGCAACCAACATGTCATCGATATAAAGCAATAAGTAAATGTACGCGCCTCCATTCAGCTTGCGATAGTACACGTAAGGATCAAACTGACTCTTAATGTATGAATGACCGATCATGAACCCATCGAATCATTTATACCACTGTCGAGGAGATTGTTTCAGCCTGTATAATGATTTCTTCAACCTACAAACCAACTTTTTCCTTCCTTACAGCTCGGAACCCCAATGACTGAGTCAAATAGATTTCCTTATCAAGATTATCATGAAGAAATGTTGTTTTCACATCCAATTGATTTAATTCCAAACCATGTTGTGCCACCAAAACTAGCAAAATCTGAATCGAAGAATACTTCACCACCGGAGAGAAGACCTCATTGTACTCAATACCTTCCTCCTGTGCATATCCCTTCACAACCAAACTAGCTTTGAACCTCATAGGAGTGCCTTCAATACTCTCCTTCTTCATATACACCCATTTGCAACCAATTGTCTTCCATCCTTTTAGAAGCTCAACAAGCTCCAATATGTCGTTCCTATGAAGAGACTCCATTTCCTCCTACATAGTCACCTGCCACAGATCAACCTCCAAACTCTGCTTAGCCTCTCTGAATGTAGTAGAAACCATCTCATCAACACTCTTCACCGAAAGTGCATACGTAACAACTGTGTCAGTATACCTAGCTGGCATCCGTATGTCTCTCCTCTGTCTCAGAACCGTAATAGAATCCTAAACCTGAGCCGTCGGTCCCTGATCCTGCTCAACTATACCTGTATCCTCCAAATCATCACCGTGCTCGCCTGGCATTACCTTAGTCGGCACTCTAATGGATATGATCCATATCTGGATAATGCGGAGCTTTATCAACCTCCACCACATGCGATGTCTCCAATGTCGGGTTGCTTTCCACCTGATGAGAGCTGGGAATCTTCAAGATAGAAACCTCATCGAATGTGACGTCTCTACTCAGCATAATCTTTTTATTAACTGGATCCCAAAGCTTGTATCCCTTGACACCACGCTTGAATCCCATAAATATGGTCTTTCTAGCTCGAGGTTCCAATTTATATGTTCTAACATGATAAAATATAGGGCGCCCAAATACCTTGAGCTGATCATAGTCATGTGCTGGCTGTCCTGATCATATCTCCATAGGGGTCTTCCCCTCAATCACAGATGAATGTAGCCTATTAATGAGGTGGCTCACATATGAAAGTGTCTCAGCCTAAAAGATCTTCTCCAAACCACTCTGCGATAACAAACATCAGACCTTATCTAGTAAAGACCGATTCAATATCTCTAGCACCTCATTCTACTACGGTGTATGACAAATTGTGATGTGCCTTTCTATGCCCTCATCTCGACATAGCTGCTGAAAGGGGTCTGAAGTATACTCGCCGCTGTTGTCGGATCGCAACGTCTTGATCTTTCTCCATGTATGTAGCTCCAACCTTCTCTTCTACTCCACAAATAACTCTAGGACTTCATTCTTATGCTTCATGGTGTACACCCAACAATGCATAGAATAGTCATTTACAAAAGTAACGAACCAATGTAGACCACCAAATAATATCATCTTGGTGGGACCCCAAACATCAATGTGCACGTAGTCCAAGATACCTGTCATCCTATGTACGGCTATCCCAAACTTCACATTTGTCTTCTTGCTAAGAACACAGTGCTCACAGAATTCTATCTTTCTACTCTTGGCTCTTTTCAATAGCCCTTGCTTGCACAAAGCTTGCAGTAACTTTTTACCTGTATTCCCCCAACCTATAGTACCAAAGTCTGCTCACGTCCGTCTCTAAAATAGCTGAAGCTATATGGCCAATATCGGTGCTTCCCTTCAGATAGTACAAATTTCTACTGTGGACTCTCTTCATCACTATCAAAGATCATTTAGTAACCTCCGCTACAACGTTCTCAAATGTCACCTTGAATCCATTCGCCTCCAAAGCTCCAACATAAATAAGATTTTTCTTCAACTGAGAAACAAATCTCACTTCATTTAATTCACGAATAACTCCATCGTGCATCTGGATCCTGACGGTACCTATCCCACAAATACCACATGATTGATCATTTCCCATGACTACCACGCCCACATCGAGTCTCTCGAACAATGCAAACCAATCTCGACGGGGAGTCACATGGTAAGTAGCACCAGAATCTAGCATCTAATCAGATGCATCCACATGGTTCACCTCTGGAGTAATCAATAGAGAAAAGCACGAATCATCGGAATCATCACCTCTAACGACGTTCACCTCATTGGCCTTCGGGCCATTCTTCTTGCTATTCTCTTTCTCTTTGAGCTTCGGGAAATCTCTTTTCGAATGTTCTTGTTCTTTGCAGAACGCACACTGGTTCTTCGCTAATTGGTGGTGGGCTCTTGACTTTGACCTGTCTCTATTGCCACCTCTTAGATACGGATTTCTTCTTCTCGTCGACAAGGCCTCTCCTGAAATGCTAGCTCGGGAAGTTTCTTTGTCTTTCCTCCTCAAATCGTAATTTGTCAATACATCAGTCACTTCATTATAGGTGATGGAAGATCTATCATTTAACAAAATGAGCACGAATGTATCATACTCCTCATCGGGTAAGGAGCTCAATAAAATAATCACATTGTACTCGTCCGTTATCTTCTCATCCACGTTTGCCAAGTCCGACAACAACTTTGTATAATTGTTCACATGAGCCGTAAGTGAGGTGTGGTGAGGTCAAAAAGTTGATGATTGAATTCTTTGTTTTAAAAAATGGTTCTATCACTTAGTAAGAATATTTTACAATCACTCACGCTCGATTACAGAGGAAAAGAAGGTTGATCTGACTTCTCTTTTGTTCAAAAGTAGGTTCTTGGTGGCGAAAGGATGATTCTTTCGATACTCAAACCGAGATTGCTTCCCGTTGACGATCAGATCAAGATCACAAAAGATTCTCATGGTGATTTAGATCACGAGAACGTAAACACTAATCTCTCTTCACGTGATAGCTAAAAATCCTCCAAAAGTCCTTTCTTCATAGCCGCTCATGGCTATTTATAATGTTCGTAGCACGTAACTGATGTGCTAGAATTGTGAGTAGAAAGCATAACTTCCTCCTCCAATTTAGCCCATGTTGGTTAATGGGGCGTAACGTGCTCCTGAAGTTTAGCCCACGTGACTGACTAGGTCTTCGGAGTCGTTACAGCTGGATCTCCCACAGACGACAAGCGTCGCTGCCTGACAATGTTCGTCAGATCAGACGAGCCTCAATATGCAACGATGTTTGTCTGGCAAGGTAGGCTTTGCAGTATAGCGAGTTTCTTTTGACGAACTTTGTCTTCACCGACTTCGTCTGACGAGCTTTGTCTTCATTGATGAGCTTCATCTTTATTGACGCGCTTCAAATCTTTTTTCCAATGACAAGCTTTGTTGTTTGAGACGAGGTCTGTCATTGTAATGACCCTCGTCATGCTTGTTATTAGCTTCAACGTTCCATGACCAAATGTTTAGCCGATGATCTATGAAGATCCATGAGAGTAGAGGAGAGATAGGCTTTTTGACTAGTCTCTCAATCTCCCCTCTTCCTTTCATATTGATCATGCCTATTTATAGGCTTAGGACCATTATGGAGTGAGTTAATGGGCTTTAACTCTCCTTATAATGAGAGAGTCAGTGATCATTAACCCTCCTTAAATGGATGAGTTAGTGGTCATTAATTCTGCTTAAATGAGTGAGCTATTGATTATTAATCCTCCTTAAATGTAGCCTCTGAAAATTATGACAGACGAGATTCGGTTATGCGTGAGGTTCGTCAATAATGACAATAGTGATCTTCATCTTTAATGACAAACTTCGTTTCTGGGCGAACTTCGTCTTCAATGACAAACTTCATTTCTAATGAACTTCATCTTCAATGACGAACTTCGTTTCTGGGTGAACTTCACCTTCAATGATGAACTTCGTCTTCAATGACGAACTTCGTTTCTGGGTGAACTTCATCTTTATTGACGAACTTTGTTTCTGGCGAACTTCGTCTTCAATGACGAACTTCGTTTCTGGATGAACTACATCTTCAATGACGAACTTCGTTTCTAGCAAACTTCGTCTTCAATGATGAACTTCGTTTCTCTTGAACTTCGTCTTCGATGACGAACTTCATTTATGACGAACTTCGTCTTTAATGACGCCCATCATCATGATGGGCTTCGATGGCTGAGATGAGGTTCATCATTATGACGAGCCTTGTCATGCTTGTAGCGAGGTTCAACCTTGCTTTATTCCTTGGTATTTTTTTAGTACCTACAAGGTACCCCTGGACATCTGGAATCTGAATAATCTCCGCAGCAAGTGCAATCGATTCTCAACACTCTTCGTAAGGTACTTGTTGTTAAGAATATCCCATATCTTCATTGCAGACATCACCCCAATCACATCGTATTTCAGCTCTTGTTCCAAGCAAGACCTAATCACCACACAAACATTCCTATTCATCTTGTCTCATATCGTCTCATCGTATTTTGGTGGCCTCTCATGGACCATGATGGTCTCTTCCAAAATTTAAGCATTGAGAGCGTCCTGTAAGTCTGTCATCCACAAACCAAAATTAATCTTGCCGTCATATTTCACTATACTAATCTTAGTATTTTGAAGTCCAACCTGAACTGTACTCATCATTGTCTTGCCGCTTTCACCAACTTCTTCTCTTATGCTTACAAACTCCAAATTATAAAGAAAGATTCAAACTTTGATAGAATTGAGAAATTACCTAACTGGATCCTAGATAGGATTCCAACACGATCTCCTAACCACACAAGGAAAGCGAGATCCCAACGGTAACTTCGCAACGCTATCTTCACCGAAGCCTAGAACTCTAAGAACCATGCTTCAAACAACAAATCTTCCTCCACCCAATGCAAAACCCTAGATTTGAAACCTTAGAGCTCTGATACCAATTGTTGCGCGTCGTGCAGAAGCGTGCTCGACAACTAAACAAGTTGGTAAGCGACGAGAGAAGAGAACCAAAACAAATACGAATGCAATTCACCAAAAATACGACACAAATCAAACCAAATATAGAGATTTATATGGTTCGACAATTGCCTACGTCCACGGAGAGAGAATAGGAGATTTCATTATATGAAGGAGAAATACAACGGGTTACAACTCCCAAAATCACTCAAATATAACCCTAACCAAAGCTCTCAACTCCCTCACAATATCTCCATCTCTAAGTGCTCAAAATAATGCTAATACTCTCCTTAAGAAATCCTAAAAAAACGTGTTTGTATTTATATCAAACACCCAAACCAAAACCAACCAGGAAAACAAAACAGGCCCATAACCGCTTGTCGGTCAACCGGACATGTTGTTTCGGTCGACTGGCCAGAGACCCGAATTCTGAACCCTGTAATGTGCACGTTTTTGGTCGACCGACCATACCTGTTCAGTCAACCAACCAGAGACGGGTTTCAAATCCTTTAATTCAACAATCTGTCAGTTGACCGGACCTATGCCGTCGGTCGACTGACCCGAGGAATTTCCTGTACTCGTGTTTCTGCACGATTTTCTCAAATCCTTCGGCATTTTCTACACTGTGTAATAAAAAAGAATATTGATTAGCATCTTGAATTACTCGAGCAAGACAATTTAAATTAGAGAATTGGAATCTCATTGTTGTTTATTTTTTTAGAACATTTGAGTTTTTCTCAAATGCAAATGTTAGGCACTGTTTGGCAACCAAAAAAAGTGTCTTATCTAAGAGCTTATGTCTTATTGACTTGGTCAATAAGCTAGTAGAGTTGTTTGGTAAAAAAAAATAGGAGGAGATTATTTTGGAGATTGTGTCTTTTGCAAGTAGCTTTTGGAAAGCTACCTCAAGTAGCGTTCGTCTTTGGGAAGGAGCTGCCAATTTTTTTCTTTCGTTTTGCCCCTAATAATTCTAATTTTATATTAATAATATTGCATCTCTTTTTTAGTCATTTAACAAATTTAAGCTAGTTGTACAGCTACTTTTGCCAAACAGCTCTAGTCAATCAACTAGCTATACAGCTAACAGCTTTCAGCTATAATTTCACAGCTTTCAGCTAGCTTAACAGCTTTCAGCTATAATCTCGTAGCTTTCAGCTAGTTTTGCCAAACAGAGAGCAATTCATATACAAGTATTTCAAATTGTATGTAAAGAGGGAAGTTAAAATTTTCAAACTGACCTTGGAAGAAATGTTGAGACTTGCTCATGTTGCCACCGGGTGGAGATAAGTGCAAGTGTGTAGTTAACAGTCACAACTTACCACCACCACAAGTTTTGAAAGGAACAAGTTTTTTGGCCCCTTTCGTCCCTTTCATTCTAATTTCACGGAAGGAAAGTTATTCACGTAAGCCCTCAATTATCTTTTTATTTCCCCATTAATGAATTTGTCTTTTTTTATCAATTTAAATGAAAGAGAAAATTTTAGAGAGAGAAAGTATAGCTTGGTAGCTAGCTAGCACGTTTTGCCCACAAACTCTACAATTTCCCTTCAATATCAAGGATCTCTCTCTCCCTCTCTCTCTAACCTCAACCTCAACCTCAACATATAACTAACAACTACACTCTCCCACCTGTCAGCTTCCACGCCCTTTGAATGCCGCCACCCCATAAATAACATTAACATAAAAACATATAGTTTCTTCCTTCGATAATATTTCTTTAATTACGGTAAACTACACTAAACGCCTATGCATTTTTAGTATTTTTCAGCAAACCCTTATGAACTTTCAAAATCACAATAAACCTCTATGAAATTTTTTAGAGTTGCAGAAAACCCCAATGAAATTTCTGTTTTTTGTAAATAACCTCCATAAATTTGAACCAAAAAACAACATAAACGGGCATTTTGAAAGTTCAAGGGAGTTTAGTGTAAGTTACCTGAAAGTTCATGGGGGTTTTCTGTAAAATGTGTGGTTTTGAAAGTTCATAAAGATTTACAACAAAACACCGAAAGTTCATGGGCAGTTTAATGTAATTTACCCTTATATTTATCTATATATATATGTATACAACCTGAGACCCCTTTGTATTCTCCCCAACTCTTCGCTTCTCTACCCAAGTTGCCTCATAATTAAATATATACTCTTGATTGATTTTCTCTGCGCTCACAGTTCATGGCACCTGCCTGCGCCCTTCCGAGCTCCAAGACCGTCTGCGTCATGGACGCCTCCGGTCGCCTCGGCAACGCCCTCGTCGAGAGCCTTCTCCAGCGAGGATACACCGTCCACGCCGCACTCTGCAACCACGGTTAGTGGCCAAATTTTGCAGCACTCTGTAGCTCCAACTCCCGTTATTGAATTCACTGCTCGATCAATTTGCAACGTCTAAACGGATTTCTTCAACTTAATTACCCCTAGACAGATATAGACAGATTTTTGTGCCTAGGATTTTCCGCTTGGCACCTAACTTGCACTTAGATAAGATCTCTGATCTAATCAAAATGTCAATATGAAGAATGATGAGTGCCAATCGATAAGTCGAGAGCGGGGTTATCTCCAATTCGATCGCCTTTTTTCTATAATCAAAATTTAATTTGCTGGGTTTTTTTCCCCTTCTTCTTTTTCTTATGCGTATATTATTATTTCGTGTATGGAATTTTGACTAGATGATGTAGAAGCGTCAAAGGAGGGTGTGCTTGGCGAGGAGAACAAGATGCTTAAAGTGTTCCGAGCGGACCCATTCGACTATCACAGTATTGTTGATGCTTTGAGAGGATGCTCTGGTTTGTTCTACAGCTTTGAAACTCCAAAGGACCAGCCCATTTATGATGTGAGTTACTCTATGTGCTCAGCTCATTAATTGTTCAAGCTGTTTTGTGCAGCATCGATCAAGCATTTGAACCGTAGGCTAGGTTGTGCAGTTCACGTAATCGCAGACGCCCCCACAAACTACTGCTTTATTATTGAACTTAATTAAAAATGCCATATCTCTGCTCAGACTCTACGTACCATGGTTCTTAATTTCTAGATATTTTACGCTTTTTAATCCGATGCCGGATGCAATAATTTTTCGGCGGTGCCCAAAATGAGGCCGGCCTTCTCGTCTCTGTACATGTAACTCTGCATGTACACTAATCAAGATCATAAATTCTGTATCATCCGGAGCTCTGAAATAACAGACGTCCACGTCCGCACGTTATAGTTAAGCACGTGCTTCGCTTGTGTCCAGGGTCCGAAAACGTCGACGAGGATGTATCTTGCTCGGGGTTTGCTACTGTTTCTATGTTGTATGGGTAGTACAAACATTGGGCCCCCTGTATGAACTAGTCCAAGGGCGTGGGCCCCAAGCATTAGAGAGCGCACAAGTTGGCATCTCTGAAAGTGGGCCCCTCTCTGTTTTATGAGCCTCTGTTTGTAGGTCTCTGCAGCTGGTCCAACCCAACAACAACCGGATCTTAATGATAAGGGTAATTTCACAAAACCCCACTGGACTTTGGGGGACGTTGCACATAACCCCCTTTGAACTTCGTTTTTCTTTCTCAATTCCCATGAACTATGGGGTGCCTCACAAAATCCCCCTGAACTTCAGCTTATCTCACTTAACCCCCCTTCCTGTACTTTGCAAATATAACTAAAATTTTCTTGAGAGGAAAAGCACTCAAACTTTAAGGGGAGGTGATAAAGTTTAAAAAGTTTTCACTCAAAGATATTTTAGTTATTTATAAATTACAGGCATGAGGTTAGGTGAGGTAAGTAAAAGTTTAGGGTGGGTGTTTTGTGAGACACCCAATAGTTTAGGGGGGGTTAAGTGAGATAAACAAAGTTTAGTGTGGTAATGTGCAACACCCTGCAAAGTTCAGGGGGGTTTTGTGATATTAACCCTAATAATAACTTGCACGCAGCAAGCTCTAAATTTCTATCTTTTTTGTCTATTCTAAGTTTCTTGCGCTCATGTTAAAGATGGAAAAGCTTGTGTGTGGGTTTAATTAATTGGATACATGTGCACCAGTTTTTGACTCTTTTTGCAAGCCGGCAACATCATTGTTGCCCAAAAAAGTCTGATGATTTCTTGCTGTTCAGACGCAAATTTAAATTATTGCTAAAATATATAATCTTTTGATAATATAAAACCTGAATACATCTATCACCATGAAGCATGTCTATTTTAATAGGGTTAATTGAGGATAGACGCCCTTTAGTATTACTCACTTGCTTGGATGAACCCTCTATAGTTCTATGGTTGCTGACAACCTCCTAAGGAAAAATGAGTAATAAAAAAACCCTAATGGGGTTTATTAATGCAACAACAGACTGCAGGGTGTCCATCCACAATCCACAATTGGGCGATACTATATGAAGTCTATCCGCAATTAACCCTTTATATGAAGTTCCTATTATATTCTTATCTCCTAATATATCCAGCTTGAAATATATATATAATTTCTTTTCTAGTAAAAAAAATTCCTCATATATATTAACTGCATCTAGTAATTTAAAGTATATTTTTTTAATATTGAACAATGCAGGACTGTATGGTTGAAATGGAGGTGAGAACTGCACACAATGTATTGGAAGCCTGTGCTCAAACGGAAACCATGGAGAGGGTGGTGTTCACTTCGTCGGTAACCGCCGTCGTCTGGAAGGAGGGCCGGAAATCGATGGACGATCTCGATGAGAGAGACTGGAGTGAGCCCAATTTCTGCCGTAAATTGAAGGTAATATCTCCTTTTCTCCCCCTATTTTATAGTTGATCAATAGAATGTTATTCGGATATACTTACTTAATATTTGATTACCTATACTCGTAACTTTTTGTTAATAGTTGGAGAACTCCCAGTTTTAGAATGCTTAGAGCATCTCCAACAGCCTCCATATCTCATGTCCTTGACTAAATATAGGGAGTAGGAAGGGAAAAAGTTGCTCCAACAGACTCCATATGTTAGAGACTAAATATAGGGAATATGATTTGGTATTCCAAATCAATGATAACAAAGTGACTCCCTATATTTAGTCTCAACATAGGAAGCATTGTTGGAGCAACTTGTCCCCCCTCTTACTCCCTATATTTAGTCTAAGACATGAGACCGGGAGCTATTTGAGGAGCATTGTTGGAGCACTTACTCCTTATTTGATTCTCTATTTCCTAGGATGAGAGATTTGCTCCTCAA
This sequence comes from Asparagus officinalis, assembly GCF_001876935.1. Taxonomy (NCBI): domain Eukaryota; kingdom Viridiplantae; phylum Streptophyta; class Magnoliopsida; order Asparagales; family Asparagaceae; genus Asparagus; species Asparagus officinalis. The sequence continues at coordinate 40,707,718 of NC_033797.1, forward strand.
ATATAGGAAAAACCTAAGATCACTCTTGGAGATGCTCTTAGACTTTACTTTTGATTTTGTGTGATAAGAGGAGTCAAAGACTTTCTTCATTTAGATTACATCCCATTTGATCCTTTTTCAAAGGGGTAGGTTAACAACACTTTCAGGTGTGTTTTGGCCCCAAGTTTAAGATAACTCAATTTTCTTGTTTAATATTTTCTTAATGAGAACAACATTGTACTTTCTATATTTACACAGCCTTATTCTTATTAGGAAGTTAGCTTACCTATACTCATCAATGAAAGAGTAGGAGAATAATATATTTAGCTAAACAGTGGAAAACTTTAGGTAAAAGATTGCTGGGTTCATTTCATCATCAGATTGCACAGACAGAGTCAAGCCTTAAAAATTGATTGATTAGGACAATTACATCGAGGTCCCTATATAATTTAAGAAGATATTTAAGAACCTCACCATCTGTTCTGGCCTCTTGACTGATCATGTGCATGCACCTGGCGTTCTTAAACAAAAGATAAATCAGGTCAAATATTCTTAAATTATTTCCAATCAGAATTTTTATTTCATGATTAAACGTGAGGGTTTGATTTAAGAATTTGGATTTGACTTTTCCTCATCAATTATTGCAAGGGTCTTAATCAGAATAATGACACATAAAAAACAACTAGTTGCGTATTTGATCAATTATTTCGTGGAGGCATATCGATAACAAGTACTCATGTCAACAAGTAATAATGTCTTAATATTCGGCAAAATTATCAGGCATGTATATTTTGTTGACGTTAAGAACCACTATGGTGTATTTTGTTACTCTAGTGATGATAAGGATGTATAAAGTGGAACACGGTGACAATAAGATATTTTTTGTCCGGACTCAATTTTTTGTCGACTAAATGTCATCTGACTCGTCACATGGTGTTAATGTAGTTTCTTATGTGACTGATAGTTAGGCTCATTCATTTTAGCTGATTTTTTTTTCTCAATTAGCGCTCAAAAGGGTGTGGATCAAATTAGGTGTTCTTCTTCCTTCTGGAGTTAAAATTGAGTTAGGATAGTTAAATTGGGTTTAGATTGGATGTTCTTCTTCCTCTTAGAATTAACTTGGGACCATTCAAATTATGGCTCGAAAGGGTGACAATCAAAGTTTTTTTTTCAAATTAAGACTCAGAAGGGCCTCATTCTGTTAAGATCCCAATTAATCGAAATCATGTAAGTCCAATTAAGGAGGGTGAGCCTTGGTGCAACGGTAAGGTTATTGCCTTGTGACACAAGGTTATGGGTTCAAATACTAGAAGCAGCCTCTTCGCATGCGAGGGTAAGGTTGTGTGCATCTAACCCTCCCCAGAGCTCATAATGGTTGGAGCCTCGTGCACTGAGCTACCCTTTTATGTAAGTCCAATTAAGCCATTTAAGACACATACGACTCGTGCACTAACCCTCCCCAGAGCTCATAATACTAGAAGCAGCCTCTTCGCATGCGAGGGTAATTAAGGTTGTGTGCATCTAACCCTCCCCAGAGCTCATAATGGTTGGAGCCTCGTGCACTGGGCTACCCTTTTATGTAAGTCCAATTAAGCCATTTAAGACACATACGACTCGTCACATGTGGTGATCACACTGAAATTTTTAGGTCCGTCAAAAAATAGGCCTTGTTGCTACCGTTTCTCACTTTATATATATTATCATTACCGGAGTACTAAAATATACAAAGTTAATACTTATGATCAACAAAATATAGCAATCTAATAATTTTAATCTTAATATTCTAATACAGTAGGTGGCATTTTACCTAGCTAACTTCATCTTTTTTTTTCCAGACGTATTAAAAATACATTTCTTCTATTAATGAAAAAAGCAATACTAATATTTTCTCTTTCTCTCTTCTTCTTGTTTTAAAAAAAATTATTGAATGTTTTCGCTTCTTAAACACTTAACAAGGGCTCAAATATTTGGATAAAGGGTTGCACATTAACCCTTCGTAGTATTGTTATGTTGCAATTAATTACTGCCCTTGCAGTTTTGTTGTCGCAAATAGACTTAGACATCCGGGTAAAACTTTTTGACTCTTTCACGCTTGGTGAAATTTTGACCGATATTGTCCTTGGGTTAAAAAAAATAGTCCAAAGGAAAATCTGTGATAATGAAACTACAAGAGAAATGTTTAAAAAAAAGAAAAAAAAAGGAAGAAACTACAAGGGTACTAAGTTCAAAACAATGATATATACTATGGGGTCTCTGTGCAATAAATCTACTTCAAGAATTAACTAATTTAACTTTTTATTACTTGAATAGATAAGTTAACTTAGCTTTAATAATTTTCTTAATCGTTTTTCTTAAAATATTATAAAAAATATTTATATTTCATATCACAAATAATCGGCCACTTATATATGATAACTCTCTCTCTCTCTCTCTCTCTCTCTCTCTCTCTCTCTCTCTACGAATTGCAGCTATGGCATGCTCTGGCGAAGACTCTAGCCGAGAAAACAGCATGGGCGCTGGCTATGGATCGAGGAGTCGACATGGTGTCGATAAACTCCGGCCTGTTGACCGGCCGTGAGATCCCGGTCACGACGCCGTACCTAAAAGGCGCGCCGGAGATGTACGAGGACGGCGTACTCGTAACTGTCGACATCAAATTCCTCGTCGACGCTCACATTTACGTTTTTGAGAGCCCGTCGGCGTACGGTCGATACCTCTGTTTCAATCATGCTGTTTGTCGACCTGAAGACGTTGTTAAGTTCTCTCAGATGCTCTCTGCTTATGCTGCTTGCCCTCCACCAAGGTCTGAGCTATTTCTTAATTATCTCAATTTAAGTCTTATAAGTTAGTTTGCGTTTTGTTATTTGAGGTTTAATTTTGACTTATTTGGTCATGAAAAATTTGTAGTGCTATGGTTTGCTTCGACCATAAGTACATTTTTTATAAAAAAAACCATGAGAGTGCAATTATTTATCATTCATTACGTACTTCATTAGCATATGCATCTTCTAATCATTAATAACAATAAATTAAAATTTTTTATCCCCGTTATTTCTTAGTTAGTTTTTAAACTTACGTGAAAATGTTCTTGACAAATTTCTATTGCTGATCATTGCATGATTCTCTTAGGAGTTAAAAAACTAACGAAAAAACATATCACATCATACAGTGTGTATAGTATACCCAAACTTTGATCAGGGTTTAGAATTATTATTTAATGTTCAAATTAATAGTCTAAGCTAATTTTATTCTACAGTGAGGGATTGAGAGTGAGGCAGCAGAAGATCAAGGGCAAGAAGCTGAACAAGGCGATGCTAGAGTACGCAGAAGGGGTATGAAAGATGAAGGAAAGAACAGATGAACAAAATTGATGAATAAATAGGTGTATAAAATTGAAATGCAACTTGATAGAATACAGTCCCAAAATTAGATTTATTTTATTGGGAAGCAACAAAGGGATTGATGATAGTATTGAATGTAAGCAGTTTTATATTGGTCAACGTGTCCTTAGTTAGTTGCATTTAAGAGCTTAAGTTTACCTCGGACTGTACTTTATAAAATATTGTGTCAAGTAAAGCTCAATTATTGAAATTATAAAGATTAATTAAATTTAGATCCTTTGTTTGTTAAAATTGTGGCACATGGATCTGATTCTACTACTTGTTAATTAAATAAAGCTTTGATATGCCTTGGATTTATTTTGGCCTGGGTAATTAGTTGCCAGTACAATTGAACTCATGCGCTCGGGTTTCGTTATACAGTTTTCTGTTCGAGCTGTGATTCGTCTAGCCTGGTCTCCCATTGAGTCAAGTGAGCTAGTTTTGGCAAATACGTCATTGCTAAAGCTTAACTCTTTATATCTTTTACTTAGGTTGCACACTCTTAAGTTTTAGATAAGTTTCACAGAAGTTGTACGTTCCTTTAGAGAACATATGAAATGGTCCCTAGTTCATGACATTTAACGTGCACCAAATATGATGTCAACCATTAGATAATTAGACCTTGAGATTCGTGCACATTAAATGACGTCCATACTTAATACTTTCACAGTCTATAAACACTTAAACTATCTTTATTAGAGACATAATCATAAATTATCTTTTCTTTTAGAGAGAATATCCAAAAAAAAAACCTAACCCATCGTGAATGGCAGACATGATACTTGTGGACACATATATATTGGACATTTTTGCTCTTATTAATATATGTTAACTGATCCCTCCTTTACTATCAGGGACATTTTTAATTTTAATAATCGAATCATCAGACAATTGTTTTCCAATTCAATAGATTGTATGTAAAATCAATTTTATTTATTTATACATTCTGTTCTTTTTGGGAACCCACTGTGCACCCCAAGTAATTGGGCTACAGTACAATTTTTATTATGGATTGAGAGCTCATATTACTTCTTTGTTCCATTTTGTTTTAAATTTAACTTTTTATATGGGCTAGGCATTGGCTTTTTTATGGGTGAAAAGACCGAAATGAAGCCCAAATATATGTACAGCAACTATAATATTGCCATTCCAATTTAGAGAAATTAAATTTCAAATATGATTTGGTAGGGGCGCGCCAGGCCCGTGCAGTAGTGCAACGCACGGGCGACGCTCGAGAGCCCCAGCAGCAAGCTGCAGTGATGGGCTCTCCCCCAACAAAAATTAATTTAATATCATAGTGGGCCGATGGCCCACGTATCAGATATTAAACTGATACCAACAAAAATTAATTTAATATCATAGTGGGCCGATGGCCCACGTATCAGATATTAAACTGATAAGAACAGATACTACACTTGATCTTAGCCATCAGATATTAAACTGATAAGAACAGATACTACACTTGATCTTAGCCAAAAGGCCGAGAAAGGTATGCTTTAAACCCTAGCCCACGATCCGCCTATATAGCAGCTGTCTTGTCTTTTCTCACACCCCTAACCGATGTGGGACTAAAAACAACGAAGGGAAATTTACGCCCAGGTTCGATTCTCATGGCAATTACCAGTATAACTCGGTTCATGCATCTTATATATCATAAAAAGGCCAAGTTCTTCTCTTCTCCATTATTAGCTGCAGCATTCACAGGTCAGGTTTTGTTTTTATTATGGGTCGAATTGGATCCGACCCAACCCACAAACAAGCTTTTGTGTTCACGTCCAAGGGAGGGAATTGCTGGTAGAGGTTGGACAAGTATATATCCTAGTTCTTTTTTTTTTTCTTTTAATGCCAATGGGAGTATATATGAACTTATGACTGAGATAAGGTTTAATGGATCACATGATTATTTATTTGATTAAACTCATTTTTGTAAAGGGAGTTTATTAGTTAGATGATATATAAAAGATCTAAGTTTTCGTAGATTGCAAATTTATGACTTATTAATGGGTTGTAGAGATTAATTATGGGTCTTTTCGGCTATAGTTTTGCAAATTTGCAATTTCAATAAGCCTGATATGCAGAGGCCTGTTAGTTTCGTGCGTTCGAGATTTGTTTTTGTTGTTTTATTCCCAGCATTTTAATTATAATTTGACCTTAAGAACTAGGCACTAACAATCGAAAGCATTCACTTTTCGATATTACTTAATGACAGTATAATTATATGTCTTCGATCTTTCAGCGAAGTTCTCTCAGATGCTCTCTCCCCCCACTCTCCTTGCCCTCCACCAAGGTTTGATCCATCTATATCTCTAATTCAATACCTGGTTTGTGTTCATCTTTTTAAGGTTTAACTTTGATTTATTTGCTCATGAAATATTTCGAGTAGTGACAGAAGGTTGAAGTTAGAATAGTCTGGTTCATTTTCTGTAAGCACGTCTTTCACTATGAGAGTATGATTATTTATTAGATGCATCTTCTGTTGTGACAACATTATTTTTCCATTAGTTTTTAAACACACGTGAAACCATGTACTGGTATTATTGGCAAATGTCTATTAGTTTTTATATATGTATATGTTGATGTTCGATATCACACAGCCAATGAGAACTATCCGCTGATGGATGCAGCTCAGATTTTCGCACTGATGACGAAGAGTGAGAAGATGAGAGATGGGGCTGACTCCTCCTCTAACTTTATGCCTGATTCTTAGAGCTCGGGACTGACGGATGACCTGCACACGCAAGAATCGTAAGAGGACGGAGCTTGTTTCCCCCGTGGTACCTCCGACGGTTAAGTCAGGTGGTGAGCTTGAGTGGGGTTTTTGGGAGAGTCCCGGGGCCATTGAGATCCTTGTAGGGGGTACTCTCTTTGAGTTATTAGTAAAAAGAAAAAATAGATCAAGAGGGAGAAATGATCCCTGTAGAGGATATCTTAGTAATATCTGGGAAGTGACTTGTGAGCCAGAGAAAGCTGTACATGCACGAGATTTGTTAGAGTTGAGATCTGGATAGGATCAATCAATACTGTAGTATTGATTGATGTATATCTGAAGAGAGCTTAGTTGGATCTTATCCCCTTAGTAGAGATGGGACGGTTTTTTGAATCATCCCCATGACTTGCTGATCAGACGGTCGAGTGAGCCTCTGGCCGAGTAGACAGCCGAGGAGATGGTTAAGCCGACTATTTGAGGAGTCGTCTTGATTATGAGGGGTCGATTGATCCCGTGCTTCGCGTCAGTAAAGATGACTCGTCGTTCGATGGGTCAATAGATTTGTTCTTGACTGGGTTTTGGGTCGCTAAGCTGCCTTGGGCCATAGCTCTTTTGGGCCTATGAAAACAGTTTCTTGATATTTTTATCTTTAGATGGCGAATTACCATAACAGATGGCCCTTTTTACTCAGAGTCGACTTTAGTCGGGTTCGAGTGAAATAGATATAAGCTTTTGATCTGTATAAACTTGCCCAAGGTTGCTGAGGATTCTTAGCCAGTTGATCGTGGCTGAAGACGTGGTGTAGGGATTTCTGTCCCACCGTCATAGAAAGTGTCATGGACAAAACGAGTGGTGCTTCATTGCCAATTTATTGGCGTGGATTAATGTGTACGAGCGGCGATTGGTATTTTGAGCGATCCGTTTCAGATTATCAAAGTGGATCTTTCTTAGTCGCTTCAAGGTTGTGCCTCTTGAGTTCTTCTACATGCTTCTCTTGGACGCTTATAAATATCCTACGGGCTGAGAAGATTTTCTCACAGAAAAATCGTTGAACTTTGTAACGAAGAAACCTTTTCATGGCTTCTCTAGCTCCCACTTCTAACCATCGTGAAGAAAAGTTTGTCGTGCTTCGACGTCTGCGTTCAAGGCTTAACACTTGAGGAGCCCAAGCTGACGGAGTCTGTATACAATCATGGCGAGGGGCGAGTGTCATTGTACTGTCATTGTACTTAGCACATCTGGAGCAGGGTTTGCGGCTGCCTCTTCATCCATTTGTCAAGGGAGTACATGCAGCTCTGGGGGTTTCCCCCATGCAGTTTATCTGAATGAGGTAGGGGGTTTTGGTAGCCTTTGTGGTCATCTGCTATCGAGTTAGAGTACGGCCCAGCATGAAAGTACTTGGCCACTTGTTGAGTGTGGGATCGACTGAAAGGGACCCACACTATTTTTATCGTATTGACGATAGTTTCAAGCTCTCCTTGGATCTTCCAAAGTTGGGGGAAGATTGGAGGGAGTACTTTGTGTGGGCTTATGGAGCCGATGACATCTTTGTCTGCTCGACCTGGCCAGAGGCGAACATGGAGGCCCTAAGGCCAGTTGCTCTTAGTGGTCTGGAGAAGGAGGCCTTGGAGAAGATCTTTTCTTATGCTGGACCTTTGGACGTGAAGGACTTGGTGGAGTACATATCCATGATCTTGTCTTCAACTGGCTTCGCGGTCAGGGTGAGCTCTCCTATTCCTCCGTCGGTGGAGGTATGTAACAGGAGGCTCGGGGTCGAGAGGGAAGGCTCTGCTGGGGAGTCTCGGAAGAGATCAAGGGGGCCCCTCAATGTGGAGGGGGATTCTGACAGGAGGCTCCTCATGATTGAGGTTGCTCCCTCTTCTGGTGGGGCGAGGGATAGGAGAAGGGACTTGGCCGACTCTGTGGATGCAGGGTTTGCTGGGGAGTTTTCCCTGAGACCTAAACCGTCTCGTCGACCCGGTAAAGAGCCTCTTGCTTCAGTCAATGAGGTGGATAGCTCAAATGAGTCTTCTCCTTGCCTTGGCGGTGATGCTGGCGAGGGGAGTCTGAAGAAAATGTCAAGCAACAACATTTATCAGGCTTTTCAAGCCTGTCAGACCCAAGGGGCTTTATTAGAGTTGGCTCTATTCTGCCGGCTTGATCACTTGCTGGCCGTAGAGAGATCAGCCAGGGAAGAGGCGGAGAGACGCTACCTTGAAGGTTGAACTGGCCGAGACGGAGAGGTTGCTGGGGCGCTACCAGACCATCAGCTCCAGACAATCCAGGACTATCCAGGGACTGGAACGAGAAGTTGATGCTTTGAGGTCGGCTAGCGACTCCCTTGATGATTCTTCTTTGGCAGCGGTCAGGAGGCGACCATGCCCTTCTTCTGGACTTGGTCGAGGGTATTAAAGATATCTCGTCCCTCTTTTTTGGCCCTTCTTCTAGACTTGGTCGAGGGTATTAAAGATATCCCGCCCCTCCTTTTTTTGTAGAAAGAACTATGGAGGATATTGTAATAAAATTAATTGCATAATGTCGATCCATATGTAGGAGATTACAATTAGTTTACTTTGAATGCTCCATGCTTGGCTGAGCAATCTTAGTGCGAGTGGTCGCAAGGCTTATTCTGATTAGACGACAACCCATAGGTTTTGCACCAAGGTCTTCAAATTTCCCCTAAGATCGAGAGGTGACTGTGGGAATCGGCCAAAGGGTTATGCCTTGGGTTTATTCCTGATAAGATACCAATGGCTTTGAATCCGACTGAGGGGTTGTTATGCCTTGGGCTTATCCTGATGATGAGCCAAAGTCTTGGTTACCGACTGAGAAGCCGTTGTGCCTTGGGCTTATCTTGATAAGGAGCCAAGGGCTTAATATTTGACTGAGAAGTCGTTATGCCTTAGGCTTATCCTGATGAGGAGCCAAGGTCTTGGTTACCGACTGAGAAGTCGTGGTGCCTTGGGCTTATCCTGATGAGGAGCTAAGGTCTTGGTGACCAACTAAGAAGTCGTTGTACCTTGAGCTTATCCTGATGAGGAGTCAAGGTCTTGACCATGATGGTCGATGAGAGCCGAAGTAATTGACCACCAGTTATGCCTTGGGCTTACTCTGATAAGGAGCCGAGGGCTTTGTTGCCGACTTAGAAGTCGTTGTGCCTTAGGCTTATCCTGACGAGGAGCCAAGGTCTTGATATTCGACTGAGAAGTCGTTGTGCCTTGGGCTTATCTTGATGAGGAGCCAAGGTCTTGGTGACCGACTGAGAAGTCGTTGTGCCATGGGCTTATTCTGATAAGGAACCAAGGGCTTGGTTGTCGACTAAGGAGTCATTGTGCCTTGGGCTTATCCTAATGAGGAGCCAAGGTCTTGACCATGATGGTCGATGAGAGCCGGAGGAATCGACCATCAGTTGTGCCTTGGGCTTACCCTGATAAGGAGCCAAGGGCTTTATTGCCGACTGAGAAGTTGTTATGTCTTGGGCTTATCCTGACGAGGAGCCAAGGTCTTGATATTCGACTGAGAAGTCATTATGCCTTGGGGTTATCCTGATGAGGAGCCAATGCCTTGATATTCGATTGAGAAGTCATTGTACCTTAGGCTTATCCTGATAAGGAGCCAAGGTCTTGGTTACCGACTAAAAAGTCGTCGTGCTTTGGGCTTATCTTGATGAGGAGCTAAGGTCTTGGTGACCGACTGAGAAGTCGTTGTGCCTTGGGCTTATCTTGATGAGGAGCTAAAGGCTTGGTTGCCGACTGAGAAGTCGTTATGCCGTGGGCTTATCCCGATAAGGAGCCAAGGGCTTTGTTACCAAGTGAGAAGTTATTGTGCCTTGGGCTTATTTTGATGAGGAGCCAATGTCTTATATTCGACTGAGAAGTCATTGTGCTTTGGGCTTATCCTGATGAGGAGCCAAGGTCTTGGTTACCGACTAAAAAGTCGTTGTGCTTTGGGCATATCCTGATGAGGAGCTAAGGTCTTGGTGACCAACTGAGAAGTCATTGTGCTTTGGGCTTATCCTGATGAGGAGTCAAGGGCTTAGTTGCCGACCGAGAAGTCGTTGTGCCTTGGGCTTATCCTGATGAGGAGCTAAGGCTTGATTGCCGACTGAGAAGTCGTTGTGCCTTGGGCTTATACTGATGAGGAGCCAAGAACTTGGTTGCCGACTGAGAAGTCGTTGTGCATTGGGCTTATCTTGATGAGAAGCCAAGGTTTTGACCATGATGGTCGATGAGAGCCAGAGAAATCGACCACCAGTTGTGCCTTGGACTTACCCTGATAAGGAACCAAAGGCTTTGTTGCCGACTGAGAAGTTATTGTGCCTTGGACTTATCCTGATGAGGAGCCAAAGTCTTGACCATGATGGTCGATAAGAGCCGGAGGAATCGACCACCAGTTGTGCCTTGGGCTTACCTTGATAAGAAGCCAATGGCTTTGTTGCCGACTGAGAAATCGTTGTGCCTTGGGCTTATCCTGATGAGGAGCCAAGGGATTGGTTGTTGACTGAGAAGTTGTTGTACCTTAGGCTTATTCTGATGAGGAGCCAAGGACTTGGTTGCCGACTGAGAAGTCGTTGTGCCTTGGGCTTATCGTGATGGGAAGCCAAGGTCTTGACCATGATGGTCAATGAGAACCGGAGGAATCAACCACCAGTTGAACCTTGAGCTTACCCTGATAAGGAGCCACGGGATTTGTTTAGCTTGAATGGTGTGATTCCAGTAATGCTTCTTCAAGAATGAACAAGATCAGGTCCTTGCTTAGAATTTGGCATGTCTTCTCAAAGAAGAAAGGGGGCCCCACGGTGAGCGCCAAACTGTTAATGTTTGATATCATATAGGCAATAAGAGCTATTCGCTGATGGATGCAGCTCAGATCTTCGCACTGATGATGAAGAGTGAGAGGATGAGAGATGGGGCCAACTCCTCTTCTGACTTTATGCCTGATTCTTAGAGCTCAGGACTGACGGATGACCTGCACACGCAAGAATCGTAGTGCTTGTTTCCCCCGTGGTACCTCCAGCGGTCAAGTCAGCTGATGAGCTTGAGTGGGGTTTTTGGGAGAGTTCCGGGGCCATTGAGGTCCTTGTAGGGGTACTCTCTTTGAGTTATTAGTAAAAAAATAGATCAAGAGGGATAAATGATCCCTGGAGTTTAATGAAGGTCCAACCTCCTTTTTCTTACCCTGCTTCTCTCCTTTTCTAGTCAATTGCCTTTGAGACACTGACCCTTGGCTCTGACTATGCACAGGAGGACGGTTGAGAAGTGAGCGGACAGGCTGCTGAGTCATCCTTCACTTTATAGATGTCGGCTTGTGACTAGAAGGGAAGTCATTCGAGCACAGGAGAGGATGTCTCCACTATGTTCCGGATTTGATAGATGAGGCATGGCGGAAGATAAGTTGGCCGCTTAGTCGTTCTTCCTTCTACAAATGTCGGATAGTGACTGGAAGGGAGGTCATTCGAGCACATGAGAGGATATCTTAGTAATATATGGGAAGTGACTTGTGAGCCAGAGAAAGCTGTGTATGTACGAGAATTGTCAGAGTTGAGATCTTGATGGGATCGATCAATAATGTAATGTTGATTGATGTATATCTGAAGGAAGCTTAGTTGGATCTTATCCCCTTAGTAGAGACGGATCGGTTTTTTGAATCGTCCCCATGATTTGCTGATCAGACA
>NC_033797.1:40719467-40725051 GCF_001876935.1 Asparagus officinalis
GAGAGGAGATGGTTGAGCCGACTATTTGAGGAGTCATCTCAATTATGAGGGGTCGACTGATCCCGCGCTTCTGTCGGTAAAGATGACTCGTCGTTCGGCGGGTCAATAGATTTGTTCTTGGCTGAGCTTTGGGTCGCTACGCTAGCTTGGGCCATAGCTCTTTTGGGTCTATGAAGACAGAAGACAGTTTCTCGATATTTTTATTTTTAGATGGCGAATTACCATAACAGATATTTTTTATTTGGGAAGTCCTTTTTGGAAACCAGTCTGTAAAACCCCGTAAATTTGAATATTTTATGATAAATAATGATAAATATGTTATATGGTGAAAAATAATATATTTTGATGTTTGGATATGATAAGAATTGATTTGAGATCAATTCAATATATATTTGTGAAAATATGAGTGAAAATGCACAAAACATGCACAAAGGCCAAAAGAGTGAAAATCTGGGAATAATGATCAGTTATGAGTTTTTATATTTTGCACACCGATACAGTTTGAATTTAGAAAAGTGTAAAAGACCAAAGTTGTAGGTCTCTTCAACAGCTTTCCAACAAGTCTTAGATCACCTCATTCAGCGTCAATAACATTTGTCCATAGGCCTATTGCGGAGGTCGCTTCTCCTGGTCATGTTCATTCACTTCCTGCTGGACAGAGGGATGAAGTTCTTCAGCAAAAGCGTCAGGCAAAGAGGAAGGCTCTGCAGGAAGAAACTACTAAGAACTTCTCAATAGGTTACGTAAGTATCCTGTTATGTTAAGTCGTACTCATCAGGTTTGTTTCGGGTTTGCCTCTATAAATACCTGTATTTTTTACGAAAATTCCTTTCTTTTATCATATTTAAGAACCCTAACAGCCACCAAACTCCCATAACCTATTTTGAATTCTGAGAGAAGATTGGAGGCTTTCAAGTTGAGTTTTTGTTATTTTTTTGGCTTTTGGAGTGGAGATCTCCTTCGACGTTGCTTCTAACAAGTTTTCCTACAACCCTAGACGAGTATCATCTCTACTAATCCCCCTCCCAATTTTTAAAATATCTTTGAAGAGTTTTTAATGAGTTTTATAGAGCCTAATCAATTAATTTGTGTATAAAAATCGGATCTTTTGTATATATGTATAAAGACTAGGTCTTTTCATGTTAAAGAGATTAAGCACGAATTTCAGAAGTATTTTAAGATCTAAAAATAAGTTAAAATATTGTTTATCTGAATTTAGATGTCTTATTCTTCGTTTTAAAGTTTCGTGCATGATTGAAGGTTTACATATGATTTCTTGTGCAAATAATCATGCTTGTTATGTTCTGTTGAAAATCTGCTGCACATATATACTATTAAACTAGAAATTTGAAATAACAAATGAAATCCAAATTGAACCAAACTAATTACAATTGAAAGATATGTGAATCTAGATTTCAAAACAGAAAACCATACCTAAAGATAGTTTTTCTAGAGAAAGATATGCTCAATTTACTGATGATATGTTCTGCAGAAAATCTGCTGCACATATAAAATATTTGACTGGAAATTAGAAATATCATATGAACTCCAAACTGAGCCAAATCAGTGTCAAATGATATCTATGTGAGTCTAATTTCCAAAACGAAAAACTATTCTTAAAAAGAGTTTGTCTAGAGAAAGATATGCTTAATTTACTAATGATATGTTCTGCAGAAAACTGCAGATGTGATGATTTAAAATAAATTGATATATTACGTAAATGTTTATTGAGTTTCGCTCTTGTTTGTTATTTTTGAGAGAGTTTCTCGATCTTGTACTGTTATATACAATGCTTAAGAGTTGTTTAACATCTTGGATGATGATGAACACCAGATATGGACACGCACACCGAGATATGTGCACGTACACTTAGATTATGTCGTGTTAACATACTTTTTGTCGCACGTTGAGCGGATGAATACATATGAAAGAGTATAGTTAATTCATGTATTCGGAAATAGGGAGATAAAACCTATTTGCCGCAGAACGATTGAGTAAGAGTATTACAAAAGTATCGTTAATTCATGTATCCGGAAATAGGGAGATAAAACCTATTTGCCGCAGAACGATTGAGTAAGAGTATTACAAAAGTATCGTTAATTTATGTATCCGGAAATAAGGAGATAAAACCTATTTGCCGCAGAATGATTGAGTAAGAGTATTACAAAAGTATCGTTATTTCATGTATCCGGGATAGGGAGATAAAACCTATTGCCGCAGAACGATTGAGTAATAGTATTACAACAGTATCGTTATTATATGTATCCGGAATAGGAAAATAATAAACCCTATTGCCGCAGAGCGATTAAGTAACGAGCATTACAAAAGTATCGCTATAGTACAAGATGATGCACACATAAATATTTGATCAGTTGTAGGCTTTACTTCTATGATAAATTGCCCGCGAATAGGGTATTTCCTTTGAGATTTTGATGCACCCGTTATGAACGGCAGATATATTTATTTTAGCAATTGTTAATATCCTCTTATTATAGAGCAGGTCACTCGGACGTAGTTCGAGATGAGATGATTACTCTTTATGTTAGAGATTGGAGTATTTATCATTGATTATTTGTTATTCATTCATAGAGAGTTATATAAATGATTTGATATATGTATGTACTGACTCTATTTTCTTATATACTCCTACCCCTTCCCCTGGGGAGAGGTAGTGATGATCTCGCTAGCGTTTTGACGCTCGTTGTTTTCTCCCCTTTCAGGTAGCGAGTCTGGCGCACGAAGAGTCGCAGGTTGATGTGACTTCTTAGTTGTCTATTTAGTTACTTATCATATTTTGTAGTTATTGTAGAACTCCACATGTAGTTGATTATTTTAAGAATCTAGATTGGTATTTTGTTTCATAGAGTTGAGAGCTATTGTGAGACTTTGTTTATGTGACTCATTGTATTTGAGATTCAGTTCAGACTCAGAGATATGTCTATTTTATTCTAGTTGGGCTCATTATTGATTTTTCATATGCTTCTTCTGTGTACATTCAGTGTTGTTCTATTTATATTTTTGCTTGTCCGTACCTTCACCTATTTATTGTTTCCTCTAGAGAGATAGCGATTGTGATGGTGAAACATGTCGCAGCATGGTGTTTGGTGCTTGGCAGGTTTGACAATCCGGGTTTCACCTGGGACTGTAGCCTTGTGTGAACCCTGGGGCGTCACAGTATATATATATATATGTATATATATATATATATATATATATATATATATATAGCTACGTCTTAGTTGCTTTTGGCTTTTATGGTAAAATTTTGTAAAACTTTATGCATATAGAAGTCATTGCTTGGCCAAACCTAGCTTTTCTAAATGAGTTTATAAGCTAGTTTTCAAATTTTGGGGAACACTGACTTTTTGAAAGACTTAAAAGCTAGCGTATTTGAGATGTTACCAAAAATGTAGATGCAAAAAAAAAGCTTAAAAGCTACTTTGACCAAACAATGAGCTCCCACAAACACCCTCTCAGCTAAAAAGATGACATATAGGGCCCGTGTTACCCGGGTACTTCTATAATGAAGCCATACCCGTACCGGACACATATCCGACACTTTCTCATACCCAAACTTCATGGACACTTCTTGAATATATGCAAGCAATTATTACATGTACTCAATTATACAATATATGCGTTAATTTAAAACACTTGTCATATATTTCTTGGACGTATAGCTGACACTCCACACCCGTTTCTTGGAAACTAGTTACATATGGATCAGGTTCGTTTCAATCCGTACCCAAGTTCAAAACTATATAGTTAAAAGGTCGTTTGGTTGTCTCGTAAAAAGAATGAGTAGTTTCCAATTTATGATAATCAATATGATAAAAGAAACTCAAAAATGAGATAGGAATTTTAATTCTAATGACACATGAAGCAGAAAAAAATGATCTCATCTACATTATTAATTCTATATATATATATATATATACATACATAGTCGTGTCCATGTACCCTACATTTTATAGTTTTAACGTGTCTCATACCGTACCCACACCCGTACCAATACCTGCACACATTTCCATGCAACTTAGTATATAGCTAAATATAATACACTATGCTGCTAATATAAAATGCATTAGCGTATACCATGCGCTCATGGATTCATTGTTTTCACCCTTGAAAGGATCTCACTTTCGTTTTTTATCACCATACATTTAATTTTCTGATTGCAACACTATAACTTTCCAGGAGGTACCCCATCATGGCATTATCCTCGCATAAACAAGCTGCACTAAGAAGTTTTTTAGCAAACCAACTGCCAAAATGGTTAATCATTGTTGCAATTGGTTCCTTATGCTTACTACTTCAACCCATTAATATGTCCTCACACAATCGATGTGGGACTATTAGGGGTGTTACACTCACCCCACCCCCCTTTAAATATGCAATGTCAATATCACCGCATGATAAGTCGTCTATCCTAGATCACCGTCAAGCAATGTAGAATCTAGAGGTGACTCCTACGGGTTCCAGAGGTAACTCCCATTGCTCTCACATAGTGTAGTGCTTAGTCCTGCATAGCACTGTACTTTGTGCTGACTAACTACTCTGATGCCACCTTGTCACGCCCCAGGCATAGGAAATAAATTACTAAATCCGTCTATATGTACCAAGGAATTAACTTTAAACTAAGAAGGGACCAATAGCTCTAGAGAATGCCCGATGACATCGTAGCTCAATATAGCCAACCATGGTCTTGGCTAAATAGCTATGTATTAAATCACAACAAACATCCCAAATCCTAGGTCTCACGGGTAGTTCAATGAGTTCAATGCGCTTCAACTTGTGGCAGGGATACCATATAGGTGTTACACTCTAAGCACAAGAACTAAATAAAAATAGTGCATAATTGTAATTTGTAAATGAACTTTCACACATGAGTGTCGCGTCTGAATGGACATAAACAACACTTATGATAATAATAAAATCAAATAACCAAGGTTGTAAAAAACACAAACAATTAAGCGAACAAGGTGTGTGTGTGTGTGTATATATATATGAGAAAAATGAGTATGTTTGGTACAAAGCATAAACTTTGTGCTTGATAGTGAGGTGTCTTATTCTCATCCACTCATTTCAATTCCCAACCACTCCCCAACTCATGTGAATATGGCCATTGATTTCAATGAGTGGAGGGGAATATGTCACCTTAAGTAAGCCACAGTTGATTGACTGCTGCATGAATCTGATTCCAATTCCCAATCACTCCCTAACGCACTCCTCAAAACTTATCCACCACCATCTCGAAAAAAATGCTTCATAAAGATCTTGTAGTCCCAGTTGATTGGTTGCTGCATGAATCTACCCTGCCTGCTTCCTAACTGTGTTACCTAACTAGAACATAATGAAGAAGTTGAAATTAGCTGTTTACTGTTGAGAAGAGATAGAAGTTGTCTAAAAATCAGATCATTACGAGCTTTCCAGAGGCACTAGCAGAATATGTGTAAGAGAGTAAGCCACAACTGAAGATGTTGCGTATTATGCCCCGATTAATTTGGCTGCCAGAGACAAATAGGGTCGACATCCTCCCACACTGACTCGAAAGACGGTACTTGTCGCCCCCCCCCCCCCTAAT
>NC_033797.1:40725061-40741354 GCF_001876935.1 Asparagus officinalis
CTTATCGAAGACGACTCACCACGAGTCTACTCGACCACTCGCTAGACGATTGCAAATTCGACTCGAAAGGTGTTACTTCTCGACGAGCTAAAGAACTATTTTCGTCTTGAGCCTCTCCCTCTATGACAATGTGTCAACATTGCATTTAATGTTTGGCAGGCGCAATCATGACTCTTGCTCAGATAGTCTTCATGACTCATCAGACCATGTGGGCCCTGACCATGCCACCAATATCCTCCCATTTAATGCCGATGCGACCTTCCCTCCACTCGCTGACCAACACCTGTATAACAAGTGTCGACGTGGCCACCACCCCACACTTCGCCAGCACCTCTTTGTGCTCTGCCGAAGTGACCAATCTACCCCTTCTACACTCAGTATAAATACAAGTACTATTCGAACTTTTAAGGGGTTCAAAAAAAGGGGGGAAACATTGGTCCACAAATCTGATCTTTTAAACACAACTAAACTGTCAATCACACGACACAATTACAAGAACCCTCACAGTTCTTATTTCCCCCCACTTAAGTTCATCAGCTAATTTGACCATTGGATACAACGGGGAACCAATCCCCGCCCTCTCACGAATTCCTAAATGTGCACATTTTTTAGCTACCTCACTCAAGAAACAGACATAAAGTCAGAGAAAAAAGCAGCCACCTCATCAACTTAAACAAAACTCATCTGAACGCGAACACATATTAACTGTATGATCATTTGACATCAACAACTTCGTTTATTTATATTGACGAGTTAAATAATTAAAACGTGTTAAGCAATTAAAAAGTGTTAAGCATTTGGTTGCGAAAATAGAAACAACTAGCTAAATAAATGGGCGGGATTTGTGGATCTAAACAGCGTTAATTATGGATCTAAATGCCTGTTTTTCCTCTATAAAAACTAACACCTCCGAGGGCTAGACATACTGAATTACAACCGAGTTTCTCTTCTTTTCTTCTCTTCAAAATAAAGTTTTCTTGCTGTTATACGCTGGTTCCCTGAAAATCGTGAAGAGTTCGCAAAGCCTTCTTGAAGCTCATGCCGACGAGAAGGACGTCGCCTGACCTAGGGTCGTCGTATCTCCAAGATCAACTGCCACGTAGCCCTGTACGAGAGGGGGCAATTAGATTCTTGGGACAGTGCTTTGTGCACGCATCGATCATCAGGCCGTATTTCTAACATTTACTTATTTTCGTTTGAATTATTTCTTATATCTGTGTTATAATATTAACTCACAATTATCTGATAATTATTAACTGTTCAAACTAATTTTCGTTTTTGTCTAAACAACTAATATTTCCAATAGTTTATGCATATACGCCATTCATCTTGTAAACAATTATGAATTTGATATTTAATAATTTCATTCAGGTTTACATTTTAATTTAAACTATATCCTTATCTTCATACTATGTATATTCGATAAGAATTCATCAATTTATCAACTTACTCTTACTTAACGAATTAGTATTTGAATTTCAAAAGGGTATTTTTGTCTACCAAAAGATTTTCCCAAACTCTTGCTTTTAAAAAGAGTATGATGTTCGGAAAAAAAATTCGCGAATATTCAATTAGCATTATTCTGCAACTTCGATTTCAAATTATTCGTCAAATATTTGATATGTATTTGCTAATAATTCAAAAATTATAAAAATAAATATAATCAGTAAACAAAATGTAATAGCACTGAGGGACGACAAGTTCCGAGGGATGACGAGCTTCAAGGGATGACGAGCTCTCCGAGGGACGACGAGCTTCAAGGGATGACGAGCTCTCCGAGGGACGACGAGCTTCGAGGGACGAATGAACAACGAGCTTCGAGAGAGAATGAGATTCGTTGATGAGGGAGTAGCGTATGGACTATGGAGTTTGGATCTGGAGGAGGGCCGACGACGGATAGAATTAGAAATTTAGAAACGAAGGAGAAACCCTAGCCCCTGGATTCCCTCTTACCTATTTATATGGGTGACATTTGTAAATAAAATTTTACATAAGTAAATTTGTAAAAAGTTCAATTAATAGGACTAAAATGCAAAAACTAATCGAATAGTTAATGAACTCCCGAATCGAACATACCTTTCATTAAATTCTATTCATTTATAAGCCGAATACTAAAATTTTTTTGTTTAGTACTAAATGAACTATCGAATCAAACTTAATCAAATATCTGAACGAATAATAACCGAACTGTTTATTAATTATTCGGTTCACTTCCACCCAAAGTAAAACTACACACAGATTCGCTTCTCATCAACCTTTACTCGGCTTGTCTATCTCATTATATATATCCTCAGAAGGTTAGTTCATGTCTCAGGATAACAACATAATAGCTTGCTGAAATCTCACATGGTCATCTCGTCCTCACTTCTGCTTTCGGGACAACGGTTATCTTCTCCACTGTAATCTATATACGAAGGTCATCATCTGTTTCTGTAATGGGTTGGATTCGATCCGACCCCCGATCAAGCTTGTGCCTCCACGTCCAAGGGAGATGCCACGAGTTTATCATTCAGCGACAGTTCAATGGGTCCAACGTTTATAATTAATTAAAAATATTGTCGTAGAGCTATGATCAGAAGTCACAGAGGTACATGATGGCTTTTACATAACTATACAACTCAACTACTGCGAGGGTCTGATTGTTTTTTTTTATAAACCATGTGAAAGCTACAGTAATTTGTAAACCACGTGTCCAACTGTACATGTACTTGACAGCTACAGTAAATCCTCCTAAAACGCTTCATTTTGTTGAGGCTTGGTCAAATGCTGCCAAATTTATATTTCCCTTGCTCTCTGTATTTACTAGAAAATTATGCAATGCCTTTTTACGTACATAGTCGAGCCGAGCTATTTCACTTCAAATTTTAGGAGCGTGGCAAACCATAAAAGCTCAGAAAAACACATATCACAAGTTTTGAGGATATTTTAGCTTTTTCTACCCAGGTTCTTAAATTACAGTGATTATTTCAGGGATCCCTTAAGCACTGAGGGTCAAGGAAACAATGCTTGTAAGCTTAAACTTCTTAGGCTTCTTGGAGTTCAGTGGCTGGAACACAACCTCCGTGCTTTGCTTCACAGCCACCTCCTTCAATTCAGAAGCTGATGATCCTTCACTTCGATAATCACGAGGGGCATACAAGACGTAAATTCTTGATCTCCCTGCATCAGATCCTGCTGTTAGATACATAATTGTTTTTGAGTATCGCTCCGCTCTACAACTAGCTCTTTTTTTTTAAATCAAAACCCGTTAACTTCATTATTTTAAATTTGAGTCACATATTGACATCTATGCTAAAGATTAATGTCTCCAGAAACACTTGTGACGGTAAATATTCACCTTATCATGGCTCTCCTTATTGCATTAAGAAGCTTATCATAACTTTAATCCAACCTCAACACAGTAACTTTGCTTCATCCAGAAAATGCATATACTTGCTAGATAGACACTTACTATGTTATCTTCCAACTAAGATGTCCGTAAAGATTGACAATCTGGGTTCGATAAGCATGGGAATTTGTGGCTTATCTATTGGACGATCGGTTGTAAACTAATGAATAGCACAGATAGCTAGCAATATAATTTGACATCAGTCAAGTCCCTCCTATTTGGAAATTAACCAATCTCCTAACATATACGAGGGCTACAATACACAATTTGAAATTTGTGGCTTGTCTACTGGCTGATTGGTTGTAAACAAATGAGCAGTATAACTAGCTGACAATATAATTTGACATCAGTCAAGTCCCTCCTATTTGAAAATTAATCAATCTCCTGCTATTCCTATTTTCATGATTATGTTAATGACTGCTCTTTGCCACGAAAGATAGTCTGCCATCACCAAATAAATCTGATAGGTTTAGAACTGGTTCATCATCATATAAGTTTGGAAGTTTAAAAGTTACCAAAAGGTCCAAACATCGTCGACTTTTGGATGACAATCTGACTAACTTTTGACCTTTTCAAGTGCCTCAAAGCCTGCATATCATCCTGATTTCCCTTGAACTCAATGAACTCGCCAAGAATGTTCCTATCACCTTTGAACTCTAACCTGCAGAGAAAATATTAATAATCCAATTAATGTTTCAATTTGCAAACTATGGTGGAAATTAACAAAATGCAAAACTAATGCTTCTTTGCGAAGCTAATTCAAAAATATCACATAGATGATACAAATTTTGTTAAACTTACTTAAAAGGGTTTTTTTCATCAAAACAAACTTTAAAATAGGGTGGTCATACACGAACCACCTACAAAATTTAATTTATACTAAAATCATCTTAAAAGGGGGTTTTACTTTCAATCAACCACCAATGACCAAATTGTGTTCATATTTTACACAAACCCATAATACCCTTAATTAATACACGTGCAAAGCACATTTTCCCACCTAATTAAAATTAAAAATGAAAAATTAAAATGTTCAAAAATCAAGTAGGGAAACACTGGTTTTGCGTCAGATTTGTGTGGTGATTAGGATTGGGTAAGTTCGTGTGGTGTGAACGGTGGTGGGAAATTGTTAAGCAGTGGTGGGAATTTGTTGAGCGGTGGGTTTTGAGGAGGTTTGGTGGCCGGGTTGCAAGCAAGAGATGGGCAGGAGTTTGGAGTTGATGTCTTTAGTAGAGGCATGAGGGGGGGGGTGTGATCCAAATAGCGTTGTCGTTGGTGTTTTGGTTTAATTTCTAGAAATTATAGAAAATGTTTTCCACCCAAAATATGATTTTCTTATATTTCTTAAAAATTTTATAGGAAAAGTTTTGAGAAGTCAAAAAACACCAATTTTCTTGTTTTTTTGTACTTGCTTGTTTGGTTCAAAACAAGAAAATGACTCATAATTTTATAGAAAACAACACGATTTCCTTTTCTTTTGTTTGGTTACATATGCCAAATTTATAGAAAAGTGTCAACTACAATCTTTATCACTTTAATGGCTATGCACATATACAAAATTTTCACATCTTTAAATCTTATAAAAAACCAACGAGAGTAGTACTAATGCCACAAACATATTACAAACGCTCGATTGAATCATTTCTAATAACATAAAATTAACAAATTGGTCTTATGAATTCGTTTAACAAAAAAATTTTCAACCATAACTATGAAAATAAAAAGAACAGAAATCAATTAACTATGAATTTGAAAAGAACAGAAACCCTAACGTCATTTTTCGTTAATAGATCAACTACAAATAGATCAACACAAAAAAATGAGCAAAAAGAACAGATTATTACCGTGAGAGCCTTGAGATCAGAAACCCTAGCGTGAGATTTGGGAACAATGTGGAACCGTAGCGTGTGATTTGGGAACGAGAGAACCCTAGAACTGGGGTGATGGAGGAGAAGGAACGAGACATAAGTAGTTGGCGCGAAGGACCAAAACCCAGCTGGATTCGGGGCGAGAACGACTGGATTTGGGGCGGGAACGAGATCGGGAATTTCCGCCCTAGAAGAAGTTTGAGAAAATAATACGGCTGAGGGAAATGGGTATGGGACGAGTTTTGTTGATTAAATAAGGAATGTGTCAGATTTCTGTTGATTTCCTCTCAATTTGAGAGGAAATTGCTTTTTGTAAAATTTGGTAGTTTTTGATATTTCATAGAAAATATTTCTTTAAATTTTTTGTTAAACCAAACGCAATTTACAGAAATCTATAGAAATCTTTTAATTACAAAATTGCCAAAAATAGATATTTTGAGAAAAGTTTTTTATAAAAGTGTGCAACCAAACACCCCCTTTAAGTAGGGTTTTTATCATCAAAACCACCTTTAAATAGGGTGGCTATATAGAAACCACCTACAAAATTTAATTTATACCAAGACCACCTTAAAAGGGGGTTTTTGTTTCAATCAACTACCAGTGGCCAGTGTTCAGGGGAGCACGAGATCAATGTTTGGGGTTGTTTGGTGGCAGGAGTTCACTGGGTTAGGGGCTGATTGATGGCAGAAGTTCAAAAGAACAGGAATTTGCTGTTTTGGAGCTGTTTAATGGCCAGATATGGGGTGGCTTGGTGGCGTTTTAGCTGGCACCCACTGGCCAGTTGCAGCGTGAGAGATTGGCCGGTAGTGTGAGCGTTTGGGACTGTTTGGTTAGCCAGGAAGTTCGGGTTGGTGGCTGGCTGGAGGAGCGGCTAGGGCGTTGGTGGCCGGAGGTATTGATGTGCGCTCGCTGTGCGTTTTGAGCTGAGGGGGTTGAGTGGCTGAGGGAGGGAGGGGGTAGGGGACTGGTTAAGGGTGAGTTTGGGAGACACGTGCGTAGCACATGTATTAGGAAAGTAATATGGGAATAAAGGATAAACTTACACTAGAAATTGGCCACTGGTAGTTGATTGAAACAAAAATCCCCTTTTAAGGTGGTCTTGGTATAAATTAAATTTTGTAGGTGGTTCCTATATAGCCACCCTATTTAAAGGTGGGTTTGATGAAAAAAACCCTACTTAAAGACAACCTATTTGCAATTCCTTTCTTTTTCTCTTTTTCCCCCTCATGCCTCCACTTAAAGACATCCTATTTGCAATTCCTTTTTTCTTTTTTTACTCATGCCTGAATCACCTTGTAAATTATGATGTAACCACAGATGCAACATCAAGCTAATATATGGTCAACAGACATTTGGAAGGCCCAACTCATGCCTCGTGAACCTTCCTGTTAAGAGTTGTGTCCCAACTTCTTGAAAATAGAAGTCAATACATGTATATCATAAAGCATTCCAAAACCACATATGTTTTAACTTCCACTTTGGCTTTACACAGCGTTGAGTTCATTCTACCTATTTTCAGATATATTACGGTCACTAAAATGATAAACCTCTGGTAAATGGCCTAATGCATTTCAATATGGGAGGATCTTGGAGCCTAATACATCAATGAGTACAATGATCCAAATTTAGAACATTAATTGAAAACTTCTTGATTACTTCACAACTTAACCAGGATGCTAAATAGGAACCGTGCAATACAACATCAGATTATTCTTATGCTATTGAGACATGAAGCAAGTCTTTTGGATGTTAGAATCTCAGATAACAATAAACAACTTTTGGGGATAGCTATATAAATACAACATAATTAATTAGTCTTCCTTCGGGGGTTTACTCCCACATCAGCTATTAGCACAATAAAAGATATAGCATCGGTATACAATAGGCGCATGGGCGACAGGGAAAAGCATACCTTTCTCCGGCCTTTGGCTAAGATCACCAAACTAAAAAGAGGTGCCCAGGCATAAGATAGGCTAGATACCAGCATAAGTCTCTAATAGTAAGAAGAGATGGACCTAGGGCTCATACATGCAATTGACTATAACACAATAATAAAACCAGAACATTTTCATATTTGACATACCTATCCCACATTGGTGCTGTGCTGAATATAGAATTAAGCCTTTGATCTAACTCTTAATGCGTCTTTAATCCAACTCGACAGCCCACCTTTTGATTCTGACTTGAGCTCTGACCATTTGTCAAAAGGAATAACCTCTGGTTGACTATCAACAGAATAGGAAGTCCTAAAGAAAACAAAGAAGATCTAAGAGTATGAATTTGCATAAGTAGATGGCATGTTAAAAAATTAATATCATAGCCACTGAAATTATGAGTGCTGTGGAAACTGTAGCAAAATTTCAAAAATTGTTTTTAACCTTAAACAAGTGGTAACTGATCTGAAATTCAAAAGCAGGGAAAACAAAAGCCTGACAAGAATATGTACACCAAATTAATCAATATCATGAAGCTGGACACCACACTTTAGAAACCACGTTGCTGACATTGTGACCGAAAAATATGTGGCTTAGATATAAGGCATCCTTCATCACTATATGGAGATCTGTCTCCAGTAAAATACATCCACTTGCTTTACACTGTGGCTTTTCCAAGGGAAAAAAAGGAAATTTATTTCCTCAAGCTATCATGACAGCAATTTACCATAACCGTCTTTTCCTGAAGCTATCATGACAGCAATTTACCATAACTGTCTTTAATCAAAGTACATGTTATCATTTGGCTGCATAAATGAAAATGGGTGAAGAAGAGAGCCGGAAAAAGAAGGATGGATAAGAAGTGAAAGAAAGGATGTGGCATAAATGAATCACAAAAGAGGAAATCATCATACCAAATATAGTAAATAATGATTGTGCATAGAATAGTTAGCTCACACTACAACAACCAAAAACACTTCCTGCTCTCTAGCCTCTCTTACAGACTAAAACATGTAGGAGAAACTACCAGTAAGAACCGAACATAATAATTAACTTTTAACCAATAAATTAGGTTAAAATGCAACGACATGTACTAAAGCATCACCAGATACAGGATGGGTGTCAAACTGAGTGTTGATTCTTGATTATTGAAGAAATACAGGAAGTTAACTAGCCTTCTACCCTTATTCAACTAAAGCTATCTATAAATTTTGCAAATTTATGACCCGATGAACAATATTTATTCCATAATTTAGCATTTCTAATTGGGTTTCAACATCCTGCTGTTGGAATGATCAGTGAAGGATGTTTTAATAGCACCATAACAAACATTATGTGACAATTGATAAAGACACATTTCCTCATACTGATTGATTTTTTAATCTACAGGGACAGGGTAATATTAACTCATGTAGGACACACATGAATGAGGAATAAGGTTTTAATGTCTGTTCTTATAAGAAAGAGAATTTAATATGGCACTAAATCACCAAAGACTTCAATTCAGGCAGTTTACTGCTTCTTCCTCTCACAACAAAGGTTGTCATCAGATTCTTCTCAAGGAAGTATTTCACTCTTTATGAAAACTTTCTTCCCCAATAACATCCGTTTTCGGGCCTTTTCAAGCAAAAGAAAATGGAAAGGTATGAATTATGCTTTTGGTTTACATGGGCAACGTCATTTCTGTATATTCATACAGAGAAATAAAGCAACAGCAATCCTGTGACAATCTTCCACAGCAAACTGACCATTAACATATGAAATGACCTCTAAGGAAGGGCACAATAGTAACCCCTTAATTTTTTTTCCGTTAAAAAGGATTCAACTTCACTCATCTTGGACTTCAATACAAAGGACAAATTTTCAAAACCAACCCCTTTCAACATTTAATCCCAAAAAACGACTTCTTTTGCACTTATTTTTAAAAACCGATCTGGTTTCAGCCATGGCGCTAAAACCAAGTCGGTTTTGAAAAAAAATTCCGAAACTTCACGGGAGTTGAACTCTCGTGAAGTTTAGCAGATTTTTAACAATCTGCTAAAACTTCACGGGAGTTTGACTCCCGTGAAGTTGTATTTGTTGAACAAACTTTACGGGAGTTCAACTCCCGTGAAGTTTGTTATAGTGAAAAAACTTCACGGGAGTTTAACTCCCGTGGAGTTTCAGTCGAATTTCCAAAGAGCCAACTCTCAAAAAAATTTTGACCGCAACTCCACGGAAGTTGAACTCCTGTGGAGTTGTAGACGTCTATATAAGGCCCAGCCCCGTGAAGTCATCACCCAACCCACACCCCTCTCTCACCCGTTCCCAAACCGAAACCCTAACCCTCTCTTCACCGTTCCCCACCGCCACCAATTCCGCCGCCGCCGATCCCCACCGTCATCGCTGAAGTCCCCGCCGGCGGCGGTCATCATCCTCACCGGAGTGGATCGTTCTCGCCGTCGTCATTGTCGGAGTTCACCGGAAATTAGGAAAAATTTAAGGTAAAATCTTTTAAAAAAAATTTTCTCCTAAATTCTTGTATATTCTTACTATATCATGATGATTACTTGGAAAAAATTAGATTTTAGAAATTACTTGTGAATTATTTAGGAAGATTGTGAAGAAAATTTAAATAATTTTGTGTATTTAGAGGGAAAATTATCAAAAAATATAAATATTAGTGTTACTACATATGTTTGATATTGATATATGAATTTGGTTAAAATTATGGGTTTCTAAAATTGATAAGATAGGATTTAATGGTAAGTAACATTTTTTTAAAGTTTTTTCGTGTAATATTGATCGTGAATTTTTTACTCTTCAGAGGTAATGATGAACGATCGAATCGTAATCCTTCGTTTATATGATGAGAAGATTAACCATCTCGAAAATAATATGCTCGTTTATGAAGGAGGTGTGACGAGACCGTTGTTTATAACAAAATCGTGTACTTTTGATGAATTGGTTAATGAATTACACAAACTTATATTAACCAACTCACGTATGTATCACCTCAATGTTATTTGTAATTATCCTGTTACGGGGAACAGAATAAGCGGCATTCAAATATCAAGTGACTATGATATGAGTCTCATTGGAGTGTTACACGGCGAGGGGCGTTCGGTCGAATTGTTTATTGAAAAACATCAAAGGAATTTGGGCAAATCGTTGAATAACGACGGAATGTACTCTCGCATGTTGGAGAACCTTGAAGTTAACTCCGTCGGCTTTTTATCTAACACATTGCACGTTCGTTTGTTGTAATATGTTTTTTATATATGACTAAGTCAGTCATTCAACTGAAATATCTAACACATTGTACATTGTCCTCTAATATTTTAATCTCAAATATTTTAATCTCAGATATATTCATTATGAATCCGGGACTGATACATCCCGATATTTTGTACCTTCAGGCGAGTCATTGTTCAGACCATATTGGCTTAGGACAGGTAAAACATTTTTGGTATATATATTTCTTAGCATTGGCACTAATTTTAATTTTTCTCAATATACTTAATCAATTTTGTTTGACGTGCAGCCCGTACCAAACATCACCATGGTCGATCATTCCTAGAGTCATTCGGCTTGGGTCATTGAGAATGAGAGAGTACTACAGCTGATAGCTCAGGCCGGGTTCCGAGAGTGTTCGACAGTACGATATATTAAACTTGATTGGCCGCTTATCACTGCACTGATGGAGAGGTGGAGGCCAGAGATCAATACCTTTCACATGCATATAGGGGAGTGTACCATCACCTTACAGGACGTAGCCGTCATACTTGAGCTTCGCATCAATGGCCCGGCAATAACGGGCACTGATGACCATAATTGGGCTGAGATATGTGCTAGGCTTCTTGGTCAGGTTTCCGACTTGAGGAGTGGTGCGATGAAGCTATCGTAGCTTCGTCAGACATTTCAGGGAGATATACCAGCAGATGCCTCCATTGAGACGCTTGAGTTTCATGCTCGTGCGTACATACTGCACATGATAGGGTGCATGCTATTTCCTGATGTGAGCAAGACTCTTGTACATGCATGATGGCTGTCACTGCTGGAGGATTTTGGTGTATATGGCGCACTATCGTGGGGCAGTACGGTGTTGGCATACTTATATAGAGAACTAAGTAGAGTATCCTTAATGCAGAATACAGAATTCAAAGGATGCTGCATGTTGATCCAGATTTGGTCATGGAAGCACATTCATGTTGGCAGACCGACTTTGCTTGTGCACCGCGACTTAAAGGGGCAGTTTCCTTTCGCATACCGGTATAATTGTCCACATAATTTTATTCAACTGAATTTGACTCATATATTCTTTATGCCAAATATGTATAACGTGCGGTACGCTAACTACAAATCAGCGACGTGACATCGTGAGTTTTACCGAAATGAGCTTGATGTCCTCCAACACGAACAGGTAAATATAAAACTCGATTCGTTATGAATATTATAGTTTTGTTATTGATACTGATAAATGTTTTATCTTATTTCAGTTCAAGTGGAGACCTTATTCACCGTCGGAGCTCGATATGCATACTCTTGCACCTATCTGTCGAGATAGTCCCGACTTGTGTAGAGCCAAAGTTATATTGATTTGTTGGGAGATTGTGGAGATGCATGTCCCCGACCGTGTGCTACGGTAATTTATGCTCTCAGCATGTGCCAGAGCAGATCGATCGTCGACGACGACCTACATCGCACCGTACCGGCTGGATCGTAGTCCGTGCTGCCTACATAGACAGGTGGACTCACAGGTGAGATTTAATACAGGATACAAGAGACACATCTATTGACTATACCGCATATATGCGTTGGTATTGGGATATCACACGTAGATAGATCACGCGTGATCCACAGCCATCAGCTGGACACATACACCGACAGACAGTTACATCCCTAGTGGAATGATCGAGAGAGATTATGTAAGTTTCTAAGCTAAATTATAACATTTTTTATTAAGATGGTACTTAATAAATTGTTTACCTCGCAGATCCGTGCTTTTGATAGCATTAAAGCTGATATTGATACGCACATGTCTGAGATTCAGGATTCGGTGGCGTTAGGGGTCTTCAACAGGATCAAAAAGACAATAGCATAGGTGTTTCATAAGACTCACGTCGACGAGTTTGCAGGTTGTGAGGACAGGTCTTGATCATTTGGGCAAGCGTACATGCGACGACGACGGTCACGTGACGATGAAGTCGACACTTCGCATGCTGATAGAGCCAATACTTCGCATGCTGATGGAACAGGTGCTTCTCAGCCTCATACACAGCCGGATACTCAAATAATTGAGGCTCATCAGCAGGAACGCAGGGGGCGGGGAAGAGCGAGGGGGAAGGGGAAGAGAGGGAGAGGAAGGAGAGGATCTATTTTGGGTTGTATGTCAGCTTATTTTGTTAAAATTTGTAACTTTTATGAATTTTCAAATACTATACTTTTGTGGATCAATTATTGTTTATATATGTACTCTTTGTGAGTATTGCTTGATTCGTGTTTAATTCATGGTTGAATTATGTATATATTATTACAATTCAGTGTATATGAGATCAATTATTGTTAACAGGTAAATATAACGTATATGAGTTACGTTACGTACAAAACATGCATAGGCTACTGTGCATGTTTTGTAAAACCTGCAACTCCACGGGAGTTGAACTCCCGTGGAGTTACAGGAGGTAATTTTCCGAGAGTTGGCTCTCTAGAAATTCGACTGAAACTCCACGGGAGTTCAACTCCCGTGGAGTTTTTTTATTGTAACAAACTTCACGGGAGTTGAACTCCCATGAAGTTTCGGAATTTTTTTTCAAAAACCGACCTGGTTTCAGCGCCAGGGCTGAAACCAGGTCGGTTTTTGAAAATAAGTGCAAAAGAGGTCGTTTTTGGGGATTAAATGTTGAAAGGGGTTGGTTTTGAAAATTTGTCCTCAATACAAATCATCAAAATGATGGTGTACTAGAACTACACTGTTCCCAAGAAGATTAAGCAAACTCAAAATAAAAAATTAGTACGAGTCATAAAAATTTCATGATTTATTTACCTTGCTGTTATATGAATGCAGATATCAGCTAAAACTAAGCTGTGGTATTTTTGAGGTATTCAGGAAAACTTTTAAACAAGTGAAGCATATGATTATTAAAATTGTGATGCATACAAAATTGATGGCGTAGGAATACATTGTACTAGTCCATTTTATTTGATGAGCAAGAATTTATTTTCACTAAAATAAGTGAAGAACAATTTTTCAAAACCGACTGAAATTTTTTTTTTTTTTTCAAAACCGACTGTTTTTTTTTTTATTGATAAATAAAAAAAAAACAGTCGGTTTTGAAAAAAAAAAAAAAAAATCAGTCCGTTTTGAAAAATTGTTCAATAAGTGAAGCATAAGTGTCATAAAAAACCGTGATGCATGAAAACACTTAACAGTTTAATTTGTTTTATTTATGATGAGAACAAGTTTAGACTTGCTTTGCTGTACCTGCAATTTGGATTTGGGAGTATAACTCTGCCAATTAAATGTCCTTTTGGCAGTGATACACCCCTTTGCTCCAAGTATGCTTCCAGAATTATCAACTGCTTTGTTACTTCCTCCACCTGCATACGAGTTCATAGATACATGAATGCAGGATCAAACAAGAAATAAATCTAAATGGGTTTGCAATTTTATCATCGGAAATAGAGGAGAAGCAAGGGTGGCGATTATCAGTGAAAAATACAAGGTAGACATCTTCTCTCGCATTTCATCCTCTTTGCTTGGTTCTCCAGAATTATCAAATCCATTGGAAAATGGCAATTGGAATCATCAATCCAATAAAAAATAAATCTTGACTACGGAATCAACAGAATCCAATAATGATTAGAAATGCCTACAGGATCAGGATGAGCCTCAGAACGTTTTCCGTCTTTACTACAAACCCAACCCCCATCTTTAGCGACATCCACAAATCCAGAGAAACTCCTAACCGCCACAACCATCACTTCCCTTCATATATTTAAAAAAAAAAGACAACAATAAATCCTCGATCAAAATCCAATTGACCTCCAACTAAAATTCAAGAACTGATATACCTTTTGGTGACCAAGACGATCTCAATGTGCTTCCGAGAGCTGGTATCAGGATCGGGGATCCGAAGGCCCACGTAAGCTTTGCCGCCGTGGCTTTTCTCCAATCTAAATAAGAAAAGGAATCAGAAATGGAGATGGATGGTGGTGAGAGTTAGAATTAGGGTTAGGGTTAGGGTTTGAAGACCTTCTGGCCACGGCGAAGCTTAGGTCGGAGTGCTTGCTGTCGACGTCAGGGATGTCGTCGGCGTCGCCGCCGTAGATTAGTCGCCGGAAAACCTTGTAGATGACGAGGCCGCAGACGATTTCGAACCACATAATTTCGATTTTTGGTCTGTTGTTGAATGGAAATTTTCTGAGCTTTTTTTGTTCCGTTTCCTTTTGATCCGGAGGTGAATCGGCGACCGATGGCAGATGAAGGAATGCGAAAAGCGGGTCCCACTCTCAAGTCTACTTTCTCCTCCTTCGGGGCGAAGGAACGCGTCGAGGGGCCTGGTGGGCTTGAAGATTAACGCCCAGGGACCCAAAAAAAGATCCATATGGGACGAGTGAGGTGTCAGTTGCTGGGGCATGATTTAGGTTATGTTTGGCAAAACTAGCTAAAAGCTGCGAGATTATAGCTGAAAGCTGTCAAGCTAGCTGAAAGCTGTGAAATTGTAGCTGAAAGCTGATAGCTGTGTAGCTAGCTGATTGACTAGAGCTGTTTGGCAAAAGAAGATGTACAACTAGCTTAAATTTGTTAAATGACTAAAAAAGTCATGTAATATTATTGATATAAAATTAGAATTATTAGGGGCAAAAACGGAAGAAAAAAATTGACAGCTCCTTCCCAAAGACAAACGCTACTTGAGATAGCTTTCCAAAAGCTACTTGCAAAAGACACAATCTCTAAAATAATCTCCTCTTATTTTTTGTCACCAAACAGCTCTACTAGCTTATTGACCAAGTCAATAAGACACAAGCTCTTAGATAAGACATTTTTTTGTTGCCAAACAGTGCCTTAATGTTCATGTACAGTAAATCGCGCCCCCAGCAACTGACACCTCACCTGTCTCATAGTGGTCTTTTTTTAAGGGTCCCTGTAGCAACGCCCGGGCTTGAATGTATAGATGGGACTAATTAGGATTTGTTTTTAATATTATTATTATAGATAATGGTCCCTTACATCTTTCATATTTTGAAATTAGTCTCTCAATTCATTAAAATTGTTATTAAGTTAACGAGTAGATTATAATGCTCAGTAAAAAGGCTAACGGGTAGAAAATAATTTTTGCCTCAACGTTAACTCTTTCATTCCGTTCCAAAATCATCAGAAGAAGGCTTGTGTTGGTTGTTAAGCGAGCTTGGATTTGGATGTAAGTTAAGAGAACAATCGTATAGAACCGGGAAGTTTAAAAGTAAATTATAATGGAATATTTTCCCAACCCACACAACAATTTACCACAGGCTAGCTTGGAGTGACTCCTGTGAATTAGAAGGCTAAATAGTCAATTTCTATGATTTATGAGGCTAATTTAAAATTATGAAATTCTTATGCCTTTGAAATAACAATAACATAGTTAAATCAAAACTCTCTGCTAAAAAAGAAACTAAATAGAAGATATCTTCGTCGATATAAAATTAACCACAGATGGAGATTTTTTTTCCCGCTGTACAAGAATCATGATTTTATTAATAGACCTGTAGAAGCATAACGAGATCCTGAAGATTCTTTTTAAGAATAAGAACATAATCTTAGTTTAATTGAAACGTAATGAAGTAGCGTAGAAGAGAAGTACAAACTTACAGTTTAGGGTAAGTGAATTAAAATAGTTAAGTTATCGATTACTTGTTCAATAAAAGTGCCAGAATTTAACACTAGAGCTGCCCGAATATTATTGTGAACTATAGATTTAACAGTATAGCTAAAGGACTTATACGCAAAAGTGGGTGAAGCACACGACTTTGACAGCTCGGTCTAATTCCTGTTTGTTTGAGTCTTGAGTACTGAGCTAATTTCCTCATCAGGCGGTAGCTGCTTCAGTTGTGGCGTATTACCAATACTATGGCTGCAAAT
>NC_033797.1:40741364-40792295 GCF_001876935.1 Asparagus officinalis
GGCTGCAAATGCTTCATTGGCGAGCTCCTGTACGTCCGGAGCTATAAAACCGATGCCCTCAGGCATTTCTGTTGGAAATTTTGGTTAAATCTGGAATTAAACTGAGAAAACAGATGTGCTATAAATTTAAATTTTTCAGCTCACTACTGTGCGTTTGTAAAACGTTATGTTTAAAGCAATATTTGGTCTACTCCGGTGCAAGGATTTCAAGGCCAAACTGTTTCCAGGAACAGCAGTACAGTATTCTAGTGTGCACCAACCTAGTATTGTCAAGATCTCCTCGATCTAAAAGACCTTTCGGTTAAGACAAAGATCACCTCGATCTCAGAACCTTTCAGTTCAAAACCTTTCGGTTTTAGGGCAAGTTCCTGTGGGCATAGTTTCTGCAGCAGCAGCACAGCAACAGCAACAACGTCAGATCTCCTTGATCTGATGTTCGTTTTCCAAGCTCGCGTGTGTATATCCATGAGCTGTCCAAGGGCGCTATTTATAGGCCTCTAAGGCCAGCTTAAGAGTCACTCGCAATTAATGTGACTGTTACAATTCTCAATGGTAATTAAGATTATAATATCAATGCATTAAATTGCTCTAAATGTTGTTATAACTGCTGCATGCAAAAACTCCTGAATACGAGGTAATCAATGGACGCGTTGCTACGAAACGCGAGTGTCACGTCTCAGCAAATCAGACGAACATCGTCGAACGGGCGAACCTCGTATGACAGACGAACCTTGTCGAACGAGCGAACCTCGTCAAACAGGCGAACCTCGTCGAACGAGCGAAACCCGTCAAACAGGCGAACCTCGTATGACAGACGAACCTCGTCGAACGAGCGAAACTCGTCAAACAGGGCGAACCTCTCGTATGACAGACGAACATCTTCGAACAAGCGAACATCGTCAAACAGGCGAACCTCGAGAACATCAGGGTCACACCCTCGTACGAATACGTAGCCGTCCGCATGCTGCGAAGCAGCTTGCGAGGCAACCTTCGTGGCAACTATAGTGGCAGTCAACGTGGCGCCACCTAGCCCCGATGCGTCTGTATGAAGTATGCCTAACAAAACGCCACTTAGCGCCTTAGCCCGATTAGCCCCGATCCCGGGCCCATTGGCCCACGGCCCACGGCCCACTAGAACTTATGAGAGATTAATTAAAATAAAACACTTCTCGGTTTGTCGTTGGCAAGCCTCGAACAAAGGATCTTTTAAAACACCAAAACATTAACTTTTTCTACTAGACTACTAAGCATTTATGAAAAGTACTTGTAGTTAATATATATATATATAGTTTGAAAACTTATTTTGGAAAGCGGTTTTGACCAAAAAATCCAACAATCTCCAATTGTAGTTTATCATAAACAAAAATCAATCTGATATGTTTATATCTGGTTTATCATCATATAACGATAGCTGATATGTTTGGATGTTACGCAAAACTCCAATTGTAGTCGACTTTCGGATGATGATCTGCTTAATTTGACCTTTTCGAGTGTCTCAAGACCTGCACATTATCCTGATTCCCCTTGAACTCAATGAACTCGCCAAGAATCTTCCTATCACCTCTGAATTGTAACATGTAGAGCAATTATTAATGCAATCAAAGGCTTTAATAATAAGCATTGCAAATGAAGTTGGACACTTTGCAAAAATGCTTCAATCTAAGAACATATTTTTTGCAAAACTAATTAAAAACTATCACGTATATGATACTACATTTTGTGAAACTAATTTAAAAACATCTTTTTGCCAGTTCTTTTTGCACGGTTAATGTTATACGTGACTAAACCTTTTGTTACGTATGATGTCACCCCAGATGCAATATCAAGCCAATGTATGGTTAGCTTAATCCTTTCTCATGTAAACTTTTTCTATCTACATGAATAATCCTCTTATTTAAGATAACATTCACTGCTGAGCAAGTCACTCTTCAGGATACGCTTCATTTGTTCAAAGACCACATTTGGAGTTCTAATTGGTGCACAATCCCAATTTGTTTGAAAGAAATTATCTAACATTATATGTGTTGGGAGTCGAGAGACCCACCCTGCCGCGGAAGCTAAATTAATCCTAAGAGAAAACAACTTGAGCTTGAGTTTAAGCCAAACTCAAACTGACTAATACAAACAATAAACTACTACACGGATAAAACAGTAAGTAAAGTAGACGAGACAACAAATTTACGTGGTTCGGCAAAATTGACTACGTCCACGAGAGCCATACAGATAATTTCTTATTTAACCACAAGAAATTACAAAGCTTGTAAAAGAGAATATCTCAAACTTGAGATATCTCACAACACCAACAGAGGTAAAATCGCATCTGTTAAAATCGTGAAAATGAAGCCCCAACTCAACTCGTGAACATGGTTTCCCTTTTATAGGGAAACCCTAGGGTTTGAGCAATCCAGCTGGCCATAGCTGGCATCCACCATAGGCTAAGGGAGCGCTCCATCAGGTGAGCTCCCACAAGCGACATGCGAGCTCCACGGGCAACACTGCAGGCGAGGTCCATGCTCAACAGCAGAGGTTGAAACCATCAGGCGAGTTCACCCCTCGCCTTCCACGTTCGCAGGCGACCACAGCTCAGGCGAGTTTCACGCCCTAGCAACAGGCAAGCTCTCTCCTCGCCCTCTCCGCGCGCAGGAGGGGGGGGGGCACCCACGTGTTTGATCGCGTTCGTTACAAACGCGTTCACGAAGTGCAGTTTTGTTGCGTGGGGTCCACCTAGCCACGTGACTTTGTTGTTTCCTCGTTTCTGCATGAACGAGTTCAGCGACAACTTGCGGATGCGGCCCACCCGAAGACATGCAGCTATATATAGCTTGGGGTTTCTCCCTAGGTTTTAGAGCAAGGTTGGGCTTGGAAATTAAAAAGTCGGCTGAGGTTATTTTTCTCTGGCAGTGTGCAAACGCAGAGAACAAAGAGGTGATTTTGAGCGGCTTTTTTATTATTTTGTGCATCCTTTTGTAGAGAGATATTGTGAGGGATTTAAGAGTTTGTGTGAGGGTTTAGATTGAGAGTGATTATAAATCCTAGTTGTAATCTCTCCCTCTAATAGTAGATCTCCCTCCTCCTTGCCCCGTGGACGTAGGCAATTTGTCGAACCACGTAAAAATTGGTTGTATCGCTTTTGTGTGATTTGTAATAGCTTTTAGGATCCCTCGACAGGTCAGTCCTAGAACTGATGAGAGGAAGAGCTGATATCTCACTTTGTTGAGATATTCGCTTCAGATTCTTGTTTCCTTGATGAGACATGAATTCTTATTGCGATCTGACTCTCTTGTTGTGCTGCTGAAGTGCTGCCGAAATTTTCGCTGCGCGCAACAAGTGGTATCAGAGCCCAGATTTTAGATCTAGGGTGTTTTGTAGTTTGGTGGAGGAAGATTTTTTGTGTGAAGCTTGGTTCTTGGAGTTCTAGGCTTCGGTGGAGATAGCATTAGGAGTTGCCGTTGGAGATTTCGCTTTCCTCGTGTGGATAGGAGATCTATTTGGAATCCGATCTAGGGTTCAGTTGGGTGGTTTTTAATTCTATCAAATTTGTTCTTTCTCTACAATTTGGAGTTAGTTTGCAATGGGAGAAGAAGGTGAAAGCAGCAAATCGATGGTGGGTACAATACAAGTTGGTTTTCAGAATACTAAGATTAGTGTGGTGAAGTATGACGGTAAAATCAACTTTGGTTTGTGGATGAGGGACGTACAGGATGCGCTCAATGCTCAGAATTTGAAAGAGACCATTATGGTCCAGGAAAGACCACCTAAATATGAAGAGGCGGTATGGGAGAAGATGAATAGGAACGCTTGTGGGGTGATCAGGTCCTGTTTGGAACAGGAGCTGAAATATGATGTGATTGGGGTAACGTCTGCAATGAAGATGTGGGAAATTCTCAACAATAAGTATCTCACAAAGAGTGTTGAGAACAGGTTGCACTTGCTGCGAAGACTCTTCAGATTTCAGATGTCAAGAGGCACCTCGCTAGCGGCTCATGTGAACAACTACACTAAGCTGTTGTCGGACTTGGCGAATGTTGATGAGAAGATATCGGATGAGTACAAGGCGATTATTTTGTTGGGCTCCTTACCGGATGAGGAGTATGATACCTTCGTGCTCACTTTGTTGAACGGAAGATCTTCTATCAGCTATAGTGAAGTGACTAACACTTTGACAAATTACGATTTAAGGAGGAAGGATAAGGAGAATTCCCGTGCTAGCACTTCAGGCGAGGCCTTGTCGACGAGAGGCAGAAGCCCATATCCGAAAGGTGGTAACAGAGGGAGGTCAAAGTCTAGAGGCCGCCACCAATTAACAAAGAACCAATGTGCATTCTGCAAGGAGCAGGGACATTGGAAGAGAGACTGCCCGAAGCTCAAGGAGAAGGAGAATGGCAAGAAAAAGGGCCCGAAGGCCAATGAGGTGAACATTGCGAAAGGCGATGATTCCGATGATTCGTGCTTTTCTCTACTGATTACTCCGGAGGTGAACCATGTGGATGCATCAGATTAGATGCTTGATTCCGGCGCTACTTTTCATGTGACCCCTAGACGAGACTGGTTTACATCTTTTGAGAAAGTCGACGGGGGCGTTGTTGTCATGGGAAATGATCAATCCTGTAGCGTTTGTGGGATAGGTACCGTGCGGATTAGGATGCACGATGGAGTAGTCCGTGAGTTGAAGGAGGTGAGATTTGTTTCTTAACTGAAGAAAAATCTTATCTCAGTTGGAGCTTTGGAGGCGAAGGGATTCAATGTGACTTTCAAAAACGCTGTAGCGAAGGTTACTAAGGGATTATTGGTGGTGATGAAGGGAGTCCGCAATCGGAATTTATATTATCTGAAGGGAAGCATCGAGATTGGTCAGGTTGCTTCGGCTATTTCAGAAGCGGACATGAGCAGACTTTGGCACTATAGGTTGGGGCACACAGGTGAAAAGTCACTGCAGGCATTGTGCAAGAAGGGGCTATTGAAGGGAGCCAAGAGTGGGAAGATTGAGTTCTGTGAGCACTGTGTTCTTAGCAAGAAGACGAAGGTGAAGTTCGGGACTGTCATTCATCAGACGAGGGGCATCCTGGACTACGTGCACACAGATGTTTGTGGTCCTACCAAGACTGCATCACTTGGTGGTCGACATTGGTTCGTCACTTTTGTAGATGACTATTCTAGGCGATGTTAGGTGTACACCATGACAAAGAAGAGTGAAGTCCTAGATATATTCGTGGAGTGGAAGAAGAGATTGGAACTGCAGACTGGGAGAAAGATCAAGACGTTGAGATCCGACAACGGTGGTGAATATACTTCAGACCCCTTTTTGCAGCTATGTCGAGACGAGGGGATAGAGAGGCACTTCACGGTTAGTCATACACCACAGCAAAATAGGGTGGCAGAGAGGTTGAATCGATCTTTACTGGAGAAGATCCGATGCTTATTGTCGCGGAGTGGTTTGAAGA
Organism: Asparagus officinalis; assembly: GCF_001876935.1. Classification (NCBI taxonomy): domain Eukaryota; kingdom Viridiplantae; phylum Streptophyta; class Magnoliopsida; order Asparagales; family Asparagaceae; genus Asparagus; species Asparagus officinalis. Next base: position 40,746,806 of record NC_033797.1, read on the forward strand.
AGATCTTTTGGGCTGAGGCACTTACGTATGCGAGCCACCTCATTAATAGGCTGCCTTCATCTGCGATTGAGGGGAAGACCCCTATGGAGAAGTGGTCGGGAAAGTCAGCACACGATTATGACCAGCTCAAGGTATTTGGGTGCCCTGCATATTATCATGTTAAAACTGATAAATTGGAACCTCGAGCTAGGAAGGCCATATTTGTAGGATTCAAGCGTGGTGTCAAGGGATACAAGCTTTGGGATCCAGTTGATAAGAAGATTGTGCTGAGTAGGGACGTCACATTCGATGAGGCTTCTATCTTGAAGCTTCCCAGCTCTCATCAGGTGGAGAGCGACCCGACGGAGGAGATATCGCAGGTGGTGGAGATCGATGCAGCTCCACATTGTCCAGATGGTACAGTATCCATGCAGGTGCCGACTGAGGTGACGCCAGGCGAGCATGACGGTGACACGGAGGATACGAGTACAAATGTGCAGGATCAGGAACCGACGGCTCAGGTTCAGGATTCTATTGCGGTTCGGAGACAGAGGAGAAACATACAGATGCCAGCACGGTATACCGACACAGTTGCGTATGCACTTTCGGTGGAGAGTATCAATAAAATGGTGCCTACTACATTCAGAGAGGCCGAGCAGAGTTCGGAGGTTGATTCGTGGCAGGTAGCTATGCAGGAGGAGATGGAATCTCTTCATAAGAACGATACATGGGAGCTTGTTGAGCTTCCAAATGGGCGGAAGGCAATTGGTTGCAAGTGGGTATACACGAAGAAGGAGGGCATTGAGGGCACTCCATTGAGGTTCAAAGCTAGGTTGGTTGCGAAGGGCTATGCACAGGAGGAAGGAATAGATTATAATGAGGTTTTCTCTCCGGTGGTGAAGCATTCTTCGATTCGGATTTTGCTAGCTTTGGTGGCACAGTATGGTTTGGAGTTAGATCAGTTGGATGTGAAGACGACATTTCTTCATGGTGATCTTGATGAAGAAATATATATGACTCAGCCATTGGGATTCCGAGCTGCAGGGAAAGATAAGTTGGTTTGCAAACTGAAGAAATCGCTATACGGTTTGAAGCAGTCTCCTCGACAGTGGTATAGGCGATTTGATGGTTTTATGCTTGGTCATTCGTACACTCGGAGCCAGTTTGATCCTTGCGTATATTTTCGCAAGTTGAAAGGAGGTGCGTACATTTATTTGCTGCTCTATGTCGATGACATGTTAGTTGCCTCTACTTCCAGGTCGGCTATAGATGAGTTGAAAGTTCAGCTTTCAAATGAGTTTAAGATGAAGGACTTGGGTGAGGCGAAGCGCATTCTAGGGATGGAGATCGGCAGAGACAAGAAGAAGGGCAGAATTTGTTTGACACAGGTGGCTCTTATCTCAGTTGGAGCTTTGGAGGCGAAGGGATTCAAGGTGACTTTCGAAAACGCTGTAGCGAAGGTTACTAAGGGATCATTGGTGGTGATGAGGGGAGTCCGCAATCGGAATTTGTATTATCTGAAGGGAAGCACCGAGATTGGCCAGGTTGCTTCGGCTATTTCAGAAGCGGACATGAGCAGACTTTGGCACTATAGATTGGGGCACACAGGTGAAAAGTCACTGCAGGCATTGTGCAAGCAGGGGCTATTGAAGGGAGCCAAGAGTGGGAAGATTGAGTTCTGTGAGCACTGTGTTCTTGGCAAGAAGACAAAGGTGAAGTTCGGGACTGCCATTCATCAGACGAGGGGCATCCTGGACTACGTGCACACAGACGTTTGGGGTCCCACCAAGACTGCATCACTTGGTGGTAGACATTGGTTCGTCACTTTTGTAGATGACTATTCTAGGCGTTGTTGGGTGTACACCATGACGAAGAAGAGTGAAGTCCTAGATTTGTTTGTGGAGTGGAAGAAGAGATTGGAACTGCAGACTGGGAGAAAGATCAAGACGTTGCGATCCGACAACGGTGGTGAGTATACTTCTGACCCCTTTCAGCAGCTATGTCGAGACGAGGGCATAGAGAGACACTTCACAGTTAGTCATACACCGCAGCAAAATGGGGTGGCAGAGAGGTTGAATCGGTCTTTACTGGAGAAGATCCGATGCTTATTGTCGCAGAGTGGTTTGGAGAAGATCTTTTGGGCTGAGGCACTTACATATGCGAGCCACCTCATTAATAGGCTGCCTTCATCTGCGATTGAGGGGAAGACCCCTATGGAGATGTGGTCGGGAGAGACAGCACATGACTATGACCAGCTCAAGGTATTTGGGTGCCCTGCATATTATCATGTTAAAACTGATAAATTGGAACCTCGAGCTAGGAAGGCCATATTTGTAGGATTCAAGCGTGGTGTCAAGGGATACAAGCTTTGGGATCCAGTTGATAAGAAGATTGTGCTGAGTAGGGACGTCACATTCGATGAGGCTTCTATCTTGAAGCTTCCCAGCTCTCATCAGGTGGAGAGCGACCCGACAGAGGAGATTTCGTAGGTGGTGGAGATTGATGCAGCTCCACAGAGTCCAGATGGTACAGTATCCATGCAGGTGCCGACTGAGGTGACGCCAGGCGAGCACGATAGTGACACGGAGGATAAGAGTACAAATGTGCAGGATCAGGAACCGACGGCTCAGGTTCAGGATTCTATTGCGGTTCGGAGACAGAGGAGAAACATACAGATGCCAGCACGGTATACCGACACAGTTGCGTATGCACTTTCGGTGGAGAGAGATGATACCTACTACTTTTAGAGAGGCCGAGCAGAGTTCGGAGGCTGATTCGTGGCAGGTAGCTATGCAGGAGGAGATGGAATCTCTTCATAAGAACGATACATGGGAGCTTGTTGAGCTTCCAAATGGGCGGAAGGCAATTGGTTGCAAGTGGGTATACACAAAGAAGGAGGGCATTGAGGGCACTCCATTGAGGTTTAAAGCTAGGTTGGTTGCAAAGGGCTATGCACAGGAGGAATGTATTGACTATAACGAGGTTTTCTCTCCGGTAGTGAAGCATTCTTCGATTCGGATTTTGCAAGCTTTGGTGGCACAGTATGGTTTGGAGTTAGATCAGTTGGATGTGAAGACGACATTTCTTCATGGTGATCTTGATGAAGAAATATATATGACTCAGCCATTGGGATTCCGAGCTGCAGGGAAAGATAAGTTGGTTTGCAGGTTGAAGAAATCGCTATACGGTTTGAAGCAGTCTCCTCGACAGTGGTATAGGCGATTCGATGGTTTTATGCTTGGTCATTCGTACACTCGGAGCCAGTTTGATCCTTGCGTGTATTTTCGCAAGTTGAGAGGAGGTGCGTACATTTATTTGTTGCTTTATGTCGATGACATGTTGGTTGCTTCTAGTTCCAGGTCAGCTATAGATGAGTTGAAAGTTCAGCTTTCGAATGAGTTTGAGATGAAGGACTTGGGCGAGGCAAAGCACATTTTAGGGATGGAGATTGGCAGAGACAAGAAGAAGGGAAAATTTTGTTTGACACAGGTGGCTTATTTGAAGAAGGTTCTACAGCGATTCCATGTTAGCATGGATACGAAGCCAGTTAGTGTACCATTGGGAGCCCATTTGAAGATTTCAGCTGGTCTTTCACCGAAGTCAGTTGAAGATCGAGAGTTGATGTCGAAGACTCCATATGCGAGCGCGGTTGGGAACTTGATATATGCGATGGTATGTACGAGGCCAGATTTGTCACAGGCGGTGAGCATGGTTTCGAGATACATGCATGATCCAGGAGTGGGTCATTGGAACGCCGTGAAATGGATTTTGAGGTACATTCGAGGTACGCTCAATGTTGGTTTAGTTTATGAGCGGGACACTACAGGTGGGCAGCTATGCATTGGCTATGTTGATTCGGATTATGCTGGGGATTTGGATAAGCGTCGGTCTACAACGGAATATGTGTTTACTTTGACCCGTGCGCGGTGTGTTGGAGATGCACCTTACAGTCTACGGTGGCTTTGTCTACGACGGAGGCAGAGTATGTGGCAGTTACGGAGGCTGTGAATGAGGCTATTTGGCTTCGAGAACTTTTGGAGGAACTTGGTATATCGCAGAGGTCCGTCACCATTCATTGTGATAGCATGAGTGCTATCTAGTTTGTGGAGTCTTGAACCTGATTCTCCTAAATTCATTATTAGTAGAGATGTTACTTTTAATGAAAGATACATGCTTGATCATGGAAAGGTTTCTGTTGAGTCTACAGGAAATGTAGAGAAGACCATGGATAAAGTGGAGCTTCAGGTGGAGCTCGAGGGAGAGACGTCTCAAAAGTCGTCTATAAAATTTGCTCCTACAGCTGTAGAAGAGCAACATGATTCAGGCTCAGATGCTGATGATGCTGAGACTGAAGAACGTTCGGGATGTTCTTGAAGATGGTGATGTGGAGATTATGAAAGTCCACACGAAGGATAATCCGGCAGATATGCTCACTAAGGTGGTTCCGAGCAACAAGTTTGATCATTGTCGAAACTTGTTGCATATTCGTGATTGTTGAGGTCGTTAGCGGCCATTTGGGTGAACTACGTTCGGCTTGATTCCTTGGACAAGAAGATACGTAGGCAGTCTTTACGATGCAGCCGGTTTTTGGATTAGTTGATGGGGGTGAGATTATTTGGACTCTCGTTTGGGTTCCCGACTTGTTGTGGATTGAGTTCGTACTGGACACAACAAGTGGGACATTTGGTTGCTTTGGTGTCGGCTCAGTTTTGGGAAAACTTCACCGAGGTGGAGAATTGTGAACACGTAGGGGGGGCACCCACGTGTTTGATCGCGTTCGTTACAAACGCGTTCACGAAGTGCAGTTTTGTTGCGTGGGGTCCACCTAGCCACGTGACTTTGTTGTTTCCTCGTTTCTGCATGAACGAGTTCAGCGACAACTTGCGGATGCGGCCCACCCGAAGACATGCAGCTATATATAGCTTGCGATTTCTCCCTAGGTGTTAGAGCAAGGTTGGGCTTGGAAATTAAAAAGTCGGCTGAGGTTATTTTTCTCTGGCAGTGTGCAAACGCAGAGAACAAAGAGGTGATTTTGAGCGGTTTTTTTATTATTTTGTGCATCCTTTTGTAGAGAGATATTGTTAGTCATTGTTAGTCAACAATTGAGGCCAACAAAACTTTCGGTGGCCTCAATTGTTGACATCAAGAGAGAGGGGGAGGTGCAGCCTCCGTTGTTGACATCAAGAGAGAGGGGGAGGTGCAGCCTCCGTTGTTGACATCAAGAGAGAGGGGGAGGTGCAGCCTCAATTGTTGACATCAAGAGAGAGGAGGTGCCGAATTTGTTGACAAAAGAGAAGGCATGGAAGCTATAAACCCCCCCTCTCTTCCTCTGTAAAACTGACTCCAAAACTCCAAACCAGACATGGCAGCAGCAGAAGCGGTAAAAGAAGCCATTTGGTTGAGAAATCTCGTGAGTGAGCTTGGACTACAGCAGGAGGCTAGTTCAGTTGTATTTTGCGACAATCAGAGCGCAATACATCTAAGCAAAAACTCAGCACATCATGAGAGGACAAAGCATATTGATGTCAGATATCATTTCATTCGTGAGGCAACTGCTGAAAGAAACATCACGATGAAAAAGATAGGTACTGCAGACAACCCAGCTGACATGTTGACCAAACCGATCCCGGCCTTCAAGTTCAAGCACTGCTTGAATTTGGGAGGCATTCGCACTTGTTAAGTGGCCCCTTTTGGGGCATTGTTTGCAAGATGGGTGAAGACTCACTAGTTATTGGTGTCGGCTCAGTTTTTTGGGAAAACTTCACCGAGGTGGAGATTGTTAGTCATTGTTAGTCAACAATTGAGGCCAACAAAACTTTCGGTGGCCTCAATTGTTGACATCAAGAGAGAGGGGGAGGTGCAGCCTCAATTGTTGACATCAAGAGAGAGGGGGAGGTGCAGCCTCAATTGTTGACATCAAGAGAGAGGGGGAGGTGCAGCCTCAATTGTTGACATCAAGAGAGAGGGGGAGGTGCAGCCTCAATTGTTGACATCAAGAGAGAGGGGGAGGTGCAGCCTCCGTTGTTGACATCAAGAGAGAGGGGGAGGTGCAGCCTCCGTTGTTGACATCAAGAGAGAGGGGGAGGTGCAGCCTCCGTTGTTGACATCAAGAGAGAGGGGGAGGTGCAGCCTCCGTTGTTGACATCAAGAGAGAGGGGGAGGTGCAGCCTCCGTTGTTGACATCAAGAGAGAGGAGGTGCCGAATTTGTTGACAAAAGAGAAGGCATGGAAGCTATAAACCCCCCCTCTCTTCCTCTGTAAAACGCACTCCAAAACTCCAAACCAGCAGAGAGTGATTGAGAGAAAAAGAGAGAGAAAGCCACACAAGAAATCTGTGAGCTCTCAATATTTTGTATGAGTGTTGTATGTTGAGATTGAATATAGTGATACACCCTCTTGCCGTGGACGTAGATCAATTTGATCGAACCACGTAAATATTGTGTTTGTGATTGTTCTATTCTCTGGTTTAGTGGGTGATTTCCCCAACAGATATTGTGAGGGATTTGAGAGTTTGTGTGAGGGTTTAGATTGAGAGTGATTGTAAACCCTAGTTGTAATCTCTCTCTCTAATAGTAGATCTCCCCCCTCCTTGCCCCGTGGACGTAGGCAATTTGCCGAACCACGTAAAAATTAGTTGTATCGCTTTTGTGTGATTTGTAATAGCTTTTAGGATCCCTCGACAGGTCAGTCCTAGAACTGATGAGAAGAAGAGCTGATATCTCACTTTGTTGAGATATTCGCTTCAGATTCTTGTTTCCTTGGTGAGACAGGAATTCTTATTGCGACCTGACTCTTTTGTTGTGCTGCCAAAGTGCTGTCGAAATTTCCGCTGCGCGCAAACCTTGCGACATGTAATAAAAGATAATACAACCAACTACAAGCACGAAATTCCTTCTTCATCTACACATAGGAGCCAAAGAAACTCCCATATAATCTCAAACTTATGCCACTTGGTAACTTGATTCAGATTACTGAAATATAATCATCTTCTTTTGCGCAATATTATCCTATTATTTACAACCGTTGGTCAAGTTTTTGACAACCTTGAAGCTTAGAGTGCTATATAAATGGACTACTGCTGCCAAAACCAGGAGGATTTCCTGAGCATGATCCTTCGAGCCGTAGATCAATCAGATTTAGAAAGGATTATAACGAAATCATAGGCACCATCAGCATATCTAATTTGTCAAGCCATGTGGCATGTTCTAAGCAATTAGAAAGGTTCAATCAGAAGTCAATTTGCTCCTTGATATTACACAATATGATTCTACGAGGTAGTATTCTTTAAATCAGCAAAGGATGAATATAGCAGAAATAGCGGAACGGGAATAAAGCCAGGACATTAATATAATTTAGAACCTAATACATCTACGAACTAAAATGAATTTTTCATATTTTACATACTTATCCCATGTCGGAGCTGTGCTGAGTGTAGAATTAATCCTTGGATCTAACGTGTCCTGCATGTTACTCTTGCCCCCATGAAATGCATCTTTAATCCAATTGGATAGTCCATTTTTTGTTTTTGCCTTGAGCTTCGACCACCGATAAAAAGGAATAATCTCTGGTTGACTGTCAACTGAATGGGAAATCCTAAATTTGAATAAATAAAAAACTTCAAAAAAGTGTGAATTTTTGTTACTATATTACACTTTACAAAAATAAATATCACGGCAACTGAAGGTAGCAATAGTGAGGAAATTGTAGTTTTACAATTATCTTAGCAAAATTTCAAAACATGTTTTCAACCTTAAACCAGTGGTAACTGTTCAAAAATTCAAAAGTAGAGAAAGGTAAAAGTGACAAGAATAATGGAGATTGAAGACAAGCTAGAAATCACGTCGTTGACATAGTAACCAAAAATATATATATGCCTTAGATAAAAGCAACGTTTAAAAATGCAGAAGTACACAACAAATTGCGTTGGAACCTTATATGAAACAGGACGTAAGCTTTAAGCCCTAAGCGTTAAGCCTCATAAATTAATATTGTTTTTTAACTTGAAAAGTTTATAAATATTATAAGCATGTAACATATAGTGGTAAAATAATTTACAAATAGATAGACTTAGGCAGTAAATAAGAACAAAATATGTTTAATATGGCCGCAAATCATTGTGATCGACTTGCTTGACATGGGCAACATCATGATGCATATTCATGCAGAGAAACAAAGTTGTAGCAATCCTGTGATAGCTTTCCCTAGCTACAAAAATCACCTCTCATGAAGAGAACAATAATAATCTTACATTTTTTTAAACTAGAAGATTCAAATGATCTTAATTGTTATGCAAATTCTGATGAGGTGAATTGTCAGATTTACGTCCCTGAAGACGCTGAAGGCTGAAGGTTGCTTGCACCAGTTCTACTCTTTATAGAACATAAATTTTTTAATTTTTTAAAGCTTTACTAGTTCTAGCTGGCTATGGTATTAATCTATTATAGTCATTGGAATCCAGCAGATTTTCTACAATGACCGCACCATGCTATCATCTATTGGAAAATTATTAGCAAGTACCTGAAAATAACATTCAGTATTTTTAATTCCCAGAGAATCACTAGCAAAGCTAATGAATAGTTTAAGAGAAACTAATGCCCTGTCTCTTCGTTCTGCATTCTATTGTCTTATAAAGAACAAGCAATGATCTTCTACTTAAACAGAAGAATATGTGTCATTAAGAAAGGCAGCCAAATAAAACTACACCATTTCCAAAATAAACAGTAAATACTTTTACTTCCAAAACACTGGCAAAGCTAATGAATAATTTAAGAGAAACTGATACCCTGTCTTTTCATTATGCGTTACATTATCATGTCAAGAACAATCAAAAGAGTTCTATAATTTACTACCTAAACAAAGGATATATGCCGTTAGCAAGGCAGTTAAAACTAAGATCAAGGAAAGAACTAGCAGTGAAGCATGAGTAGCTATCTCATTAAAATTGGGATGCATACCAAATTGATGATGCACTGCACTAATTCATTTTATTTTAGTAGAAGCAGTTAATTATCTTTCTTACAACAATTGAGGCATAGGGCTGTAAAAATCGTGATGTACGAACAATCATTACTGGTTAATGTCTGCGACGAAACTAGTTTAGATTAGATGTGCTATGCCTGAACTTTGGATTTAGGAGCATCACTCGGCCAATCAAGTGTCCTTTTGGCAATGATACACCACTTTGCTCCAAGAACACTTCTAGAATTGCCGCTTGCTTTCTAATTTCCTCCACCTGCATATCAAGCTGATAGAAGCATCATCGCTGCATCAATAGGATCAAACAAGAAATTAATAAATTTCCATGAGCTTGTAATCTTATAATCAGAAATAGAGAAGAAGCAAGGATGCCAGTATCGTTGCAAAATAAAATAATGGTATTCTCTCACTTTCATCCTCTTCGTTTGATTACAAATGACATTTAGCACATCCCCATCTAGAGGTGCATTGCAACAGAAGAAATCCCAGTGATAAAGAGATTGTGTTGCTAAGGACTTTATGAGCCCCTCGCACCTTCCTTGATTTGATTCTCCCTCAATTTTTTAATATTGATCGTATGTCCCCCAAATATTCAAATTATGCCCAAGACCTTATGCAAGATTAACAATAATCAAAAGAGCGGAAGCTTATACCTGAATCCATAGATAAAACCTGAGATGGGTTTTGAATCTTCTAACCTTAGGGTTTCTCTATAGCCAAATTTCTCTCTAGATGGGGGTGAAGAGAATTAGAGAATGTCACCCTAGATTAGGGAACATAACCCCTTATTTATAGATGTTGTACTTTTATAATTTGGCCCCTCAACAAATCACAATTACAACCTGGTATCTGCACATATAACCCCATGACTTATTTAAATACCCATTAACCCAACTTGATTGATCACTTTAGTGAATTATCCTAAAAGATAACAATACACATTGATTAATCATATGTGCCCACAATTAGATTTATTAGATTAAATCCAACAATCTCTCACTTGGGCATCATATGATTCCTTAAATTGTGTATAACCTTATGAGCTCAAAATTGCTATCACTGAAAAGGTATTTCCGAACAATCTCGTCCATTGACTATATCAATATAGGATCAAAGCGGCCTTCGTCACATTTATCGCGACTCGACCCATCAATGGTCACATATACCAATACAATCAAACGACATAAATCAATCATGGATGTGCAGCATAAAAATTACATGCAATGTGATCAGTACATGTCTATTGTCAACTGGTCCTACTTTAGTGAGGTCAAAACCAAACATAATGAAACAGAGTGTCTTAACTAAATACTTTATTCTGATCAGACAATACAATCAAACATAAAGCACCAAAAAATTACAAACTCCCACTAAATCATGATATCCTCAAATAACTTTACTGTTCATCCGAAAAAACTTTACTGTTCATCCGAAAAAATTTTTACTGTTCATCCGGTAAAAAGCTATTACTATTCATCCGAACGTTAATGTTTATCCGAGAACAGATCTTAACCAAAAACAGAGATTTTAAGATCAAAAACCCAATTTTATGAACTTAAATCCCTAAAAATTAATCAAAGGTGGCTCTGATACCACTTGTTAGATCTAATAAAAACTTGAGATCTAAAACCATAAAGCCATGATTAATTCGAAGAGATTAACAATAATCAAAAGAGCGGAAGCTTATACCTGAATCCATAGATGAAACCTGAGATGGGTTTTGGATCTTCTAACCTTAGGGTTTCTCTATAGCCGAATTTCTCTCTAGATGGGGGTGAAGAGAATTAGAGAATGTCACCCTAGATTAGGGACCATAACCCCTTATTTATAGATGTTATACTTTTATAATTTGGTCCATCAACAAATCACAATTACGACCTGGTATCTGCACATATAACCCCATGACTTATTTAAATACCCATTAACCCAACTTGATTGATCACTTTAGTGGATTATCCTAAAAGATAGCAATACACATTGATTAATCATATGTGCCCACAATTAGATTTATTAGATTAAATCCAAAAATCTCCCACTTGGGCACCATATGATTCCTTAAATTGTGTATAACCTTATGAGCTCAAAATTGCTATCACTGAAAAGGTATTTCTGAACAATCTCGTCCATTGACTATATCAATATAGGATCAAAGCGGCCTTCGTCACATTTATCGTGACTCGACCCATCAATGGTCACATATACCAATACAATCAAACGACATAGATCAATCATGGATGTGCAGCATGAAAATTACATGCAATGTGATCAGTACATGTCTATTTTCAACTGGTCCTACTTTAGTGAGGTCAAAACCAAACATAATGAAACAGAGTGTCTTAACAAAATACTTTATTCTGATCAGACAATACAACCAAACATAAAGCACCAAAAAATTACAAACTCCCACTAAATCATGATATCCTCAAATAACTTTACTGTTCATCCGAAAAAAACTTTACCGTTCATCCAAAAAAACTTTACTGTTCATCCAAAAAAACTTTACTGTTCATCCGGTAAAAAGCTATTAATGTTCATCCGAACGTTACTGTTCATCCGAGAACAGATCTTAACCAAAAACAGAGATTTTAAGATCAAAAACCCAATTTTAAGAACTTAAATCCCTAAGAATTAATCAAAGGTGGCTCTGATACCACTTGTTAGATCTAATAAAAACTTGAGATCTAAAACCATAAAGTCATGATTAATTCGAAGAGATTAACAATAATCAAAAGAGCGGAAGCTTATACCTGAATCCATAAATAAAACCTGAGATGATTTTTGGATCTTCTAACCTTAGGGTTTCTCTATAGCCGAATTTGTCTCTAGATGGGGGTGAAGAGAATTAGAGAATGTCACCCTAGATTAGGGACCATAACCCCTTATTTATAGATGTTGTGCTTTTGTAATTTGGCCCCTCAACAAATCACAATTACAACCTGGTATCTGCACATATAATCTCATGACTTATTTAAATACCCATTAACACAACTTGATTGATCACTTTAGTGGATTATCCTAAAAAATAGCAATACACATTGATTAATCATATGTGCCCACAATTAGATTTATTAGATTAAATCCAACAGAGGAGACATGTCTTCAGAACATAAACATTGTATTCCATAAATTCACTACCCACACAATGTCAACTTGCCTTTGTAGCAGCTATTGCAAAACATTAAACCCCGATATCACATCTGACTGCTAATAAACATGACTATTCATTAAAAAAAACTAGCTTCGTAGAAAAAATGATATATGAATGGCTTAGGGAATAAATGAACCAAAAAATCCTACTTAACAAATTACAATCCTACTTAGAATAAGGTAAATATCATTTAACTGAAACAAGCACTAAAGTTCTCCCTTGAGTCACCTTTATGTATGTTCTTCTTCCCTTTGTCATAATGGAGACGGACTAGAATAGTTGACCTAACTAAAACAGAACTTGAACAGAAGGGAACGACACAAAAAAAAAAAAAATCTTCACCTTCCTCTTTCTCAGTCTTACACCCAATTGGTCCGAACCACTCACTTTTTCACCCCGGGTGCTTGAAATCAGAGGAGCAGCGATGGAATTTTGAGGGGGGCTCCGATAATGGGTAAGAGGTTTTTATCTTTTCTTCGTTTGTTGTGTTTTCTGAAGGAGATCGACCCTCCTTTTATAGGGGCTAAGCCCACTATCTCCACCCCCCTCAAATCCGCCCCATGAGAGATTTCCTCTCAACAAACCCACGTTCCCACGTTCTTCTCAACAGAGAAACGAACGTTGATTTGGTCACCGAAGACCGATTCAAGCTAACATCTCCCACTTGACCAAATTAACCAAGTGACATGCCTCCCACTATCCGTGAGATCGGATGTTTCTGCTTACCATTACTCCCACTATCCGTAGAGAGTAACTCTTATTTCATTATTCATGAAATTTTACTTGGACTTATTTATTCCTAAGTCCCATCAAACTTACATGTTTGATAAAAGATTCCGCTGGTATTCCTTTTGTCAAAGGATCAGCAATCATATCTGTAGTAGGGATATAAGTCACTTTGACTTCTTCCTTTTCTACAATATCTCGAATATAGTGATACTGGATCTCAATATGTTTTCCTTTGGAGCTATTCGCGCCACTATTGATTAAGCTAATTGCTGCTTGATTATCACAATAAATATCAATAGGTCCTTCTAACAAATTGAGATCAAGATCAATCAAAAACCGTCTTATCCAGACAGCATGTGTAGTTGCCATACTGCAAGCTATATATTCAGCTTCTTGAGTATATCTAGCAACACACCCTTGTTTCTTGCTACTCCAAGAAACAGCTCCTCCTCCAAAGATAAATAAGTGTCCCGAAGTGGACTTTCCATCATCTTTATCACCTCCGAAATCAGCATCGGAATAACCGAGGAGTTCAAGCGAATCAGCTTGATAAACTAATCTATGAGTCAATGTACCTCTGATATACTTCATAATCCTTTTAACAGCTTCCCAATGTGCTGGTCCTGGATTACTTTGATATCTACTGACTAGACTCACAGCATAAGCTATATCAGGTCTGGTGCACAACATTGCATACATCAAGCTTCCAATTGCTTGAGCATAAGGAACATCTAATGGCTTCTGCCCCTCTCCAGGGCTTTGCTCTTTACATAATCTCTTTCCCATAACCAACGGAGTTGGTGCCGGATTGGAATTCTCCATTCCAAACCTTTTAAGAACTGATCTTAAATATTTTTCTTGGTTTAAACTTAGCATTCTAGACTTTCTATCTCGAATTATTTGAATTCCAAGAATATATGATGCATCTCCCATGTCTTTCATCTCAAACTTTTCGCTGAGATCTGCCTTGGTTTTATTCAACATTTCTATGTCATTTCCAGCGAGCAATATATCATCCACATATAAGGATAATATAGTAAACTTGCTCCCACTTTTCAAGACATATACACAATTATCTAATTTATTTTGAATAAAACCAAGTTTAGTAACTGCATCATGAAATTTGAGATACCATTGTCTAGAAGACTGTTTTAAACCATATAGAGATTTCATTAATTTGTAAACTTTATGTTCCTGTTCTTTCACCTGAAAACCTTCAGGTTGTTGCATATATATTGCTTCCTTCAACTCTCCGTTAAGGAATGCAGTTTTAACATCCATTTGGAATAACTCCAAATCAAGATATGCAACAATAGCCAAAATAATTCTAATGGATGCAAATTTAGCTACAGGAGAATACGTCTCCTGAAAATCTATTCCTGCCTTCTGGTTATAACCTTTGGCAACTAACCGTGCTTTGAATTTATCAATAGATCCATCAACACGATATTTCTTTTTGAGCACCCATTTGCATCCTATGGCTTTCCTATTTTCTGGTAGATCACATAACTCCCATACCTTATTCTTTTCTATGGAATCAAGTTCTTCTCTCATAGATTCTAGCCATGAAGCTGATTCATGCGATTTCATCGCATCAGAAAAAGTTAAGGGATCTTGTTCTTCTATATTTGTATCTACCGAAAAACAGGATGACTCACATGAATACAAATAGTAATCATCCATCCATGAAGGTTGTGTTCTTGGTCTTTTGTTGCCTACAACCGGTTGATTAGGTACATTATTTTCCATAGGTATTTCATCATTTTCAAGGTTAGGTTCATTCACAATATCAGGGTCATTAGTGGGAACAACACTGTAATAATCATCATCTATTACAGTTAGAGGTTCTGTTTCCTCTTGAACTTGTTCCTCTTCCTCTAGATTCTCTAGAAATGTAGCATCTCTGCTTTCAATGACACCTTTTTCTTTATTGTAGAACTTATAACCTTTTGACTTTTCTGAATACCCTATGAATCTACACTTTATTGTTTTAAAATCCAACTTATCTCTAAGTTGACATGGAATGAGAACATGGGCTATAGATCCCCACTTCCTGAGATGACTCAAATTAGGTTTCCTCCCATTCCATAATTCATAAGGTGTAGATATAACTGATTTGGTGGGAATTCTATTTAAAATGTAGTTTGCAGTTAACAATGCTTCTCCCCAAAAGTTTTTAGAGAGACCAGAATGAGACAACATGCATCTAACTACATTTAATAATGTTCTGTTTTTTCTTTCAGCAACACCATTCTGTTATGGCGTATACGGCATTGTTGTATGCCTTTTAATTCCATGCTGAATACAATAACTTTCAAATTCTTTAGAATTATATTCTCCACCTCTATCAGTTCTCAGAATTTTGATTTTCAATCCAAGTTGATTTTCAACTTCTGTCTTATATCTCTTAAAGCAGTCAAAAGCTTCTAATTTTCTGGATATAAGATAGACGTGTGCAAACTTGGAATAATCATCTATAAAAGTAATAAAATATTCTTTATTACTATGAGTTTTGACACTTAGGGGACCACAAATATCCGAGTGTATCAACCCTAAAAGTTCATTGGCTCTATGTCCGCCAACAAAAGGTTTTCTAGTCATTTTACCAGTTAAACAATGTTCACATGGTGGCAATTGAACATTAGATAGTGCAGGAAGCAAGTTCATTCTGATAATTTCTTTCATTTTTGAAATACTAGCATGTCCTAGTCTAGAATGCCACAATTCAGATTCAGAAATATAACAGGACAAGTAGTTCAAATTCGAAATTTTATTATCAGAATTATTACAAACTACTGGAAGAATGCATAATTCATGCTCGGGCACATATTTACCCATAGCATACACTTCATTATTCTTGCCTATAGAAACTATGTTATTATAGAACCTTACTTCCAGTCCTTTCTTCATCAAGCTGGGAACAGAGATCAGATTGCGTCGAATTCCTGGCGCATAGAACACATCTTTGAGGACAAGAATACTGTCCCCAAGATCCAATCTATACGAACCAATACCTTCTACATCGAGATAGGTATTATTTCCCATATAGATTCTCTGTTCTCCTTTCTTCAGCTCGGTGAATTCTACGACTCCATTCTTGTCCTTTGCGATATGCCTAGTCGCACCGGAGTCGATCCACCAACCACTGATATCCGTCATCACAGCATTACATTCCACAGCAAGTGAAGGGGAAAGACTATTCAAAATGGTTGCTACTTGCATTCTTTCCTGGATTTCGGTCCCAGCAGTGGATAAGTCCTTAGCCATGACAATCATTTTATTTATATGTTCTACGACATTGTCTCCCTCTTGCATACGACAAGAATTATACTTATGCAAGAGTAGTTGGATGTTAACTTCAGAAGCAGTGTCGTATTTTTCTTTTATTGCATTCCACATGTCCATGGAAGTCTTATAAGTTTCAAAAACTTTGATTAAGTTATCTTCCATGAACATGAGCATAAGACTTTTCGCCTTTTTATCTTTCGACTTCCACTGCTCAAACCCTTTCTTTTCTTCAGGTGTTGATTTATCAGTAAGGGTTGGAGCAGTGGTTTCGATTATATCATCAATGTTGTCATGAATAAGAGCATATCCTATTTTTCTATGCCACATATCATAATTACTGCCATTAAATTTGTCAATTTTTCCTAGTTCTGATAGAACGAGTTTACTAGCCATTCGGTAAAGAACTAAAACTAAATTAATTTTAAAAAATTGTATAAGGTTGATATTTTAACAATAATACTAAAATAGAATAAAGTTAGATAATAAATAACTAAATAAATAAATAAAAAGAACCTGATTGTTCCGAGTTGATGAAAGAAATTCCAATTTGAGCGAGATTGTCACTCAACGGTGTTGATTGGACTAGCACTTGTCGAAGATTCGGCGCCGTTTCTGACTAGATTTTGAAGAAGGTCCACTATGTGAAGAATCAAACCCAACAGCAACTTTGATTTTCTCCTCGCG
Organism: Asparagus officinalis; assembly: GCF_001876935.1. Taxonomy (NCBI): domain Eukaryota; kingdom Viridiplantae; phylum Streptophyta; class Magnoliopsida; order Asparagales; family Asparagaceae; genus Asparagus; species Asparagus officinalis. The sequence continues at coordinate 40,763,610 of NC_033797.1, forward strand.
CTCAATTGATATCAAACCAACAGCAACCCCTTTTTTTTTTTTTTTTTAGGCCTTTGTAACTTGACTCTTGAGAAACGAGTGCCCCACTCGTAAAAAAAATCTTGAGCTGGGACTTAGGGTTTTGGCCGCAAATTCAAAAGGCGGCTGGTCTCTCTAAAAAAATTCGTCTTCACCTTGATCTCAAGCTTTCAATGGCCTCCGATCTCCACTTTCTCGAGCTCCAGCTTCACCTTCGATCACCTCTGGCCTCCGATCTACTTCAGTTGCTGCAGGCTCGTCGTCACCGTCGAACGCAGCAAGGTCGTCGACTCTACGGGTGGATTGAGGTCGTCGGAGGCGCAGTTCTCGATGGCGGCGTGATGGGAGTTGAGGATCGAAGCTCTGATACCAGTGCTTGAAATCAGAGGAGCAGCGATGGAATTTTGAGGGGGGCTCCGATAATGGGTAAGAGGTTTTTATCTTTTCTTCGTTTGTTGTGTTTTCTGAAGGAGATCGACCCTCCTTTTATAGGGGCTAAGCCCACTATCTCCACCCCCCTCAAATCCGCCCCATGAGAGATTTCCTCTCAACAAACCCACGTTCCCACGTTCTTCTCAACAGAGAAACGAACGTTGATTTGGTCACCGAAGACCGATTCAAGCTAACAGTATTCATCGATCCGAAACCATGAGAACAATGTGATCAATGATCAGACTGCGTCAACGGGATGATGGATGAAGCGCAAAATAGATATCGGCAAAAAAAAAAAAACTGAGATTTAAGATTTGCACACATCAAAGGAACAATGTATAGAGAAGGACGGGAGGAGGAATTGACTATGGACTTCTTCCATGACGATCAGAAGCTACAAGCCGCGACAAGTTTGCCAACGACGAAGTTGAGATTTCAAGAACAACGGTTGAGAAACCACGGAGAAAACTTAATTGAACTAGTAGCTAACCCTCAAATTGCATGACCTGAGGAAATAATCATCAAGATCCTAATTACCCAGATCAATTATTGTCCTTAACATGAAAATACTTACTAAAGCAACAACAATGGAACTCCGATTACGGTTGTTTACTTTCTCTGCCGTTGTGTACTCCAAAACATTAATTTCTGGAGCACCTGTACGAAATCAAACTAAACCAAACTGAAGCTTACATGATCAGGATGAATGTCAGAAAATTTCTGGCCTTTTCTACAAACTAAACCCAAGTCCCGTCATTACCAACATCCACAAATCCAGAGAAGCTCCTAACCGCCACAACCACCGCCACCCTTTTCAAAATTAAAAAAAAAAAAGTTAAAACCCCAACAAATCCTCAATTCATACAAATCCAATTCTAGAAGTCAACTAAGTTTCTTTTTGGTGACCTAAACGATCTCAATGTGCTTCAGTGCGCCGGCACCAGGATCAGGGATCCTCCCACTGAAGCTTTTCTCCAATCTAAATGCAGAAAAGAATGAGAACGATATGGTTAGTGTCGCGCGTCTATGCGGAAGCGTTGCACGCACACACAACGAACTTGAGATCACGGAAGAAGAAAGCCACACTCTTGCACAAACCAAGCCAACTACGACAAATCAAACCAAACACAGAGATATACGTGGTTCGGCAACTTGCCTACGTCCACGGGGAGATGATGGGAAGATTTCACTAATTCAAGGAGAGTACAAAGGATTACAAAACTCTCAAACTAACCCTCAACCAAAGATCTCACCTTGCTCACAATATCTCCCTCTCACAATGCTCAAAGGATTCCTCAATCTCTGATTAAAAACCCTAACAAATCGTTTTTCTATTTATATCAAAACAAAAACCCAATCAAACTGCAAACAGGAAATCTGATTATGCAAAAAACCCATCGTAAGTCGACTTAACAGACAACATAAGTCGACTTGGCAGAGAGAAAAACAGCAACTGGAGCACACTTCGTAAGTCGACTTATCAGGCCTGATAAGTCGACTTGGCAGAGCGAAAAAACACAACTCCAGTGCAGATCGTAAGTCGACTTGTGCACATTGACAAGTCGACTTACCATAAGTCGACTTACCATAAGTCGACTTAGCCTTGTGCATGAGTCGACTTATGCCAGAAAATCTGGTTTTTCTGATTTCTCCACAATTCTTCACCTCGGCGAATTTTGCCAAAACTGAGCCGACACCAAACCAAGAGCATCAATGTGTCGTCTCTCTAAATACGGCTGCACCATCATGGTTGCCTACGTACCCCCTCTCCCAAGGGATCAAGCCGCCCGTAGTTCATCCAAATGGCCGCCAACGGCCTCAACAATCACAAATATTCAACAAGTTTCTGCAATGATCAAACTTGTTGCTCAGAACCACCTTTGTGAGCATATCCGCAGGATTATCCTTCGTGTGGACCTTCACAATCTCCACATCGCCATCTTCAAGAACATCTCGAACGAAGTAATAACGAACATCAATGTGCTTCATCCGCGCATGAAAAACCTGATTCTTCGCCAAATATATAGCACTCATGCTATCACAATGAATAGTGACGGACCTCTGCAATATACCAAGTTCCTCCAAAAGTCCTCGAAGCCAAATAGCCTCCTTCACAGCCTCCGTAACTGCCATATACTCTGCCTCCGTCGTAGACAAAGCCACCGTAGACTGTAAGGTGCATCTCCAACACACCGGCGCACAAGTCAAAGTGAACACATACCCCATCGTAGACCGGCGATTATCCAAATCCCCAGCATAATCCGAATCAACATAGCCAATGCATAGCTGCCCACCTGTAGTGTCCTGCTCATAAAACAAACCAACATTGAGCGTACCTAGAATGTACCTCAAAATCCATCTCATGACATCCCAATGACCCACTCCTGGATCGTGCATGTATCTCGACACCATGCTCACTGCCTGAGACAAATCCGACCTCGTACATACCATCGCATACATCAAGCTCCCAACTGCACTCGCATATGGAGTCTTCGACATCAACTCACGGTCTTCAACTGACTTCGGTGAAAGGCCAGCTGAAAGATTCAAATGGGCTCCCAACGGTACACTAACTGGCTTCGTATCCATGCTAACATGGAATCGCTGTAGAACCTTCTTCAAATAAGCCACCTGTGTCAAACAAATCCTGCCCTTCTTCTTATCTCTGCCGATCTCCATCCCTAAAATGCGCTTCGCCTCGCCCAAGTCCTTCATCTCAAACTCATTCGAAAGCTGAACTTTCAACTCATCTATAGCTGACCTGGAACTAGAAGCAACCAACATGTCATCGACATAAAGCAACAAATAAATGTACGCACCTCCTCTCAACTTGCGAAAATACACGCAAGGATCAAACTGGCTCCGAGTGTACGAATGACCAAGCATAAAACCATCAAATCGCCTATACCACTGTCGAGGAGACTGCTTCAAACCGTATAGCGATTTCTTTAGCCTGCAAACCAACTTATCTTTCCCTGCAGCTCGGAATCCCAATGGCTGAGTCATATATATTTCTTCATCAAGATCACCATGAAGAAATGCCGTCTTCACATCCAACTGATCTAACTCCAAACCATACTGTGCCACCAAAACTAGCAAAATCCGAATCGAAGAGTGCTTCACCACCGGAGAGAAAACCTCATTGTAATCAACACCTTCCTCCTGTGCATAGCCCTTCGCAACCAACCTAGCCTTGAACCTCACTGGAGTGCCCTCAATGCCCTTCTTCTTCGTGTACACCCACTTGCACCCAATCGCCTTCCGCCCATTTGGAAGCTCAACAAGCTCCCATGTATCGTTCTTACGAAGGGACTCTATCTCCTCCTGCATAGCCACCTGCCAAGAATCAACCTCCGAACTCTGCTCGGCCTCTCTGAATGTAGTAGGCACCATCTCATCGATACTCTCCACCGGAAGTGCATATGCAACTGTGTCGGCATACCATGCTGGCACCCGTATGTCTCTCCTCTGTCTCCGTGTCGTAATAGAATCCTGAACCTGAGCCGTCGGTCCCTGATCCTGCTCATGAGTACCTGTATCCTCCGCATCACCGTCGTGCTCGCCTGGCGTCACCTCAGTTGGCACTCTAATGGATACTGCACTATCTGGACTTTGTGGAGCTGCATCAATCTCCACCACCTGTAAAATCTCCTCTGTCGGGTCGCTCTCCACCTGATGAGAGCTGGGAAGCTTCAAGATAAAAGCATCATCGAATGTGACGTCCCTACTCAGCACAATCTTCTTATCAACTGGATCCCAAAGCTTGTATCCCTTGACACCACGCTTGAATCTTACAAATATGGCCTTCCTAGCTCGAGGTTCCAACTTATCAGTTCTAACATGGTAATATGCAGGGCAACCAAATACCTTAAGCTGGTCATAGTCATGTGCTGTCTCTCCCAACCACATCTCCATAGGGATCTTCCCCTCAATCGCAGATGAAGACAGCCTATTAATGAGGTGGCTCGCATAAGAAAGTGCATCAGCTTAAAAGATCTTCTCCAAACCACTATGCGCCAATAAACATCGAATCTTCTCCAGCAAAGATCGATTTAACCTCTCCAAACCACTATGCGCATATGCGGAAGCGTTGCACGCACACACAACGAACTTGAGATCACGGAAGAAGAAAGCCACACTCTTGCACAAGCCAAGCCAATTACGACAAATCAAACCAAACACAGAGATATACGTGGTTCGGCAACTTGCCTACGTCCACGGGGAGAGGATGGAGAGATTTCACTAATTCAAGGAGAGTACAAAGGATTACAAAACTCTCAAACTAACCCTCAACCAAAGATCTCACCTTGCTCACAATATCTTCCTCTCACAATGTTCAAAAGATTCCTCAATCTCTGATTAAAAACCCTAACAAATCGTTTCTCTATTTATATCAAAACAAAAACCCAATCAGATTGTAAGCAGGAAACCTGATTATGCAAAAAACCCATCGTAAGTCGACTTAACAGACAACATAAGTCGACTTGACAGAGAGAAAAACAGCAACTGGAGCATACTTCGTAAGTCGACTTATCAGGCCTGATAAGTCGACTTGGCAGAGCGAAAAAACACAACTCCAGTGCAGATCGTAAGTCGACTTGTGCACACTGACAAGTCGACTTACCATAAGTCGACTTAGCCTTGTGCATGAGTCGACTTATGCCAGAAAATCTGGTTTTTCTGATTTCTCCACAGTTAGGTTTGTGGACTTGCTGCCGATGGCGAAGCTGATGCATGTCAGACTGATTGTTGTCGATGTTGGATACGTCAGGTTGATCTCTGTCGATGTTGGAGATGGTGCCAGCCTCCGACGACCTCTCATTTTCGAAGCAGGGGTGTCGGCTGGGGTTTTCTATTTTTGGACCCCGATCTTTTTCTCAATACAAGAAAGATGAGCCGGCGGGGTATTTTGTAGATGACGAGGCCGCTGACGATCCCAAACCTCCACATGATTTCCATGTTTGATTGGGAGAAAATTGAACTGCCATGGTGCTACCTGATGAAGTGAAGTTCGTGTGCTGTTGAAATGAAACCAAATTTATTTATTTATGTTGTTCCAGCTTCCATCCTTGGCTGCATTAATGACCATCTATACGAAGTTTCGCAACTTTGGCAAATTCTTGGTAGCTAGTATATCTCGCCCGTCAGCACTGAGTAATGTCACTTGAATAAACTCCACATGAAAATGTTGGTCTTCAAATAATAAATCTGAAGTTCAATTTGCATGGTTCAAAGTAGATGACTTGTCAATCTCTTTCTCATACAATAGAGACTCGCACGAAGTGATCTAACTCCAAATACCAAGTACGAAAAAATGTTTGGTTTTCATATATTTTTAATAGAAAAAACTCCATATATTTGAAGTAATTCTATTCAGTTTTACGAATCTAAATTTTATTCAAATTTGGACGAAGTTCTTTTGGGCAAAGATTTTTTTTTTTTTTTTTTCCCTGGCTTCCATGCCATTACTTCTACCTAAGTCATTGCCCTGAGCCCAAGTCCTGGGAGACGAAGGCACGCGTTAATGGGCCCACGAGTTGAATGGCGCCACTGGGGCATTGGGCTGGACTCACTTAAATCTTTGTGCCAATTTTTGGTTGGTAATTTAGGAACTTACACAAACACTTATTTCCTCTGTATTTGAAAAAACTGCCTAGCAAGTGCTCCCTAACAAGAGGAAGTTTTTGTGGCTTTTTTTAAACCACCCAGATCAGAATCAAACTACATACCGTGGGGGTTGTATTAGAACCTTCTAATCGTTCGGATCACTCTCCATTGGCTAGGTTTTCTGTGTGCTTTTGAAATCACATAGTTCTAACCAATAATAAAAATTAAAAAAACCACATAGTTCGAGTAAACTCTTAGCTCCAGACAAAAAAAAATTTAAAAAGAAGACATCTTTCTCGATGAAGAAATAGTTCATGATAGAGTACTATTTTAGGATCTTATTGTGATGCAATTTTATTGAAAGACAATATAATGAAGTAACGTAGAGAGAGGTACAAATGTTTTTGATAGATAGAGGAGGGCTTACTGTTAAGAGTAAGCGAAATAAAAAAAAATGTATAAGTCATCGATTTCTTTGATTTATAAAAGCGCCAAAATCAATTACGGGCGCTGAGCCGCTGACTATGAATAATATTTGTCATTGACAAATACTTTTATAAACATAGTTGCCAGATGACTACACTGTGGAAAAATCAGAAAAACCAGAAAAACTGGCATAAGTCGACTCATGCACAAGGCTAAGTCGACTTATGGTAAGTCGACTTGCCAGTGTGCATGAGTCGACTTACGATCTGTAGCGGAGTTGTGGTTTTTGCCTCTGCCAAGTCGACTTATAATGTCTGATAAGTCGACTTACGAAGTCCTCTCCTGTTGCTGTTTTCACCTCTGCTAAGTCGACTTACGCCCTCTGTTAAGTCGACTTATAGCGGGTTTTTTGCATACGCAGGTTTCCTATTTGTAGTCTAATTGGGGTTTTGTTTTGGTATAAATAGGGAAACGATTTGAGAGGGTTGAATATCAGAGATTGAGGAATCTTTTGAGCATTGTGAGAGGGAGATATTGTGAGCAAGGTGAGATCTTTGGTTGAGGGTTAGTTTGAGAGAATTTGTGTGATTGTAACCCTTTGTACTCTCCTTGATTTAGTGAAATCTCCTCATCCTCTCCCCGTGGACGTAGGCAAATTGCCGAACCACGTATATCTCTGTGTTTGGATTGATTTGGCGTTATTGGTTGGATTTGTGCAAGAGTTTGGCTTTCTTCGACTCGTGATCACAGGTTCGTTGTGAGTTCGTGCAAGGCTTCCGCAAAGGCGCGCGGCAAGTGGTATCAGAGCTCAGATTCAGATCTAGGGTTTTGGATTAGGTGGAGGAAGATTCAGTTTGAAGCTTGGTTCTTGGAGTTCTAGGCTTTGGTGGAGTTAGGGTTTGAAGTTGCCGTTGAAGATCTCGCTTTCCTCGTGTGGTTAGGAGTTCTATTTGGAATCCAATCTAGGGTTCAGTTGGGTAATTTCTTATTCTTTCAAAGTTTGGATCTTTCTCTACAATTTGGAAGTTGTGATTATGGGTGAAGTAATTGGTGAAAGCAGCAAGATGACAGGCACAGTTCAAGTGGGTTTTCAGAACACTAAGATTAGTGTTGTGAAATATGACGGCAAGATCAATTTTGGTTTGTGGATGAGCGACGTACAGGATGCGCTCAATGCTCAAAATCTGGAGGAGACCATCATGGTCGATGTGAGGCCACCTAAATATGAAGAGGCGATATGGGAAAAGATGAATCGAAATGCTTGCGGGGTGATCAGGTCCTGTTTGGAACAGGAGCTGAAATACGATGTGATTGGGGTGACGTCTGCGATGAAGATGTGGGAAATTCTCAACAATAAGTACCTTACGAAGAGTGTTGAGAACCGGTTGCACTTGCTGCGAAGGTTATTCAGATTCCAGATGTCCAGAGGTACCTCGCTTGCGGCTCATGTGAACAACTACACTAAGTTGTTGTCGGACTTGGCGAACGTGGATGAGAAGATCACAGATGAGTACAAGGCTATTATTCTTTTGGGCTCCTTACCGGATGAGGAGTATGATACCTTCGTGCTTACGTTGCTGAACGGGAGATCTTCTATCACTTATAGTGAAGTGACTAACGCATTGACGAACTATGATTTGAGGAGGAAGGATAAGGAGACTTCCCGCGCTAGTACTTCAGGAGAGGCCTTGTCGGCGAGAGGTAGAAGCTCATATCAGAAAGGTGGTAATAGAGGGAGGTCAAAGTCAAGAGCTCGTCACCAGCTTGGAAAGAACTAATGTGCATTCTGCAAGGAGCAGAGACATTGGAAAAAAGACTGCCCAAAAGTCAAAGAAAAGGAGAATAGCAAGAATAAGGGCCCGAAGGCCAATGAGGTGAATGTTGTGAAAGGCGATGATTCCGATGATTCGAGCTTTTCTCTTTTGATTACTCCGGAGGTGAACCATTTGGATGCATCGGAGTGGATGCTTGATTCTGGCGCTACTTATCATGTGACTCCTAGGCGAGATTGGTTCTCATCATTTGAGAGACTCGATGGGGGTGTTGTGGTCATGGGAAATGATCAATCCTGTGGCGTACGTGGGATAGGTACTGTGAGGATTCGGATGCACGATGGAGTAGTCTGTGAGCTGAAGGAGGTGAGATTCGTTCCTCAACTTAAGAAGAATCTTATCTCAGTGGGGGCTTTGGAGGCGAAGGGATTCAGGGTGACCTTTGAGGATGCTGTAGCAAAGGTTACTAAGGGATCTTTGGTGGTGATGAAGGGAGTCCGAAATCATAATTTATACTATCTGAAGGGGAGCACCGAGATTGGCCAGGTTGCTTCGGCGATTTCAGAGGCGGACATGAGCAGACTTTGGCACTACAGGCTAGGGCATACAGGTGAAAAGTCACTGCAGGCATTGTGCAAGCAGGGGCTTTTGAAGGGAGCCAAGAGTGGTAAAGTAGAATTCTGTGAGCACTGTGTACTTGGCAAGAAGACGAAGGTGAAGTTCGGGACGGCCATTCATAGGACGAGGGGCATCTTGGACTACGTGCACACAGATGTTTGGGGTCCCACTAAGACGGCATCACTTGGTGGTCGACATTGGTTCGTCACGTTCGTTGATGACTATTCTAGGCGATGTTGGGTGTACACCATGAAGCATAAGAGTGAAGTCCTAGATTTGTTTGTGGAGTGGAAGAAGAGATTGGAACTGCAGACTGGGAGAAAGATCAAGACGTTGCGATCCGACAACGGCGGCGAGTATACCTCAGACCCCTTTCTGCAGCTATGTCGAGACGAGGGCATAGAGAGGCACTTCACAGTTAGTCATACACCGCAGCAGAATGGGGTGGCAGAGAGATTGAATCGGTCTTTGCTGGAGAAGATTCGATGTTTATTGGCGCATAGTGGTTTGGAGAAGATCTTTTGGGCTGAGGCACTTTCTTATGCGAGCCACCTCATTAACAGGCTGCCTTCATCTGCGATTGAGGGGAAGACCCCTATGGAGATGTGGTCGGGAGAGACAGCACATGACTATGACCAGCTTAAGGTATTTGGTTGCCCTGCATATTATCATGTTAGAACTGATAAGTTGGAACCTCGAGCTAGGAAGGCCATATTTGTAGGATTCAAGCGTGGTGTCAAGGGATACAAGCTTTGGGATCCAGTTGATAAGAAGATTGTGCTGAGTAGGGACGTCACATTCGATGAGGCTTCTATCTTGAAGCTTCCCAGCTCTCATCAGGTGGAGAGCAACCCGACAGAGGAGATTTCGCAGGTGGTGGAGATTGATGCAGCTCCACAGAGTCCAGATGGTGCAGTATCCATGAGAGTGCCGACTGAGGTGACGCCAGGCGAGCACGACGGTGATGCGGAGGATACGGGTACTCATGAGCAGGATCAGGGACCGACGGCTCAGGTTCAGGATTCTATTGCGGCACGGAGACAGAGGAGAGACATACGGGTGCCAGCACGGTATGCCGACACAGTTGCATATGCACTTCCGGTGGAGAGTATCGATGAGATGGTGCCTACTACATTCAGAGAGGCCGAGCAGAGTTCGGAGGCTGATTCGTGGCAGGTGGCTATGCAGGAGGAGATGGAGTCTCTTCACAAGAACGATACATGGGAGCTTGTAGAGCTTCCAAAGGGGCGGAAGGCGATTGGGTGCAAGTGGGTGTACACGAAGAAGGAGGGCATTGAGGGCACTCCAGTGAGGTTCAAGGCTAGGTTGGTTGCGAAGGGCTATGCACAGGAGGAAGGTATTGATTACAATGAGGTTTTCTCTCCGGTGGTGAAGCATTCGTCGATTCGGATTTTGCTAGCTTTGGTGGCACAGTATGGATTGGAGTTAGATCAGTTGGATGTGAAGACAGCATTTCTTCATGGTGATCTTGATGAAGAAATATATATGACTCAGCCATTGGGATTCCGAGCTGCAGGGAAAGATAAGTTGGTTTGCAGGCTAAAGAAATCGCTATACGGTTTGAAGCAGTCTCCTCGACAGTGGTATAGGCGATTTGATGGTTTTATGCTTGGTCATTCGTACACTCGGAGCCAGTTTGATCCTTGCGTGTATTTTCGCAAGTTGAGAGGAGGTGCGTACATTTATTTGTTGCTTTATGTCGATGACATGTTGGTTGCTTCTAGTTCCAGGTCAGCTATAGATGAGTTGAAAGTTCAGCTTTCGAATGAGTTTGAGATGAAGGACTTGGGCGAGGCGAAGCGCATTTTAGGGATGGAGATCGGCAGAGATAAGAAGAAGGGCAGGATTTGTTTGACACAGGTGGCTTATTTGAAGAAGGTTCTACAGCGATTCCATGTTAGCATGGATACGAAGCCAGTTTGTGTACCGTTGGGAGCCCATTTGAAGCTTTCAGCTGGCCTTTCACCGAAGTCAGTTGAAGACCGTGAGTTGATGACGAAGACTCCATATGCGAGCGCAGTTGGGAGCTTGATGTACGCGATGGTATGTACGAGGCCGGATTTGTCACAGGCAGTGAGCATGGTGTCGAGATACATGCACGATCCAGGAGTGGGTCATTGGGACGCCGTGAGATGGATTTTGAGGTACATTAGAGGTACGCTCAATGTTGGTTTGGTTTATGAGCGGGACACTACAGGTGGGCAGCTATGCATTGGCTATGTTGATTCGGATTATGCCGGGGATTTGGATAAGCGCCGGTCTACTACGGGGTATGTGTTCACTTTGACCCGTGCGCCGGTGTGTTGGAGATGCACCTTACAGTCTACGGTGGCTTTGTCTACGACGGAGGCAGAGTATATGGCGGTTACGGAGGCTGTGAAGGAGGCTATTTGGCTTCGAGGACTTTTGGAAGAACTTGGTATATCGCAGCGATCCGTCACTATTCATTGCGATAGCATGAGTGCTATATATTTGGCGAAGAATCAGGTTTTTCATGCGAGGACGAAGCACATTGACGTTCGTTATCACTTCGTTCGGGATGTTCTTGAAGATGGCGATGTGGAAATTGTGAAAGTCCACACGAAGGATAATCCGGCAGATATGCTCACTAAGGTGGTTCCGAGCAACAAGTTTGATCATTGTCGAAACTTGTTGCACATTCGTAATTGTTGAGGCCGTTGGCGGCCATTTGGATGAACTACGGGCGGCTTGATCCCTTGGGAGAGGGGGTACGTAGGCAACCGCATTGGTGCAGCCGAGTTTAGAGAGACGACACATTGGTGCTCATGTTGGTGTCGGCTCAGTGTTGGGAACACTTCGCCGAGGTGGAGAATTGTGAAAACGGCGAAGGAATTGTGAAAAACGTGAAGAATAACTCAAAACAGGCTCCACCACACCCTGGTGTGGTGTCTGCCATGGGAGGGTTTAATATCAGAGATTGAGGAATCTTTTGAGCATTGTGAGAGGGAGATATTGTGAGCAAGGTGAGATCTTTGGTTGAGGGTTAGTTTGAGAGAATTTGTGTGATTGTAACCCTTTGTACTCTCCTTGAATTAGTGAAATCTCCCCATCCTCTCCCCGTGGACGTAGGCAAATTGCCGAACCACGTATATCTCTGTGTTTGGATTGATTTGGCGTTATTGGTTGGATTTGTGCAAGAGTTTGGCTTTCTTCGACTCGTGATCACAGGTTCGTTGTGAGTTCAAGGCTTCCGCAAAGGCGCGCGACATACACTTGCAAGGAAGCAGACTACCACAGCTGCAAATGCCTTCTGCAAAATTGGAAACATAATTTAATTACAATTGTAATTCTGCCTTTGGTTTTCCTTTATTTTACAAATTACAAATAAATACTACACTAAGAAGTAAAAAACCTGATTGCATATTTTTGCGACTTGACAAGACAAACTCTAATAATTAATAATTAATGGTTTATTTTTCCACATCTCATCTCATCTCTTCTTAGGGGCCGTTTGGTTGGTTTCCTAAAAATCAAGAAAAGAAAATCAGTACAAGGAAACCAATAAAATAATATTTTTATCCATTTCCATCCCTAAAACTCACCCACAACATCCAATAAAATAATATTTTTATCCTTCAACTCATCTCATTTCATCTCATTTCTTACCTTTAAAAATAAATCAAACACAAGAAATGTGTCACATCATCCAACTCATCACATCTCATCTTATCTCATTTTTTAAAATCACACATATCATCCAATAATATTGTGACAACTCATCTCATCTTATTAAACTTTCATTTCCATCTATTTCCTAAAAAAAAATTGATTTCCTTAAGTATATGTCACATCATTCAATAATATACCTACAACTCATCTCATCTCATCTATTTTCTTATTTTTAAAAATGAACCAAACACAAACAACCTTAAAACATCATCCAACAATACACCTCCAATTCATTTCCTTATTTTTTTAACCAACCAAACAACCTCAAAACAAGTTTTTTTTTAAAAAATCACTCACATCATCCAATAATAAGGTGACAACTCATCTCATCTCATCTCTTATTCTATAGTTTTCTTCTTTTTTAAGCCAACCAAACAACCTCAAAACAATTATTATAGGAAATAGATTTCCTATTCTTTGATTTCCCAATTTTTTCTGCAAAACGAACCACCCCTTATTTAAGACCACTCCCTCTGCATTTGAAAATCTTGATTTATTTATTTATTTTATTTTCTAATTTCTGTAAATCATTGATTTTCTCCCTCTCTGTTTCCAAAAAAAATTAATTTTACCTGAGTTTTGCTATTTGTCACGCGGGATGAACGCGTAGCCCATCTCGCGTAACAAATAGCATTTTTTATTTTCCCTTCTCTTTCCCAGAGCAAAAATGCTATTTGTCACGCGGGATGGGCTGCGACCCCTACCTCTCTCACGCGAGATGGGCTGCGTGCCCATCCCGCGTGACAAATAGCAAGACCCTTCCCAGAGTTCTAACATACATACAACAGAGATAATATTGAATCCCGTGCATCTTACAGGTGACAACTAGTCAAAACTAATAATTCTCCACAAACCGAACAATCCTTTCCGTAGAATACAATCATCTGAATGCACCATGGAAACTTAAAACTTCGAGGTCCTATAGATTCCCTTAGCCAATTTCCCTACCTGTCGTTGATCTTGATCGCTATTTTGAGACAGTCACCATCCTCTAGCAGTTCAAATGCGTGATTGATGTTGTCCAAATCGACTTGGTGGGTCAACATCTCATCAAGTTGGATCTCCTCCAAGAACAGGAAAAAAGTAAAATTTGACATTTTGCAATATTTGATTACTTTGATGTTACTCACGTACCTTATTTATGCACTTGGTGATGATGGAAGGAAGATCAGAGCGAGGCTTGATTCCACCAAAGGTGGTACCCTTCAGTGTTCTACCACCTAAAAGTGCCAAGCAACTTATTGATGCGTTTTTTTCGGCTCCTCCCAGCATAATAGTAATTCCTCTTCCCTGTGAATAAAACTTCTACAAGTGTGAGTAATAAAGGGACGATGAAGTTGTTAAAAGTCCCTCTAATCATTAGACTAAAACTCCGAAGTTGTTGTGACGATTAAGGGTAACATTTTTGTATTCTAACATGTCTCCGCAGGGTGAGTGCCCTTTTTATGGGCCGAAATTTAAACTCATGTAACGATGCCCATTTGTTTTAAAATCCACCTTGAATTTGTGGCCCATAGAATTTTAAGATGAGTTGCTCTGATACCATGTTAAAATCTTTCTAACCATTATACCAAAACTTCGAAGTTGTGGTGAGTACCGAGCGTTATATTTTTATATTCTAACTGAAGTATACAACTTTAATAATTTAGTGTAGTTCTATTTATTTGAGTTGGATTACTGAACTAATTTTCCTATTAGTAGCTTAGCTACTTCAGTTACAGTAATTACCATGACTGTTGCTTCAACAGCTTCATTGACTACTGATCCAGCTCCAGAACATTCAAAGCTATAATCAACACCCATGCCTCCAGTCATCTCCTTTATCATCTCCACACAGGTCTTGTTCTCTATTTCTTTCGGATTGATGAAATCTGTCATTCCGAAAAATTCCGCCTTCTCTTTCTTTCTATTGTTCAAGTCCACACCAATGATCTTGCTTGCTCCAAGTAACTTTGCGCCGATAATAGCCTGCAGAAAATTGTAGTATCTATAACTATCAATCAATACTTGCAAAATACAGTCATTTGTGGAGTTATTCAGTGAACTCGGCCCGTTGCGTTAATGGTTCATGAAAGTATTATCCATCCTTAGATCAATGCACGTCTCCAAATCTGGTGATATCCAAGGTTTGATTTGTGTTTGGTGCACCTGGATAGTACAGATGATGTACAAAAAAACGACGCACAAAAAAATTTACTATATGAAGTTAAAGCCGCACCCCAATTCCAACGCCTCCAAGACCGAATACTGCAACGCTCGATCCTCTATGCACCTTCGCCTCTTTCCACGCCGTGCCAAATCCAGTGGTAAATCCACAAGACAGGAGACTGGCGTGCGCAAGTTGAAGCTCAGGATTGATCTTAACAATGTAATTGTGGTCCACAACTGTGAACTCTGTGAAGGTGGAGCACCAGAAGAGATGGTAAAGCTTCTGTCCTTTTACTGACATTCTGGAGGTATTATCTGCCATGAGACCATTAAAGTTGGTGGGATATTTAAGGCACACATTTGTTTTGGCTGATTTGCAGTTCTCACAGTCTCCACATTCTCCTATGAAGCTTGGGATGACTATATCTCCCTCTTTGAAATCTGTAACGCCTTTGCCGACACTCTCAATCACGCTGGAAGGAAATAATTGCAGACCAAACTATAATCAAATCCGGTCTCTGTTCTTGCTTTTTCGAGTTTGGTGTGCGCAAATTAATATGGGTAAATTTCATGAAACTGTAGCCAGCTTGGGATGGTTTAATGGAATCCTTGCAATATCAGAGGATCCTCTCCTAGCACTTGGCTGATATTTAGTTATATCATTAATCCTCTCATATGACATATGATACCTATCAACCTCTTTCTTATTAAAGAACGTTACGGTGAACTTTCAAAGCTACAGGAAAAGAGTACAAGCTATTGAAATTTTTTGTTAACTAGTTAAAGATTAGGCAAAAGATCCGAACTATCAAATAGAAGGAGAAAAAGTAATATATATAATATACAGACTTCTCAAAAAATAAATAAATAATATACAGAGTGCATAAGAGTAAAATTGTCTAAAACATGTCATGTTGTGAAGCAAGTTAATCAAACATGATAATTTGCTAAAGAGATATTGTGATGATTTTCTCTGCAAAAAATGTTTATAATAATTTTGTGTAAACACCCTCTAAACTTAATGGCAGTGTAGAATTTATTCCGAATTTTATAATTAAAAATGGCAACAAGTCACTAATACTTTACGAGAGCATATATTTCTTTTCTTACCCAACTCCTTCATGCCCCAAGATTCGTGGATACAGTGGCTGCATCAAGCCAAAAATGTGGCACAATAAGTGAACTCCTAAACTTGGAAACTTTGCAGTTGTCTAATAAAATTATACGGAAAGGATTTTAGCTATTGGTCCGTCGAATCTTTAATATTTTGAAATTAGCCGCTCAAATCATTGAATTGCTATTAAGTCACCCGACCCTTATTAGTTGTTTCAAATTACTCCTATTTCCCTTTAAACTGCTAATTTTGATTATTAGTTGTCAACCATACATGGTAAATAACATTTCCATGGTCAATTACTCCTTCACCAAAGTTTCAAAAAAGTTTAAAGATACTTGTTTAAACAGTTCTAGGTACGTAGATCCAGGATTTAAATGTTGAAACAACTATTTTTGTATGTTATTATCTCTAAGAGTTTCTTTTTCACAAGTGAAGGGCTGACTTTAGTCCCTCTATATATATGCACGTGGGGAATGACGACTATGGTCCTCCCTTTGTAGAAAGGGCGAAAACGGGGTTGAAGTACAGAAAATTTAACGAAGGAAACAGTTTGGAGTTCCCGGTCGACCGCGGCAACATGTGCGGTCGACCGGAAACGTGCACGCTACAGGGTGGTTTTCTGGAGCTCTGGTCGGTCGACCGCGAGGCTAGGTCCGGTCAACCGCAGACCCTGTAATAGATTTTTTTAGTTTCCGTCGTTCTGTCCGGTCAACCGCGATGGTTTCAGCGATCGACCGCTAGTCGGGTTTGGGCCTTATTCTGGTTTCCTGTTCTGATTGGGTTTATGTTTTGATATATATTGGAACACATTTTTTAGGGTTGAGTAAGGTTGAAAATGGGTTATTTGGTGCACAGAAAAGAGAGTTTTCTGAGCAATTTGTTTGGGGTTTGTGTGAGAAATTTGAGAGCTTTGTTTGAGAGATTTTGAGTGATTTTATAATCTCTATTTGTACTCTCTTCTCTATTAGTGAAAACTTATCCCCTTCTTGCCCTGTGGACGTAGGCAATTTGCCGAACCACGTAAAATTCATTGTTTGTGTTCGTGTTGTTAATTTTGTGTTTGTGTGACCTTCTCTCTCGATGACTTCGTGGCAACTTGCCGAACCACATAAAATTCATTGTTTGTGTTCGTGCTGTTAATTTTGTGTTTGTGTGACCTTCTCTCTCGACGACTTCGTGTTTCCTCGGACCCCAAAAAGAGGCTTCAGAGCCCAACACCCTTCACCCTCATGAATACATAAAAAGGGAGAAATTCTTTCATCTTTATGTTTAATAAATTACTTGCTCCTTTGATACTCACTTTGGATACTTTCTGGTTCCCTACTCATATGTACGTATCTGTGTTTAACATCCACATGAACCAGGAACCCGAACCACCCCCTCGTTTTTGCTTCAATAAACTTTTTTGGCTTAGAAGTAACTTAAATAGAGGATACACGACTGAAAATCCATGAAAACAAAAGTTAAAACGGATATTCCTCCCAAATCAATCTGTAGTTTAATTGCAAGCACCAATATATGATTTTTTGGGACTAAATAGCAATTTCAATTATTTGTGAGACTAACTTCAAAATGCGAAAGATTCAAGGGACCATTCTCTAGAAAACCCTATATCGAAACTTGTATATACTTACATAGCGAAATCCACTCCTACGGATTACATCTGTGTGGCACAAACTCGCAAAAAGGAGTCTAAGTCGAACTTCCGATGACTGGGGAGGCTCAACTTCGATCTCCTCAACCGTTAATGGCTCTTCAGGCCCCCAGCATATTGCAGCTACAAATTTAATTAAATTAAAGCATCAAGAGTGAGAATTAAAACAAGAAGATACTAAAAAAAATTGCAAAATTAATTTTTATTCAGTAGTTTCATTACCTTTGCATTTAATTGTATGCACTTCTCTGGACATCAGTGCCGGATTCCCAAATCTCTCTCAAACAAAGGAGATAAAAAGAAGGGATTGATAAGGTAGCGGAGTCCCCAAAGAGACCTCTAGAGGATCGTTAGTATCTTTTATAAAGAGTTGGTCAGCACTCGTGTCGTCTTTTAGGAAACTTACTTCCGCATCCCCAACGTTGGGACGTATTTCTTTCGTACCCCAATATTTTTCCAATCGGGCCTAGATACCCAAAAGATCCAAATCTAAATTGTCTGTATTAGTCTATTAGAGAAACTTTTTTGGAAATTATTTTTTGGTTAAATTATACTAAACCTTCAAGAACTTTCAGCATTTGCAGTTAACCCCCAATAACTGTTAGAGTTATTGAAAACCTCCAGTACTTTTACGTGTTTTGCACATAACCTCCTGTTGTGCGCCGCGGAAGCCCCAAACAGACAAATCAAAGGCACACACACAATAACAATAGTAGACCACATTGTTGTGCGCCGCGGAAGCCCCAAACAGACAAATCAAAGGCACACACACAATAACAATAGTAGACCACAATGAACACAAGCCAAACAATCACAGCAAGAACACAAGATATACGTGGTTCGGCAATGTGCATACGTCCACGGGGCAAGGAGGGAGAAGCTTTACTATTCAAATCAAAGGGGAATACAAATTAGGGTTACAAATCTTACCCAAAACCCTCTTACAAGACCAATAGATCTCTCCAATAGACTCCAACAATAGAAGCCCTCTAAATCCCCTTTCAGCAGCTCAAAATCGCCCAAAACTTAACCCTAGAAACGAGTTTAGGGTTTAAATACAACTCACAAACGAAACGGGTCTGGAAACAGAACCCAACTGAAACCCGCTTCGTCGGTCGACCGGCCCGGTCGACCGCGATCCATCCCACCGCGGTCGACCGGCCCGGTCGACCGAACTCCTCCCAGCAGAATCCCAAAAGTCCAGAGAGTTTGTCGGTCGACCGCACCGGTCGACCGACCACAAAACAGAAACATCTGTGGTCGACCGGCCTGGTCAACCGACACCAACTCTGCCGCACAGTAAGCCTTGTGCACGAATGCGGTCGACCGGACCGGTCGACCGCCACCCGCTCAGTCTGAAACCTGAGCCTGAACTCTGAATCTGTCGTCCTCTGCTGCTGATTCTACAAATCTCCACCTCGGCGAACTTTTGCCAAAACTGAGCTGACACCAAAAAACACCCCAAATCAACTTAACCGGCTGCATCTGCAAGACTGCCTACGTATCCTCTTGCCCAAGGAATCAAGCCGAACGTAGTTCATCCAAATGACCGTCAACGGCCTCAACAACGAAGAATTTTCAATAAGTTCAAACAATGACCAAACTTCACACCTGATACGACTTTGGTCAACATATCAGCAGGATTGTCCTTAGTGTGGACCTTCTCCAACGTGACATCACCATCATCCAATACGTCACGTACAAAGTGAAATCTGATATCAATGTGCTTCGTGCGTGCATGATAGACATGGTTCTTCGCCAAATAGATAGCTGACATACTATCACAATGTATCTGAATGGTCTCCTGTGCAATCCCCAAATCATCCAACAAGCCATGTAGCCACAAAGCTTCCTTCACTGCTTCAGTCATCGCCATATATTCCGCCTCCGTAGTAGAAAGCGCTACTGTAGACTGAAGAGTGCATCGCCAACACACCGGTGCACTAGCTAATGTAAACACATAACCTGTAGTGGACCGACGCCTGTCAAGATCTCCGGCATAGTCTGAATCCACGTAACTAATACAATCTTGCCCTGTCTCATCATTCTTCGCAAATATCAACCCAACATCCACAGTACCCTTGATATACCGTAGAATCCACTTCACGGCCTCCCAATGCCCCTTCCCGGGGTTATGCATGTACCTAGATACCATGCTCACGGCCTGTGACAAATCTGGCCTAGTACACACCATAGCATACATCAAGCTACCCACTGCGCTGGCGTATGGAACCTTGGACATGTAGTCCCTATCCTCCACTGAAACTGGTGACATCAAAGCTGAAAGCTTAAAGTGGAGAGCTAATGGAGTACTCACCACCTTGGTATTACCCTCAAAACTGAATTTCTTCAGCATCTTCTGCAAATAACTCCTCTGTGTAAGCTTCAATCTCCCCTTCACCCTGTCTCGCTCAATCTCCATACCCAATATCTTCTTAGCCTCTCCCAGGTCCTTCATCTCAAATTCAGATGACAGCTCCTTTTTCAATTTTCCAATAGCTGAAGTGTTCCTGGAAGCTTTGAGCATATCATCAACATACAATAACAAATAAATGTGCTCACCATCCTGTAGCTTGCGCATATAAACACACAGGTCATAAGGGCTCCTCGTGTACCCTCGGCCAATCATAAAGCTATCAAATCTCTTGTATCACTGTCGCGGTGATTGCTTCAGTCCGTAAAGAGATTTCTTCAATTTGCACACCAAGTCTTCTCTTCCTGCAGCTTTAAACCCCATAGGTTGTATCATGTAGATTTCCTCATCTAAGTCTCCATGTAGAAAGGTCGTCTTCACGTCCATTTGGACCAAATCTAAGTCCAGCTGTGCCACCAATGCCAATAGTATCCGAATCGACGAATGCTTCACAACGGGTGAAAACGCCTCGTTGTAATCAACGCCCTCAAGCTGTGCATATCCCTTGGCAACCAATCTGACCTTGAACCTAATGTCCCCAATAGAAGATCCCTCCTTCTTAGTATACACCCACTTGCAACCAATAGCTTTCTTACCTTTAGGTAGCTGTGCAAGTTCCCAAGTATCGTTCTTCTGAAGAGATTGCATCTCCTCCTCCATAGCATTCCTCCACCTAATAGAATCAGGGCTGGACTCTGCCTCCCTGAATGTGGAAGGAGTCAAATCATCAACGACCTCCACCGATAAAGCATATGCCACCATGACATCATTATATCTAGCTGGCCGACGAATCTCTCTCCTCGGTCTATCTGCTGCAATGGACCCCTGAGCATGACCCTACTCCTGAGCCTCACCAACTCCTTCCCGTGTCACCTCTGTAGGAGTCTCTATGGGAACAGTGCCAACTGGAGTGGGTGGAGTCACATCATCCTCCACCTGCTGCGATATCCCTCCTGTCTGATCTTCCTCCACCTGCTGAGGAACTTGAGGCTTCATCATGTACGCCTCATCGAATGTTACATCTCTGCTAATGATCATCTTCTTGTCTTGTGGATCCCATAATTTGAAGCCTTTTACACCTTCTCTAAATCCCACAAAGATAGCCCTCCTCACTCTTGGATTCAACTTCCCATCACTAACATGGAAATAAGCTGGACACCCAAAAATCCGAAGAGTCTCATAATCACTAGCCACAGAACCAGACCAACGCTCCAAAGGAGTCTTCCCCTCTATCGCAGTGCACGACAACCTGTTAATGAGATGGCTCGCATAAACTAACGCCTCGGCCTAAAAAGATCTAGCCAATCCACTCTGCGTCATCATACATCGCACCTTCTCCAGCAAGGTACGGTTCAGCCTCTCTGCCACCCCATTCTGTTGTGGTGTCTTTCTAACTGTGAAATGTCTTCTAATGCCGTGATCCCGGCAAAACTGCAGAAATGGATCACTCTTGTACTCTCCACCATTGTCTGAACGAAGAGTCTTCACCTTTCTACCTGTTTGCAATTCCACTTTCTTCTTCCACTCCACAAATATATCCAGGACCTCATGTTTATGCTTCATGGTATATACCCAATTCCTCCTGGAATAATCATCAATGAAAATGATGAAATAATTTGCCCCACCAAGCGATGTGTTCTTAGAAGGGCCCCAAACATCTGTGTGAATGTAGTCTAATATACCTTGGGTGTTGTGAATTGCGGTGCCAAACTTCACTTTAGTCTTCTTCCCAAGTATGAAATGCTCACACAAATCCATCTTGCAGGTCTTTGCACCTTTCAATAGCCCCTATTTTGCTAATGACTGAAGGGACTTTTCACCTGTGTGTCCAAGCCTCATGTGCCATAGTGTGGTAGTGTCCTCCTCTATGGTAATAGAAGCTGCCAGACCCCCTGTAACTGTCTTGCCCTTCAAGTAGTATAGGTTGTTTTCCCTGACACCTCGCATCACCACCATAGAACCCTTCATGACGTTCAAACTAGCATCTTCTAAGATCACTCTATAACCGGATGCCTCCAAAGTCCCAAGAGAAATGAGGTTCTTCGTCAACTGCGGCATGAACCTCACATCTTTCAATTCCCTAGTCACCCCGTCATGCATTCTGATTCTGACTGAGCCAATCCCGCTAATAAGACAAACGTGATCGTTCCCCATGAGCACCACGTCTCCTCTCTTCAACTCCTCAAAGTTGGTAAACAAATCCCTCTTAGGGCAAATATGAAATGTAGCTCCCGAATCAAGCATCCACTCCGTAGAGTCGGCATAACAAACTGACGGCAGTGCGGGACAAGAATAACCAAAAGAATCTGAATCTGAAATGTCGCCAACAACCTTAGCAACATTCACCTCTGAAGCTTGTACAGCTTTCCCCCATTGCTTTCCGGCTCTATCTTTCAACTTTGAGCACTCATTCTTCCAATGTCCCTCTTCTTTGCAAAAGGCACATTGATTTCTACCAACACTTTTATGGCCACCCCTATTCTTTGATTTTGAGCGGTTGAACTTTTGGCGGTTTGGACTACGGCCACGAACTGCTAATGCATCACCCGATGCCTTCTCAGAGGGCTCACCATCATTCTTCCTCAGCTCATAGTTCACCAATGCCGAGGTTACCTCCTTGTAGCTAACTGTAGTTCGCCCATTTATCATAGTGAGAACAAAAGTACTAAACTCGAACACAATAGTAACATCGCCTTGTCTTCATCCTCCACCATGATATCAACATTGGCCATATCCGAAATAAGCTTTGTAAAGTTATTGACATGCTCCCGAATGGAAACCCCTCTCTTCATCTTGAATTGGTAGAACCTCTTCTTCAAGTGAAGCCGGTTCTCAATGCTCTTTGTCAAATATTTTTCATTGAGCGTTTCCCACAATCTCTTTGCCGATGTCTCGTTCATCACATCATAAATGAGATCCGGCGTTAGGCATGACCGAATAACCCCACAAGCCCTACTATTCATTTTCTTCCAAACCCTATCATCAATCTCCTCGGGTTTCTCTTGAAACTCAAGAGTCTCCTCCAAATTTTATGCATCTAAGGCGTCCATTACTTGACACCTCCATAAACCGAAGTTAATCTTGTCGTCGAACTTTGGGATATCAATTTTAGTGTTATTGATGCTCAAATTTTGGATCGCCTTTGTCAAAGCCGACCCCGATGTACTAGTAGCACTTGAACTAGCATTGCTTGTTTCAACCATATTGTATATCTACCCTTCAAACAAGAACCCAACAGTGAATCCTTCGAACAAAACTCCCAAATCCAACCCGGAGCTCTGATACCACTTGTTGTGCGCCGTGGAAGCCCCAAACAGACAAATCAAAAGCACACACACAATAACAATAGTAGACCACAATGAACACAAGCCAAACAATCACAGCAAAAACACAAGATATACGTGGTTCGACAATGTGCCTACGTCCACGGGGCAAGGAGGAGAAAACTTTACTATTCAAATCAAAGGGGAATACAAATTAGGGTTACAAATCTTACCCAAAACCCTCTTACAAGACCAACAATAGAAGCCCTCTTAATCCTCTTTCAGCAGCTCAAAATCGCCCAAGCTTAACCCTAGAAACGAGTTTAGGGTTTAAATACAACTCACAAACGAAACGGGTCTGGAAACAGAACCCAACTGAAACCCGCTTCGTCGGTCGACCAGCACGGTCGACCGCGATCCATCGCGGTCGACCGGCCCGGTCGACCGAACTCCTCCCAGCAGAATCCCAAAAGTCCAGAGAGTTTGTCGGTCGACCGCACCGGTCGACCGACCACCAAACAGAAACATCTGTGGTCGACCGGCCCGGTCAACCGACACCAACTCTGCCGCACAGTAAGCCTTGTGCACGAATGCGGTCGACCAGACCGGTCGACCGCCACCCGCTCAGTCTGAAACCTGAGCCTGAACTCTGAATCTGTCGTCCTCTGCTGCTGATTCTACACCTCCATGATGGCATCAACCTGCATTTTGTATTAGCAATACATTTAGATCCTAAATGTGTGCTGAAGCCATGCTGGGAGTTATCTACAAAGTACAAAAATCTATTGGAGGTTTTTTATAGTTACAATAGTTATCGGAGTTTGTTAGAATATAAAAAAAATCTCAAGCTTCACCGTAACTTCGAAGTTGTGACGTAATTGTTAGAGGGACTTTCTAAATAATTGATATTACTACATAAATCCAGTTTTCGACTCATAAAAAGAATGCTCAACCTATAATGACATGTTAGAATATAAAAATATAAGAATTTAGTACAATTTCAGATGTTAATGCAGTTTACTGCAAAATGCTGAAAGATCTAATTCTTCCTGCAGCATGTACGATGTGTTTATCAAATGGATTCAGATCTGTTATCTTTACTCCATAAATTGAACAATTATCTTATAAATCACAACTATCTTATAACTCTGTAGTAAAAAAATCAACCTTGTGATTCCCAATAACACTCGTGGTCTAAACCATATTCAAAGGGGGAAAAAACAGACTTAATGAATAGTAAATTATTTTACAGAAAACGTAATAAACCCCTTAAAAATTCCTCATAGTCCATGATAGAGAGGGAAGGTTAGGGCCTGTTTGTCAAATCTCTAAAATTGGACCTGGTTCAAACTTAATCTAGTTTTAGTGTATTTTAATTTGACCTAACTTCCGTCAGTTCATGTTTAGCCTCTTAACCAGGCTAGAATTAGTCCACCCTCTACCCAAGACTGAACATCGCCTGGTTAAGAAATAAAACAAGGCTGACCTGTTTTTTTTCCAGGTTGCCAAACATAACGTTAGAAGTTAACTTCACGTTGATTAATTAGGTCCACCAAGCACCACATATAGGCCTGTCCAAACGGTTCAGCCCGGCCTGGTGAGCAGCTTTCGTTGAATTGTGCTTATATGTGGTCCGGTATATGGAGAACCAAGTGGATTACAAAATGATCAAAGGATTGTTATTGTCTTATGCTTACGTCTATGTTTTGGGCATGTATCTGATTGCTCTCTTGTTGTTCTATCGAATGGATTGAATTCCTTCGCTTCTCATTCATGATTATTGATTTAATTCTGAGATCACGCTTGATAGGGTGACTTTACACTCATATTGAATGCGACAAATCGACGTAGTTTTTCTTCAGAGATAGTACGACGATGACTTTGGAGATTTCTCGCGCTCTTTCAAAGTAAGGGCATTCATCGCTTGCGTCGCAACTTACACTTCCTTCATTGAGCGTCTTCTAAATCGTCATATGCCGGATGTGTTTCGCCTTATCAGATGTTGCGAGTTCGAGATTAGATTATTGTTCTTCGATTCATATTTTAATCAGGATCTTTGATGAGTCGACTTGGAGAGCGTTTGAGTTGTGCTTAGTGAACGAGATATTTGGCTAATCGCTCAGGGTAAAGAATATACGTCCTCAAGCCTTCATGAACAACTTTATTAGTATTTCTATGATAAGCTAGCCCAAATTATCGATAATCTGGATTGCAATGCCGCTACTTTCGCGCTCGATCGGCTCTGGGTTCTTTAACCATTAGAGTTGGATTCTTCTCTCCAAATAGCTTTTGAAAATAGGCTCTAGAGGATTGTTCGTCGCATTGAGGAGCAAAGACTTTAGAATGTTCCTACTTATTTTTTACACCTGAAATAAAAAATTACAACACGGTCTTGATCGTAGCTTATTGCATCTATGGAAAGTATAATAGCCTCATTATAAAGCATTAGAAGTAGAAGAATCTTAACTCAAATTTAGACTGATATTTTTGGAATTAAATGACTTTATAAGTGTTATATGTTTGACTATCTAGCATAAAATATTTTAGATTGAGGCGCTTTGTCGTCATAAAAAGCCGACCCGGAATGTAGAAGTCTTCGTTAAATAAGAAGCATTTCTGATTGATATGATGTCACTTTGAAATAGGCTATTTGTTTCACTAATTATGTATGGTTTATATGGAGATCTATTCTGTGCATCTCTGGAATTAGTCTCATATACTCATATACAATAGATGAACACTGAAATGAGGTGATGTCTTCGAGATCAAATAATCCCAATTCCCACGTGACTCATGATTTACAGCCGTGTTTGAAAGTCGGGCCCAGTGTTGGGATGCCTCGATCTATTATGTCTAGGACGAACTCACTACTATGCTGACTATAGGTATTTACTGATGAAGTAAGACATAAATTGTTGACCTATAAACTAATTGCTGACATGACCATCTGATAGTCGTATCAATCGTATAGCAGTCTACTATCAGAAGTAATTGTAACTTTACACACGTGTGCACGCATTGTGTCTTAATGTCTCCCATCATCTCACAAAGTTATCATGAGCGATGTTCTTAAGTGTGGGTGTTAGGAAGGTGGTGAGAAACTTTTAAGAGTTCGTCAATTTCGAGTCGAGGTATATGACGATAATGGGTTGAGCTATTATCTATCAAATCCTACACGTTACAAGAAATAGCGATTCTGTGCCACGATGTATCTCAATTAGTATCCTCATAATCAGATAGATAGAGCTCTAAATATCTTTTAATGTGACCTCTTTTGTGTTTACATCATTGGGCATTTGAGGACAGAAGAATTCTGGTCATTCATGAACCTTAACCCTAGAATGACAAGATTACAGTGGTTTCAATTAGTAAAATTCTTCCAAATCTCAAACGAACGCGGTCTGGAGCCTCTGTTGATGAGACGCAATACTTTGAGGCCGATAGTTCGGTTCGAATCTTGCAAAATAAGTTATGCTGTATTAAAGAATGAATTCAGTGCGGCTGGTATTACGTCCAATGGTTGGGCCGGACAGATGCATTGCCAGTTGCGACTGTTACTAAGATACGTCTGGCATGCCGATTTTTCTACTGTCACAAATTTGCTAATCTGCCGCCGCTCCTGCATATTGCACGATAGAAGTTCCATAGGAGTTTTGTCGTCGTTTGCTTGTGTACTCATCGCGTCGAGTCTCGGGTTCCACCAGTGTTCGCCCGACTTAAGAGTTGTTACTCTCACTTCATATGAGGAACATCTGTGGTTCTGATCTTGGAGCCCTTAAAGTGAATTAGGCGGTTTCGAATGTTCACTTCATAGCCTCTTTGTTTACCAACCTGTGGATAAGATGACAGTGGTTCAATATCCTGCTAAATGTAAGATTTGCTCTCAGTGATAACAGCCAATGTGTGACGTATACGTGGTCGATTTCGTAGTAGGGTTTCTCGATCTTTTGGTCTTCATCTACCTTTCTCTTGGTTTTTAAATTACAGCTTATTCTTGAACATGGAGTAACAATTTATTTTATTGTTCAGACTTCGTTTTGTTCTTAATTTTATTAACTCTTGATGTTCTGATGAGAGGTTTGTGTGTTTATAACTTCTCGCTTGGTTTCTAGGGTGCTTGATAACTGATGCCTGAACTCTGAATCTGTCGTCTCTCTCATTAAGTCGATTGCTCGTCGCGGATATCATAGACACTTTCCATAGATGGGCATACTGCATTTTATATTAGGCATACAGTTTCATAGAAGCTAGATAATCGCTATAGAAGATTGGTGTTGCTTGAACATGCGGGCAGCTCTCTCTCTACAAGATATTATAATTCTGATAGTCCAGAGATTTTTTTGATTATCAATATTATGGTTAATCGGGAATTGCTTGTCATTATACTTGATAATATCAAATTTGCTCATGCTATTACGTTGATCAGATGAAGTTTTATGTACTTTTGTTGTTAATGGGAAACTTTAATTACAATTGGCGTATTTTACTCACAATACAATTCCATCGGCTCTTATCGTCCTTCCTATGAATAGTAATCAAGAGCTCAACTATATTTTTAATATATCTGTGTTAATTTATGATTATGTTACCAAATATATACCCGACCTTTTTAATATTGCATTGATAGTAATTTCAGCATATTAACATTTGCATATCTGCAGGGCTAGGTGTTATTCTTTCATGTACCACTTCGCTATTTTGGATGTGTGGTATTCACCCATGGGTGTTACGTATCTTGTTTATTATTTACAATTTGTCATTAAATCGCTCTTCGGAGCATCAATCATTTTTAGTAATATGACCTCAACAACTATTCTTATATAATCTGTATTACTGTAGTAAAAAATATTTTGTGTACTATACTATAACGATCGTTTGTTCTATGAAATGGAGTTCAAGAATCAGCGCGGGGGTATAAAATCAGACTTAACTCACGCAATAGGAAATATACTTTAATTACTTACAGGGAAAACTATCTAATTGCCATCCTTAAATTCGATGTCCATGTACGAGCGGGAAGGGTTACCGGGCCGTGTGTTAGTCACATCTCTAAATTGGACGCTGGTTCAACTAATGTAGTTTTAGTGTCATTCTTAATTTGACATACTTCCTCGTCTCTGTTAGCTCACTCTTAACCAGCGCAGAATTAGTCACCTCTACCACAATGACTGAAATCGCCTGGTTACGAAATCAAAACAAGGCATGACGCTGTTTTTTTTATCAGGTTGCCAAAATAATCTAGCCCACCAGAGGTTTTACTTCACGTTGATTACTTATGGGCTAACGAGCGCGGGACCCTGCAGTAAACAGACCACATATATTGGCCTGTTCCAACACGGTTCAGCACAGGCTGAGCCTAGATTGGCCCGGCCCGCCTGGCCTAGTTACTGGTGGCCGGCCGCAGGGGGGAAAACACGGACGCCTGAGTCGCGGGCAAGAACTGGGGCCAACCTGGACCCCGACCCGTTGGCGCCCGACACCGGATTGGCCCCGGGCGGGTCCAGAAG
>NC_033797.1:40792320-40798036 GCF_001876935.1 Asparagus officinalis
CCTAGTTTGGGCCCGCCCGGCCTGGCCTAGTTTGGGCCGGCCCCGGCCTGGAAAACGGGCCTTGAGCCGGGCAAACTGGGCCCAACCTGGACCCGAACCCCGGTTGCCCGCCGAACCCGGTTTGGCCGGCCCGGGCCCGGGCGGCCATGGTTGTTTATTTTTTTATATTTTTTTATTTTCAAGAATACACTACAAGTAACATTAAACCAAACGTTTTGATAAAACAATCATCATTAATTACATACTTGTAATTATATCAATTTATAAATAATAAAAATCAATAGAAATTAAAAGATCACAGACAATAAATTCTTCTATTAATAATCAGTTAATCCATCATGAAAACTATATTGTAACAATTTAACTAAAAATCTCTAGGGGGTAGTCATCTAGAACTTAAAACTGGAACTCGGGATAATTCCGTGGGGATAAATTTTTACAGGTGTTAGTCCGAAGCATAGAACTAGGAAATCAGATATTTTTTTATAGTGTTACCGTCCAAGTAGAACTTTTGTAGACTACAACTGTAATTATTAAAATTTGGTGCGTTAGTCCAATGTAGAATTCTACTAGAATTAGAATTGGGAAAATTGGTTATAATTATTCCCACAAATTATACTATATACTATATACCTATAACCTAAGTTCTCCTCTCTCAAATTATCCACATCATTGGAAAGAATACAATTGGGAAAAAAAATGAACGTCGCTTCCCTCCCTCTTGGTTAGTATTCTCACACCTAGAAAATTTCTTTGCCATGAAGTCAATCATCTGTTTATTTTTCTGTCTTTACTCTTGTTTTTGTGATGATTAAGATCTTCTTTTATTATATCTTCTCAAGATGTATTACTTTATTGTAGCTTTTGACGAATATAATTACTCAGATATTATAAATATTTGTATTTAGTACCAGTTATATCATAAACATACCACACAGTGATATATAGGTTAAGAATATAGTGTTGGTGGGTTAGTGCTAAAATATCCGGGCTATTTAATGTTTAATGAGAACAGAGATGTTTAAGAAGAGATCAACATTGATGATAATAGATTGAATGGTTACTGATGATATCTATTATTATTAAATCGGCTCAGTACATTGATTGGGATATTTATCAGTTCATCGTCGATCATGGCGTTTAGCAGCCATAGATGATTCTTATACCATTTTCATTTTATTTATTGTTTGGTTTTCACGATCATGAGCAGATTGGTCCAAAAGGTTAATGGTGAAAAATGCTTATTTTTCTTCCTTTTGATGTTTAAAGATTTGAACAGTTTTCGAAATTTAAGATCCTCCCACTAGAAGCTCCACGAAATGTTTGCTTGATCAGACAATACCTCTGATAAAGAAGCACGAGTTACAGACTCAACGTCCAGCTATAGGAGCTTGGAGACCAATGCTATGGCAATAAGCCATGTGCGAGATAGAAGTCATGTGGGATGATGGAAGTCGAGTCACTCTAGGGATTTAGATTTTTATTATTATTTGTAACATATTTTATTATTTGAGATGAATAGTGATGCTTTATTGCATTATATTTTAATAGTTATTACTAGAATTTGCTTATCAATATTATATTATTTTAAATATATAATTATTAATAATAGTGTATATTTATACCCACCATTAACCCCCACCAAATTATCCTACCAAATTATGCAACTTCATAATATTATCATCATTATCTCACTAAATTATCCCTAACCAACATTATCCACTTTTTAAGAACTTACCCCATCACTTGTTCGCAAAGCTAAATTATCCAGTGCTCCAAAATTATCCACTTTACAAATATCCCCAGTTCTACTTAAAAAGTTCTAGGGGGCGTGTTAGTCAATTGCGGGAACAATTTTCATGCAAAATGGGATAATTCGTTAAGTGGAATAATAGTTCGCTAGTGGGATATTTTGAGTGGATACTAAGGAACATATTTGTGAAGCGAGATAATTTTGTAAACAACGTGTGGATAAATTTTGTATAATCATGAAGTATATATTTATGCATTTCTGAAGCATATAAACTACTATACCAGTTATTTTAAACTATATTTATTGATAGATAATTGCTTACAGAATGTTCTTTACTATTCTAAATAACTTTTGGTTAGACTATAAGATATTGACAATTGGGCGCCATGGTTTTTTATTTTTTTATATTTTTTTATTTTCAAGAATACATAGCAAAACATTAAACAAAATTTTGATAAAAACAATCATATTATTAATCACTTGTAATTATATAATTTATAAATAATAAAAATCATAGAAATTAAAATGATAAAAATAAATTCTTTATTAATAATCAGTTAATCATATGAAAAACTATAATTTAACAATTAACTAAAAATCTCTAGGGGGTAGTCATCTAGAACTTAAAACTGGAACTGGGATAATTCGTGGGATAAATTTTTAAGGTGTTAGTCACATAGAACTAGGAAATCAGATATTTTTTTATAGTGTTAGTCAAGTAGAACTTTTGTAGAACTAGAACTGTATTATTTTTTTGGTGCGTTAGTCAAGTAGAATTCTACTAGAATTAGAATTGGGATAATTGGTTATAATTATCCCACAAATTATACTACCTATATATATAACCATAAGTTCTCCTCTCTCAAATTATCCCACACATTGGAAAGAATACAATTGGGAAAAAATGAAACGTCGCCTCCCTCCCTCTTGGTTAGTTTCTCCACCTAGAAAATTTCTTTGCCATGAAGTCAATCATCTGTTTATTTTTCTGTCTTTACTTTGTTTTTGTGATGATTAGATCTTTTATTATTATCTTCAAGATGTATTATGATTAGATCTTTTATTATTATCTTCAAGATGTATTACTTTATTGATAGCTTTTTGACGTTAAATTACTTTATTATTATTTGTTTGATCTAAGTTTTCTCTCCACAACAGTGGTTTAGGTTAAGAATATAGTGTTGGTGGGTTAGTGCTAAAGATATGCGGGCTATTTATGTTTTTTTATAAGTTAGAAAGCAACTTTGCGATCACATTGATGATTAGATGTTGAATGGTTACTGATGATATCTATTATTATTAAATCGGCTCAGTAAATTGATTGGGATATTTATAGTTCATCTGTCGATCATCTGTTTAGCAGCCATAGATGATTCCTGTATACATTTCATTTATTTATTGATTTGGTTTCAGCGATCATGATGAGATTGGTCCAAAAGGTTAATGGCTGAAAAATGCTTATTTTTCTTTCTTTATGATGTTATAAGATTTGAACTTCGACATTTATGATCCTCCACTAGAAGCTCCACGAAATGTTGCTGATGCAGACAATGACTCTGATAAAGAAGACGAGTTACAGACTCAACGTGCAGCTATAGGAGCTTGGAGAAATGCTATGGCATAAGCCATGTGGGATGATAGAAGTCATGTGGGATGATGGAAGTCGAGTCACTCTAGGGATTTAGATTTTTATTTATTTGTAAACTATTTTATTATTTGAGATGAATAGTGATGCTTTATTGCATTATATTTTATAGTTATTACTAGAATTTGCTTATCAATATTATATTATTTTAATATATAATTATTAATAATAGTAATTTATACCCACCATTACCCCCACCAAATTATCCTACCAAATTATGCAACTTCATAATATTATCCATCATTATCCCACTAAATTATCCTACCAAATTATCCCACTTTAAGAATTACCCATCATTGTTCCACTAAATTATCCCAGTGTCAAAAATTATCCCACTTTACCAATTATCCCAGTTCTACTTAAAAAGTTCTAGGGGGGTGTTAGTCAATTGGGACATTTTCATGCAAAATGGGATAATTGTTAAAGTGGAATAATGTTTCGCTAGTGGGATATTTTAGTGGGATAACTAGGAACAGTTTTGTGAAGCGAGATATTTTGATAAAACAACGTGGGATAAATTTTTATAATCATGAAGTATATATTTATGCATTTTGAAGATATAAATACTATATATGTATTTTAAACTTACTATTATTGATAGATAATTGCTTACAAGAATGTTCTTTACTATTAAATAACTTTTGGTTAGACTATAAGATATTGACAATTATTATTATGATGATGGTCTAATGCTGGTGATAACCATAATAGGAAATAAGTAAAGAAAAAAAATAAAAAGAAAAAGAAAAAATAAACAATAAATATGAGTTCTAGTTTTTTACCACCTAGTTCCAAGCTAAAACTTGGAATAATTTGAGAGACTAGAACTCTCATTTTTGTATAGAAAAATAAAAAAAATAGGATAATTTTGTATCATTATCCTAATTCTAGTTTTGTTAAAGTTCTACTTGACTAACACTGTAAAATTTTATTCTAGTTTTAGTTCTATGTGACTAACACCTTAAAATTTTGTTCTAGGTTTAGTTCTATGTGACTAACACCTTAAAATTTTATGCCACAGATTATCTCAGTTCTAATTTTAAGTTCTAAGTGACTAACCCCCCCTAGGTGACTAACCCCCTTACATATGAAAAACCATAATTTAACAATTAACTAAAAACCTCTACATATTAAAATGATCCAGTCAGCCTGGTCATTTTCATTTTTTTCTTTTTTTTTGTAAAAAATTGTTAAAAATTAGATTAATCTTATTATATTTATATAAGTATGTATTAGTATATACTTACAAATTATTATATATACATATATTATATGTAAATATATTGTATATACTTATAAGTTATAACTTGAGAGAGAGAGAGAGAATCACATAAGTATATATTACTTATTTATAAATATGTATTATATAGTTATATATGTATTTGTTACATACTTACATTATGCTTATTTAATTACAGCTATACAGTTTACTTATATGATATACTTTAGTTTTATATATATACTAGATGCAATATACTTATATATAATTATATTTATGCACTTATATACTTATATAACTGTAATTCTATAATATACACATATAAGTATACTTATAACTACATTATATATATTTATATTGTTATATCTTAGCATCTATACCATGCTGAGAGAGAGAGAGAGAGAGAGAGTGTATATATATATATATATACACACACACACATATACATATACATATATTATATATAAATATATTGTATATACTTATAAGTTACAACATGAGAGAGAGAGAGAATCACATAAATGTATATTACATATTTATAAATACGTATTATGTAGTTATGTATGTATTTATTACATATTTTTGATAATAGTTAAAATAATTTTTTAGTATTTTAAAATATTTAATTATTATTTTTAAAAGAGTATTTGTATTTTCTTGATTTTCTAGAATTTTTTTTACAATTTAAAAGTCTAAATTTTATATTTATTTAAATAATTTTGATATTTATAAATTAACTTAGTGCAGTAAAAATTTCTGGAATTAATCTGTTGTGTTATCGATACTATTACGTATCATTTTGAATAATATGTTATATTATTTTTACTATTATGTATTATTTCGTATAATACGTTGTATTATTATTACGTATTATTTTGTATAATTTGTTGTATTATTATTATTATTGCATATTATCTGTTGTATTAGTATAACTGGTACGTTTTATTTTGTAGATAATTTTCTCATAATTATTTGATTTAAAATGTAAGTAGTTTTAATTTTTATTAATTATGTTTGTTGAAGCCCTAACCCTAACCCTTTCCTATATATGTTTTCTCTCTCTCTCTCTCTCTCTCTCTCTCTCTCTCTCTTCTTTTCG
>NC_033797.1:40798248-40818954 GCF_001876935.1 Asparagus officinalis
CACTCAGCCCGACGTTAACCTTCATCCTCCGTCAGCCCTTTCCCCTTCGCCGCTGTGACCAACAGCCTAATCTCCGAGCTTCACCGTCGAGTTTCCCTCCCGAACCTCAGATCCGATCATCACCGATGATCCGCGCCGTCCTCGATCTCCACCCGTCACCACCCAAGCAACCCCTGAGATCAACGCCGACCACCCCCATCACCAAACCCCGTCTCCCTCGCTACTCCGTTCACACCCACAAAACCCCTAGGCAAGATCCCTCTTACTCATTGACTTGTCATTTTAATATTCATAACTGTTATTATTGATTACGTAGATTAATTTGTGATATAATTATCTGCGTGAGATTGTTTGATGAAGAATATTAAATATATCATATTAATATGATAAAATAGCATTTTTCAGAATAATTATAATGAATTAAAAGAATTTAGTTCAGCAAAAGAATCATTTTTAGATAATTATAATAATTTAAAGGAATTTATTTTGAAAAATGAATTATTTTAGATTAATTATTAAGAGAAATAATTTAAAATAAATTAATTTAGAAAAAGATTATTTTCTGAATTATGTAGACGATGTTTATGATTTATAATTCTTAATTTTGATTATCTGATAAGTCATGATATTATTGCACATGATTAGTTGTATTGATTGTTCCTTGTTGTGATTAAAAATCGTTAAGAGTTTATGACTATAGTAACCCGTGTGACATGAATAAGACCTGGAGGCTTGTGTATTGTTGACTTAGAAATACATGAGATGTTGGGGTGGAAAAGTCTCTGTTCATGTAACCGGATAAGGCTGTAGATATATTTTCCAGGCTCGCACCAGTGGATCAGTGTCGCCACTGGGGTTGGTTTGTTGGGTCAAAGTGGATTGGTGTCGCTATTTTGGCCCGTGAATTTGATATTCACCCGAGTCGGCTTGAGTTCGGACCAGGCCGGAGTCGGATTGCGTGTAGTCCTATTGGATGCACGTAGGGGATTTGTGAATAGTCAGTTATCCGATATTATGAACACTGACTCTGTGTGAGATGTGAACTAGTGACCTGTTATAGGATGGCTAGTTACATGATCTCGTTTCTTGGCTAAGTATGAATTCTTGTGAGACGTAGGCCAGTTGTATTTCTGTTCATACGTAGATCGAGATTAATATTTAATTATCTACAATTTGAGATATATGGTATATACATGAGGGTTTCCTTGTTAGAATTATTTTGATTGATGTACTACGTCTCTTGTTGTAGATTTTTAAGTATTAATTATATCTAGTTGTATGACCTTGTTACTTGGATGATTATTCTGATCGCTAGCTGCATGATTGACTTGTTACTTGGTTGATTTTTTTGGATTCTTTTGATTATTATATTCTAGTGATAGATTGCATTTAGATTATTAGTATTCCAGTAGCATGCTTCTATTATTATTATTACTGTTTTTGTTGTGGTCGTTCGACCGTTTCTATTTCTCTCTGTGAGATCTTGTCATGTGCCATGCACGCTGACATACACTTATTTTCTCTGGTGTACATCAGATTTAGGAGATGTATAGCCTTAGTTCGGAATCGTACAGAAGCCAGAGGATTCTCAGCAGGAGTGCCTTGCAGACGAAGCAGAAGAACAAGTTGAAGCTTAACTATCTCCTTAGTTATTTGATGGTCCTTAGTTTATTTTTTTCAGTATTTCCTTTCTTTTCCGTTGAATGATGTATTTTATATTTCTTTAGTTTTTAGTTATTCAATTTTGTAGAAGGGCATGTTGATCCGAATATTATGTCTTGGATGATATTCACTTGTGATATGGATATTTTGTTCTGAGTTTGTCTATTATATTCTTGCTATTTGTGATCGGGGACCTGTGACTTCGTATTGTATATTGCTTGACGCTTAGCGTATTAGGTTGAGAAAAAATATTTATTTTTATTTATTCTCCTCAATCTAATACGTCATGGGCTTATTCACGTTTCGATTCCTCGGTATTTTGAGAAGCGGGACGTGATATATATTGCTTGACGCTTAGCGTATTAGGTTGAGAAAAAATATTTATTTTTATTTATTCTCCTCAATCTAATACGTCATGGGCTTATTCACGTTTCGATTCCTCGGTATTTTGAGAAGCGGGACGTGATATATATCATAAACGAAATGCACGGGACTAGTGGTCCTGTGCACTTTCGCAGAAACCCCTCCGCTGCAAAACCGACCCTTTTCTTCTGAAAAGGGTTGGTTTTGCTAATAATTTCTCGTGGAGGTCGATTTTGCCCATTAAATTTCAAAAAAGGTTGGTTTTAAAAATTTCTCCTATAAATAAATTAGTGTCACAAAATCGAAATTCGTCAAAATTTTAATATTTGTAAACAAAACTATTCTTTTCCCCAAAATTATCAATGTTGTTTCTTAGTGACTCACATACTTATTAAACAAGATTTGTCAAATCGTCACCCTGAAAATAAAAACATAGAAATCCACAAAAATAGTTTTTGATCAATCAATGAGTTAACCTCTTGTATTTGTTAGTTTAGATAAATATTAGTGTTGTTGAACTTGTTCTATACTAAGTCAGGAATCCTTCTAATATGTAGTTCCTGAAAGAATATATCATTTTGAGTGAGAAAATGATAGAGAAATTTTGTTGCAGTAAGAAGGAGAGAATAATTGGTTGCATCAAGGTACATTGTTCTACTAGAGACTCTGAAAGAGAATATTGTGCTTGCCACCAAGACACTATAAAACATCTATACTAAGTGTTTTTGGTTCTTTTAATATTGCAATTGACATAGATTACAATAAAAGAAATACAGTGAAATAAAGGAAAGTTTATATTTTCTTAACTAGCCATTTCGAACGTTCATACCTCTGAAGCAAGGCAACGTTCCCACCATCAAGCATAGTAGCTGACATCAGCTGAGGACAGTGTTGAGAGAACCACATTACCAAATAAGGAATGCTCCAAGAGGGGTTCAAAGAGTAGAGCTCCTAGACTACGAGAATTTCTGGCGGAAGATATGCCAGATGAGGAATGGGAAGAGTCAGGTGAAAACCCCACCCCTCAAAAGTAGGTTGGCATCAACATTCGAGAACCGACTGAGTCAGTGGTTCGTCTGGGAGTACCTAATAGAGGACATGGGA
Organism: Asparagus officinalis; assembly: GCF_001876935.1. Taxonomy (NCBI): domain Eukaryota; kingdom Viridiplantae; phylum Streptophyta; class Magnoliopsida; order Asparagales; family Asparagaceae; genus Asparagus; species Asparagus officinalis. Next base: position 40,801,378 of record NC_033797.1, read on the forward strand.
AGGAAAGAGGTCATTACATATTCCCCCACCTCCACCACCTTCAAAGAAGCAGCGCTTAGCATCTCCTGAGCCTGAGCCTTTGCTTGGAGACTCTTTGAGGATTAGAGAGGAGTCTCCTATAGTACCAGTACAAGAACCTAGGGTTAGCTTTTCAGGTGATTTCCGTTTATGTATTATCACCACTCGAAGTGCTTTTTAGCTGATGCACTTCTTTTCGTGTACAATTAAAGAGCCAATTTATCTAGACGATGATGAGGAGAAAGTGGATTATGGGTATGATGACACTGATGCCTATTTGACTGAGCTTGAAGATGCAGGCGATGCTGGTGACGTCGGAGGTTCTTCGTACATGCCAGGTACTTTCAGTAATCCTGTGCGATTGTTCCACTTTGGTCACTGATGTTCGGTTTACTTAACAGATGATGAACCTAATTTTGAAGCTATGGGTTAAGTAGTCCCTTCGTCGTTTTCTACTAGTGGCCACTTCAAACTGGTAGTTGACTTTGAAGGAGCTTCCAGCACCTTAGAATCTGCACCTGCCATTGATACAACTGAAGCTCCCGCGCAAGTACCTATTTCATCGGTGTGGCGGAGATTAATAGTCTCTTGGTTTTCTAATGAAGATGATGGAGCTTCGATTTCTCTAGTACCCACAGGGGGTGAAAGGATAGCGCCACTGAGCTCTGGCATATGTCTGATGAAGGTCCTAGTGTGGTTGCAGCTGATGAGCCAGAAGTCTCATCCATGGGTGTTGAAATCATGCCATGGATGTGTGTAGGCATAAAAAAATGCCGAACTTCAAAATATGATGAGAGTCGTCATAGGGACGAACCTCACCACCCAGTGAGGATCCCTATTGGAAATGAGGTTCGGAGTTTGTCGTTGGATACGAGGTTCAAAGCTGGTCATTAGATACAAGGTTCACAGTTCGTCGTTGGATACTAGGGTCAAAGCTTATCATCAAACTTGAAGCTCATTAGTGAAAATGAGGCTCACTACGCAGTTGGACTCAGCTATCGAAGACGAAGTTTGTTAGTGAAGACGAAGTTCATCAGACGAAGTCAGTGAAGATAAAATCCGTCAGAAGAAGCTTGTTTACTACAAAGTTTACTTTGTAAGATGAACCTCGCTGTGTATTGAGGCTTGTCTTACTTGACGAACTCCGTTTTAATTAAATATGAGGCTCGTCATCCACGAGAGATCTAGCTATAACGGCTCCGAAGACTTGGTCAACCATGTGGGCTAAACTTCAGGAGCACGTTACGACATGCGCTGATTTGGAGGAGGTAGTTACGTCCCTCTGTCCATGATTGTAGCATGTCGGTTACGTGCTTAAATCCTATAAATAGCCATGGATGGATACAGAGAAAAGGGTTTGGACTTTTAAAACTTTTGGCAATCAACAGAAATCATAGCTCATGCGTTTAGATCTGGAATTCGAACCTTGGTTCTAGCAGTCTAATGAATGTGAGAAACCTCATCAATTTTGTTATGATCGTCAACGGGAAGCAATCTCAACTGAAGCATCAAGGGAAGCATCCTTTCGCCACCAAGAACCCACGTTAAACAAGAATGAGCTGAATTAATTTTCTCTTCATCTGTAATCGAGAGAGTGTGTGAGTAATTGTAAGGGTTTCGTACCAAGTGATCGAACCCATTTTTCTTAAAATAAGAGAATCAATCCCAGTAAAATCTTCGACCCTACAATGTGCTAATAACCACGATGATAGTTGTGAAGACTGCGGTCTCATCTATTATCGTGACTTCTATGATGCCGTCTTTTGTGTCGGACATCTTGGTCTCGCTCGCACCATTCCTGATGTCCGACAATATAAGGATACAAGTCTTGTCAACTATCTCTCCAACTATCATGGATGCAATGGTGGTCTCCACATGAGCAAGCTCTTCAAGTCATGTGGAGGTCCCCTAATCTCTAACTATTCATTAAAAGTATTTTTTAAAATGCCTTATATTCCAAGGACACGTCAAAGCCCTCCCATCTTTGCCCTACAATTAGTATATTCCCGGATGAGCTTCCTTAGAAAAGAGTAAGGTCCCTCCCATCTAGGAGTAAGTTTTCTATGGCAAATATCTTTGTTAAAAGCGACTTTTTAGAGGACTAAGTCTCCAATTTTGAACCTAAGAGGTCAGACACAATTGTTATAATGTTAGGTGATGTGTTGTTGATTGGTGACCTACGGTTGGAGTGCTTGTCCCCTGACTTCATCGACGAAGTCGAGTTTGACAGATCAATTGATCATCCGTCTAGAAGTGGTTGGGCTACCAAGAGCTTTCATCCCTAACCACATATGGGTCACTGCTAATTGGATTGCCTCCTATGAAAATGACTTTCTTTTGTCCAATGCTGTCATTAGGATAAAGATATCTTGCACCGGGCTGGGCTTGGGCCCGAATGGACATCCCTAACCACATATGGGTCACTGCTAATTGGATTGCCTCCTATGAAAATGACTTTCTTTTGTCCAATGCTGTCATTAGGATAAAGATATCTTGCACTTTAAACAAGTACATTTATAATGCTTCACAATAAGATTCTTTAATTTCTTCGGGCTGGGCTTGGGCCCGAATGGACATCCCTAACCACATATGGGTCACTGCTAATTGGATTGCCTCCTATGAAAATGACTTTCTTTTGTCCAATGCTGTCATTAGGATAAAGATATCTTGCACTTTAAACAAGTACATTTATAATGCTTCACAATAAGATTCTTTAATTTCTTTCTATATATGTTTTAGAGTATAGATTTTATGAGAACATCTCATACAATAGGCTAACTTATATTATACAAGAGTAGGTACAGGGTAAGTTTAGGAACATTACCAATTTCATTTATTGTGAGGCGACCTCACTCCAATAATGGAGATTCTAATAGGATTCATATTCTATAATGATGTAGGACGCTTAACTGACAATTTTATGGGGGATGCAGACAATCACGAGCTAAATATAGATTTATACGTATTATTGACCTCCGCAAAGAAATGATCATATCTTCCAACCCAGAAGGCGGATTCTAACATATTATATATGTAAATCGCCTATTTCGATGATACGGAGCCAACTAAATTGTCAGATTTTGAAAATCTCATCAGCTACACCCAGTTTTAGCTAAAATCTAAAAATAACCAGCCTTTAGTTTATTTTTAGTAATAAAGTTGGAGTCTATTTAGATTAGGAAATAAATTCAATTTTAGAGTCAAATTAGATTAGGAAACAAATTAAATTTTAATTCATGATTTGTTTTCTTTATTATAGGAAGTCTTTTTAGGATAGAATTTGATATTTTTTATTTTTTTGTAATTCTATTCTTACTATGAGTCTTATTTATTTTTCTATTTAAGAAGAGACGTGTAACCCCAAAGAAAATAATATCTTTTCATCAATAAAATTACTCTTTTAATATTTTCTTCATGGATTCGAAGTTCTTTATGGATTCGGAGATTGTTCTTTGTGGATTCAGAGAACACCCTTGGTGGATTTCGAGGTTATCACTTTCGCGCTGCGTCAATCAATAAAGAAAGAAGAATCACCTCTAGAGCATAATGTCTTCCGCACGAGGTGCACTGTGATGCAGAAGATTTGTGATGTTATTATTGACAATCACAATAGAAAGAATCTTATCTCTCTGCGTATGTTGAATAAGTTAGGTTTGAAGATAGAGAAACACCCACCTCTCTACAAGATGGACTGGATTCACAAGGGCAATGATGTACAGAATGATAAGATGTGTCGTGTACCTTTTTATATCGGTCACAGGTATTTTGATGATGTGTTGTGTGATGTGGTCGAGATGGATACTTGTCATATGCTTTTTTTGATGATGTGTTGTGTGATGTGGTCGAGATGGATACTTGTCATATGCTTTTAGGTAGGCCATGGCAATTCGATATTGTGTTGTGTGATGTGGTCGAGATGGATACTTGTCATATGCTTTTAGGTAGGCCATGGCAATTCGATATTGGAGCTACCTACAGAAGTAGAGACAATGTTTATATCTTCAAGAAATATGGACGTCGAATTGTACTTCTGCCTCTTACAGAAAAGGAGCCATCTAAAATAAAATCTACTAAGGAGAAGAAACTTTTGGTGGCAAACAACGAGGCTTTAGTAGAAAACTTGAAGCAATCTGAAGAGGTCTATGACTTGGTTGTAACTAAAAAAGAAGAACTTGCCCCTACCGAAATTCCTCCTAAGGTGCAAACAATCGTTATGCATGCATTATGGTGATATGATAGTGAAGATTGATGATATGCATGATATTCTCAAAGGGGTTGAGAGTGATATTACACATATTGATGTTATCCCGATGAAGGAGAAGGATAAATTAGAGAGTGAGACAATTGTTGATATGTGTGAATTGTTTGGTGGAGGGCTAGAGCCAAAGAAAATGAAAGAATTATCTATGAAGTATGATGCAGGATTTTCTTCCCTAGAAGCAAAGTTGGTGAATAATTTTAAAAAGAATTTGATGATACTTCAAGCATTTCTTCCCTAGAAGCAAAGTTGGTGAATAATTTTAAAAAGAATTTGATGATACTTCAAGCACTAGAATATGAGAAGCAACATGGAACATATTAATAATTTTAAAAAGAATTTGATGATACTTCAAGCACTAGAATATGAGAAGCAACATGGAACATATTTTGTGGAGTTTTTGAAGTCAACTGCATATCCACATGCCGCCAATAAAATACACATGATGTCGTAAAGAATAATATATAAATTTGATTCAAAAAAAATCCTAGCCGAGAACGTAAAAGAACAAATGGAGAAAATCAATACTAAGTACAAGGCGGATGTTGATCGATGCAGGTTAAGAAAGATATTTATCGATGAAGTTACTATCCAAGAAAATATAAGCTCGAGGTCGAGCTTATTTCAACAAGGGGAGACTGATGTAGGATGCTTAACTGATAATTTCATGGGGGATGCAGAGAATCACGAGCTAAATACAGATTTATACGTATTATTTACCTCCGCAAAGAAATAATCATACCTTCCAACCCATAAGGTGGATTCTAACATATTATATATGCAAATCGTCTATCTCGACGAGACGAAGCCAACTAGATTGTTAGATTTTTAAAATCTCAACAGTTACACCCAGTTTTGACTGAAATCTAAAAATAATCAGCCTTTAGTTTATTTTTAGTAATAAAGTTGGAGTCTATTTAGATTAGAAAATAAATTTAATTTTAGAGTCAAATTAGATTAGGAAACAAATTCAATTTTGATTCATGATTTGTTTCATTTATTATAGGAAGTCTTTTTAGGATAGAATTTGATACTTTTTATTTTTGATAATTCTAGTTTTACTAGGAGTCTTATTTGTTTTTCTATTTAAGAAGAGATATGTAACCCCAAAGAAAATAATATATTTTCATCAATAAAATTACTCTTTCAATATTTTCTTTATGGATTTGAAGTTCTTCGTAGATTTGGAGATCGTTCTTTGTGGATTCATAGAACATCCTTGGTGGATTCCGAGGTTATCACTTCTGCGCTGCGTCATGTAACATCCCCTCAGTGATATGTGTTTTCATCCTTTCTAAAAATAATTTGGTATTTGAAATGTGATTATTCAGATAAAAGTGACAGTGACATAGATAAGCTCGCATGGTCTTCAAATAACATTGTGTATTTAAGAAATCAACATTTTTTCGAAACAATTTTTTTTAAGTCAACCAAAAAAAGGTAAAATTCTCGCTTGCCTCCTAAATTTTGAAAGAGATGGTTCCTTCCCCACGAAACTTATCTCTTGCTACCACTCCCCGGACGTGAAAACACACATGATTTTTTTATGTTGGATTTAATCTAATAAATCTATTTGTGGGCACATATGATTAAATCAATGTGTATTGCTATCTTTCAAGATAACCCACTAAAGTGGTCAATTAATTTGGGTTAATTGGGTATTTAAATATAATCATGGGATTATATGTGCAGATACCAGGTTGTAATTATGATTTATTGAGGGGCTAAATTACAAAAGTACAACATCTATAAATAAGGGGTTATGGTCCCTAACCTAGGGTTACATTCTCTAATTCTCTTCACCCCCATCTAGAGAGAAATTCGGCTAAAGAGAACCCTAAGGTTAGAAGATCAAAACCCATCTCAAGTTCAAGCAATGGATTCAGGTATAAGCTTCCGCTCCTTTATGATTCTTGTTAATCTCTTTGGATTAATCATGGCTATATGGTTTTAGATCTCAAGTTTTGGTTTAGATCCAACAAGTGGTATCAGAGCCACCTTGATTAATTCTTAGGGATTTAAGTTTTATTGGGTTTTTTGATCTTAAATCTCTGGTTAAAGATTCAGTTTTGTTTTTCGGATGAACAGTAAATTTTTTGTTCGGGTGAACAGTAACGAAATTTTTTCGGATGAACAGTAAGTTTTTTGTTCGGATCTGTTTTTTGATTTAATGGCGGCGGTTTCAGTTTGAAACCCTAAGGGTTCGTGCGTGAAAACGTTGCGAACATTAAGGAGGTGGTTACCTCAAATTTTGGCGAAGTTGAAAGCTTTAAATGAACCTCGCGTTCGTTCTCAAATTTAACCGAACTTCGCGTTCAGTTCTCATGTGAGCCTCGCGCTTAATTTAGGTGAGCGTCAAGCTCAATTTAAACGAACTTCGCGTTCGTTCTCATGTGAGCCTCGCGCTTAATTCAGGTGAGCGTCAAGCTCAATTTAAACGAACTTCGCGTTCGTTCTCATGTGAGCCTCGCGCTCAACTCAGGTGAGCGTCAAGCTCAATTTTAACGAACCTCGCGTTCGTATTTCATTTGAACCTCCGTTCGTATTTCAGTCAAACCTCGCGTTCGTTCTCAGGCGAGCCTCGCGCTTGATTCAAACGAACCTCGTGTTCGTTCTCAACTTGAACCTCGCATTCATTTTCCAAACGAACCTCGCGTTCGTTCTCAACTTGAACCTCACGTTCATTATTTAACGAACCTCGCGTTTGTTCTCTAGTTGAACCCTGAGTTCATTTTCAGACGAACCTCGCGTTCGTGCTTAAGTGAGTCTCGTACTCAATACAGTCGAACCTCGTGTTCGAAGTCAGGCGAACTTTGTGTTCACTATGGTTAAGCCTCGGCTTTTCATGGGTCCACTTTGGTATACTTAATTTATTCAATTAAGTTATGGGCCCTAATTAAGCTGTAAGACCCCAATTAAGTTTTTGGAAATTCAGTTGATTTAAATTAAAACTTTTAATTTAAATCTAATTTGGTTTTTTAATCAATTATTTAATTTAAATATTATAACACTAAGGTATTAAGGTTGTCTCTCACTCCAATTAATTAATTGAAACAAGAAGGTGCCAAAGTAACCTCTCTTGTGTAGATTGTTCATGAGGAATGTGAGATGTTTGTGTGCATGCTTTCGTGTAAATGTTTAATCGGCCCAAAGGAAGGTTAATATTTATTTAGACTGTATACACATCTGCGATGATAAGTGTGTGACAATTATAAGATTTACATGTGAATAATGAATCGATCTAAAGATAGTTTCATTATTTGACATGAGTTATTGTCAATGTTTGATCATTGTAACAAGGTATCACTTACAAGTTAATATTACTGTCCAAAGACTTGATATTAATGTTGTGCCAGATATCTTGGATGGGGATTGTCATTATTTGAATTTTATTGATTAATAATTATGGTTATTAATTTGAGCATTTTTTGTTTTATTTCAGCTAATGCATCTGATGCAACAATTTCTGCTAACATCAACTCAATTCCCATGTTAAATGGGACAAACTTCAAGGTTTGAAAAGAAAACATATTAATTGTTCTTGGCTGCATGGATCTTGACTATGCATTAAGAACTGAACAACCCCAACCTCTCAATGCGGAAAGCACTCCTGATGCAAAGAAGGAGCATGAGAAGTGGGAGCGTTCAAATCGCATGAGTCTTATGATCATTAAGCGCGGCGTTCCGGAAGCCTTCAGGGGCATAGAATCCGAAGGGATTACTAAGGCTAAAGATTTCCTTACCGAAATTGAGAAACGTTTTGCTAAAAACGATAAGGTAGAAACAAGCACGCTTTTATCTCGCTTGATTCGATGAAGTATAAGGGCAAGGGAAATATCAGGGAGTACATTATGGAAATGTCTCATATTGCTTCAAAACTTAAGGCACTTAAACTCGATCTTTGTGATGAGTTATTAGTGCATCTGGTTCTGTTGTCTCTTTCTGCACAGTTTAATCAATTTAAGGTCAATTATAACTGTCAAAAGGAGAAATGGACTCTAAATGAGCTCATTTCATACTGTGTACAAGAAGAAGACAGGTTGAAGCAAGATAAGACAGAAAGTGCTCATTTGGCCTATGCCTCTAAGGATAAGGGCAAGAAAAGGAAGAATGATAAGGAAGCTGCTAAGGGTCCAGTTGAGAAGAAACAACATAAGGATAATCAGGGTTGTTTCTTCTGTAAGAAGCCTGGACATGTAAAGAAGGACTGTACAAAATATCACGCCTGGCGTGATAATAAGGGTACGTTCCTTGCTTTGGTCTGTTCTGAGGTTAATTTAGCTTCAGTACCTAGAAACACTTGGTGGTTAGACTCTGGTGCTACTACTCACATAAGTGTTTCTATGCAGGGTTGCCTGAGCTACCGAAAGCCAAGTGATGTTGAAAGACACATCTTTGTGGGCGACGGACAATCGGTAGATGTGGAAGCAATTGGGCACTTTAGGTTGTTGTTAGGAACTGGTTATTATTTGGATTTAAAAGATACTTTTGTAGTACCGTCTTTTAGACGGAATTTGGTTTCTGTTTCTGTATTGGACAAATCAGGTTATTCTTGTTCATTTGGAAACAGTCAATTCAGTTTATCTTTTAATTCAAATGTTGTGGGAACCGGTTACTTGAGTATTTATGACAACCTATATTTGCTTGATACAATTGCTTCTTACAATGAATCCTTGCATGTGGAATCACGTGGTACTAAGCGTAAATTAAATAAGGAAAATTCGGCGACATTATGGCATAAGCGCTTAGGTCATATCTCAAAAGGTAGAGTTGAGCGTCTTGTGTCTGATGGCATTTTGGATTCCCTTGATTTTTCGGACTTCGACGTATGTGTTGAATGTATCAAGGGAAAACAGACCAAAGTGAAAAGATTAGGTGCCAACAGATCTTCGGATGTCTTAGAATTGATACATACGGATATTTGTGGGCCATTCCCTACGGAATCCTGGAATGGTCAACAATATTTTATATCATTCATAGACGATTACTCACGTTATGGGCACCTATATCTTATTCATGAAAAATCTGAGTCTCTGGACATGTTCAAAGCCTATAAAGCTGAAGTTGAGAATCAACTCAACAGAAGAATTAAAACCGTTAGATCTGATCGTGGTGGTGAGTACTACGGTAGATATGATGGTTCAGGTGAACAACGTCCAGGACCATTTGCTAAATACCTAGAGGAATGCGGTATCGTCCTACAGTACACTATGCCGGGTTCACCTAGCATGAATAGTGTAGCTGAAAGACGAAATAAGACTCTTAAGGATATGGTAAGAAGTATGATTGTTCATTCTTCTTTACCAGAGTCACTCTGGGGAGAAGCACTTAAGACAGCAACTTACATTCTGAATAGAGTACCAAGTAAAACAGTTGCTAAAACACCTTATGAGCTTTGGACTGGTCGAAAGCCCAGTTTAAAGCATTTACATATTTGGGGATGTCCAGCTGAGGCAAGGCCTTATAGGCCAAATGAAAAGAAATTGGACTCCAAAACAGTTAGCAAAAGAAATTGGACTCCAAAATAGTTAGCAGCTACTTTATTGGATACTCTGAACGCTCTAGGGGCTATAAGTTTTACGATCCAACTATAAGGAATATTTTTGAGACGGGAACAGCAACATTCTTTGAGGATGTTGAGTTTGGAGGGAGAAATAAGGTTAGAGACATTAGTTTTGAGGAGGAATTGGCTTCAGATCCAATCCATACAGTTACTTTTGACAATATTCAGGTTCCTATACCTGTTGTTGCTCAAGAAGTAAATCCGGAACCTCAAGATGATAATGTTGAACAACTCCCTGTTCCAGAAGAACAAACTCAACAACCTCAAGAACCAATGCCTTAAGGAGATCCACGAGAGAAATGAGAAATGCTATTCCGGATGATTATATTGTATTTCTCCAAGAACATGAGGAAAGTAGTGGAATGTTGGAAGATGATCCAATCAACTTCTCTCAGGCCATGAAAAGTTCTAACTCTCAACCGTGGATTGATGCCATGGATGAAGAGTACAAGTCTATGCAAGACAATAAGGTTTGGGAACTTATCCCATTACCAGAAGGTGCAAAACCAATTGGTTGTAAATGGATTTTTAAAACCAAGCGGGATGCAAACGGTAATGTGGAGAGGTATAAGGCACGTCTTGTGGCTAAAGGCTATACTCAAAAGGAAGGCATTGATTATACAGAGACTTTCTCTCCGGTTTCATCGAAAGACTCTTTCAGAATAATCATGGCACTTGTTGCTCATTATGATCTTGAGTTACATCAGATGGATGTTAAGACTGCATTTCTCAATGGAGACATTGATGAGATGATTTATATGGTGCAACCAGAAAACTTTGTGTCAGGAGACCCAAAGAATATGGTTTGCAAATTAAGGAAATCCATCTATGGACTCAAGCAAGCTCCTCGTCAATGGTATCATAAGTTTCAACAAATAGTTATCTCGTTCGGTTTTGAGATGAACATTGTTGATGACTGTGTATATCACAAGTTCAGTGGGAGTAAGTATATTTTTCTGGTTCTGTATGTCGATGACATCTTGCTTGCCACTAATGATATAGGCATGTTGCACGAAACCAAGAGATTTCTATCAAAGAATTTTGAGATGAAAGATCTTGGGGACGCCTCTTTTATATTAGGGATCCAGATACATCGAGATCGCTCTCGGGGTATTCTTGGATTATCACAAAAGAGCTATATCGATAAGGTACTTAAAAGGTTTGGCATGCAAGATTGCAGACCAGGTGACACCCCTGTTGCTAAAGGAGACAAGTTTAGTCTCAATCAGTGCCCTAAAGGTAACCTTGAAATTCAGGAAATGCAGAAGATTCCTTATGCTTCGGCTGTAGGAAGTCTAATGTATGCTCAGGTATGTACGCGTCCGGATATTGCGTACATTGTTGGGATGTTAGGCAGATACTTAAGCAACCCTGGTATGGATCATTGGATAGCAGTCAAAAGGGTTATGAGGTATCTTCAGAAAACAAAAGATTACATGCTCACATACAGAAAATCAGAGAAATTAGAGGTCATTGGGTATTCGGACTCTGATTTTGCTGGATGCCAAGATAGCAGGAAGTCTACATCAGGCTACATTTATATGTTAGCAGGAGGAGCTATATCATGGAAAAGTGTCAAACAAACACTAGTAGCTTCCTCCACTATGGCAGCAGAATTTGTAGCTTGCTATGAAGCATCCAATCAGGGAATATGACTGCAAAATTTTGTCACGGGACTGCGCATTTTGGAAAATGTTGAAAGACCACTAAGGTTATATTGTGACAATAAATCTGCAGTAATGTATTCCAATAACAACAGGAGCTCAACTAAGTCAAAACATATTGACATTAAGTTCCTGGTTGTGAAAGAAAGGGTACAGAGTGGACATATATCCATAGAGCACATTGGGACAAACTCCATGATAGCTGATCCTCTTACTAAGGGACTGCCACCTAAGGTCTTTCATGAGCATACTGCTCATATGGGTGTGGTATTATTTGAGGATATTATGTTTTAGTGGGAGTTTGTAATTATGGTGCTTTATGTTTGGTTGTATTGTCTAATCAGAATAAAGTATTCAGTTAAGACACTCTGTTACATTGTGTTTGGTTTTGACTTCACTAAAGGAGGACCAGTTGAAAATAGACATGTACTGATCACATTGCATGTAATTTTCATGCTGCACATCCATGATTAATCTATGTCGTTTGATTGTATTGGTATATGTGACCATTGATGGGTCGAGTCACGATAAATGTGACGAAGGCCGCTTTGATCCTATATTGATATAGTCAATGGACGAGATTGTTCGGAAATTCCTTTTCGGTGATAGCAATTTTGAGCTCATAAGGTTATACACAATTTAAGGAATCATATGGTGCCCAAGTGGGAGATTGTTGGATTTAATCTAATAAATCTATTTGTGGGCATATATGATTAAATCAATGTGTATTGCTATCTTTCAGGATAACCCACTAAAGTGATCAATTAATTTGGGTTAATTGGGTATTTAAATATAATCATGGGGTTATATGTGCAGATACCAGGTTGCAATTGTGATTTATTGAGGGGCTAAATTACAAAAGTACAACATCTATAAATAAGGGGTTATGGTCCCTAACCTAGGGTTACATTCTCTAATTCTCTTCACCCCCATCTAGAGAGAAATTCGGCTAGAGAGAACCCTAAGGTTAGAAGATCAAAACCCATCTCAAGTTCAAGCAATGGATTCAGGTATAAGCTTCCGCTCCTTTATGATTCTTGTTAATCTCTTTGGATTAATCATGGCTATATGGTTTTAGATCTCAAGTTTTGGTTTAGATCCAACATTTTAAACCCCTGAACATTGCAATTGTACGTAATATCCACAAATCAACCAGTTTACTTTTGCAAGTTGCGAATGTAATTACAATTACAATCTATACAAACCAAACAATTCCTTACTTAAAAGTGCAATTATCTCAAGGCATCAATGAAACTTGAAATGTTAGTAAAATAATGAAGGAGAGAGAATTTCTGAAGCGTGAAACACTTTCCTTAAAGAAATATTTACCCCACTTTAAATTCAAAGTTGCTTCAGGTTAATACAAATTTTCTTTTCACGATACAACAGAAAATAAAAATTCCAGCAAGCAAATCTAAAATTTTTCATGAATTCATTGTGAAACAAGTTTGTAGTATTGCATATGTTTATGAGAGAAAAGTTTTGAAAAAAAGTAAATTTAGATGTCTGAAATCATAATTTATTTATAGGTTTGCAAAGGTGTTTCCAATAGTAATGCTAAGTGCGTCTAATAATCGCGCTACCCGCACGCGCGTTTAGAAGTCTATGTTTTGACCTATTTATCAAAGCCCAATAATTATTAAATACTTTTAAACCTCTAAAAGAATGCTCAAATATCTGATATAGGACTATCGTGTTTTTACAAACAAATACTAACATGAAATGCTATTGTGAGACAATCAGCACCCATCTCATCAAGTTGGATCTCCTACAAGAACGGAAAATTTAAATAAATAATGTTTCTTTATATTTGGTTATTTTGATATTTTTTATATGGTATACCTTATTTACGCATTTGGTGATGATAGAAGGAAGATCGAAGCGAGGCTTAATTCCACCAAAAAGAGCACCCTTTAGGGGGGCATTTGGTAGCTTGTAACTAGAGTGATTATAACTCTAGTTGCATACAACTATGTCAAATTTGTCCAAATACATTTGTTTTGCTGCACCTCATAGTTATAGACTTATAGTTGCAATCACGCTTGTCAAATAACTCTTAGTTGCAACATATGACTTGTCAAAAATTGCCTTAAGTCACAGTTGCTACTTAGTTGCAATTGCAACTTAATTGCAATTGACCTTATTAAAAATCAAAATCATTACTTAATATTTCAAAAAAAAAAGAAATTCATTAAAGGTTTAAATAATCTTTAAAAAAATTATTATTATAATAATTTCTTTAAAATTTTAAAAGATAAAGTTATTTAAAAATATTTTTTGTGAAAGTAATATCTTAAAAAAAAAAATTTATAACATACCTTTATTAAAAAACAATAATTTTTTAAAACATAATCATTTAAAAAATATTATTGTTCTAAGAATAAAAATATTATCCTTTTTAAAAAAAAATCATAAAATGTATTATTTTTACATAAAATATATTATTTTTTCATAAAATATATTATGTTTTTATAAGGTAATATTTCAAAAAGTATTATTTTTTAAGAAATAAATTTTTGAGAAATATAATCTTTTTAAAGTATATTATTCAATATAATTTTCTTAAAATGATATATTTCTTAAGTAGTATATTATTTAATAATATATTATCTTTAAATTAATTTATTATTTTTTAAAATATTATATTTCAAAAAAATTATGAAAATGAATTATTTTTTAATGAAATTCATTTACAAAAATATAATTTTCAAAAAATATTATTTTAAAGATTAAAAATTAGGGGGAAAAGTACACTAAATCAACATCCTCTTTTTCTTCTAATTTGTGTCTGCTAATTTTGGATAAATAATGAGTTCCGATCATCCCTAATTCTGATTAATGCTCAAATCTTAACTATATCGCTCTTATTTTCCAAAAACAAGCTTCGATCAAATACAATTAGAAATAGAAATCATAGAATTTGAATCATTACTAAAATCAAGAACACATCAAAAACATCAAAAGCAGATTAGAAATAGAAATCATAGAATTTGAATCATTACTAAAATCAAGAACACATCAAAAACATCAAAAGCAGATTGTATTAGATCAATAACCCCTAATCATTACTAAAATCAAGAACACATCAAAAACATCAAAAGCAGATTGTATTAGATCAATAACCCCTAAACAACAAAAGTAGATTAGGAGTAGATTAAATCAACAAAAGAAATTAAGATACATTTTTTCATGATATAATGTGCTAAATATATCATTACTCCTTAAGTTCTCACTCCCTAATTGCTTCATTATTTTCCCATTTCTTTGCCTCAAAATAAACTCGTCGTCTGCTATGTAATTAGTAAATGCAAATATCATATCTAGGTGGGTGATTTCTTTCATAAGATATATAAGCAGCTAATCTCTAGCCTAGCAATATTGAAACTATAAAAACTATGATCTCTAAGAACTCATTTCAATAAATAAACTGAAGTTATCATCCTCACATGCCCTGAATTACCCTTTGAGAAGGGAAACAACCATGATCCATCTAAGTTCATGCATTTCTTGTCTACCTACAATAACAAATAATCTATGCACGAAGATAAATTCAACAGAGAATTCAAGAAACATTTAACCAAGAGATAAGTGCACCAAACAAATTCTTGAATAACACGCCATCGGATAATTTATTTCATTTTATTTTATCCCATTTCTTGCTGTTTTTCTTAAGAATCCATCTAAGTTTCATGTATTTATTTATTTACAGCATATTTATTTACAGAGTGTCGATTCACATAATATTTAGGATTTGACTTTAATTTTACATCCTCAATCGTTTCATTTCTTTATATTTTCATAGCACAGTAGAAATAAAGAAACAAATGCACTACTCAAATTCTTACATCAAGATGTTGGGGAACTGTTGTTGCCAATCCAACTGGCACTGCAGCAAGCCCTAATAATCCACCCTACACACAATAACAAAACTTTACAATCTCCTAAGAAACCAAAAAATTTTCAATAAAAAATAGAGAATCCAAGAAATAAACCTTTCGATGATTCATCTGCGGTGAATAAGTAAACTTTGTGGTCAAAATACTGATCACAACGCTTATCTTCTCACGGTCTCCAGCGACCGCTAATTGCTACACTATCCCTTCAATCTACATTTAACATCAACCTAAACCCCTAAAAACTCAAACAAAGCCCTAAATTGACCGAAGAAACAAACAAAACCCTAAAAATTCACACCTCGAGAGCGACGATCTTTCGCTTCTCGTACAGCTTGTTGGCTAACCCTTGTTTGTGTCAAAAGTTGTCTTTTCCATTGTTGTTAAACTTGTTACACCGTTTATCGATTACAAGTTCAAACTAAAAAAGAGAGTTGATCTTTTTATAAGATCTTACAACGAAAACAAAAAAACAAGGATTACAACTTTATCAAACAAAACGCAGCAGTAGTTTATCTCCCGCTGCTTTGCGTGGGATCTTTGCCTTGTTAGACCCTAGAGGGGGGTGATTAGGGTCTTATGCTAATCTAATCCGATTAAATGCCAATTAAAATTAATTAATACGTTATCCTAGCAAGTATGAAATACAACAAGAATATAAGCTAGGATAAGCAATATGAACAATGAGATATATCCTATATGATAGAGATATATGCAAGGATATATAAACAACACAAGGGTAAATAATCTAAACAAGATAGTGGATGAAATAAATGAGTAATGCACAATTGGCGATATAAGATAAATGCAAAAACAAATACGCCAAAGACAAACTCAAACAAGCGATATGATCACGGAGTTCGGACCTTCCGTCCTACGTCTCCGCTCCCCACTCTCGGGGAGAAATCCACTAACACAATCCGGTTTGGAAGCCGGAACTTCTTCTACACACTCGGTTTTCTAGCTAACCAAAAACTCTACAACTCACACTCTTGCAATCACACTCTACACCCACTAAGTGTTGGACCTAGCCGTGTCTCCCTCAAGTGCTCGGTTACAACCTCTCCCTAGGCACGTCAACCGACGCCACTCCTCTTGGGACGATCCCCGACTCTCACCACACACTCCTCACTCGGTGTACAAGTGTATTACAAAGTGATCTCACAATTAAGCACAAATACAGTAAATGATTGTTCTCTCTAACAAGGTGAGAACTCAATTAAGCACAACTCTTAGTCACAAACCCACAACCCCAAATTATACTATGAATGTAAATACAATAAGCTCAAAAGGTTGTGTGTGAACAAAGAGATATAAATCAAAACTAAACTCAATGTAGTTCTAGCTTAATAACAATGATAATCAAATATATAAAAAAGCTAGAAATAGAGTTTAGAAAACTTCTCAATATATCAAGAGTTGGAGGGAGAATAGTTGAATGCCCAAACACCAATAGATGATCTCCTCAAGCTCTTGTAGAATTGAATCACAAAAACAAACTCTCAATTTGCTTAAAAGCTTTTTAAACACACTTAAACCAAACTAAAACCCTTGTTAAAAACTTTATTAAACTTGATTAAAAACCCTCTTGGTTAGTTTAAGAGTTGAAGGCAATGGGGTACTTATACCCTCTCTCAACTCAGCCAAAAAACTGAGCAAAAGACAAAACACAGCCCCAAGGCAACGGTCAAAAAACTAGCCGTTGGAAGCTGAAAACAACATCGTCGGTCGACCGGAAAATTCATCGGTCGACCGGAAAATTCATCGGTCGACCGGAAAATTCATCGGTCGACCGGAAAATTCATCGGTCGACCGGAAAATTCATCGGTCGACCGGAAAATTCATCGGTCGACCGGAAAATTCATCGGTCGACCGGAAAATTCATCGGTCGACCGGAAAATTCATCGGTCGACCGGAAAATTCATCGGTCGACCGGAAAATTTCATCGGTCGACCGAACCGGTCGACCGACAGACTTTCTGTCGCCCAGTGAACACGAGAGCTCAGGTTCGGTCGACCGGTTCGGTCGACCGAAAACTGACATACTCAAAACCTGATTTGCTGATTTTAAAACACTGTTTAAAAATATCAAACAAATTCCAAAAAATGTAAAACTTTGGGGAATGATTGTAGACATGATAATAAACATGCTAAAGTGACTGGTTATCAGAAAGGACTTCCC
>NC_033797.1:40823776-40824540 GCF_001876935.1 Asparagus officinalis
AGAAGGAGAAGGGAGTTCTTTCGTTTATCGAAAGGGGACTCTGAACTGAAAGTGGACGTCTTGTTCATGGAGGGAGTCAAGAGGGCCAGAAAGACACTTTTGGTGGACTCGCTGTCAATTGAAATTGATCAGTGAGGGATTTTGGTGGTGAAAAAGATTTTGGGTTATCCTCTAGAATATTAAGTGTAATATTCTTCAAGGAACTTCCCGGTAAATGGGTTATCCTGAATGTACTAGGGATAGTACTTTTTCACGAACTTCCCATTTATTGGCATTAATTGCCTGGTGCCTTCTTGAGTAATCAGGTGATATGCACCGTTTGAGTAGACTGTGTCTATCACAAACGGTCCTTCCCACTTGGGTTCGAATTTACCTTTCTTCTTGGAATTGAGGATTATCGGTCGGCGAGCAGCGAGGACCAGATCTCCTTCCTTGAAGCTTCTCTGTCGGACTCTTTTGTTAAAGGCCCTAGATATTCTGGCTTGATATAACTCAATTTGTTGTTGAGCCTCCAAGCGCTTTTCATCCAACCTCTCGAGTTCTTCGAGACGTTTTTGATGCTGTTCTTATCTTATAAAAAATTAACTTTTTATTTCATTCGAGTTTATTGTAACGACTAAAGTTGTAATAGATTCGATAGCAATGAAGAAATCAACTTTCACCGCAAACAAACTGGCGACCACAGTGGGAGCCAACAGCTTCGCTGCCGAAGCTGTCGTGCCGCAACCGACGATCAAGATCCCGGTGCTCGAAGAGGTCGAATA
>NC_033797.1:40824568-40826656 GCF_001876935.1 Asparagus officinalis
TAATAAGCTGTCGACGAAACATCTTCGATCTTGAACTTGTCACAGAACCTGATGAAGGCGTTGCTTATGAACTGCGGACCGTTGTCATGGATGATCCGTCTTGGCACGCCGTATCGGTATATGACATGATGCTTGATGAAATTGATGACGTTGTTCGTCTTCACTTCTCTGAGCGGAATTGTTCGTGACAACTCCTCGAAAGTCAAGGAGTTGCCCGTTGAATGTGCACCAGTGTTGACGAAGAGGGCTCGTCAAAGGTGCCGTCAACATCTCGCGCGTCAATTTGCCAAGGCTTTGAAGCCTGTTGACGGGATCTGCTATGATGCGGATCTGAAACGCAGAAGACACAAAGTATTGAAGGCGCAAAGTGTTCCAGCAACAAGTTTTGGGAACCTCCTCCCAATCACCTACTAACGAATGGGTTCGTGTCAAACGAACCCGTTCAACTCTTGAGGAGCGTATCCACAAGCGCCGCGCACTGCTAGCGCAGACGAGGATCCTTGTACGGAATGCATAGGAGTTACAGAAAGGAAAGGTGGTCAAAAATCCACCAAGATCTAAGCAAGGTTGGATGCCAAAGGCCAAATTAGCGCCTAAGGCAAAAGCATCCGAGGCTGCTCTTCGGCCTTTGTCAACTCCAGATCCCGTTCCTATTGCTCTCGCACCTCCGGCGAAGCCCTATGACAGCGTGGATCTCCCCAAATCTACTACTCGAGAATCGAGGAAAAGCGCTTGTTAAGGAAAGCTGGAGATCGTTGAAGGAGCTTCGAGCCAACATCCGGACTGGGGGTCGTACGCGACCTCCTAACAAATGGATTTCTGCAACGGCCCGCTTGGCGGTGCGTGCAGAAAACCAGGAGCCCGTTAAGGTTTCACCCTCACAAGGGTGTGATTCCAAAAGTGTGACTCCTGTAGATGCCAACAAGGCAATGTTTACTCAGAGGAAAACGCTTCAAACAGACGAACGCGTTGTACCTGAGAATCCATGTAAGCGGCCGATAGCTTACTCCGACCGCAACGTCGATGAGTTGTACTATCAGGCTGGGGGTACGAATAAATCTCGAAAGAGAAGTACCCGGGAAGCGGACTCTCACTGTCCGTGTATCAAAATTATCAGGGCAGTATTATCAACGTGTAGCTGCCCCAAGACCGCTCCGCAGAGGGTCTCGATATTCGAGAGAATCTCCGATGGAACGACGAAGCCCAAATCAAGGCGTTTCCACCAAAGAGGATCGGTTGCTCGAGATGATGAATTCCCAGAAGTTACCATCAACATGGTCAATAAAGGAAAATTTCCGATTGTTTCAAGTGGTTCCAACAATAATTTCTCTCCAGGAAGAAGAGTCAGTTCGGAAATAACCCAACAAATATCTCAGCTTCAGCTAGAAACCGCTGGACATAATGATTACCAGGGTGTCCATGAAGGAATTCATTCCGATGACGAACTCTCGGATTCTTATTCCGCAATCGCCTCTGACGATACAACGTCTAGCATAGGCGAAGCTCGGGAAGTGTTCATGACCAACACCGAGCAAATAACCAAAATCATTGAGAATGCTTTAGCTAAGTAGAAAGAAGCATTCAAGATCGAAGTAGAAATGGCTATGCAGGAGATGAGACAAATGCACGACCAACAAATCCGAGCTTTGTCAAATCAGCTAGTTGAATCCAGCCGTCGCACCCAGAACGCCGCAGTTGACAGCGATCCGGAAGTGGACGAAATCATCATGGCCGACGCACCACCCAAAAGTCCCACCAAAGATGACAATGCTGGGGGTGGCCCCGTTATTCCTCTCAAGAATTGTCCAAAACAGGATATAGACGAGGACGAAAAGATGAAGGACCTCGAGAGCAAAATTAACGCTTTAATGTCTGCTCAAGAGGTAAAGAAGACCGGCATTCCGTGTCCTTACCCGAAAGAGTGGGATTCGATCCCGTATCCGGCGAAGTTCAACCTGATCAACTTCACGTCGTTCGACGGGAAGAGCTCGCCCTCTCAGCACCTGATCTACTTCAAGACCCATTTGGGTATGATCTCTGGCAACGAGCCTCTGATGGTCCGTTCATTTGTTGGCACCCTTCGCGGGC
>NC_033797.1:40827656-40856929 GCF_001876935.1 Asparagus officinalis
CTGTCCCGCCTTTTTGCTAGTTTCTACACAAAACAGAAGAAAAAGCTCCCACATTGACCAAACTGTCCTGCCTCTTCCATAGCAATCTCCATCCGCCCAGTGTTTACGTGCAGCCCCAACGCCAGCCCACACGGACCCAAACTGCCACGAAACTTTTAGACTTTTTATCTTAAATTCTATTCCCACTGACCAAATGACGGTTCGGCTCCATCCCTGGACCCCCCACCAAGCAATTACCCCCGGTCATTCCAACGCACCTCCACGTGTCCTCACCTCGACACGGCCACGTGGCTGATCTCCGTTGCCTCCTTCCCCTCCACGGAAACCCTTTGGGAGCTATAAAGGCCTGAATGAAAGACACCCCCACCGCCAGGCTCCAGCCAAGCAGCAGCGCCCACGCTTCTTGCTCTCTTTTCTTCTCTGTTCAACTACCGAGATGGCGAGCTGGTTTTGGAGGAAGAGAGGGTCCTCAGCAGGCAAAGGATCGGGACCGGGGCCCACCAAAGTGGTCCTCGACGGATCGGACATCGAGGAGTTGGTTGGGAACAAGGAGGCGTTCAGTAGCTACGTGGACCACAAGTTTCAGGAGCTGGACCGGGACCACGACGGAAAGCTGTCGGTGAGGGAGCTCGAGCCTGCTGTCGCCGATATCGGCGCTGCGCTCGGGTTGCCGGCTCAGGGATCTTCGCCGGACTCTGATCACATCTATTCCGAGGTGAACGTAGCGATTTCGATTTCGATTTCGGTTGCAATTAATTTAGTGGATTAGTTGCGAGGGTAAATTTCCACAAAGTTTGTCACATTTTCGGTTAACCCTTATTTAAAAAAAAAGCGAAAGTTTTCGCGAAATTTACCCTTTATTTGCAGATACTGATGAATGCGGTGAGATTTATTTATTTATTTATTTTGATGGGGCAAATTCTGAATATTATCTTGCTGCAAATAAATCTAAGTTTATTGGTGAGATAGTTAGTGGGGTAGGAGCTTGAGGTTGAGAACCACCATTGGTTTTTTGATGAGCAAAAGAAAGAAGCAGAATGGGTGGTATTTTTTGTTGGTTAGCAGGGATGTGATGTTTGGGATAAGGATTGGGTGATGTTAGAGGCCAATAGTTTAAGTGGTGGATTGGACTCTGATGAAATTCAGCAAATGTTTGTTTTCGGAAATTGACTGCTGTGGATTTTCAATACTTTTTTTTTCCTGTTTTTATTGGACTTTTTGTCAACAATCTTGGTGCTGGGTATGTCATGTTCTATGACAGGCATATTTGGAATTTAGCTAGTTTTAGGGTGCGTTTACTAATCATATTAATATTGGGTCTGGCTCTACTTTCGACCAAAGTGTTTTTTTTTAAAGGGCCAAATTTGGTCTAAGGAAAACTCGGCCAATATTGACCGAGTTTTAACTAAGACATGTTTGGGAGTTGGTCAAAGTGATGTATAAGCCATCGCGACATATTTGGCAAACACCTGTTTTTGGCTTGTACGCCAAAAAATATAAGCTAGGGTAACCCAACTTATTTTTCAGTAGGTTGTAAGCCACATAGTTTGACCAAATAAAAGACCACTGTATCCCTCAATATTTAAGAAAATCAAAAAGCTCTCTATTCTCTATCTCCAACCCCTTTTTGGTCATTTTGACAACAAAGATAGATCATAAGCAAGTCATTTGCCGAACACTCTACTATTAGAAATAGATTATAATCGATTAAATTTACCAAACACTTTGTATTATATCCACTTGAATTGAATTATAAGTCATTTATGGATTATAAGCTAAGTGGATTATAATCCAAAGTTGACAAACATGGACTGATACAATTTTTATCGAAATGGGACCAAGGCCAACATGGCCTCACTTTGAAGAGTTGCCAAACACAGGCTCGTTGGAGCTCAGGTTTGTAGAAATGGTTGAGCCTGGTTCAGGCAAGCTTAAGCTTGTTTGTAAGACTTAATCGTGATTAAATCATAAAGAATAAACATTAAGAGCGGAAGCTTATACCTGAATCCATAACTTAAATCTGAGTTAGGGTTTTGATGATCTTCTAATCTTAGGGTTCCTCCCTTTTGACTCTCTTTAGATGGGGATAAGAGAATGAGAGTGGCTAACCCTAGATTAGGGACCATAACCCCATGTATATAGGTATTGTACATTTGTAATTTGACCCTTATTAAATTACAATTACAACCTGGTACATATAATCCCATAATTTATTTAAATACCCATTAACCCAAATTGATTGATCACTTTAAGTGGGTTATCCTTAAAGATAACAATACACATTGATTAATCATATATGCCCACAATTAGATTTAATTAGATTTAAATCCAATAATCTCCCACTTGGGCACCATATGATTCCTTAAATTGTGTATAATCTTATGAGCTCATAATTGCTATCACTGAAAAGGTATTTCCGAACAATCTTGTCCATTGACTATATCAATATAGAATCAAAGCGGCATTCGTCACATTTATCGTGACTCGACCCATCAATAGTCACATATACCAATATAATCAAACGATATAGATCAATCATGGATGTGCAGCATGAAAATTACATGCAATGTGATCAATACATGTCTATTTTCAACTGGTCCTACTTTAGTGAGGTCAAATCCAAACATAATATAACAGAGTGTCTTAACTGAATACTTTATTCTGATCTGACAATACAACTAAACACAAAGCATCAAAAATTACAAACTCCCACTAAATCATGATATCCTCGAATAACACCACACCCATATGAGCAGTGTTCTCATGAAAGATCTTGGGTGTCAATCCCTTAGTAAGAGGATCAGCTATCATGGAGTTTGTCCCAATGTGCTCTATAGTTATCTGTCCACTCTGTACCCTTTCTTTCACAATCAGGAATTTAATGTCAATATGTTTTGACTTAGTTGAGCTCCTGTTGTTATTGGAATACATTACTGTAAATTTATTGTCATAATATAACCTTAGTGGTCTTTTCATATTTTTCAAAATGTGCAGTCCAGTGACAAAATTTCGTAACCATATTCCCTGATTGGATACCTCATAGCAAGCTACAAATTTTGCTGTCATAGTGGAGGAAGCTACAAGTGTCTGTTTGATACTTTTTCATGATATAGCTCCTCCTGCTAACATATAAATATAACCTGATGTAGACTTTTTGCTATCTTGGCATCAAGCAAAATCAGAATCAGAGTACCCAATGACCTCTAGCTATTCTGATTTTCTGTATGTGAGCATATAATCTCTTGTTTTCTGAAGATACCTCATAACCCTTTTGACTGCTATCCAATGATCTATACTAGGGTTACTTAAGTATCTGCCTAACATCCTAATAATGTACGTAATATCCGGACGCGTACATACCTGAACATACATTAGACTTCCTACAGCCGAAGCATAAGGAATCTTCTGCATTTTTTGAATTTTAAGGTTGCCTTTAGGACACTGATTGAGACTAAATTTGTCTCCTTTAGCCACAGGGGTGTCTCCTGGTCTGCAGTCTTGCATGTCAAACCTTTTAACTACTTTATCGATATAGCTCTTTTGTGATAATCCAAGAATACCCCGAGAGCGATCTCAATGTATTTGGATTTGTGATAATCCAAGAATACCCCGAGAGCGATCTCAATGTATTTGGATTCCTAATATAAAAGAGGCGTCTCCAAGATCTTTCATCTCAAAATTCTTTGATAGAAATCTCTTGGTTTCGTGCAACATGCTTATATCACTAGCGGCAAGCACTATGTCATCGACATACAGAACCAGAAAAATATACTTACTCCCACTGAACTTGTGATATACACAGTCATCAACAATGTTCATCTCAAAACCGAACGAGATAATTATTTGTTAAAACTTGTAATACCATTGACGAGGAGCTTGCTTGAGTCCATAGAAGGATTTCCTTAATTTACAAATCATATTCTTTGGGTCTCCTGATACAAAGTTTTTTGGTTACACCATATAAATCATCTCATCAATGTCGCTATTGAGAAATGCAGTCTTAACATCCATCTGATATAACTCAAGATCATAATGAGCAACAAGTGTCATGATTATTTTGAAAGAGTCTTTCGATGAAATCGGAGAGAAAATCTCTGTATAATCAATGTCTTCCTTTTGAGTAAAGCCTTTAGCTACAAGACGTGCCTTATACCTCTCCACATTATCGTTTGCATCCCGCTTGGTTTTAAAAATCTATTTACAACTAATTGGTTTTGCACCTTCTGGTAATGGGACAAATTCCCAAACCTTATTGTATTGCATAGACTTGTACTCTTTATTTATGGCATCAATCCACTATTGAGAGTTAGAACTTTTCATGACCTGAGAGAAGTTGATTGGATCATCTTCCAACATTCCATTACTTTCCTCATGTTCTTGGAGAAATACAATATAATCATCCGAAATAGTATTTCTTCTTTCTCTCAAGGATCTCCTTAATGTTACTGGTTCTTGAGGTTGTTGATTTTGTTCCTCTAGAACAGGGAGTTGTTCAACATTATCATCTTGAGGTTCCGGATTTACTTCTTGAGCAACAACAGGTATAGTAACATGAATATTATCAAAAGTAACTGTATGGATTGGATCTGAAGCCAATTCCTCCTCAAAACTAATGTCTCTAACCTTATTTCTCCCTCCAAACTCAATATCCTCAAAGAATATTGCTGTTCCCGTCTCAAAAATAATCCTGAGTGTGGGATTATAAAACTTATAGCCCTTAGAGCGTTCAGAGTACCCAATAAAGTAGCTGCTAACTGTTTTGGAGTCCAATTTTTTTTTTATTTGGCCTATAAGATCTTGCCTCAGCTGGACATCCCCAAATATGTAAGTGCTTTAAACTGGACTTTCGACCAGTTCAAAGTTCATAAGGTATTTTAGCAACTGTTTTACTTGGTACTCTATTCAGAATATAAACTGCTGTCTTTAGTGCTTCTCCCCAGAGTGACTCTGGTAAAAAAGAATGAGCAATCATACTTCTTACCATATCCTTAAGAGTCTTGTTTCGTCTTTCAGCTATACCATTCATGCTAGGTAAATCCGGCATTGTGTACTGTGGGACGATACCGTATTTCTCTAGGTATCTAGCAAATGGTCCTGGACGTTGTTCATCTGAACCATCATATCTGTCGTAGTACTCACCATCACGATCAGATCTAACAGTTTTAATTCTTTTATTGAGTTGATTCTGAACTTCAGCTTTATAGGCTTTGAACATGTCCAGAGACTCAGTTTTCTCATGAATGAGATATAGGTACCCATAACGTGAGTAATCGTCTATGAATGATATAAAATATTGTTGATCATTCTAAGATGTAGTAGGGAATGGTCCACAAATGTCTGTATGTATCAATTCTAAGACGTCTGAAGATCTTTTGGCACCTAATCTCTTAACTTTGGTCTGTTTTTCTGTATGTATCAATTCTAAGACGTCTGAAGATCTTTTGGCACCTAATCTCTTAACTTTGGTCTGTTTTCCCTTGATACATTCAACACATACGTTGAAATCTGAAAAGTCGAGGGAATAAAAAATGCCATTAGACACAAGATGCTTAACTCTACCTTTTGAGATATGACCCAAGCGCTTATGTCATAACGTCGCCAAATTTTTCTTATTTAATTTACGCTTAGTACCACTAGATTCCACATGCAAGGATTCATTATAAGAAGCAATTGTATCAAGCAAATATAGGTTATCATAAGTACTCAAGTAACCGGTTCTCACAGCATTTGAATTAAAAGATAAACTGAATTGACTATTTCCAAATAAACAATAATAACCTGATTTGTCCAATACAGAAATAGAAACTAAATTCCGTCTAAAAGATGGTACTACAAAAATATCTTTTAAGTCCAAATAAGAACCGGTTCCTAATAGCAACCTAAAATACCCAATTGCTTCAACATCTACCGATTGATCATCGCCCATAAAGATGTGTCTTTTAACATCACT
Organism: Asparagus officinalis; assembly: GCF_001876935.1. Lineage (NCBI taxonomy): Eukaryota > Viridiplantae > Streptophyta > Magnoliopsida > Asparagales > Asparagaceae > Asparagus > Asparagus officinalis. Next base: position 40,833,607 of record NC_033797.1, read on the forward strand.
TAGCTTTCGGTAGCTCAGGCAACCCTGCATAGAAATACTTATATGAGTAGTAGCACCAGAATCTAACCACCAAGTATTTTTAGGTACTGAAGCTAAATTAACCTCAGAACAGATCAAAGTAAGGAACGTACCCTTATTAGCACGTCAGGCGTGATATTTGGTACAATCCTTCTTTACGTGTCCAGGCTTGTTACAGAAGAAACAACCCTGATTATCCTTATGTTATTTTTTCTGAACTGGACCCTTAGCAGCTTCATTATTATTCTTTCTTTTCTTGCCCTTATCCTTAGAGGCATAAATCAAATGAGCATTTTCTGTCTTATCTTGCTTTAACCTGTTTTTTTCTTGCACACAGTGTGAAATGAGTTCATTTAGAGTCAATTTCTCTTTTTGACAGTTATAACTGACATTGAACTGACTGAACTGTGTAGGAAGAGATAATAAAACCAGATGCACCAATAACTCATCACAAAGATCGAGTTTAAGTGCTCTAAGTTTTAAAGCAATATGAGATATTTCCATAATATACTCCCTGATATTTCCTTTGTCCTTATACTTTATCGAAATCAAACGAGCTAAAAGCGTGCTTGTTTCTACCTTATCGTTTTTCACAAAATGTTTCTCAATTTCGGCAAGAAAATCTTTAATCTTAGTAATCCCTTCGGATTCTATTTCCCTGAAGGTTTTCGGAACGCCGCGCTTAATGATCATAAGACTCATACGATTTGAACGCTCCCGCTTCTTATATTCCTTCTTTGCATCAGGAGTGCTATCCGTATTGAGAGGTTGAGATTGTTCAGTTCTTAATGTAAGGTCTAGATCCATACAGCCAAGAACAATTAATATGTTCTCTTTCCAAACCTTAAAATTTATCTCATTGAGCATGAGAATTGAGTTGATGTTAGCATAAATTGTTGTAGCAGATGCATTAGCTGAAATAAATAAAAAATACTCACATTATTAACTATAATTAATAATCAATAAAATTCAAATAATGATAAATCTTATCTCAAGATATCTGGCACAACATTAATATCAAGTCTTTGGACAGTAATATTAACTTGTAAGTGTTACCTTGTTGTAATGATCAACCATTGACAATAACTCATGTCAAATAATAAAACTATCTTTGGATCGATTCATTATTCACATGTAAATCTTATAATTGTCACACGTTTATCATCGCAGATGTGTATACAGTCTAAATAAATATTAACCTTTTTTTGGGTCGATTAAATATTTACACGAATACATACACACAAACATCTCACATTCCTCATGAACAGTCTACACAAGAGAGGTTACTTTGGCAACTTCTTGTTTTAATTAATCAATTGGAGTGAGAGACAACCTTAATACATTAGTGTCATAATATTTAAATTAAATAATTGATTAATTACCAATTTAAATTTAAATTAAATTAACTTAATTTAAATTTTCATAGCTTAAATAGGACCTCATTACTTAATTAGTTAAATTAAACATACTAAAATTAGGCCCAAAACTAAATAGAGTTAAGTGGGCTGTGCCCTAACTCAAATTGTTGCAGCCTTCTTCTTTCACCCGACGGAAAAGAAGAACAATAGAACGAACGCGAGGTTCGTTTGAGAATGAACGCGGGGTTCGTTTGAGAACGAACGCGAGGTTCGTTTGGATTGAGCACAAGACTCGCCTGAGGATGAACGCGGGGTTCGACTTGAGAACGAACGCGAGGTTCGACTTGAGAACGAACGCAATGTTCGTTTGAAAATAAACGCGAAGTTAGACCTGAGGATGAACGCGATGTTCAACTTGAATAGAGCGCGAGGCTCGCCTGAGAACGAACGCGAGGTTCGTCTGAATCGAGCACGAGGCTCGCCTGAGAACGAACGCGAGATTCGTTTGAATCGAGCACGAGTCTCGCCTGAGAACGAACGCGAGGTTCATTTGAATCGGTCACGAGGCTCGCCTGAGAACGAACACGAGGTTCGTTTGAATCGAGCACGAGGCTCGCCTGAGAATGGGTAAGTCCTCAAGCCCTAATTCTTCTTTCACCCGTTAGGGTTCAGAACTGAAGCGCCACCGCTTGGGCTGCAACTAACGAACACCCCTTAGGGTTTCGTTCTGAAAAACCGCCACCACCACTGACTGTAGGGCCGTCGTCGATACAACTCCAGCGAGCAGTTGGAGAAAGTCGACGAACCGAAACAAAAAACCCAATTTTTCTGTCGATTTTGAACTCAATCATTCAGATCCAAGCTTCAAAATGGAATCAAACCAAAAAAAAAATATGAACTTTACAGTTCATGAGTGCTATAGATCCCAAAATCCGAAAGAAAAAACCAACATAATCGAATCTTTTACTGTTCATCCATGAACAGTTCTGAAAAACAGAGATTTAAGATAAAAAAAACCCAATTTTTAGAAACTTAAACCCCTAAGAATTAATCACGGGTGGCTCTGATACCACTTGTAAGACTTAATCGTGATTAAATCATAGAGAATAAACATTAAGAGCGGAAGCTTATACCTGAATCTATAACTTAAATCTGAGTTAGGGTTTTGATGATCTTCTAATCTTAGGGTTGGAAGCTTATACCTGAATCTATAACTTAAATCTGAGTTAGGGTTTTGATGATCTTCTAATCTTAGGGTTTCTCCCTTTTGACTCTCTTTAGATGGGGATAAGAGAATGAGAGTGGCTAACCCTAGATTAGGGACCATAACCCCATATATATAGGTGTTGTATATTTGTAATTTTGTCCCTCATCAAATTATAATTATAACCTGGTATCTGCACATATAACCCCATAATTTATTTAATACCCATTAACTCAAATTAATTGATCACTTTAAGTGGGTTATTCTTAAAGATAGCAATACACATTGATTAATCATATGTGCTCACAATTAGATTTAATTAGATTTAAATCCAACATTGTTTACTTGATGGGTCAAAGTTTGGTGCCTGCAGTCAGCCTCTAGCGTAATAATAACTGAACCTATAAAGTTTAGCTAGCGTATTCCAGGGAATGTATAATTTGATTACTAAGAAGTCTGGTGGGCTAACAAGTAACAACTCTATCCAGGTCTTAGTCCAATAAGGTATAAGAAACAAAACCCAAATTCAAATAGAGGAGATTGCAAACTTCTTGAATTTTGTAATGGGGATGATTCATGTAATGTGAAAATTGAGGTTAAATCTTCAAGTATATTGGACAGTATTTGCAAAGACCTCCTTGTTACATTTGTTATTAACTCACCTCAATTTCTTCTAATTAAATTCACTTTGTCTTGGTGAAATAAGTTCACTTTCATATTGAATCTGAATTGTTTCTTCTTCTTCTGGATAACATGATTTGTTAAAAAAATAAAAGTCTTGTACATATTAAATTTGCAGGTTCTGAGTGAATTCACACATGGAAAACAGGACGTAGTAAGCAAGTCTGAGTTCAAAGAGGTGCTCTCTGACATTTTGTTAGGAATGGCAGCTGGGCTTAGAAGGGATCCAATAGTAATTTTAAGGATGGATGGGCAAGATTTAAGAGAATTTGTCGAGAGTCCAAAGTTTGAACCGACAGCAGTTTCCATATTTTCCACAATAGAGCCAGGTAATGCCTCTTTAGGCAAGTGCATGTTACTGGCTCTGGAACAACTCAAAGTCGAACAGGGAATGCCCCCATCTTCGGATACTTGGGTAATTCAGAAACATTGAATTAAACCAGATATTAGGATTATAACTAGATACTATCATTATTGATGATAATATTGTGTTTCTGACTATGTATCTTGGTTAATGGTCATAGGTTTCGAGCAATATTATTGAGCCTGTTCTTCAATCATTTTCTAGTGATCAACTGGAAAAACCTGTTTCTGATGAGGTATTCTTAGAAGAATTCAAGAAGTTGTTATTAGGAATTGCTCAGAGGCTCCAAGAACATCCTGTTATTGTTGCACACAGCGAAAACACCTTCAATGGCAGTGGTATCAGACGATTGTTGTCTAACAAATTTGAAGTGGATAAGGTAAGAACTTATTTCCATTTTTTTCCGAAGACAAAATTTTGAGTGATGGCTATTACAAAATTTTGCTATGCTACATGAATAGGTAAGTTCCCTTAAGATCTGTATGCAGTGAGTTTCTCTTTTCTTCTTTTTTTGAGAGCCAAAACTATGCTTAATTCTTAATAACATGTCAAGAACAACAGGTGATCAGATGGAAATGAGGTGCATATTTTTGCACTTTAAGCGTAACAGCTATTTCAGGTGGACATGTTAGCACATTTATTTTTATTTATGCAGACCTCCCTTTGACACATTTACTGAGTGTCAAAGGCATCTGCTGAGTTTAGAAGTATTTAACATTGAAAAATTTTCGAAAATTTTTGTCCAGTGACAGAAATATATTTATCTGATGCATGCAACTAACAAGTAAAGACTTAACAAATTTGAATTATGTTTCAATGAAAAGCTTCAACCGATTATCCTGTGGGATATAAAGAATCTTTTATACCTAGGAGATAGCATTGCGAGAAGATGGTTGTATTTTGTTGTAGTTATAGTCTCTGCAATGTGTCTAGAGTTCAATGGTCTAAAAAGACCTACTATTTAAAGCGCTCTTCTAACCTTGAATCCTTGATTGTATACACTTAAGTAGATAATTATTTGTCATTATCTCAATGATGAACTAATGTTTCTACATTGCTCTGATTTTAATTTTATGTTAACATTTAATTCTTCCTATCATGTGAAGGAAATGTGAAGGAAAGGCCAACAAGTAATTTAACCTAGATGTACTTTAACTTAAAATAACATGAAAATCCTTCAATGCTTGCAACTTGATACAATATATAGTGCTTATTTCTTTTGCTACTGTCTCCAATCATTAATATGCAATTTACATGGTACTTGCAGTTGTTGGATGCAACATGGAAGGATCTACCGAAGGATCGCCATCATAAATCATCAAAGGAGTACCTCCGAATTGCTCTTGATAGCATTGCTGCAGCAGCAGGTTTGCCTCCTTATGGTGCAGTCAACGAGGTAGCCTACTTGAGATAACCTTTGAGCTCTAATCATTAATAGTATTTATGATTTTAATCAAATTTTTGATACATACATCTAATTATTGATTTTTCAAATTACCTTACATGTGATATTTTCTTTTTGAGAGATAATAGTACACTATTAGTCACGTTCTCCGTAATTCGGATTCAGCATCTTCTAATATTGTTTACTTAATTCCTTTATCACCCCAGAACCTCCTATTTAGCACTTTGCTGAAACAAGTTTGCACATTAACTGAGCTGGGGATTTACAGAGTATGCCTTAATCATAGGTATCTGTTTATTTTATAAGGTTCCATTCTGTATCTAACTAGAAAATAAAAAAAATTAGGTGCATTTGGTTAATAAGAATTTCCCCTCCAAAGAGCCGGACAGACAAAATTGTCTAAAATTTGATCTATTTGCTCAAATAAATAAGTTGGAAAGGAGCTTACGTTTAAAGATTATTTATGCCCCTGAAAAATGGATCCTTGAGTCTTTTTCTTCTTTTAAGAAAAAGCTAGAATATGGAGACATTTTCGTTGAAAAGAGAGAGAAAACGATATGGCAGCAGTCAAGGGTAAACATAAGGAAGTGTTTGGTAACTGGAAAGGAAATGAAAAGTCATTTCACTTTTTAGTATTTTATGAATGAGAAAGTGATTGGAAAGTAATTGACAATTGAACGTTGTCACATATCCCTTTAATTTTTTCACCTTCTCCACATAATTTGTGGAAGTTGATAGGAATAGGATGGAGGGAGAGAGAATAAATTTTTTATCTCTCTTCTTACCATTTGATCTTTAAATGTTAACTTGGCTGTGAGTTTTCCATGACAACCATCCGTGAGAAAGGGTAGCATATAAAAAAGCCGATCGACTGTGATCACCTCAAATTTTCATTTTCTTAACCTTTTATCATTTCAAACAAGATTTGTAAATAGAAATTAATGAGAAAATCTTTTCAGAAGGAAATACTTTTTGTTCTAACATTTTTTGCTTTCCAAAGATTTCTCAAATTGCATATTACAAACTGACACATTTGCTATGCGATCCGATAGATCGATGCCATTGTGAACGAGGCGATTAGGATGGTGAACGCAGACGACGGGAAAAGCATGAACGAAGAAGAGTTTAAGAAGCTAATTGCTGAGATACTTGGATGCATCATGCTACAACTGGAGGGCCGACCAATCTTTGTTTCTTCTAACTCAGTGGTCAATGAGCCATTAGCTTCTTCATCCTCAATCCTGTGTCCTGCACCTGACAGTACTGATTTGCCCTTAAAGGAGTGATCATACATACTAACTTATGTGAGAGGGGCATGCTTCTTAACATTATCATGTATCATAGTGTGATAATAAGTTGACCTTTCATGCATGTTGTTTTTTGAGGCTTGATAAGTGGCCTTCTCCACGAATGGTTTCTTCTAAGTGGGAATAAAAGATCGTTGATCTCTTACTATGTATCCACATTAAGCTTGTACACACTGATCAATGTAAATGTTAAACATACGACTTTTATTATGTGTTTTGTTAGTTGAGATGAAGGATTTTGGTTTTCTGGATTATTTTTTCGGAATCGAGGTTGCCTGTATATCGCAAACACTTTCGAGCGGACTTTTTCTCAGTGATTATCTTGATTTCACTTCGGTATGTGCTCTCAAGGAGCTGAATTCCAACATTAACATGGCGTCTGATCTTTGTCCGCAGCCTATTCAGGACAGAAAACTCAGTGGTGCATGTATTGCTACTAGTCAAGATTATGTCACGCAATACGTATATAGAGCCAGTCTTGTTAATATTCATGTGGTTCCTGTACGAGTACTTTTATTCTCATAGCATTATCTACTTTTATTCTCGTAGCACTATCTACGGCTGTCCTGTTAGGACGAAGTCCGTACAATAGCTTTTGTTTGAGAAATAACAAAATCTCATTTTGATACTGACATTTGTTTGAGATGATATAGTAAATGAGAAAACAGGTGTGCGAAGATTATGAGGCAAAGGTTAACAATGCGAAAATGACGCAAAAATAAGCATTTATGTTAATTTTGATCAGCCTTAGAACTATTGATGGTCTACAATGAACCATCGATGGTCAAGGCTCATCGATCTACAGTGAAGACTCAAAGAGATTCCAGAAAGTTGATTATGAACTCTCGATATGCTACAGGGAACCATCGATGGTCCCTTAAACCAACGATGGCTTACATTACACAATTGCAGAGTTTTAGAAACTCAAAATCAGATTATTGATAATCTATAGTCAATCATCGATGGTGCTCAGGGAAAAATCAATGGGCCGGATTGCCCACTGATGGCAACGATGCATGTTGACAAATTTTAAGTGTTAATCACAACCATTCTGTGATCCATTTCATCTCCAACTGCTACTATTCTATGATTTTAATGTCTTTTTCCCTATTTATAAGAGGCTATATAAGATAGGAAGATATTATCTTTTGAAGAGGTTCCATGCTTTGAGAAAAGAAAAGCTTTTCGAGAGATTCAAAGTGAGAGTTTATTTTAGGGTTTGTGAAGAAGATTTGCGTTGTTATTGGAACCCCGGAGCCTCGTCTGTTGGGAATCTAACGCTGAAATTCCTAATGCAACAGAAACGCAGAATAGAAAAAAGTACACCAAGATTTACGAGGTTCGGCAACTGCCTACGTAGAATAGAAAAAAGTACACCAAGATTTACGAGGTTCGGCAACTGCCTACGTCCTCGGGAGCCACACAGTCAATTTCTTATTAATCAAACAAGAAATTACAAATCAAGAGCAAATCCCAAAACTGAGATTTCTCAAAGATGAACACTGTAGCTACAGTGTTAATAATTAAATGAAATAAACCCTTTCAATTCTCTCTCTCTCTCTAAAGTCCTTTCTTAATCTCCCCTCAATGCACGGTTGAGAGCTGGAGATGAAGAACCAAAATCGCTGCTGCGATTTCAAGGTTTGGAGAAGAGGAACGCTGCTGCGTTATTTTTGGTGCCGCCGCCAGAGAGAAATCAGAGGAGGAGAAGCAACAACAAAACCCTAGGGCGACGAGGGGTTTATATAAGCAAACATGACAGGCTGGCGACAGCNNNCTCCTCGCCGGACGGAGGTTGGTATCCACCCCCAACCTAACAATCTCCCACTTGGAGACCAAACCGACGACAACAGGCTATCCCATCAAGCTCCTCTCCTGTGTGGCTCCGCCCTCATCATCTATGCATGAAGGCCAACTGAAGTTGCGCACAACTCCAGTTTCTGAGAGGTCACTACCTCTGTCAACATATCCGCTGGATACTTTCTTCCTTGGATATTCTGTTGAAATCCTTTGACAACTCGCCGGGCTCTGTATATTCTGGAACCACCCTGTTCCTTTTTCACTCGATACACCCACTTGTTGTGACATGCCTTCTTCCCCATGGGCAACTTAGCTAGTTCCCATGTCTGGTTGGAGATCAGAGATTTCATCTCTTCTTTCTCAGCAAACTCCCACTTGCTCGCATCTCCATTCTGACAAGCTTCATCAAAGCTTTCAGACTCTCCTCCATTTGTCAGCAACATATAATTCATGTATCTGCTAGTGGGCATAGGAGGACGAGTAGTTCTCCTCAATATCGGAGCTGGTGCGTCGGGCTCCTGCGCACCGTTCTGTCCAATAGGCTCTTCTGGCTGAGGACCTTCTGCATTGAGTTCTTCAGAGAGGTTATCTGGGACATCATCTGCATCTACAAATGTTGACTCGCTCTCTGAGTCACTGGAATCTGTCTTGTGCATGTCCTTATACATCACCTTCTCGTTGAATATCACATCTCTACTCTTGATCACCTTCTTGTTTTCGTTGTCCCAAATGCGGTAGCCGAACTCGTATTCACCATACCCGATGAATGTGCATTTCTTAGACTTGGGATCAGGCTCATTCCTGCCTTGATCACTTATATGCACATAAGCTACACAACCAAAAACTTTAAGATGTGAGAGGGTTATCTCCTTTCCGTACCATACCTCTTATGGTATTCTGTGCTCCAATAGAACCGATGGACCTCGGTTGATCAAGTAAGCTACTGTGTTGACTGATTCTGCCCAGAACTGCTTCGGTAGACCTAACTGCATCCGAATGCTTCTGGCTCTCTCTGTCAATGTCCTATTCATGCGCTCAGCCACACCATTATGCTGAGGCGTTCCGGGCACGGTCCTCTCTATTCTGATACCGTGCTCATAGCAGAACTTTTTGAATCTGGTGTCTTCATACTCACCACCATTGTCTGTTTTGAGTTTCTTTACCCTCAAACCAGTCTCATTCTTGACCATGGCTTTCCATCTTCTGAAAGCCTCAAACACTTCTGACTTTTTCTTCAGAAAATAGACCCATACTTTCCGAGAGTGATCATCAATAAAAGTCATGAAATAGTGTTTCCCACCAATCGACGCGGTGGTTGTTGGTCCCCAAACATCTGAGTGAACAAGCTCTAGCTTCTGCTTCCTGGGGGGTCTGTTACTTGCCTGAAACCTAACTCTCTCTGCTTTCCAAGTATGCATTCTTCACACATATCAATATCTACTGATTGTAAACCTGGGAGTTTTTTCTTTGTGTGCATAATCTTCATCCCCTTTTCACTCATATGACCGAGTCTCTGGTGCCACAGTTTTGAAGTCTCATTGCCTGCTGTAACTGAGATCGAACAACGTGCACCCGCTGTCATATATAGGGTACCAGTCTTCCTGCCTCTGGCAATCATCATTGCGCCCTTCGAAATACTTCAGTCATCGCCATGGAAAGTCATCGTGTAGCCTTCACTAGCCAACTGGCTTACTGAGATTAAGTTCCTCTTCAGGTCGGGAATATACCTGACATCCTTTAGCTCCCATACTGACCCATTCAGCTTAATCTTCACTACACCTTTGCCAATAATGGCACATGCTTGATCGTCACCAAGATATACATTTCTAAGATTTTCGGGGATATACTTCTCGAGGAATTCTTTCTGAGAAGTAGCATGGAATGATGCTCCATAGTCTAACACCCAAGACTCCTCCTTACTCTCCAAAGAGCATAGCAATGCATCATCTCCTCCTGAGGTGGAAGCAACATTTGCATCTGTCTTTGCCTCACTTCTTCTGTGCACTCTTGCACTGATTCTTATAGTGCTCGATTTTTTCGCACTTCCAACACTTGATAGCCTTCGAGCTGTTGGGATTCTTGAATTTGGATCTCATGTTCTCTAATCCATTTTCTCTGGTTGAATTTCTACCTCTTAACTCTGTATGTAATATTAAAGAGGTTGTAGCTTCACCCGACTATCTCTGTCGGATCTCCTTATTGAGAACCAGATCACGAACGTCGTCAAACTTCAACTTATTGCTTCCCGATGAGCTACTCACAGCTGTGACCGTAGCGTTCCAACTCTCTGGTAGGGAAGACAAAAGGATCAACGCTCGAACTTCCTCATCAAACTCAATATCAACTGAACTCAATTGGGTCGTGACTGTATTGAGTTCATTGAGATGATGTGCTACCGATGCACCTTCCGCCATTCGCAGATTAAACAACCGCCTCATCAAATGGACTTTATTTGAGGCTGATGGCTTCTCATACATATTTGAGAGTGCTGCCATAAGACCCGCCGTGGTCTTCTCCTTTGCAATGTTAAAAGCAACATTGCGGGTTAACGTCAAACGAATAACCCCGAGGGCTTTTCTGTCCAGAAGATTCCAATCTTCTTCCTTCATACCCTCCGGCTTCTTCCCCGAGAGAGGTTGATACAGATTTTTCTGATATAGATAATCCTCTATCTGCATTTCCAGAATCCGAAATTTTATCCATCAAACTTCTCTAATCTCACCTTTCCTTCATCTGCGACCATGGCTCCCACTTGAATCTGACTTCCTCTAGATCGTTTCACGCTCTGATACCAGTTGTTGGGAATCTAACGCTGAAATCCCTAATGCAACAGAAACACAGAATAGAAAAAAGTACACCAATATTTACGAGGTTCGGCAACTGCCTACGTCCTCGGGAGCCACACAGTCAATTTCTTATTAATCAAACAAGAAATTACAAATCAAGAGAAAATCCTAAAACTGAGATTTCTCAAAGATGAACACTGTAGCTACAATGTTAATAATTAAAGGAAATAAACCCTTTCAATTCTCTCTCTCTCTAAAGTCCTTTCTTAATCTCCCATCAATGCACGGTTGAGAGCTGGAGATGAAGAACCAAAATCGCTGCTGCGATTTCAAGGTTTGGAGAAGAGGAACGCTGCTGCGTTATTTTTGGTGCCGCCGCCAGAGAGAAATCAGAGGAGGAGAAGCAACAACAAAACCCTAGGGCGACGAGGGGTTTATATAAGCAAACATGACAGGCTGGCGACAGCCTGTCGCCAGCCACGCGAAGACGCGGACGTCGGAGCGCCAAAACGCGGACGTCAGAGCTTGGACGCGAGGGTCGGTGTCCCAAACGCGAGGGTCGGTGTCTGAAACGCGAGGGTCGAATTTCCCAAATGCGAGGGTCGCGTTTCCCACAATTTGAGCTCGCCTGCTCGAGCTCCACCTGAAACTGCGCCTGCAGTTCGCCGTCGACTTCGCCTGAGTCGACGTCCACGCTCGCCTGCATGGTCCTCAAGCTCGTCGAAGCTTCGTCGGAGCTCCTCGCCGGAATTGAGGTTTGATCTACACCCCTTTCTAACATATACAAACTTTTTCTTGTTGCGTTCAACATCTTCGAATAGCTTCAATGAGGAGAGTTGTCATTGGATTCAACATCATTACTGTTTCTTCATCAAGCTTTGCTTCAATCTTTTGAGGAACGATTTTGCCTAGAAAGAGGGCTATAAGATCTTTTAAATATGCACTTGAACTATTTTGGTAGTTTTTATTTCATATTGTTTTTATGGCATTCTTAAACTGATGATAATTGAGGGTTGAGACTAGTTAGGGCTAGAGGTTACTCATCTATAAAGAGTTAGGTTAAACGACTGATTTCGGGTACATTTCAGGGTGCGGTCTTTGTTAGCCTACTGTATCAGGTCGTGATTTAGGTAAACTTTGGTTATAGTGAGGAAGCCCCTTCGTGAGAAGGAAGAGTGAGTGTATGATTGTTATCTGAACTACTATAAAAATCTCGGGTATTCTTTAATTGATTTTATGGTTTGGCTGTTCGCTTTTATTTTTTTATATTTTCGCTGCATATTATGTGTTTTAATGAAGACTTAACTGTTGCAAACCTATTCATCCCCGCCCTAGACTTGCATCTTAGATCCAAGATGTACTTGTACGTTCTGTCAAGCCTTCTTCTACTTGATGATGAAAGACTATGATGAACATGTTATTTATGCCAGAATATTCATGCATTAGTAACTAACAATATTTACGAGGATTTCGGAGATAATTATGCAAGATCCACAAAAGACGATTTGTTAATCAGTGTGCTTGTTAAAAAGAACTCATTTACCAATTGTGAGATTGAAATAAAATCTCATTTACTAGATTAAAAAAAAAGAATCTTAAATCGGTATGCTTTTCTGAGACGCTGGACGTTAGTATGATGATATGACGTGAAAGTGTAGATCTTTAATTATGAATGACTGCAAACACACATGTTTACAATTGATTAAGCATCAATACATTACAACCGTGCGTTTGAGATAAATTGCGGATCAAGAGAAGTTCACATGCCTACAGAATTGATTCTCACATGGCATCCTTGTTCTCCTTAGCTCTCATCTTTTTTTTTCTGAGAGGCCCACTTTGATGCACCTAGTTGACCCAAGTACAAGCGTACAACGAAACCAATTTAAGCTTTTCAATAATTAAATGAACATTTTATTTTCTATCCTTGCATCCTGCTTTTTGTTTAGGTGGAAATTAACTCCACTTGTTTATCAATCCTACTATCTATCTTGTAGCTGTTGTTTATTTCCTACTTACTTTATTTTCTTCTACAGATGGCTTGTCATTATCCTTCTCTGCTTCAATGTGTTAGGTCACTTTTGTACATTTTTAGTTTCAAGCAGCCAATTGTGTGTGTGTCACACATGTATAAGTCATCGGTCTTAATAACTAGCGGGGGCGGAGGCAGCTCATTGAGGGTGGCACCACCCTCTAGCAAAATTTTTTAAAGGTATATAGTAACATTGTATAGCAACGAAGCCACAAAGCTAAGTCTATTTGTTTTTAATGGGCCAAGTTAAATATAACCCAAATCTAAAATCCCCACTAAACATTGAAAAAAATAAACAAGTGGATGTGGTCACGTGGGTCCACTCTCAAAATGTTGGAGACAAGTAAAATTTTTGACAAACGAAAATGCATTCAACGCCCACGAACATGTAGGTATAAAATTATGACATTAACCATTGCCACGACTTAAGAGTGTTTCTGTAGTGGCAAGTGTCTTTGATGTACACTGCATTGGCGTTTTTGCAAATAAAATTTCCGTTTTACTTATAACAGAAACTTTTATTGCGTGTAAATAAATTAAGATTACTGATCTGACAACTCCTAATGGAACGAATTAACTAACACGAGTGAGCCACACAATAGGACCAAACGCAATACGAGGGTCGCACTGAATTTTTTTTTTTTTTTGAAGGAAAAGAAACAGGGTGAGATACCCTGTGTATTAAGGGGCTGTTTGGTTCGCTATTATAAGGGGTTGAAACTCAGAAAACCCCTCCACGTCAGATTTTTAGCCTTCCACGTCAGCTTTTTTGTTTCCGTCCATTTCTTTGTGCCGCTTTGATTCGCTCGAATGGAAGAGGGAAAACTCTGCTGAAATCGCCGCCAACTAAGATTTTTTTCCCTCTCCGATTTCCTTCCCCAACCAAGTGAAATTGATGAAAACTCTGCCACGTCGGATTTTTTTCCTTCTCTGCTTTGTTTACAAAAGTTTTTCTTTTTTTTTTCTATGCGAACCAAACAAAAGAAAAATAAATACATTGGTTTCCCACCATTTTTATGTGCGAACCAAAACAAAACAATCTATTTCTTGGAAAAATTTGGAAAACTCAAAACTTGTATTTCTTTACATGAAATTGCATTTCTCTATATCAAGGAAACGAACCAAATAGTCCCTAAAAGGAAATTAGTGAATATACAAAAACTGAGAGTATCTCTGCTGAACTATCAGCTATATGAAAAAAAAAACAAAAAGAAAATCAACACAAAAGAAAAACAACCGAAACACAAGTGGAGATACACTGAAACTGAGGTGATAATTGTCTGTAACACTATAAAACTCATGGATCAGTAGTCTGCCGAGAAATTGTCTCAAACTGCATTATGCGCAACTGTTTTTGCAAGTTCTTCCGGTCCCTGCCGGCCGGAGATAAATGCATCCAATGTTTTGTTTTTTTAAGATTTATAATCACATGGGGAACACCGCTTTGCATTTATGTTCACGTGTTTCAGTGACAATAGCTGATTTGATTCAATGGGGCCAAGATCGTAGTTTCCAAGTGTAATTATGAATATTTTGTATTTATTCTCATTATTTTATGCTTAACTTTGTTCAGAAGGACGTTTGCATATCTTAATTTGTTGTTAATTAAGGGACACAAAACACCACTTAGCTATAGGTATTAGAAGTGAGATTGGGATTTTGATAACTTCCAGTACTAAAACGTAACAGAAAGACACCTTACTTTTAATTTAACTGTTCTGAGTGCAGCATAGAAACAAGTTTCAATGGAGCATGATAAGTGTTATATTTGAATGACTCACAAATTTCAATCAAACAATTAATGATTTGGTGTGCAAGATTAAGATTTACAAAGCGATCTTTCCACTCCAATTGGCTAATAGGAAGAATAGTGGATCCAAATCTTATAGATTTTAGCATCGTCCCCTGTTGGATCCTATCAGAACCATCGCTATCGGAGTGGGGTGTTTTAAACCAATGATTAACCAGTCATAATTCCCAATCTGACCCTATAATTAACCATTTATGTATGATATAGATCACTCCACCTTATGATGCGTTCTGATAAAATCCTCGCTCATCATCGTCATTGATATTAAACAGAATTAACAATTGTTTGTGTAATAGTGCTCAGTCTTCTTATCTCCTGTCATATATCTCTAAGGCGACAATCAAATGCAATGAAATTAATCCGTACGATTGGGACCACGGCCAACTTGATACACGCACAGCACAACAACATGGGCTCCGTCTAATAACTATTGCGGCAACATATAAAAGATCAGGTGAAAATATGATCCACCACCTGCATACTAAATGTACGTTGAGAAATGCATCAGAATGAAGCATCTGATCTCAGTAGGAGAAGACAAGGAAGAAACCGCTGTGATACTTTTTAGCTTGATCCAGTGTTTTTCTTGTTTTGTATTGTACTTTTTGCACCTGACAAGCTAGGTTGATGAACTTTAGGAATTGGTTTGGCGTGCGACAAGGTCTGATGATGTGATGTTATGTTCATTTGTTAGTGCAAATGGACCCCTTTCGAACGTGCAAGCTTGTTTTCAGGTTCATTGGCTTTTGCTAGAAGTTAATTATGCGCGCTGTTTTCTGTATCTGTTTAGCTTTGGAATTTAATTTAATTTGCACCGGAAAGAATCAACCGGTAGATATATACCTTGCTTGATCATAAGTTCGGGGACCGCCGCTGTAAGTGGACATCGAGTATACAAAATCGTAATCGGCCAAGTGACCAACTTGAAATGATTATTAATATTTTAGGGGCAAAATAGCAATTTCAATGATTTGAGGGATAACTTTCAAAATATTAAAATGTAAGGGACCAATATCGAAAACACCCCTATAATTTTTACAGTAACAACCTTGAGGTTGAGGATCGTGAGTGCCATCCAATTGACTTGACTTGACCTAGTTGTTCCTCCCCTACATTCATCCTGAGCAACAGCTTGGTCTTCGCTTTACTTCGTTGGCTAAAGTCCACAAAACTCAGTTCCCATGTCACACGTTCAAAGAGTAGTCTATTCTTCTATACTTATAGGATGATCCAAAGAATTACTACTTATGTTACAATTATTGTAGTATAAACAGTAACTTGTTGACTAAAGTCCACAAAACTCAGTTCCCATGTCACACGTTCAAAGAGTAGTCTATTCTTCTATACTTATAAGAGGATCCAAATAATCACTATTTATGCTACAATTATTGTAGTATAAACAGTAACTTATACTATAATAATTTGTTGTAGTATAAACAGTATAAACAGATCCGAGTCTCTATACTTGAAGCTACTATTCATTCTACAGTAATTTATTGTATTATAAACAATAAAGCAATTTAAATATATTAAAACATGGATTCTCCTCCAGGTATAGAGGAGTAGATATGATTTCTAAATTAAATGTATTAAAACTTAGATTGTTCTTTAAGTATAAAGGAGTAGATATGACTTCTAATTTTAAGCGTACAATAATTAAATCAAATGTATTAAAATTTAGGAAAAGGCAAGTTCAAAATGTGATGCTTTAAAAAAAAACAGGAGATCGTGCTTTGTATGAGGTGCACACTAGTACTTCTATATTGGAGATGGTAAATTTGGATTCTTCATTAGACCATTCACAAATGTTAGAGGAAGTTCCAATATATATATCGTTCCAATATATATATCAAACCAGCCTGTATAATCTATAATACTGCCAACATTACTTTTGGACATGCATATTTTAAAATGAGTCAAATTAAAGACCAACTCTCTCTTCAATTATTATTGAATTCTTATCTTCTGCCCTAAGATGGATTAAATGATCAACTCTCCCGTCAATGTATTATTTTATTTGTTATCTCCCTTCTACTGTGTGTGTGCGCGCCTAATATTACCATTTTGTAAGCCTATGATCAGATATTGAACAAATCTATAGCATTACATCGTTTTTCTTTCTTGCGTCACTTATTTGTGTTTTCATCAGTATGTTATCTTCCCCTTTTTTTGCATCACTTTTTGTGTTTTCATCAATATGTTATCTCCCCCGTCAAACCAAAAATAAAAAATAAAAAATCCCAACTACTATTTTACTTCCTCAAAACTTTTTAGCCTTTATATTTTTTTAGAATTGGAAAATCATTTCTTGAATTCTTTAAATAAATAAAAAATACTGTGACATTAGATATTGGATATCTTTGTCACCTTTCCCATCACCTTTTATATGAAAAAGAACAATTTTTTAAAACAGTCCAATTTTATTTTTTTTTTATTTTTAAAATCGACCCATTTTTTTATTTATCAAAACCGATCCGTTTTTTGCCACGTCAGCCTAATCACCCTCCTAAACAGTCGGGGTTGCTAACCCCGACTATTTAGGAGGGTGTTAAACCCCAATTAGAAGCCTTAAACCCTAAAATTTTATGTCCTAAATAGTCGGGGTTGGCAACCCCGACTATTTAGGAGGGTGATTAGGCTGATGTGGTAAAAAACGGGTCGGTTTTGATAAATAAAAAAAATAGGTAGATTTTAAAAATATTTTTTTTTTTAAAATAAGTCTGTTTTGAAAAATTGTTCTATGAAAAATCACCCATTTCCGCTAGAGACCCACGGAGTTAATTTTATTATGGAAACCGGCGCCGCGTTGCATATTATGAGTCTGCTTGTTTCAGATTGACCGACAAAACACTTGCACTTTGTTTCAAAAAAGTGAAAAGAAAGGAACTTCTTTGCTTATTGTCTCTTTTAACCTTGCGCTTGCATATATCAAAGCTCTCGGGTACCTTTACCTTCAGAAATGGTGAGAAGGGTGTTAATTAATATGGTGTTTCTTTTTTATTTTATGAAAATTGAAAATAGCAATGCGAGGCACTTTATTCATGCGTTTATCAACCATCAGCCTAAGTGTTGGATAGCATGTTCTAAATCTGTTTTGATAACATGTTATTATGATTTCTAATCTATTATGGTAACATAATTCTTAATCTGTTTTGGTCACAGGTTATTAGGATTCCTAATTTGTTTTGTTTTTTGTTTTAGAATTCCTAGTTTGTTTTGGTTTTAGGTTTTCTATATATATGGAACGTCTTAGAAGAGATTAAGATCATCAAAAAGAGGAGAGTTATAATCAGAGATTAGAGAGACTTTTTGAGCATTGTGAGAGAGATATTGTGAGCAAGTTGAGAGTTTTGGTTGATGGTTAGTTTGTGAGTTTTGTTAGATTGTAACCCTTTGTATTCTCCTTGATTTAGTGAAATCTTCCCATCCTCTTTCCGTGGACGTAGACAAATTATCGAACCACGTATATCTCTGTGTTTGTGATTGATCTGTCGTATTTTAGTTTTGGATTGTGCTCGTGTGTGATTGGTTTTTCTTCTCCCGAGCTTATGACTTGTTTGGTGAGAGAGCACGCTTCCGCATAGGCGCGTGACAATTGGTATCAGAGCTCAGATTTCAAATCTAGGGTTTTGACATTAGGTGGAGGAAGATTCGTTGTGAAATTTTGGTTCTTTGAATTCTAGGCCTCAGTGGAGATAGAATTTGAAGTTGCCGT
Organism: Asparagus officinalis; assembly: GCF_001876935.1. Lineage (NCBI taxonomy): Eukaryota > Viridiplantae > Streptophyta > Magnoliopsida > Asparagales > Asparagaceae > Asparagus > Asparagus officinalis. The sequence goes on from NC_033797.1 coordinate 40,852,087, forward strand.
TGGAGATCTCGCTTTCCTTGTATGGTTAGAAGTTCTATTTGGAATCCAATCTAGGGTTCAGTTGAGTAATTTCTTATTCCTTTCAAAGTTTGAATCTTTCTTTGTAATTTGGAATTTGCGAGTATGGGTAAAGAAGTTGGTGAAAGCAGCAAGATGGCGAGTACAGTCCAAGTTGGTTTTCAGAACACCAAAATTAGTATGGTGAAGTATGACGATAAGATCAACTTTGGTTTGTGGATGAACGACTTTCAAGATGTGTTCAATGCTCAGAATTTGGAGGAGACCATCATGGTCCAAGAGAGACCACCGGAATATAAAGATGCGATATGAGAAAAGATGAATAGGAACGCTTGTGGGGTGATCAGATCCTGTTTGGAACAGGAATTAAAGTATGATGTGATTGGGGTGACGTCTATAATGAAGATGTGAGAAATTATTAATAATAAGTATCTTACGAAGAGTGTTGAGAACCGTTTGCACTTGCTGCGAAGATTATTCAGATTTTAGATGTCCCGAGGCACCTCACTAGCGGCTCATGTGAACAACTACACTAAGTTATTGTCGGACTTGACGAAGATGTCCCGAGGCACCTCACTAGCGGCTCATGTGAACAACTACACTAAGTTATTGTCGGACTTGACGAATGTTGATGAGAAGATATCGGTGTGAACAACTACACTAAGTTATTGTCGGACTTGACGAATGTTGATGAGAAGATATCGGATGAGTACAATGTGATTATTTTGTTAGGCTCTTTACCGGATAAGGAGTATGATACCTTCATGCTCACTTTGTTGAATGTGAGGTCTTCTATCAGATATAGTGAAGTAATTAGTGCTTTGACAAACTATGATTTGAGGAGGAATGACAAAGAGACTTCCTGTACCAGTACTTCAGGAGAGGCCTTGTCGATAAGAGGTAGAAGTCCATATCTAAAAGGTAGTAATAGAGGAAGATCAAAGTCAAGAGGTCATCACCAGCTAGGAAAGAACCAATGTGCATTCTGCAAGGAGCAGGGACATTAGAAGAGAGACTGTCAAAGATCAAGGAGAAGAAGAATAGCAAGAAGAAGGGCCTAAAGGCCAATGATGTGAATGTTGTGAAAGGCGACGATTCGATGATTCGAGCTTTTCTCTATTAATTATTCCGGAGGTGAACCACTTGGATGCATCAGATTGGATGCTTGATTCTAGCGCTACTTATCATGTGACTCTTAGGCGAGATTGGTTTTTATTATTTGAAAGACTCGATGAGGGTGTTGTTGTCATGAGAAATGATCAATCATGTGGTATTTGTGGGATAGGTACTGTGAGGATTCGGATACACGATGGAGCAGTCCGTGAATTGAAGGAGGTGGGATTTGTTCCTCAGTTGAAGAAGAATCTTATCTTAGTTGGAGCTTTGGAGACGAAGGGATTCAATGTGACATTTGAGGATGTTGTAGAAAATGTTACTAAGGGATCTTTGATGGTAATGAAGGGAGTCCGCAGTCGGAACTTGTATTATCTGAAGGGGAGAACTGTGATTAGCTAGGTTGCTTCAGCTATTTCAGAGGCGGATATTAGCAAACTTTGGCATTACAGTTTCGGCATACAGGAGAGAAGTCACTGCAGGCGTTGTGCAAGCAGGGGCTATTGAAGGGAGCCAAGAGTGAAAAAGTTGAGTTCTGTGAGCACTGTGTTCTTGACAAGAAGACGAAGGTGAAGTTCAGGACAGTCATTCATCGGATGAGGGGCATTCTGGATTATGTGTACACAGATGTTTGTGGTCCTACAAAGACTGCATCACTTGGTGGTAGACATTGGTTCGTCACGTTTGTTGATGACTATTTTAGGCGTTGTTGGGTGTACACCATGGTGACGAAGAGTGAAGTCCTAGATATATTTATGGAGAGGAAGAAGAGGTTAGAACTGCAGACTGGGAGAAAGATCAAGATGTTACGATCCAAAAATGGTGGTGAGTACACATCAGACCCCTTTCAGCAACTATGTCGAGACGAGGGCATAGAGAGACACTTCACGGTTAGTCATATACCATAGAAGAATAGAGTGGAAGAGAGGTTAAATCGATCTTTACTGGAGAAGATCTGATATTTGTTGGTGCATAGTGGTTTGGAGAAGATCTTTTGGGCTGAGACACTTTCATATGCGAGCCACATCATTAACAGGCTGCTTTCATCTGCGATTGAGGAAAAAACTCCTATGGAGATGTGGTCGGTAGCTGATAATTTACAAGTACAGTGGTGATCTCACTATAGGAAAGAGATGCATTCCTATTAATAAAAGTAAGAACGAAGGTCTCATATTTCTCGTCAGGCAAGGAACTCAACAACAACAACGTCTTGTCCTCATCTTCAATCATCACATCTACATTCGCCAGGCAAGGAACTCAACAACAACAACGTCTTGTCCTCATCTTCAATCATCACATCTACATTCGCCAAATCTGCAAGAAGCTTCGTGTAGTGGTTCATGTGATCACCAATGGAGGTCCCCTTCTTCAATTGGAAGCGATAAAGCCTCCTCTTAAAATACAAGCGGTTCTCTATACTCTTGGTCAAATACTTGCCCTCTAGGATCTCCCAAATCTTCTTAGCTGAAGTCTCATTGATCACATCATATTTTAAATCTTGAGTCAAACAAGATCTAATCACACCACACGCCATTCTATTTATCTTTTTTCAAGCATTCTCCTTAATGTCGTTCGGTTTCCCATCCAACTCTAAAGTATCTTCCAAATTTTGCGCATTGAGCGCATCCAAGACTTCACATCTCTAAAGATCAAAATTGTTTGTGCCATTAAACTTCTTCACATCTATCTTCATAGAGTGGTTATTCAAACTTTGGACGGTCTTTACACCGAAAGTATCCTCCACAACTCCTTCTTTCCTGACCATCTTTCTCAAAGTACCAAAACAAATACGGAACAAATGAAGAATTGGTCCAAAACTAAAAAAGATAGAGTCTTTACCAAAAAGATCACACCTTTATCACCAAACAAAACCCTAGGCGAGCCTCCAAAACGACCTACTCCTCCAAATAACCCAAGCATAGCCCGAGCTCTGATACCACTTGTTATGCTCTGATACCACTTGTTGAGCGTTGCGGAAGCCAAACAACCAAACTAACATGCTACGAGAAATCAAATCAAATGAATGTCGAGAGAAGGCCAAACGAACCAAATTAATGCCACAAAATATAAACAACTAATTTTAAAGTGGTTCGGCAAGTTGCCTACGTCCACGAGGCAAGAAGATGATAGGGTTTTTCACTAATAGAGAAGAAGAATACAAACTAAGATTACAAATCACTCAAACTCACTAATTAATCTCACCAATAAATCTCTAATTTTCTCTAAACAAAACCCTAACCAATAGCTTAGAAAATACCTCTTTTTGTGCTCCAAATATCCCTAATTTTCTTCTTGTTGATGTCCGTAAACACACAGTCGATGAGGGTCTTCCATTGATGATGGTGGCTGGGAGGATAAAAGGTGGGGCCGACTACTCCTCCGACTCTACGCCTGATTCTAAGTGTGCAAGGTGGACTGATAACCTGCACATGTGAGAATCGCAGGAGTACGAGGTTAATTTCCCCCGTGGTACCTCCGATGGTCAAGTCAGCTGGAGAGCTTGAGGGAGATTTTTTGGGAGGTCCCTGGGCCATTGAGGTCCTAGCAGGGGGGTCCTCTATCATAATTGAATTTCTTTTTTATGTTAAGAATAAAAAAGGGGAGTAAAATTCAGATGTTAAAAGATGCGGAGCTCCTTCTCCTCTCCTCTCCTTTTTGTCTTACCTTCTTTCCCTCCTTTTATAGCCCAGTACCTGTGAATGTTTGACCATTGGGCTTGGACTATGCACAGGAGGCGGTTGAGAGGTGAGCTGGAGGTTGAGTCATCTTTCTCCTTCCAGGTGTCGGCTGACGATTGGGAGGGAAGTCATTCAAATACAGGAGAGAGGTGTCCTCTTGGTATCATGGATTCGACAGATGAGGTAGGGCACATGATAGGCCCACTGTTTGGTTATCCTTCCCCCTCCAGATGGTAGCTGGTGACTAGAGGGGAAGTTATTCGAGCCCAGAAGAGCATCATGACGATCCCAGAGAAGTGACTTGTGAATGGAATAAGCGGCGTATGCAGGGGATTTGTTAGAACAGAGATCTTGATGGGACCGATCAGTGCTGTTGTGTTGATTGATATCTGAAGTGAGCTTAGCTAGATCTTATCCCCTTAGTAGAGGAGAGTCGGTTCGTGAGTTGTCTTTATGATTTCCCGACTCGATAGCCGAGTGAGATTCGGGTCGAGTGTACAGTCGAGAAGTCTGCTTGAGGAGTCGTCTTGATTATGAGGGACCGACTGGTCCCACACTTCGAGTCGGTAATGATGACCCTTGGTAAAAAATGATTCGTCCGCTCGACTGGCCGATAGACTTGCCCTTGGCTGGGCTTTTGAGCCTCTAAGCTGGTTTGGACCATGGCCTTTTTTAGCCTATGCAGACAATCTTTTGGTATCTTCCTCTTTAGATGGTAAACTACCATAACACTTCTCAATTCTCTCTTCCAATTATTCTATATATATAAAAATCCTAAAATCATAAACATACTAGGAATTTTAAAATAAAAAACAAAACAGATTAGGAATCCTAATAACCTGTTACGAAAACAGATTTGGAATCATGTTACCAAAACAAATTAGAAATCCCAATAATCTGTTACCAAAATAAATTAGGAAACATATTAGAATCATGCTATCCAACAGATTGTTGATCGAGCCAAACAATTAGCCGATAATAATAATTCATGAAGATCAATGAGAATGTATGAGAGATAGGCTCTTTATTGATGT
>NC_033797.1:40856941-40858737 GCF_001876935.1 Asparagus officinalis
TAAGAAACCTATCCAAGAACAATGTTAGCCCCAAGTCCTTTTCGCAGCCCCCTTGCTTCATGTTGATCATGTCTATTTATAAGCTTAAAAGCATTAAGGAGGGAGTTAGTGGGCCTTAACTCTCTTTGAATAAGTGAGTTAGCAATCATTAACTTCCTTTTCAATGAGTGAGTTAACAATCATTAACTTTCCCTAAATGGACGAGTTAGTAGGGTGGACTGTTTTCTTAAAAAGTAGCTTCTCAAAATGGTTATGGGCGAGGTTCGCCAGTAATGGTTGTTTTCGTCAAAAGTTAGTTTTGTCATGGAATTCATCATATCTTCGATCGATTACAACAAATTCAAAAGAAATAGCCTTTTTATAAGACTTCTTTTACACAACAAAAGGAAAATTATAACTTTTTAGAAACAAACATAGGATCGTTGTTTGAATCGCTGCTTGCATGGGATCTTTGCCTGTGTCGGGGGTGCGTTAGCCCGTGGACCACCAAATCACAGATTCTGATTGAATCGCTTTGCCTGTGTCGGGGGTGCGTTAGCCCGTGGACCACCAAATCACAGATTCTGATTGAATCGTGAGGGATTTAGTGATTCTTCCTTCATTTATCGAAGTAGGAATTTGAAGTGAATATCTTATCAAAGTAAGATGATCACTCTTCTTAAGATCAAGTCAAAGCTCGAATCTCAAGGAATTGCCAGAAGCTCAGGAACTCTGCTCTATCTGCTCCAAAAATGCTCAGCCTTATGCTCTCTGATCCGCCCCTTCAAAAATCGATCTTAGGGGGGTATTTATAACCCCTGGATGAACAGTGCTTCCGAGACAGTGTTTGCGGCGGCCGAGACAGTAAAGACTGTCTCGGGTTCTGAGACAGTAAACACTGTCTCGGAAAACTTAAACTGCCTGACAGTTTTGTAACTGCTTTCCCACATTTTAAAACTCTGTTATTTTGGCAGTTGTCAACGTGATTCTCGCCCATGACGTTTCTCACGTTCTTGAACAGTTGGTGGCCACGTGTCGGCGGTTTATAAAACAGTTTTTGAGCCTTTGAGAGCTGTCTCGCATGCGAGACAACAAACACTGTCTCGCGTGCGAGACAACAAACACTGTCTCGCATGGCGAGATAGTAAAGACTGTCTCGCTGGCGAGACAGTAAAGACTGTCTCGCGTGCGAGACAGTTCATATCTGTCACTGTCTCGCATGGCGAGACAGTCTATACTTGTCTTTTTCTTTGATTTTTTGATAACCTCCTTTTGAGCTGCACTTGGATATCTTTCAGTATTTTTTAACGCCTACAGATACCCCCTCCAAAGTATTCCAGACTCATTCTTTTATAGAGGAGTTTGGGATACTTTGGATAAGATAGATTTTACTTACGATCTCTTCAATACTTGGTTGAGTAAATCGTGTAGAAGGATCCGTAAATGGTTTCAACTCCTGATCTCTTCATCCCTTAGTCTATTCAGTTCCTTGTAGAATAGCTAATATTCTTTCGGTACTACGTTTATCGTTTGATCGTTGTCGAGATCTTGAATCGAAGCTGAAATTTGTACTTGTGAATTCAGCTTTTGTCATCAAATTGATACTGGATTGTTAATCACTGTATCAGTCTTCATAAAAACACAGTTTATATTCATGTATTTTTTGGAGTTTTTGAGTAATAGTTAACCTCATATACTCGTTGAGAGGTAGCCAGGTTATTCTTAAGAATATTCTAAGTGATATTCTCTAGAAACTTCCTGTTGGGGGTAGGGGAACAGTTTAAACTCGTGTACCTATTGGAGTATTCAGGTTATTC
>NC_033797.1:40859737-40865335 GCF_001876935.1 Asparagus officinalis
GTTCTACAGTTTCCTCCGGGGTTGGGGTTGTCTTAATCTCCCCGGGAAAGCATGTGATGCCTCGAGCTTTTCCATTGACTAGTCCGTTCTCCAATAACGTAGCCGAGTACAACGCGCTTCTCATTGGACTCAGTTTCGCCAAGGAGCTGGGGGTCGAATATCTCGAAGCTTTTGGGGATTCTCAATTGATAGTCAACCAAGTCCGTGGAGAGTATGAAGTCAGGAACCAAGACCTGATCCCGTACCACCAGGAGGCCATCAAAATAGCAGAATCTTTTGAAGAATTCTTCATTGAATATACCCCCCGTCTCCAGAACGCTTATGCGGATGCACTGGCAGCACTAGCAGTATCACTTGCGCAACCTCCCGAAACTGAACTATTAGTCACAGTAAGGACGCATCAGCTCTGCATACCCATATACAATACGGATATTGAAGAAGAAGATGATGGGGACATAAACGCCAAGGAGGTGAATTCAACTCAAATTGGGTCTGAGTCCCGAGATTGGCACTTTCCTATCATTGACTACGCCTATCATTGACTACGTCCAATATGGTATTTTGCCAGAGGATGTAAAAGAAAGGGAATCAATCCGCCGAATGGCACCAAGGTTCTTCTATAATATCGAGACCCGTACATTATATCGTAGGGGGTACGATGGTTTATTACTCCGATTCCTTTCGAACAAAGAAGCAGAAGAAGTTCTTAAGGAAGCGCACGAAGGAGAATGTGATGCGCATCAACCCGGTCCCAAACTGTATGATCACATCAGGAGAATGGGATATTTTTGGCCAACGATGGTTCGTGATGCAATCGAATACGCCCGAGAGTGTCATGCTTGTCAAATACATGCAAATTATATGCATCAGCCACCAGAGCAGTTGCACACGTCAACCACGTCCTGGCCGTTCGAGACATGGGGCATGGACATTGTCGGTCCTATTTTTCCCCCTTCAGTCAAAAGGTGATCGATTCATTCTCGCAATCACGGATTACTTTTCAAAGTGGGCTGAAGCAATTCCGCTTAGAGAAGTAAAGACGAACAACGTCATCAATTTCATCAAGCATCATGTCATATACAGACACGGCGTGCCGAGACGGATCATTCATGACAACGGTCCACAGTTCATAAGCAACGCCTTCATCAGGTTTTGTGATAAGTTCAAAATTGAAGATGTTTCGTCGACAGCTTATTATCCCTCCGCAAACAAACTGGCGACCACAGTGGGAGCCAACAGCTTCGCTGCCGGAGCTGTCGTGCCGCAGCCGATGATCAATATCCCGGTGCTCAAAGAGGTCGAATATGAATTCGACCAGCAAAAGTTCGAGGAGTACGTCTCCTCCTCCTCCTCCAGATCCGCCTCTCCTGGCAAGCGCAGGAGTACCTCCTCCTCCAGATCCGCCTCTCCTGGCAAGTGCAGGAGTGCCTCCTCCTCCAGAAAGATCTACTGGTCTTCAGATCTGAAGATCCAAGAAGACGATCTCTCCGCCGCTGTTGCTGTTGCACCTTGCAATGATCCACCGGCGCTCAATGAAGCCAAATTTGCAGATCTGAACTCCTTCACGATTAAGGAGTCGACTGCTGAAGGCGCGCCAACTCTATCAAAGAGGGCACATCAAAGGAAACGACAACGCCTCGCGCGCCAATTCGCCAAGGCTTTGGATCAGATGGATGGTCTCCATTACCAACCAGATCTGGAGCTCAGAAAGCGCCATGTGGCTAATCTATCGCCACGACCAGCATCGGAATCCTCCTCTCGATCTCCAATTAACGAATGGGTTCATGTCAAAAGAACCCACTCTAATCTCGAGGAGCGAATCCAGAAGCGTCGCTCCTTGCTCGCGCATGCCCGGGCCCTTGTGCGAAAAGCACAGGAAATGCAAAAGGAAGAGGTGGTCAAGAATTCACCAAGATCTAAGCAGGTTTGGGTGCCGAAGGCTAAGTCAGCGCCCCTGCCCGATAAAAGACATCAGTCGTGTCTCTCGGTCGATTCCAGATCCAAAGCTGGTTCCCAGCTTTCGTCAAGTTCAGATCTCGCTCCTTTTAATCCCCCACCTCTGGCGAAGCTCCGCAATAATGTGGACATATCCAGAGGCAGGAAAGTGATAGCGGAACGCCTGGGTCTTTTGCACGAGGATCAAGGCAAAGCTCCAGTCAAAGAACACTTGGGCATGATGAATGAACCCCGAGCAACTCATCGAGTTGAGGGTCACACTCGCCCCTCCAACAAATCAAAGCCTCCCTATAATGGGAAAGCTCCTATAACTGACCGCCTCGGACTGTGAGTCATTATCCAAGAGCCCGTTGAGGTCTCACGCTCACGAAAGCGTGACTCAAAACGCGCGAATCTTGAGAGCACTGACAAGATAACGAATCCTCAGAAGGAAACGTGTTCATCAGACGACGATGTTATACCTGAGGAGTCGTACCAGTACACGATACGTTTCTCCGGCAATCATGCCGATGAGTTATACTATCGGGCTGGGGGTACGAACAAATTTCGAAAGAAAGGTACCCGAGAAACGGACTCTCATTATCCGTGTATCAAAATTATCAGGGTAGTATTATCAACGTGTAGCTGCCCCAAGACCGCTCCGCAGAGAGTCTCGATATTCGAGAGAATCTCCGATGGAACGACGAAGCCCAAATCAAGGCGTTCCCACCAAAGAGGATCGGTTGCTCGCGATGATGAATTTCCAGAAGTTACCATCAACATGGTCAATAAGGGAAAATCTCTGATTGTTTCAAGTGGTTCCAACCCTAATTTCTCTCTAGGAAGAAGAGTTAGTTCGGGAATAACCCAACAAATATTCAGCTAGAAGCCGTTGGACATAATGATTACCAGGGCGTTCGTGAAGGAATCCATTCCGATGACGAACTCTCGGATTCTTATTCCGCAATCGCCTCTGACGATACAACGTCTAGCATAGGACAAGCTCGGGAAGTGTTCATGGTCAACACCAAGAAAATAGCCAAAATCATTGAGGATGCTCTAGCCAAGCAGAAAGAAGCATTCAAAATCGAAATGGAAATGGCCATGCAGGAGATGAGACAAATGCACGACCAACACATCCGAGCTTTGTCGAATCAGCTAGGTGAATCCAGCCGTCGCAACACTGCTAACTAAGCAGGTAGCGATTCAGATGTGGATGAACACAATGCTGGGGGTGGTCCCACTAAGGACAATAATACTAGGGTTGGTCCCACCAAAGATGATAATGCTGGGGGTGGCCTCGTTATTCCTTTCAGGAATTGTCCAAAACAGGATATAGATGAGGACAAAAAGATGAAGGATCTCGAGATCAAAATTGATGCCCTGATGTCTGCTCAAGAGGTAAAGAAGACCGGCATTCCGTGTCCTTACCCAAGAGAATCCCGTATCCGGCGAAGTTCAACCTGATCAACTTCACACCGTTTGACGGGAAGGGTTCCCCCACTCAGCACTTGATCTATTTCAAGTCCCATTTGGGAGCGATCTCTGGCAACGAGCCTCTGATGGTCCGGTCATTTGTTGGCACCCTTCGTGGGCCCGCCTTCGATTGGTACCGCCGCCTCAAGCCCGGGAGCATCAACAGCTGGGAGCACCTGGAAAGCATGTTCCTCGCTCATTTCTTCGATGATGACGCCGAAGTGTCGATCAGGACACTCTTCGATGAGAAACAAAAATACGGAGAGTCGGTGGATACCTTCATCAAACGCTTTCGTAATCAGGCAATGAACTACAAGGATCCCGTCACGGAGGAATTTGTCTTGCAACCCTGTCATAATAACTTGTCCGTTAACATCTTGGACGTTATGGGAGTAGAGCCGTTCAATACCTGGAAAGAGTTGAAGGTGCGCGGAGAACAGGCCGAACGCTTCCTCAGAAGGAGGAAGGTCGAAAGAAACCAACCGATGACTAACCCTCTGAATCCGGGTCTCGTTTCCCATAATGAAGGGAGGGCGCCTACAACAGTTGTTGACGTTAATCAGACGTCGCAACAGCAGTCCCGAAGACAGCAGAATAGTTCGGATCCGAGGCTCCAAAAAGAGTACTCATTCAAGGACGAAGACGTTCCAGCCATCTTCGAGACCCTTCTTGAAAACAACAAGATCAAGCTGCCGCCCATCACAAATCAGGAGGAAGCTGACAATACTACAGATCCGAAGTACTGTGCGTACCACAGGAGGATCTTTCATCCCACCAAGGCTTGCTTTACTTTAAAGAATAGCATCCAAACCTTGGTTGAAGCCGGCGTCATAACGCTAGGATAAGCCAAATAAGAACGGCAATACTCCGAAGAGTATACGAGTATAAACTGCTTCTCAACACTCCAAAGAGTATACGAGTATAAACTGCTTCTCAACACTCCAAAGAGTATACGAGTATAAACTGCTTCTCAATCCTCCAATCGGTATATGAGGTTAAACTGCTCCCTGATACTCCAATAGGTATATGAGTCTAAACTGTTTCCAACTGTTGATGGGAAGTTCCTGGAGAATGTTACGCTAATATTCTTAAGGATAACCCGGACATGTAACGGAGTACAAAGTCAGACCCAGTTCCAAGAAAGAAGCTGGGGGTGGATGATTCATGTAATGGGAAGTTCCCAGAAGAACGCTATATGTAATTTTCTTAGGGATAACCCAATAATTACGAACAAAGTGATAAACACTAAACCCCCACTATGATTTGTACTCCCACTCTCACTGTCTACCTGGTCAAACCTTCCTATAGTTAGGACCACAACCAAAGTCCCCTCTCGATTCCTTCCATGAACGAGAGGTCCACTTTCAAAAAATTGAGCAATCAAATCTATAAAAGTTAGGATTGTTCCCAATCTCACTTAGTCAAACCTACACATAGCTGAGACTAAGACCGAGTCATTCTTTTTTAATAAACGAAAGACTTCCATCTTTTCCTTTTTCAGCCAAACCTATAAAAGTTAGGGTCGAAATCGGAATTTCCCCTCAATAAATGAGGGACTCTTTTTGGATCGAATGACCAATCCTATAAAAGTTAGGGTCGTTTGAATCTTTCCGATTCTCGGAGTGGAGATCCCACTCTTAGTTTCATCATTTCGGATTCTGGGGGTGGAGATCCCACCTTGAGTTTCCTTTCCAACTGGAGATAGAATATAAAATTCTTCCTCTTCAGTGCCGGGAGATAGAATATAAAATTCTTCCTCTTCCATTTTCCAGTCCGTCTTTACCCTGAGAAAAGACACAATTCCCAACTTCCAATCCGTGCACTTTGTGCACGGGGAATTTTATCTCAACTCCTAAATAGAGATAAGCCTACGCCTAACACGCGTTGCCGGTTTAGTCTTTCACCGATTGAAAAAGACACCAGAATCCAGTCTGGGGAATTTTATCCCGAAGCCTAAGCAGGGATAAGCCAACGCCTAACACGCGTTACCGGTTTAGTCTTTCACCGATTGAAAAAGACACCAGAGTATAATTCTGGGGACTTTCATCCCGAATCCTAAGTAGGGATGAGTCAACGCCTAATACGCGTTGCCGGTTTAGTCTTTCACCGATTGAAAAAGACACCAAAATCCAGTTTGGGGTATTTTATCCCGAAGCCTAAGTAAGGATAAGTCAGCGCTTACCCCGT
>NC_033797.1:40865903-40871488 GCF_001876935.1 Asparagus officinalis
ACTTCCACGAGATCAATTAAGGTGACAATTTTATTCCTTGATGCCCTCCAAACTTTTCCACCAATCCCCTGCAATAGGATGGCGGGTCCACAAAACTATCACACTAATGATTACCTCTTAATCTCTGATAGTTAATTTCCTCCAAACTCTCCCACAAATCCTCTTCAACAGGATGGTGGGTCCACAATAAAACTTCCACGAGATCAATTAAGGTGACAATTTTATTCCTTGATGCCCTCCAAACTTTTCCACCAATCCCCTGCAATAGGATGGCGGGTCCACAAAACTATCACACTAATGATTACCTCTTAATCTCTGATAGTTAATTTCCTCCAAACTCTCCCACAAATCCTCTTCAACAGGATGGTGGGTCCACAATAAACTATCATGTTAACAATTACATCTGATAGACAATTCTTTAACCTTTATTGAAAATACTATGTTAAGTAGTGGTCTACTATACGATGAATCCCTACTTGTCACTCGATCAGGATAGTGATTTACCATGTGATGATTCAATATCTGATCTTTTTCGAATGTTTTATCTCCCTAGAACGGTCGAAGGTAGTGGCTTACCATGTGACGGGCCGCTATTTCAATCACAGTTGTTATACTTGTAGGCATCGAAAATTGCCTATAGGTCTCTACGAACAGCTCAGTGTTAAGGAATGATGATGAACGTCACTATCCGGTTCACAGGAGTTCGATTGACGTCGGTGAACGCTTGAAGTGAATCGACGAACTACGTGAGCTGACAGAATTCCGGAATAACGAAGGTGCGGGCTAATCGGGAGCCCCGCAATGTTTACAAAGGGAACAATGCCCTTCGTGTCTCATTCATTCTACAGATAATCCAACCATTGGAGCTGATAGAACTCCTTGTCAGCTTTCCAACGCATTTGGAATCACTCAGATCCGAGTTCAGACAAAGAAGTTACAGCGAAAACAGTCAAACGGGCATTGAAAACGTCTCAAAGCTGAACTGAGGTACCTACGGTGTCTCGGCCAAGTCAAGACACCCCAAGGGTGTCTCGGCCAAGCCGAGACATCCCTAGGGTGTCTCAGCATGGATTTGGGCCCTTTAAGTGGTTTTAACCGCTCCGCAACCCCTCATGCCTATAAATACAAGAATTCTCGTGCCTCGGCGAAGCCCTGCCGGATTGAAGACTTAAAGTGCACAGATTTCAAGAGAGGAGGAGGAGAGATCAGATCTAGTTCTTCAACGCAAGAGAGTTCTTCGTCAGATCTACAACACCCGCACCCAATCCTTAGTATTATCCCGTTGTGGTAATACTAAGAAGAGCAAATATCTCGCTTTTATCGAGATAGGTGCTATAGTTTTCTCGATCCCTTCGCGGATAGACGAAGCTCTGCCTAATTTTTTAGCAATCAGATCTGATCGACGGTGGTCCACGGATAAACCCCCGGCACAGGCAAAGACACCCACGCAAGCAGAAGACCGATAAACGATCTCTGCGCGTTTGTTTGATAAAGTTGTAAACTTTTTATTTTCATTGTGTAAGGAGATCTTATAAAAAGATCGACTTTTTATTTCATTCGAGTTTATTGTAATGACTAAAGTTGTAATAGATTCGATAGCAATAGAAACAACAACTTTCTCCGCAAATAATAACGTATCACAATACGAATTTATAACACATAGTATTCACGCAAATACCTTCAATCAACATAAAATAGCTGTCATAAAAAAAATTCAATTTTTTTTATATATACGCATATATCGTCCTCACTCATACTAGGAAATCCTTACGGACTCTATACATGAATCCTAAGAAACTCTATCCTAGCTCCACAACTCGACACAGGATGATCCTAATGATACTTGAACTAGAGCTCTGATGCCAACTGTGACGCCCCTGGGTTCACACAAGGTTGCAGTCCAAGGTAAAACCAGAGATGTCAAACCTGCCATGCACCCACACTGTACATAAACATGTTTCACCAATCACAGTAATATCCTCTAGTAGAACCAAATAGAAGTGTAGGTACAAACAGGCAAAATAAAGGGAATAAATGTAATAGACATTATATAAAAGAGATATCTCATAAATAAAAAGAACCATGTCTCAACTATAATACATCTGATATCTAAATAATGAAAATGTCTCAATATGAATCAACTAAGAATCGTACTATGGCACAATGCCTTTACAATATGAAAATAAACTCTAAGTCTGAATAATATTTAAAACTACAGTGGAGTCTCTATAAGTAAAAATACGGCGACTGCCAGAACTCCGTCACCCTGCGGCTCTCCGGAACTCCGAGCTACCTGAAAGGGTATTTTGAAAAGAAAAAAAACAACAACAAGAACGTTAGAGCGCTACAGCAAGATTACCTCCATCCGCCCCAGGGGAAGGACTGCTAGATGGAGTGGAGGCTCTATCTATTGAGCATAGTCTACCTAGATTTATTTTTCTCGTATCTAAGTGGGATTAACATTTAGAAACCTACAACACGAGACGTAGTACGTCGAGCGAAATAATCCAAACAAGGACATCCTCATGTATATACCATAAGTCTCAAATTGTAGATATCTAAACATTAATACCGAACTAAGAAAAGACAATCTAATAAAACCAATAATTAGAAATCCATAACACGAGACTGGTACGTCGAGCAAAATATCCCAAACAAGGAAACCCTCATGTATATACCATAAGTCTCAAATTGTGAATCTCTAATCATTGATCCCAACTAAGAATTAAAAAAGACAGTAAAAGAAATAAGATATCAACACATCGTATTTATAATATCTTCCACTATCACTGGAGAGATAGAATAAAATACTAACACATAATTTTTGTATACTTTCAAAAGTAACATATCTCAGTCATATAGTTCAATGATAGGTCGTATTGATTATCGGTATCTACCATACTTAGGCTATCAAGTAACTATCTCAGTGCAACGGACTACCTTGTAGGTATACTGAACTGTGTACACGGCTCATTAGTCTCATCGCGATCTCAGTGCGTAACATGAGTGCGGGACGGACTACCAAATAGGCATCCTAGAAATACGGCTCACGAGCATCATCGCACCCTAGTGCGGGACGAATGGCTAGATCAAGCCTCCTAAAATCCTACTCAATGGCCTGTACATATGGAATATCGACGCACTAGCTCATGTAGTACTGAACTGAGCTCATCAACGATATCCACCTCATATAAATCTTTGTATCTCAGGTATGTCGACGCACTATCCCATATAGTACTAAGCTATGCTCATCAACAACATTCAGCTCATGTATAAACCATGTATATTTGATATGTCGACGCACTATCCCATATAGTACTGAGCTGTGCTCATTAACGACATCCAACATGTGTATGAACTATATCTAATTCAAATATGATCAAATCAAAATTCATCATAATCCCCTTGGGACTCTTAACTGTATAACATAACATATTTATGACTATACGTATAACATCAAGCGGCTCAAAACTCCGCGAACACACCTCAAAACGGCGCAACACAGCTCCACAAAACGAGCAAGAAAAACAGACGTGATATCTGTTAGTAAAATAAGTATATCTTTCTCTAGGAAAACTATTTTTATAAATGGTTTTCTGTTTTGAAAACTAGCTTCATACATCTTTCAAATGACATAAGTTTGGTTCAGTTTGGAGTTCATTTGTTATCCCAAATCTCCAGTTAAACATTATATATGTGCATCCGTTTTTCTGCAGGATATGTTGTTAGTAAATATAACATATCTTTCTTTATACAAACTCTTTTTAAGAATGGTTTTCTGTTTTGAAAACTAGATTCACACATATATCAAATGACAAGAGTTTGGTTCAGTTTGAAGTTCATTTGTTATCCAAAATCTCCAGTTAAACATTATATATGTGCAGCCGTTTTTCTACAGGACATATTGTTAGTAAAAAGATCATATCTTTCTCTATACAAATGATTTTTAAGATTAGTCTTCTGTTTTAGAAACTAGATACATATATCTTTCATTTGGCACTAGTTTGGTTAAATTTAGAGTTTATTTTCTATTTCAAAATCTCAGTTAAACATGCTACAGTTTTCTGCAGAAAATATTTATTTAGTACATCTCTTAAATTTCTCATATATAAATGAAATTATAAAAAAAATCCTAATGATCATGATCATGGTACTATCATAGACAGTAAGAAAAAAAATTTACTAATCTAGCATTGGTTTATGTTTTAACATCAAAAATTTAACTTTTATCACATCATGTTAATATTCAAGCATGAAAACACATATTCAACATCATATTAAACATCTAACTAGTTATTTAACTATAGGGAAGGCTTTGGATGAAGACAATCTTACCTTAGACATCGTTCTAAGCCTCTGAAATAACCAGCAACCAAAAAGAAGTACAACCAAGCCGTTTTCTCCTTGCTACACGTTGATGATCTCGCCCTCGTGTCGATATTTGCTTCACAAAGCTCTTAAAATTTTCAACTTTAGGGCTAGGGATTCAGAGAGAGAAGAGGGGTTGTTAGGGTTTGAAACTCTAATGTAAGGATATTAATTTTCGTGAAAACACATGTTTATATATATGCAAACCCGAAATAAACCCGTTTGACCCGAACCAGGAATCCTAATCTGACTAGGAAAATGATCTTCGGTATTTTAGCCATAACTTTTACGTCTGACCTCAGAATGAGGTGATCTAAGACTTGTTGGAAATATCTTGAAGATACCTACAGTTTTTCTCTTTTAAGTTTTTCCAAATTCTAACTACATCTGTGAGAAAAATATAAAATCTCTTCGCTAGTCATAAATTTCCAGATTTATACATCGAGCATGAATTGTGCATTTGCTCTTATATATATATATATATATATACATATATACATTGAATTGATCTCAAACCAATTCCTAGCATACTTAAACATCATAATATATTATTTATAAATATATAACATATGTATTATTATTTATCACAAAATATTCAAATTTTTTGGGGTTTTACACAGAGATCTTGCGGGAGAGCGTCGACGACGGAGTTGTCGCGGGGTAGAGGAGAGATCACGGGGGGAGAGAGCCACCACAGTTAGAGTTAGAGAGAGAGAGAGAGAGAGAGAGAGAGAGAGAGAGATCATCCAGAGAGGAGAGAGAGTTAGAGAGAGAGAGAGGAGATCATGGGGAGATAGGAGAGAGTTAGAGAGAGATCCAAGATTAAATCAACATGGCATATATTAGAGAGTGAGAGATCACGCCCGGAGAGGAGAGAGAGTTAGAGAGAGAGAGGAGATCACGGGGAGATCAATCAACTTGGCATATATATAAAGAGGCTAATGGGTGTCCTATGTCAAGGAGGGGATTTCCTCCTTGAAAATGATGTGGCACAATCCTCACCATGTGAATAAAATATGAGAGGGAATATCACATGGTGGGGATTGTGCCACATCATTTTCAAGGAAGAAATCCCCTCCTATGACAAGGATACACATTATTCTCATATATAAAATGAGGTCTTTTTTGAAAAATTAACTTAACCACTAGATGTAGGGTTAGGATCAAGCCACCTCACTACCAAGTTGATTGGATCAACTTGGTACCAAGTTTCTCTA
>NC_033797.1:40871513-40904032 GCF_001876935.1 Asparagus officinalis
TTTAAAACCGAGGAAATAAATGCCCCCATGTTTCCACTGTTAAAAAACATAGCTGCCATTAAATTTTTTTTCAATGACGAAAACGCCCCTCCCCCATTCGAAAGAAGAAACTAGTTACTATACAAGAGGGGTGGTTATATTTGAATGAACTTTAGGGGTATAAGACTATAGTAAAATATCATGTGACAGCTCATATGGGTGTATTCCAAGAATATTCTAATGGCTAACTAAGGGAAGGCATCAATTTGAAACATTTTAAAAACTTGGGGTATTTAATTGTAGGGCTTTAAAACTTGGGGTATTTATCTGCAAAATACAAAAATATTAGGGCATTTATTTGCTCAATCTTAAAATTGGGGTCACCTATTTACAATGTTGGTGAAACCATAGGGCTTTTCCTGCAATTTATTGACTAAAACTATATATAATTCTTAATAAAAATTGAAAAAGATGCATGCTTGAGCTTTACACAAATAAAAAATAATAAAATCAAAAAAAGAATCCAACAGAATTTTCCAATACCAACCAGATAACTATACAAATGCAATCAAGAATTTTGAGAAAATGTGTCCATAATATCAACTAAGACTATAATTCTTAATCAAATTAAAAAAAGAATGCAACAGAATCTATCAGTACTCCCATCACCTATATGTCCCCGCTCAATTCTTCACACATTTTTTTCTAAAAAAGACAGAAATTTTTTTTAATCCCAAACTAAAAAAACCACACAATAATAAACATAAAATTCATATCCTGCGAACAGATCGAGTCCCAACCCTTCTTCCACTAACAAAACTCAAATCGGCAGCAGACTTCTTCTCACAACTCGCAGCAACAGCAGCAGAGGCTTTCTTCATCTCCTTACTGTTCCTCACTGACGACCTCAAACTATTCGCTCGACTCACCGAGAAATTGGCAGGCACCGACTTCCTCAGACTCTCTGCCTTCTTGGATGCCCTCCTCTTCGCCAGCTCGACGGCAATCTCAGGATCCTGCGCAACTGTCTCATCCAGTTCCATATAATACTCTTTCTTCCTCTTGAGCCTCTCGTTCCTCCGAGCAGAGTACAATTCATAAAACTTGCCTCTTTCGAAGAGAATTGGGGTGTTTAGATTGGTGCCCAGATTTTCTTTTTCGCTGAATTCGTCATTGCTTGCCAGTTTGGCCATCTTTGTGAGTTCTGATGAGATCAGGTTGTGTTCGGGTTTAAGCAGTTGATAGCAGGGGAGAGAGGATCGAAGTGGGGTCTTGGGTTTGGTTCTGATTGAAGCTGTTGGTTAAAAAAATGAAGGATCAATTAATTTTCTTGATTAAATTTCAAAACAGCGTTTATCTTTTAAGTGATGGTTTTGTACCTGGCGGGGTTTGATCCGAGGGAGCAGAGCGGAGATTGCGGCGAGGGCGAAGGCGGCGAGGAGAGACAGCGAGTGGAGGCCGACGATCCATTGGAGGCTTGATTTGATTCAAGAGAGGGAGGATTCAATAGAGAAATTTGTGAAGGGGATTTTACCTTTTTATTTGTGAGTTTTTCTGTGATTTTGTTTTTAAGGAAGGCGGTTTCAATTGGTTCAGGCCCCTTTTGTTCCTTCTTGAATGGAAAGAGGGCTTAGGGGAGCGTCTCCAACGGTCATATTTTTTGAAATGGATTTGACCGTTGGGCAGTCATTATTTGGGTCTAATTACGCATGGTGCCACCAATTGATCTTTGCGTATCTCGAGCAAATATGTCTTTCAATAAAAAAAAGATAAAAGATAATCAGTACAAAAAAGATAATCAATACAAGAGATAAATTTCTAAGTGCTGTCAATTTGATGTTCATATATCTTATGGAGTAAATATCCATTGGCTTTGTTGCACCACTAATGCTATGAACTACAGGCATTGAACAATTTCTCTTATTTACCTATATATGTTGTGATGCCTTTGATTAATCAATATGGTCATCAAATCCCTAAAAGTTCCTCAAAGCTAGACATGAAGAAGATGCGTTTAATTGTGGATTGACCCGCCATACTATGCCCAATTGTGGATCTATAATTCTGTTGTTCCAAGCAATTTTTTTAGGGAAAAATGCTTCCAACCCCCAAAACACAACAAAACGTGCTCCCCCCCCCAAAGACTTTTTCAACGGGTGCTTTGCCCCCAAAATCGCCCGCGATTTTCTTCCAGCCCCCAAAACGAATACCCAGGTGTAACTCCGTTTAAACCCCGCTCGAAATGCCCAAAATACCATTACGTTTAAAATTCCCTGTTATGAGTTACCTCCTCGTCCGTACCCTATCATCTCTCTCTTCTGCAAGCAAACCGACTCCAGAAACTCAATTCAAAACCCTAGCCCTAAATCAACCGACTCCAATGCAAACCGAATCAAAGCAAAGGGATCAAAATGGCCGGCGATTCAACGCCCAAGGCCAACCTCCATGCCGACCACTGCGAAAGCGATGACGCCCAGCAGTTCGAAATCTCAGAAAGAGCCCATACAGCTACAGTGCGGACTGAATCTGAAGCTGGATCTGCGATTGATGATGTTCTAACGGACATCGCAACCAGCCATTCTTAACCCAGAAGCTCACCTCAAAATTTAAGTGTAGGCCCCCGCGAAGGTCTAGAGGGCAGCACTGGCACCACCGGCGCTTCCAACGATGTCACTAGAGCGCTCCTTGGTCTACAGAGAAGAGAAAAAGAGAAGCACGTGGCAGCACCCAAAAGGTAATTTTACCGCAAGTTTTATGTTGTTAAGGTTATGGTTTGATTGATAATGCTCCTAGTCTGGTGGGAAGGTCTAAAATTACGGGTGTCTGTTAGCTGTTGAGGTTACTGTTAACATGCAAGGTTTATGCTTTTATTGTTGAGGTTGTTGTTTGGTTGTTGAGGTTAGGCTTTGGTTGTTAAGGTTAGGTTTTGGTTGATAAGGTTATGGGGTTGTTGTTAAGGTTGTTGGTTTATCCATAAAGTTTACAGCATAGTTGTTATGTTTACTGATTATACTCAAAAATGCTCTTGTCTTGTGTTTTTGTTTTGTAGAAAAAGGGTAAAGCCAACTATTATGTTGCGGCCCACCGCCAGCTTCAGTGCCTATCACGACTTCATGCGGAATTTGGTGATGTGTATGGTGCCAAGGTATTTTACGGCCTACGAAGATAGTGTATTCAGACACTACGTCCAATTTGGCCCACCTGGTGTCGATCTTCCCACCTTTGAGCACATTTTGAGTCAGTGGGATAAGAAAAGCAAAAAATTCGTCTTCACCGATAGGAATGATGGAGAAGAGATCACATGCTCATTCAACCTTTAGTGGGTAATGGAGCATACATGGTTCTCCAATGAGGGGCTTCATGTTGACCACAATCGGGATAGGAAAAATAAGATTTGGTCCACGTTTTTTGACAAACCCGAGACCGGAGGTTCCAGCAGTATAGCTCCCCCCAAAGGAGGCCCCACCAGACGCAATGTGGAGGACCTGCTCTTGAAGCTGGTACTATCTTCTGATCGCCGAGATGTGAAGGACTTTGTCCTGCTACAGATCCTCTATCAGCTGAGCATGATTTGGTGTCCAAGCAGTGTTTCCGGCGTTCCTAGTCATTTATTCAAGTACGTCGACAGCATCGAACAGGTCAATAACACTGCTTGGCGGACCTATATATTCAGTGAGACATCTGACGCGATAGAGAGGGCACTAAAGGGTCCTGAGCCAGGGAAGACGACTTTATATCTGCAAGGGTGTACCCCTCTAGTTTGTGTAAGTAATCATATCTTTTATTACTGATTGTGAAGGTTAGGGTTTAGTTGTTAATGTTACAGTTTGGTTGTCAAGGTTACGGTTTGGTTGTTAATATTATGGTTTGGTTGTTAAGGTTACATTTTTATTGTTAGGGTTACTTATTAATTATTACGGATAAAGGCGTTTGTTAAGTTTTTATTTCTCTAATGTGCAGTTGTGGTATTATGAACTTACCGGCATCAAGAAGCCAGCAGTTGGATGTACGGTGAGGCCTCCCCTCACAAATTGGGTGAGACTTGAAGAGGTTGTTGGTTATTTAAGATTGTCCACTGTTGTAGCTAAAGCAAGCAAAGCTACGATAAAGCTTCCACAACAACATGGCCAATTTCAAAGAATCGAGGGAGGTTTGTGGGGGAAGGAGCAGGGGATCGAGAAAGAGAAGATGAGAGAGAGAGAGAGAAGAGGAGAATTAAGGGACCGGCTGCAGTAGACGCCGGCAGGGCTCGTGGCCCAAGAGACATTCTTCACAAGAAGAAGAGGAGAGCAGAAGATGACGACATCCCAATTGATGCAGTTGTAAGAATTTAGCAATCGTGGATTTCATTTGTTTTTTAATTAATTAATCGTTTTAATAATACTCTATCTGTCCATTGCATATGTGATGCCACAGGATATTGATGAAGACGTCGAGTAGCCAAATGAAGCAGTTGAGCAAATGGAATGGCCTCAGCAAGTTATCTACTGGAAGAGCATCGCGGCAATGAATCAAGCATTACGTCACGAGAACGAGAATAAATTCAAGGGTATGATTGCTGCAGACTGTGTAAAGATAAGTGCTCTTTCTGTGAAGGTGGCTAAGCTGTCTGCTCAAAATAGAAGACTGGGAGAGGAACTAAGTGAAGCACGATCCAGAACCCTCTCTGTATATAAGGATAAGAGCCCTATAGGATTGGTTTCCGGCTCATTGATTGAGCTGCAAACTTGTACAGGTTAGATTTGGCTTGCAATTACGTTTGCGTGTTATGTTTAAAGATTGATTGATAAGTATATGGATTTTTTGTTAAGGTTAAGAATTTACTGTTAACTTTACGGATCTAATGTTAAGGTTAGGGATTTATTGCCAAGGTTAGAGATTGATTGTTAAGTATCTGGGTTAGTTGTTATGGTTATGTAACTGATGCTATGTTTTTTTTTTTTGATAATGAAATACCTAAGCTCATTTGTTTATTTTTTGTATCAGACACTCCATGCACCATGGGTGGCATTGATATACAGTACGAGGGGGATGTTAATCAATCATTATTTGATGAAGCTAATAAGGAGAGCGACGATCCTCCAACAGGGAGGGCCTCTCCACAATCATTTTTTCTAATATCCACAATGAGAGTGAAGATGCTCCGTCAGGAGAAGTACCTCCACCAGAGGCCTATCGCATTGACAAGGCTCTTGAGGCAGAAATAAACGAGAGAGAGAAGGTGTCCCCGCCAGCGAAGGAGCTGCTAACTTGTACAGGTCAGCTTGCTTGTGCACTATACGTTAGAGATTGGTTATTATGTCTACGTATTGGTTGTTAAGTATTTGATTGTTTATACTCTGAATATTATCAGAAACAGGCACTCAATGCGAGGGTACTGGAAGGGAAATAACGCCGGCGGTTGATGTCCCATATGCAGGACATAATACGGAGATGCAAACTTGTATAGGTTAGTAACTTTTTCACCATGTGTTTAGGCATCAGTTGTTAGGGTTACTATGAAATTGTTAAGTTTAGATAGAAGGGGCTAAGTTTTCTTAATATTTATACTTCGAATGGATTGTTTGGAATCAGACACTCTGCGGGAGGATACTGGGATGGAAATAAAGCAATCAGAGAATGCCCCTCCACCAGCAATAGAGACATCAACTGATGACGAAGATGCTCCTATTGTGTTTTCAAGGGATTTGAATAAGAGAAAGAGGGGTGCAAGGGGGGCACGCGAGAAGGTGGCCGCTGCTGCACCCCTTAAATGGAAGAGATGCAAAAGAACGGTGAAGCCTTCCAAGTGGATAGTCACCCCTTACACTGAAGGGAAGAAGAAGAAAGAAAAAAACAACATAGGGGACAAGGCTATAATTGAAGTGGTTGGAGAGGAGGAAGAGCAGGTGCAGGAAAATGTAGCAGAGTTGGCTCCTGCTCGGTTACAAAGTGACCCCCACTCTATCTGGGAAAAACACATGAGTTCCCTTATGAGTTCAGAAGAAGAAATGTACAGGAATAAGCTGAACGAGGGGATTCCCTTTCCAGAGGGCTTCATCATCAAGTTTTTAGGCGACAAGGACACATTTGTACATAATTATAAGGTGTCAACAGATGTTGTCGCGCTGCTGACGGAAGAGGAGAAAAAAACTCTCAACTATTTTTGCATTTATAGATGTAACAAGTAAGTATTTACCTCATATCTTAAGTATTTACGTTTGTTGTTTAGTTTACGGGTTTGTTGTTACGGTTACGGGATTTTTGGTAAGGTTATTGATTTGTAGTTAGGTTAAGGATTTTTTGTTATAGTTATTGATTTGTTGTTAAGGTTACGTGTTAGTTATTAAGGTTACGGGTTTGACGTTAAGGTTACAGGTTTGTTGTTATGGTTACGGGTTTTTTGTTATGGTTATTGTTTGTTGTTTAGGTTAAGGGTTTTTTGTTATATTTGTTGATTTGTTGTTAAGGTTGCGTGGTAGTTGTTAAGGCTACGGGTTTGATGTTAAGGTTACGTGTTTGTTGTTATGATTACAGGTTTTTTTGTTATGGTTATTGTTTGTTGTTTAGGTTACTGGTTTTTTGTTATAGTTATTCATTTATTGTTAAAGTTGCGTGGTAGTTGTTAAGGCTACGGGTTTGATGTTAAGGTTACGTGTTTATTGTTATGGTTACGGGTTTTTTTATTATGGTTATTGTTTGTTGTTTAGGTTAAGGGTTTTTTGTTATAGTTGTTGATTTGTTGTTAAGGTTGCGTGTTAGTTGTTAAGATTACAAGTTTGATGTTAAGGTTACTGGTTTGTTGTTATGGTTACGGGTTTTTTGTTATGGTTATTGTTTGTTGTTTAGGTTAAGGTTTTTTGTTATAGTTGTTGATTTGTTGTTAAGGTTGTGTGATAGTTGTTAAGGCTACGGGTTTGATGTTAAGGTTACGGGTTTGTTGTTATGGTTACGGGTTTTTTTGTTATGGTTATTGATTTGTTGTTTAGGTTAAGGGTTTTTCGTTATAGTTGTTGATTTGTTCTTGCTGCTAATTGTTAGTTGCTAACTATAATTTTTGTTTTGTCCATGTTTACAGTTTTATTATTCTTGCTGCTAATTGTTAGTTGCTAACTATAATTTTTGTTTTGTCCATGTTTACAGTTTTATTAAAGCATACACCGGATCTATCGGGTCTATTAGTCGGCTTGAGATCCTCAATATATTACGCGGTGGGCGACTGGATGATGCAGTAAGATTTTCGATTGGTATTTATTCATTAGCATATTTAACAATACTATTATTAATTACTTGTTGCCAACTTATGATAGCTTGTTGATACGCTGCTTGATTTAGTTCGTGAAAATAAGAGAGCACCGTCCAATATAAAATTTAGGGTGGTCCCTGTTTGGTTTAGTGTAAGTTTATGTCTGGATGGTGATCTCCTACCTATCAGCACATAATCTATGTTAAAAGGAACCTGATCGGGTTAATTCTTTATTGTAGGACCAGATACATGTGGCGAAACCAGATTACCAAGAACTGCATGATATCTACATTAAACACTTGGTCGATGCAGGGTGTACTAACCTCTTAGTTACCATTGTCCAGGGCGATCATTGGCATCTACTGGAGTTTGATGTCGAAAATGATATTGCCAGGCATTACGACTCCTTGAAGGAGAGATCTGGACATTGGGAACCTGTGCTCAAAATCGTCAAAGCCTTCAACTATATTAAAGGTGGCTTCAATGAGAACTAATTGCGCATCGTATTCGACCCAATCAAAATTCCATGCGAGGAGCAAAAGGGATCATAAGTTTACCGGAACCCTTGTTGGAATTCAATGTATTATGTTTTGTTTGAAAGCAACAGTGGTCTCAATGCTTCCTTGTTTTTGTGTGCAGGTATGACTGTGGGATCTATGTCTACCAGTTCGTATAAGCGATTATCGAAGGTAGAGATGTCATGCACGTCACGCCCGTAGAGCATAACACATGGGTGGTTCGTGCGAAGCTAGCAGCGTATTTACTGATTGAAGGCAGGAAGAGGAAAAAACATGCGGGAAAACTTGACGATGATGACGTTGAGATGTAGATTTTTTGTAAATGATATATTACAATTCTTTATTGTTAATAACAATATACATGTAAATATTATAAGGTTAACATCGCATGATTCTGCTAATGTGTACTTCAAATACAGCCAAACTGAATTTGAAAAGATTTCTGTATTTGTCAGTCAATAGTTTACGATATGCCAGATCCCCAAGGCTTAACAACAAACCCCCAAGGTATAACATTAACAGCAAACTCATGAGTTTAACAACAAAACCGTAACCTCATCAACAAACACCAAAGCTTAACAACATACTAACATTAAACAAACGTCAAGCCAAAAGGATAAAAAGGAACAGCAACCCCGTAACCAATACATAAGCCAAGGAACCATGAGCTCAACAACACAACACAAAACAGTAAGCTCCTGAACTAACATCACACACACAAGGGGTAACCTTAACAGCAAACCCACGAGGTTAACAACAAATGGCTTAAACTTAACAGAGGTATAATCATTCCGAAAAGTGTATCATAAATTAATAGGTTGTTAACAGAGCGTATCATCATCAAGTTAAGCAAAACATTTAGGAATTTACAATTGATGATAACCTAGGGGCCGACTGCTCCTCCCCCGCTCCCATTGCTCAAAGTGTAATCGTTGGAGAAACCCCTATCGCGAGGAAGGGTAGACGGCCCAACACCTTGGGCCTGGAGAAATCATTGCCAGAGCTCTTTCTCCACTGTCATTTGCCTGCTGTCTCAAGTCACTGTAATCAATTCCGGGTCGGCGCGGGAAGGCTGCGGTTACTAGCTTTGAGGTTGGTCAACGGACATGTCGATGGGACCAACCTCATTGATTGCCTACTACTCACGGTCTCGACCTACAATCTGAGTGATGATGAAACCTTCCATCAGACGAAGGTCCATGGGAGAGGTGTAAGAAACCTAATCCTCTTAGGGACATCCGAATATTTCCCAATCTCTAGCAGCATCCTGTAGTCTTTGAAGTTTGTCTTTGTGGTGACGTCAGCGGAGCAGTACACGCATTGGCTGATCCCCTCGAACAGTGATTGGAGGAACTCCTACTCCCAGAGGTGGTAGGGGAGATTGAAGAGGCGGACCCACGTAAACATGGGGTTGGGTAATGTTCTTAGTCTGAGGTCCTCCCTCCAAAGCTTGAATCTGCCCACGAAGGACCCAAGATTTATAGGACTGAGCTCGACGGCTTGATCTAGTAGCTCATCAGAAGGGAATTTAACCATGAACCTATTTATAGATACGTGCTTGATCTCATAGGTCCAATCCCAGACATTGAAGTGATACCCTAGTATCTCTCTAAGCTCCTCCAAAGATGGCAGACTCACCTCAATAGTGAGGAGAGCAAAGGTAGAAAGCTCATGAATGTTGCTGGCGACATTATCTGGAATAGGGAGCAATCGTGGGGAGACGTTTGCTCTCAGACCATGAGGGCAATCCCGGGAGATATGCCCCAAGCCATGGTAATGGATACACGTGCTATCATCGTGAGACATGATCCTTCTGGTTTCGAAAAGAAGGTCGTGTAGTTGATAATGAGGCAGGGATGGGGAGAGAAGGGCTAAACTTGTGCGCAAACCTGACGTAGAGAATGGCAGTGATGGGAAGATTGAAGGCTGCGTCGTATGGTCTTGTCATGGATACAGGTGAAGGGATGAGGGTTAATTGCCGCGTGGTGGCTGGGAATAACGAGGAGACAGGTGATAATATTGCCTATTTTGGGAACATAATATACTATGGAATGCATTTAATGCAGAGAGAAACCCACTAACTTTTTCTCTTGATCACCTTGGAAACTAAAAGGCTAAACTTGATAACCATTCCATAAGCTTGATAACAGGACGCTAACCTTTGCAAATAATCCATAAGCTTGAAAACAGAGCGCTAACCATAGCAACCAATCCATAAGCTTGACAACCAGCACATAACTGTAGGCGTCAAAAAATTCTTACAGACATCCAAATACTACTCAAGACAAAGAAACGACGATAAATGCCATCTTCTTAATCAGAGGGAATCATTCAAAAGAAGTGAGACAATATGTACACACCACCAGACAACACTTAGTACCGCGGCTAAGCCGCGGTAGCTCATGTATGGTACCGCAGCTAAGACACGGCAGCCTAGGGTGCAGCGGCAATTACAAGGGGTGCTGCGGTAGTTACAAGACAGTTGTATGATGATTTTTTAAAGCCCACGTGGCAGCATATCAGAAATAGAACGTGTGCTGACGTGTACAAGCAGTTAAACCACGAAAAAGGTGGTTAAAGGTCGTGGGAGAACGGTTTCAAGCACGATAAAACGTGCAGGTAACTACCTCTTTGGCCGCGACAGTCCACACTGCCGCGCCCATAGCCGCGGCAGTGTCGACTGCAGTTATTTCTCCAAAGAGGCACCCGGTCAATTATTTCGCCCCCGTTTCAACTGTTGTGCACTCCTACCCCTATAAATACCTCCCTAGACACGAAATAAAGGGGAGAGAGCATTTTGGAGTAGAAGAGACTTGAGCTTTTGGTGATTTTGAGGAAGAAAAAGAGAACTTTCACCCTTTGACAAGTATCATTTGATGATTCCTAGAGATCTAAGCTCAGACTTGATCTTTGGAAGAGTGAATATCTTACATCGATAAGATACTCGCTTTCAAATCCCTACTTCGATAAACGAAGGAAGGATCCCTAAACACCCTCACGATCTGTGAATCGGTGGTCCACGAGCCAAAGCACTCACGGCACAGGTAAAGTCCCACAAAAACAGGAGTTGATAAACAATTTTGGTGTTATTTTCTCGAGAGTTGTATTTTTGTTTATTTTCATTATAATTTCTTGTAAACAAATCAAAGTTTAATGGAATCGACAATGGAAGCAACTTTCGCTAAAAACAAACTGGCGACCACAATGGGAGCCAACGGTCTCGCTGCCGAGACCGTCGTGTCGCAGCCGATCAAGATTCCAGTTCAATCCACGGTCGAATACGAGTTCGACCAAACTAAGTTTGAGGAATATCTCTCATCATCCTCTTCAAGATCTTCATTGTATCACATGTACAAGAGGATCTCACCATTGAAGAAGACTTACATGCCAAAGAAGGCACAAAATGAAGACTCTCGCCTGATTGTTGCTGAGGATTCTACTCGCAACATCTCTGCTCGTGATGACTCTTATCTAGTTCAAGAGTCATCGAATCAAAGCCCATCGGCACTGACGAAGAGGGCTCGTCAGAGACAACGTCAGCGCCGCGCCCGCCAAATAGCTAAGGCCTTGGAACAAACCGACGGGGTTCGTTATCACGCGGACCTAGAGTCGAGGAGGCATCGAGTGGTTCAGTTGTCTCAACGACCAATAACTCATACCTCTGCTAAACTAATGACGGATGAATGGACTTTTGTCAAGAAGGTTCGCTCGACCCTCAATGAACGTATACAAAAGCGTCGTGCGAACGCAGCTTATGCCCATGCTCTCTTACAACGAAGACGAGAAAGAAACAAGGAAATGGTGGCCAAAGAACCACCAAAACTCTGCAAAGTTTGGATTCCAAAGTCTGTAGTTATGCAAAATCAGCATTCAGAGCCTGGTAAGACTCCGCACCCGCAAGGGGATGGTTCTAAACGTGTGACTCCTGACATAACCTTGGATCACTCAAAGGCAACAATGATTTGTCCTGAGAACGTCAACAAGGCTTTACACCTCCAGAAGAAGACGTGCTCTCCAAAAGACATTGTTATACCTGTGAGGTCATACCAACAGACGATAGGATTTTTTCAGCAATCATACCGATAAATCGTACTATCAAGCTGGGGGTGCGAATAAATTTTGAAAGAGAATTGTTCAAAAAATGAACTGTCATTGTTCCTGTGTGCGACTCATTAGAGCAGTATTGTCAGAATATGATTACTCCAAACGAGAAGCCATCCCGCAAAGAACCTCTATGGTCCAGAGACTTTTCACCAAAATGTCAAAGCCCAAGCTGAGACATTTCTGCAAGAAACTTGCTATCCAAGAGGATGAATTCCCTAAAGTCACCATCAACATGGTTGATAAAAGAAAGTCTAAGCAGCATTCAGGTGACTCAGATCCTGACTTTTCCCCGACAGGAAGAGTCAATTCAAGAATTGCTCAACGGATGTCCCGACTCTAGTTAGGAGCCAACAGACGTAGAGACTACGAGAGAATTCATGAAGAAATGTCATCAAAGGATGAGCTCTCGGACACCTGTTCTGCGATCGCTTCGGATGATACAGTATCTAGCTCAGGGCAAACTAGAAAAGTACTCACAATCACCTCTGATCAGTTCGCTCAAATACTCAGGAAGCTCTAGCCAAATAACGTGAAGAAATTAGAGCTGAAATGAAGACAGAAATGGAGTTGGCTATCCAACAAATGAGAGAATTGCTAGCTCAACGACCTCAACCTCCTGAGTTCAGTCAGCGAGCTGAATCCAGCTGCCACACTCAGAATGTTGTAGATGATAGCGATCTAGAAGTGGATGAAGTCATTATGGCTGATACTCCTCCCAATAGCAATAACGCTGGGGTGGTTTAACGGATCTTCCCAATAACGATATTAGGGGTAGTTCAATGGCACCTCTTACAGGGGGTGGTCTAACTCATTCTCCTCAACGTCCTTCGAATGAAGACATAAACGATGACGGGAAAATGAAAGAGCTTGAAAACAAAATCAACGCTTTGATGACGGCTCAAGAAGTGAAAAAGACGGGTATTCCATGTCCCTATCCAAGAGAATGGGATTCAATAACATACCCGGCAAAATTTAATCTGATTAACTTCACACCGTTTGACGGGAAAAGCTCGCCTACTCAGCACTTGATTTATTTCAAGTCTCATTTGGGCATGATCTCTGGAAATGAGGCTTTAATGGTCCGGTCATTCGTTGGCACCCTTCGTGGGCCCGCCTTCGATTGGTACCGACGTCTTAAGCCAGGGAGCATCAATTGCTGGGATAACATGGAAAGTTTGTTCCTCAGCAATTTCTTCGATGATGACACCGAAGTGTCAATCGGAACCCTTCTGGATGAGAAGCAAAAAGACGGAGAGTCAGTCGATAATTTTGTCAAGCGCTTCCGTGACAAGGCAATGAATTGCAGAGATCCTGTTATAGAGGAGTTTATCCTACAAACATGCCACAATAATCTCTCCATCGATGTCCTGGAAGCCCTGGGGGTCGTACCATCCAAAACTTGGAAAGATCTGAAAATGCGCGGTGAACAAGCTGAACACTTTCTTAAAAGAAAGAAAGCTGAGAGAAGCCGGCCGACGACATCTACAACCGCTGGGAATGCGACTCTCGATCCGAAGTTTCAAAAGGAGTATTCTTTCAAAAATGATGAAACTCCAGCCATATTGAAATACCTCCTCGCCAATGACAAAATTGAGCTACCACCTATTAAAGATCAGGAGGGAGCTAAGAGGATTACAGATCCAAACTACTGTGCGTACCACAGAAGGGTTCTTCATCCCACCGAGATTTGCTTCGGACTCAAAAATAAAATCCAAGCCTTAATTGACTCTGGCGTCATAACGGCGAAACAAGCCAAGTAAAGACGACTCTAACTCTATTGGGTGCACGAGTATAAACTGTTTCCCCTCACTCCAAAGAGTATACGAGTATAAACTGATCCTCGATGCTCCAACAGGTATATGAGTCAAAACTATTTCCTTTCTTTCACGGGAAATTCCTGGAGAGCACCATGCATGGTACTCTTAAGGATAACCCGATCATGCAGCTGAATATAATGATAAATCCAGTTTCGTAAGGAAAGTTGTGGGTGGATGGTTCATGTAACGGGAAGTTCTCAGAAGAATGCTATATGTAATTTTCTTAGGGATAACTCGATCATTACAAACAAAGTGATAAACACTACATCCCTACGGTGATTTCCGAATACTCTTTTGCTGAGATAAGGTTCGATCACTTCGTTGGATCAATCTTCCCTTACAAAACTCATATTTGGTCAAACCTTTAAACAGTTAGGACCAAAGCCAAAATCCCCTCTCGATTCCTTCCATGAACGAGAAATCCACAAATTGAACGATCAAACCTTTAAACAGTTAGAATCGTATCAAACTCCCTCATGGTCAAACCTTTAAACAGTTAGGACCAAAACCAAAATCCCCTCTCAATTCCTTCCATGAACGAGAGGTCTACAAATTGAACGATCAAACCTTTAAACAGTTAGGATCGTATCAAACTCCCTCATGGTCAAACCTTTAAACAGTTAGGACCAAAACCAAAATCCTCTCTCGATTCCTTTCATGAACGAGAGGTCCACAAATTGAGCGATCAAACCTTTAAACAGTTAGGATCGTCTCAAAACTCCTATTTGGTCAAACCTTTAAACAGTTAGGACCAAAGCCAAAATCTCCTCTCGATTCCTTTAATGGATGAGAGGTTCACAAATTGAGCGATTAAACCTTTAAATAGTTAGGATCGTATCAAACTCTCACATGGTCAAACCTTTAAACAGTTAGGACCAAAACCAAAATCCCCTCTCGATTCATTCCATGAACGAGAGGTCCACAAATTGAACGATCAAACCTTTAAACAGTTAGGATCGTCTCGAATTCCCATTTGGTTAAACCTTTAAACAGTTAGGACCAAAACCAAAATCCCCTCTCGATTCATTCCATGAACGAGAGGTCCACAAATTGAACGATCAAACCTTTAAACAGTTAGGATCATCTTGAATTCCCATTTGGTCAAACCTTTAAACAGTTAGGACCAAAGCCAAAATCCCCTCTCGATTCCTTCAATGAACGAGAGGCCCACAAATCGAGCGATCAAACCTTCTTACAGTTAGGATCGTCTTAAAACTCTCACTTGGTCAAACCTTACTACAGTTAGGACCACAACCAAAATCTCCTTTTGATTCATTTTGTGAACGAAAGATCCACTTTTGAATTGAATAATCAAACCTTATGACAGTTAGGATTATTCAAACCAGTCCAGATTCTCTAAGTGGAGACCCCACTTTGAGTTTCTTCTGCAATAGGAGATAGAATATAAAAGTCTTCCTCTCCAATTTTGGGTTTATCTCTACCAACAAACAAGAGACCAGGAGATAGAATATAAAATTCTTCCTCTCCGATTTCGGGTTCATCTCTACCAATAAAAAAGAGACCATGATACTCTAATAGGTATACGAGTCTAAACTATTTCCCTGCCCTCAACAGGACGTTTCTGGAGAATATCACTCAGAATATTCTTAAGAATAACCTGATTACCTCCCAACGGGTATATGAGGTTAAACTATTTCCCGAACACTCCAATAGAGTATATGAGTGTAAACTATTTCTCTATTCTTCGACGGCAGTTCAAATTCAAGACTTCGACAACGGCCACGCGATAAACGCAGTACCGGAGGAATTTTAGCTATTCTACAAAGCACTGAATAGGCTAAAAGATGAAGAAGTCAAGAATTGAAGCCATCCATAGACTATGTTACGCAACTTCCTTAACAAAGTACTGAAGAAATTGCACGGAAAACTTATCATATCCAAAGTGTCCCAGACTCCTCTCAAAAAAATGATGAGTCTGAGATACTTTGGAGGGGGTATCTGTAGGTGTTAAAAAATGCTTACAGACATCCAAATACTACTCAAGACAAAGAAACGACGATAAACGCCATCTTCTTAATCAGAGGGAATCATTCAAAGGAAGTGAGACAACATGTACACACCACCAGACAACACTTAGTCCCGCGGCTAAGCCGCGACAGCTCATGGTGCCGCGGCCATGGCGCGGCAAAATATGGTGCCACGGCTAAGGCGCGGTAGCATATGGTGCCGCGGCTAAGACGCGGCAGCCTAGGGTGCAGCGGCTATTACAAGGGGTGCTACGGCGGTTACAAAACAGTTGTATGATGATTTTTTGAAGCCCACGTGGCAACATATCAGAAATAGAACGTGTGCTGATGTGTACAAGCAGTTAAACCACGAAAAAGGTGGTTAAAGGTCGTGGGAGAACGGTTTCAAGCACGATAAAATGTGCTGGTAACTGCCTCTTTGGCCACGGCAGTCCACACTACCGCGCCAATAGTCGCGGCAGTGTCGACTGCAGCGGCCAAAGAACAGGCACCCGGTTAATTATTTCTCCCCCGTTTCAACTGTTGTGCACTCCTACCCCTATAAATACCTCCCTAGACATGAAAAAAAGGGGAGAGAGCATTTTGGAGCAGAAGAGACTTGAGCTTTTGGTGATTTTGAGGAAGAAAGAGAGAACTTTCACCATTTGACAAGTATCATTCGGTGATTCCTAGAGATCTAAGCTCAGACTTGATCTTTGGAAGAGTGAATATCTTACATCGATAAGATACTCGCTTTCAAATCCCTACTTCGATAAACGAAGGAAGGATCCCTAAACACCCTCACGATCTGTGAATCGGTGGTCCACGAGCCAAAGCACTCACGGCACAGGCAAAGTCCCACAAAAACAGGAGTTGATAAACAATTTCTGTGTTATTTTCTCGAGAGTTGTATTTTCATTTATTTTTATTGTAATTTCTTGTAAACAAATCAAAGTTTAATGGAATCGACAATGGAAGAAACTTTCGCTGAAAACAATAACCTTGACAACCAATCCATGATCTTAACAACAAATCCATAAGCTCAACAATACAACCTTGTATCATGCCACGTTCTTCTTTATAGTCATGCTACAACCTTAACAAATAATAAATTAGCTTATCAACAACCCCGTGATATTCTCAACAATTCCCAAGCTTAACAACACGATGAGGACTGCTACAACCTTAACAATAGGGCGCTAACCTTAGCAACCAATCCATAAGCTTGACAAGCAGCACATAACCTTGACAGCCAGTCCATGATCTTAACAACAAAACCATAAGCTCAACAATACAACCCCGTGATCTTCTCAACTGATAAGCCTAACAACAGAGCTAAACGTTACAACAAGAAGCTAATGTTAGCTACCATTCCGTAAATTTGACAACAAAGAGCTAACCTTAACAACCAATACATAAGCTTAACAACAGAGTGCTAACATTATCAACCAATCCATCAGCTTGACAACAGGGCGCTAACCTTAGCAACCAATCCATAAGATTAACAACCAGCAAATAACCTTGTCAGCCAGTCCTTGAGCTTAACAACAAAACCATAAGCTCAACAATACAACTATGTATCATGCCACGTCCTTTTTTACAATCTTGCTTACAACCTTAACAAAGAAAAAACAAGCTTAACAGCCACGTAGTGATCTTAACAACAAAACACTAAACTCTGTATTTGACAACCTTGTATCATTCCACGTCCTTCTTTATAATCATTCTTAACAACAAATAAGCTTATCAACAACCCCGTGATCTTCTCAACAATTCCCTAAGTTCAACAAAATAATGAGGACTGCTACAACCTTAACAATAAACAAATAAGACTAACAACGGAGCTAAACGTAACAACAATGTGCTAAACTTAGCTACCATTCCATAAGCTTGATAACAGAGCGCTAACCTTAGCAACCAATATATAAGCTTGACAATACAACGCCAAACTTCACAAAAAACATGTAAACTTAACAACCAGTCAATAAAGGTGACAGTGAGTCCATAATATTTTTGATAAAATGTTAAACTTAACAAAACAACATGTATCAAAAAATAATTTCCTTTACAATCATGCTACAACCTTAAAACAAACAAATAAGCCTATCAACAACCCTGTAAACTAAACAAATAAGCTCTACAACACGATAACAACTACATGTATTACCATTGTCTCTACTCTAAATTCCATAACCGTGGGTGAATATAACTAGCTCCCTTCAATGAGCTTGTTTAATAACAAGATAGTTAAGATTCATAGGTGCATGGAATATAATAAATTCAGATGGATCAATGCGTGAATCACCTAGGAAGGCATGCGAATGCTGGTGGAGATAGTCTTCTGTCTTACGTTTACACTGTATAGCTATACAATGTTAACGTAAGCCAGAGGACTATCTCCACTAGCATTAGCATGCCTTCCCATGTGATTCACGCATGACCCATCTGAATTGATTGTATTCCACGCACCTATGAATCTTAACTATCTTGTTATTGTACAAGCTTATTGAAGGGAGCCACATACATTCACCCACAGCTAATGGAACTAAGAGCAAACACATAAGGGGATAACGTCTTCATCAGCGTGAAGGATATCCAAGATCTTCATCAGTGTGCGCAAACCTTGTCGCCATGACCTTCATTGGGGTGAAGACTAGCGTTGATCTTCTAGTTTTAATGGCGAAAGGAGAACTTGTAGGTTTTGGGGAGAGAGTAGCTCGGGCTTCAGATATAAAGGATAGAGGGTCAACAGAGAGTCCGCGATGGGGAGATCGAAGAAAGATTACGCTGAAAGGATATCTATGCTATCCTGTAGTTGAACAGGCGAAGGGATGGTGATGTTGCCGCGTGAAATGTAGGGATAGGTAGGAGCCCAGGTTATATTAACTCTCCTCCTTGGGAACTAGGAGGAACATTAAATGCAGTATCAGAGAATATACCCTGGTGACCGTGATAACCAAGCGCAAGTGAATAACAGTAAGGGACATAGCAGTAAACATAACATTCAATCGGTAAACCTAGCAACCAAATAGTAACCTTAACATCAAAACCATGACCTTAACATTTGTAACGATATACTTGACAATAAATCCATGTGCATAACAATAAAACGCTAAACTATATAGGCTCATTCCAGTATAAGATTTCTTGGATTCTGACTGTATGATAGCATCAACCATTTGAATGCTAATAACCTTATCTATTCCCATTGTCAATTCTCTAAGTTCCATAAACTGTGCTTGAATATAAATGGCTTCCACCAAAGAGCTTTCCAGCAGTCTGTTAAGTTCATGGAAAGCTCTTTAGAGAAAGCCATTGCTATTCAAGCTCATCTGATGGAACTTAGAAAAAATAACAATGGGGAATAGATAAAGGTAATAATATTTAAAAAAGGTTAATGCTATCATATGGTCAGAACCTAGAAATACTAAAGAAGTCTTCATCAGCGTAAGGGCTAGCCGTGATCTTCTGGTTTATGAGATTGGAGAGGGGAGAGCTTAGGATGATCGAGAAAATAGTGAGGACAAATAGAATGGCGGTGATGGGAAGATAAAGAAGATGTAAAGGTGGGGAGAAAGGTTATTGGAACAATCTGAGGGATGGTGATATTACTCTACTGCCTTGGGAACTATGAAATGCATTAAATGCAGTCAAATCAAAAATATCTCGGTAACCTTGACAGCCAATTGCAAGTGAATAATAGTAACCTTAACAACAAACAAATAAAAATGATAACCAAGTAATAACTTTAACAACTAAGCCAAAACTTTAACATTAAAGTGATAAAATTGACAACCAAGTAATAACCTTAACAACCAAGCCATAAAACTTAACATCTTTAACGCTATACTTTTCAATTTTAACAATCGGTGACACTGACAACAAAGAGCACGTGGATAACAGTAAACTTAACATTCAATCGATAAACATATCAACCAATCCAAAACTTTAACATTAAAGTGATAAACTTGACAACCAAGTAATAACCTTAACAACCAAGTCAAAACTTTAACATTAAAGTGATAAACTTGACAACCAAGTAATAACCTTAACAACCAAGTCAAAACGTCAACATTAAAGTGATAAACTTAACAACCAACCAAGTAATAACCTTAACAGCCAAGCTATGACCTTATAACTTGTAACTATATACAGGATAACAAATCCATATACATGATAATAAAACGCTAAACTATATAGGCTCGTTACAGCTTGCACGATTGTGACCCTCCATGTTGCATCGAGAGCACTTAACAAGACGGGTGTTCAGCGACCTGTTGTTTATTCGTCTAGTGCATGGTCTGCCACATCTTTTTTTGGTAAGAGGAGGCTTCAACACTCGCTCTTCTGACGATATAAAGTGCTTCTCGTAATCTGGGATGGGATAGATGATCGGTGCATAGCTTGCTCTGAATGCGTCAACAGTCATGTACCAATCGCAATATTGATAAATTTTTCGTCCCATCCATGTAATTGCAGCGCACACATGTTTGCAAGGAATGCGGGTGATGTCCCAGGACCTGCAAGAACAAGTCTGATTCTTCAAATCTACACGGCAAGTTTTATTGGACTCGACCTCCACAATATCTTCCGTCGAATGTTTAATCGCCAAGCAACTACCATGCTGAATATTATCACACAGCACCATCTCCGCTTCCGGGCATAAGTATCCAGATCACTTCTGACCCACTAGCCTCCTTTCATGCATGTGCTCCATTATTTGCTTCTGTATGGTCTCAACCAAAGGTAAGATTCACAACAATCGTGCCTTTCTTATCCAGCTGTTGAATAACTCAGCAACGTTTGAAGTAACATGGCCATACCTTAACAACAAAACACTAACATTACAACTAAACATTAAAGACCTAACCTTAACAACAAATATCCTAAACTTAACAGCAAAACCCTAGCAGAATAACTCTAACCATAACAATAAAATCTAACATTAATAGAAAACTGTAGGATAACTCTAACCTAAACAACTATAACGGTACTGTAACAAAATAACGTTGAAACCAAGCTATCTTACCTTATACCAGGATAATGCGCGTTTGCCCATCTTTTCGAGGAGTATTCCATTACAGTGATGTAAGCCCTGTGATCGATCGTTGTCGATTCTTTCATGTCATTATTCCATTCAGATATTGTGAACTTATAAGCCGCAGATTGTAACAGCTGGCCCAACGTAGTCGCGACATTTGCCTTGTGCCCAAAATCCTTCATCTTCTTTTTGAAATTCTCGACTAGATGCAGAACACACCTTGAATGAAATGCATCTGGAAAGAATTTCTCGACTGCTGCCCTGATACCCTTGTCGGCATCGGAAATCATTACCAGTCGATGTGGAGGTTGGTAAGGATTTTCCCTATCATACAGTAACGTCCATAATCCTTGTAAGAACCTTTTTTAGTTAACCTCATTCTCTTGGTCGCATACATAATAAGCAAGGAGAAATATTCCCTGGTTGTCGTCATACCCAGTAGCACTAAGTAGTATGCCTCTGTAATGATCTTTAATAAATGTTCCATCCAAAAATAATAGAGGCCTACAGCCAGCAATGAACCCTTCAATACAGGCATTATAACTAATGAACAATCGCCTAAACCTCCCGTCATCAGCATTAATAACAACACGACTCCCTAGATTAGTTGCATGCATCATGGATTCATACCTGCATGAATATAACAACAAAGCAGTACATTTAGCGAATAATTCATAACCATAACAAATGATCTTCAAACTTCACGACCAACACGTATACTTAACGACGAACCAATAACTTTAACAACTAATACGTATAGTTAGCAACCAAAACGTAAGCAGTAGATTTAGCAAAGGATTCATAACCATAACAACTGATCTTCAAACTTCACAACCAACACGTACACTTAGCGACGAACCAATAACTTTAACAACTAATACGTATAGTTAGCAACAAAAACGTAAGCAGTAGAATTAGCAACGGATTCATAACCATAATAACTGATCTTCAAACTTCACAACTAACATGTATACTTAACATCGAACCAACAACTTTAACAACTACTACTTATAGTTAGCAACGAAAACGTAAGAGTGATTTTAGAAGAATAAAAAAGATAAGGACCATCTCAGTGAATCGTAAGCCTCATTATCGTCACCGAACAGGTCCTGTTGAACTGTCTCCTTTCTCCACCACGCTTTACTGTAGTTAATCTTGATGCCAAAATTAGAGAGCATGTCATTCTTGATATCAACCGCACGAAGATCTGGCCTAACCTTCAAAATAGCTTGTATTTGGCTAGCAATGAACTTCCTTGATGCCCTTGAGTTGCCAGCATTTGCTCCATGTTGACCGCAGGTATGGGTAGACTCGAAATTCTTTATGGATATGATAGACGAATTTTTGAGCGGGGAAGGGAACAACATCCAAGGGCAACCATGTGTGTGCTTGAATCGGCAATAGACTCTTATGCGTCTTTGTTCATTATGGTAAAAATCATACTCGAACCGTTTAGCAATTGAATAGTATTGAAGTGCTAATCTAACTTTAGCAGCACTATCAAATTTCTAACCAACATCACGTATGGAGGTGTGCCACTCAGTTGGGATCTTTGTTTGGTGATTAAGCATGTCTTCCAGCAGCATGATCGAGTCGCCGGTGGGGTTGTCATTAGGAATACGCTCATCATTATAGGTTTGGGTGAACGTGGTATATGCGCACCGTGAATTTTCTGTCGGTATTGTCCTGAAGTAGTAATAAAAATACATAGCCTTAGCAACGAACTGATAACCTTAACAACGAATTCATAAACGTAACAGCCAACACATATCCTTAACAACTAACCCTTATACTTAAGGACAGACTCGTGACCTTAACAACAAACACATATACTTAACATCAAACACCTTATCTTAGCAACTAACTAGTATACGTAACAGCGAACAAATAACCTTAACAACCAGTCCTTAACATAACCTTGACAACCAACTCATTACCTAATCAACCAATGCATAAGGTTAACAACTAATGGCAAAACCTATCAGTGAACTCAAAAGGAAATCTGGAGTGTAATTCCTACGCAGTTTCCGACGTAGTCTGCGTGTTCTGTGAAGTTGAGGATTCCCCAGCGGAGGTAGCATACAAATTCGCGTCTGTAAATCCATTACCCCGACAATACTCGAACATCAAATTTAAGTCATCGTCATTGTCAATTGAAATACTGAATTTCTTTTCCCTTTCGCATATGAACTTTAGTGAAAGAGATTGCATTTGTATTTTAAGCCTTTCCGCCTCTTGATATCTCAAGCTGATTATTTCTGTATTCTCTTTGATAACGACGAATACACCGTCACCACCTTTGTTGCTTTTTGCCTTCGTTACCACGCATAGAAGAGATCCATCCGCCATTTTATTACAGGGAGTAGTTGAAGAATCGAAGAGGCTTTTATTGAGGAGAATTAAGTGGAAGGAACAAATTAGTTGGGGTAATAGAATGGGGAGGAACTCAGCGATTCTAGTTGGAAGGGGAATATATCTGGTGATAATTTTGGAGGGAAATGGGAACCCCCCCCCCCCCAAAAAAAAGTCATTCTAATCACCATTTAATGCCTACAGTCAAAACGCTGAGTTTCCGACGTGAGAGGGCGACGAACACAGGCTGCGAAGGGTATTTTGGGTATTTCGAGCGGGGTTTAAACTGAGTTATGCCTGGGGATTTGTTTTGGGGGCTGGAAGAAAATCACTGGCGATTTTGGGGGCAAAGCACCCGTTGAAAAAGTCTTAGGGGGGAAGCACGTTTTGTTGTGTTTTGGGGGCTAGAAGCATTTTTCCCATTTTTTTAACACTCTTTTACGAGTAGAAGGTTTATTTGCTGAAATAATGAAGAAATCCATTATCTCTTTTGTGGATGGTAGAGCTACAAAATTGCACTCATACATCTATTTAAACAATAGAATTATAGTTTGATAGTACAAAGGGTCTACCCACAAATAATCCTAGAATATAAGGCTCTGTTTAGCAACCTAGACTAAAACAAACCAGCATTGTTTTATTTCTTAACTAGGTCAAGGTTAATCTTGGGTAGGGGGATGAACCAATCCCAGCCTGGTTAACGAGCTAAAGCTGAACTAACATAAGTCGGGCCAATTATGGCCCAATTTTTACCAAACACGAAAAACCACTAAAATCTGACCTGATTTAAACCTAGTCTAGTTTTAGTGGTTTAACAAACTAACTCTAAGATGTTCCATTTTTTCTAGGTTAAAAACAAAAACATTCGATAAAAAGGAAAAGAAGCCTACTCCTGAAGAAGGAGAAGGTGTGGGGTCTTTTGATGAGCCATCAATTTTGATAAAGAATTGAATAGGAAGTTATTTTGCACTTCTCTCTTTAGTAGTTTGAGAGTAGTTGGGGAGAGTAATCTAGTTATCATTGTTCAAAAATAACACTTAGAATTCATGACAAAACACAAGGCCAAATCTTATCTTAAATTTAATCATAACGAGATCTGAATCCAAGATTCGACAAAACACAAGGTTAAATTATATTTCAAAATTAATAATAATGACATTTGAATCCATGATTGTTGAGGATCTTGGTCGTCGATGTTTGGCTCATAAGCCTGCTGAAACCAGTCTATGTTCTCCTCTCTAGTGCACCACCAAGAACACAAAGGGAGAGCTCGCCACAGATCTGCTCCTAAATCACTCACAGAGGTGAAGAGATCGCATAGAGGTGTGAGAGCACAAAGCTCACAGAAGAGAGGGGGATCGCACAAAGCTCACAAGGGAGGGGAGAGGATCACACAAAGCAGAGAAGCACCAAGCTCAGTTTTCTCTTCACCGTCACACCCTCTCTCTCAGCTCTTCATTGATCTAATAAAGAGGACAGCCGACACCACGTTATGGGCTAGGGTAGGGAGCCGACCTATAAAAGGGAGATGGGACTCAAAGTGGCGCAATAGTCAGTACAAGGAATGGGAAAGGGAAATAAGAGGGAGCACTGGGCCTTTTTAGTAACAGGTCATCAACAAGCCTTTAGGCCAACTAATATCAACAATCTACACCTTTGGCCCAAGGTAGTGCACTGAGAAAAATACGAAACTACAGGACTCATTATCGCCAAACCATTACATGTATGATCACAAAGAAGATACAAGCAATGGAAGAGAATACACAAAGTAAACATCACAAAGAAGATACAAGCAATGGAAGAGAATACACAAAGTAAACTCAGATCACAAAGATCGGGGTAAGATCACCAAGCATAAGTAAACTCAGATCACAAAGATCGGGGTAAGATCACCAAGCATACCAAGCCCACAAAGGACCGAACTCTACCAAACGATCATCGAGTTCAAAGGGAAAAAATCACAAAGCTACTAACAAGCACAAAGCAAGTTAATAGGCTACAAAGGCAACACATAAAGCAAAGGGAAAAAATTACCCAAGCACAAAGCATGTTAATAGGCCACAAAGGCAACACACAAAGCAAAGGGGAAAATTTTTACCCAAAGTCGAAATTCAATGCCAAGTCCACAAAGGACCAAACTCTATAAGTCTTAGATTATTGCACTCAAGGGATTCAAACACATTAAAGGCAAACTCAGACATATTACAATCATTCAAATTGTAATCTCTATGCCTTTCAGGTTTCCTAATGGTTCTTTTATTTCTATCCCTAGTGAGTTGATAATCATTCAAATCATGCATGTTATATATTTCCTACATATCATGCTCCACCTCATTAGGAATAATCTCATCTTGATTTTCAATAATTATATCTTCAGGATGTGATTCAGGTTGATTAATAATAGGCATTTGCTCCACCTTATTTGGAGCATGGAGCATCATTTTGAGACATAGGAACAGGTAAAGGTAAACAAAGAAATTCATTTTTATTAAAAACTAGTATAGTGCACGTGCTTTACACGTGGGCATACTTGTGAAATAATTAGTAATATCTTTTTTATCAAAATGAAAATCAAAATTGTGTAGCTAATATTAATAAATGTGATATTTCGGTAGTTATTATTTTAATAAATCTTAAATACTTTTTTAGATGACACTTGGTTGTTGCTAGGAAGTTCAGACAAAAAGCCTAAACCTGATGTTGGCGATGCCCATTAATCCTCAAGTTCAGTATTTTTAAATTAAAATTATAATGATAGCTACACTACTTCACTTATATTATTTCTCCATTACAAAAGAGA
Organism: Asparagus officinalis; assembly: GCF_001876935.1. Taxonomy (NCBI): domain Eukaryota; kingdom Viridiplantae; phylum Streptophyta; class Magnoliopsida; order Asparagales; family Asparagaceae; genus Asparagus; species Asparagus officinalis. The sequence continues at coordinate 40,897,317 of NC_033797.1, forward strand.
ACTTTTTAGATGCACTTTATGCTATCAAAGATTTTAAAAAAAGATAAATCTTTTATCTTTTGTGTCGTCAACAATATTAGTTTGACTTGAAGGGTTCATGCACCTTCCGATAAATATAATATTGATATGTTTAATTATGTAAAATTAAATTTTTTGTAGATTTTATTTGTAATTTGTTTAATATTATTTTAAAATATTTTTTGAACTATTATTTTATATGTTATATTATTATTTATTAATGTATGTTATTTATTTATCGTAAATCAATCATATTATATAATTTATATATGTGTATGTGTATATAACCATCAAATTTATATACACTCAATTTTATACAACTAACACACAAATTTAAAAATAATTGCAAAAGAAGAAAACAAACAAGGGAAGAATCTTGAATTGAGTAACTTATGCTTTGACTTTCATAATAAAAAACTTATGCATTAAAATTCCTAGTAAAAGATTTATGGATTGAATTATTGTTAGTGGATGAGGGATAAGAGATCATTAATTAAGTGAATTGAGGAATTATCAAACATAGGAATTATAAATATTAAGAGGGGCAAAATAGGAAGCCAAAAGTTTTGACACCCATATTCTCTTTTATAAGTAGTATAGATAACATCTCTACTTATCACTACCTTAAACCCCGGTTCACTCTTATTCCAAAGCCTATAACCTTTTACCCCTTCAGGGTATCCTAAGAAAACACATTTCTTAGAGCATGGTTCTAACTTATCAATCCTTTGATGCACATAGCAAGCACACCTAAAAATTCTCAAATTATTTAAATCAAGATGTTTGCCTGTGAACACAAATTTAGGGCATTTTCCTCCTAAGGGGACAGAGGGAGACCTATTAATCAAATAGGCTGTAGTACAATCAGCTTCTCCCCAGAACCTCTTAGAGAGCCCAGATATGATCAACATAGCCCTCGCCCTCTCTAAGAGAGTTCTATTCATCCTCTCTGTTGAGGATCCTTTGTCACTACCAAAGTGACCACCTTTATGCAAAATTTTTAATCCTCTATTTCTCATATGACCTAATCTATTATGCCTAAAACAAATTTATCACCTATCACAGAGTTAACAGAATCAAGCACATGTTCAGCATGACAAATATACAAGTTATTTTGTTTTTCGGCAGCAAAAATAACAAGAGACCCTTACAAAATCTTCATAACCCCTTTACCTCATTTTCCCTCCAAGCCATCATTTTCTAGAGATGCACAAGAAATCAAGTTATAACGTAAATCAGGAACATACCTAACATCCTTCAAAGTAAACATAGAACCAGAAGAAAACCTAAGGTATACATCACCAGTTCCTAAAACATTACATTTTTTTCATTTGTCATTGACACAAAGCCATTCTCTATTTTCTTGTAGTTTGAAAACATATTTTTAAATGGAATCATATGAAAAGTACAACCAGAGTCTACCAACCAATCTGATTTACACAAAGAAGCAGTTAACACAAAGTTCAAATATGCATAATCACACAGATTATTAATCATGAAAATTTCACCTATTTCGCCCTCACAGATAGCCATATTAGTATGATCATTTTGTTGATTTTCCCTAGGCTTAGGACAAGCTCTAATAAAGTGACCAGTTTCATGACAGTTATAGCATCTTTTAACTTTAGACCTAAACTTAGATCTACCCCCTTTCATTTTCAGATTTTTTTTTCCTACTTGATTCTCCATTACTAGCATTCTCTTGGTTATTAGACCTATTCTGAGACCTACCCCTCACATGCATAACCTCACCAGAATTATCATTTTCCCTAAAATGTTTTAAATCTAATTCCTTACTCTTAAGACCTTGACCACAATATCAAGGGTAACATCATCTTTACCATATTTAATAGCAGATTTTATATCACTATATGAGTCAGGAATAGCATTTAGAAGGGCAATAGGAGTATAGTCGTCTACATGTTTATCACCAGTTAACCTAATATCTGAAATAAGTTTTGTGAAAACATCTAGGTTCTCCTCAATATCCTTAGACATATCCCATCTAAATTTGAAAAAAAATTCAAGCAAAAATATTTTACTGGGCAAAGAGGTTTCAGTATAGAGTTCTTCAAGTTTATCCCAAAGGGTTTTAGCAGATTCCAAAATTCCAACTTTTCTAAGCACAGAGTCAGATAAGTTTAAATAAATTATGGAACAAGCATTTTCGTTCATTTCAGTCATTTTTTCTTCAGTGTCAGAAGTCAAATAAGTCTGACCAACAGCCCTAAAAGACTTCTGTTGAATTAAAATACATTTTATTTTTTGTTTCCAAATGCTAAAATCAGATTTTTTTTTTTCGTTGAACGAAACCATATCATATTGATTAGCAGCAAACATTCTTCACATAGAAAAAATAAACAATGGTATCACCGCGACTAGCACGAACAAATCTAATTTCGGTAATTATCTGGCTCGAAACGTGTGAAGCAACTAGCACGAACAAATGGGAAGAACGGTGAACACAAAGTTCTTATTTTAATCTCTTTGTTCTTTCACACGAGCACAAACAATAACAGAAAATTTTTCAAAAAAAATAAAATGCAAATATAGCCGAAAAATTTTCAAATTTGCGAAGCAACTAGCACAAACAAAATGGGAATAACGATGAGCACAAAGCTCGGGTTCACACCCTAGCCCATAACCTGGTGTCGGCTGCCCCCTTTATTAGATCAGTGAAGAGCTAAGAGAGAGGGTGTGACGGTGAAGAGAAAACTGAGCTTGGTGCTCCTCTGCTTTGTGCGATCCTCTCCCCTCCCCTGTGAGCTTTGTGTGATCCCCCTCTCTTCTGTGAGCTTTGTGCTCCTATGAGCTTTGTGCTCTCACCCCTTTGTGAGATCTCTTCACCTCTGTGAGTGGTTTAGGAGCAGATCTGTGGCGAGCTCTCCCTTTGTGTTCTTGGTGGTGCACTATAGAGGAGAACATGGACTAGTTTCAGGAGGCTTCTCAGCCAAACATCGGCGACTAAGATCGTCAACAGTGGTGTCAGAGCTCGGTGAGTCGTCACCGTTCAAAATCGCCAGTCGCCGCCGTCGGGCCTCGTTGAGTCGTCGTCGCAGGAACGCCACCGAACCACCACGTGGGTAAGGTCGAAACTCTCTACAGTGGGTTTCGCTCAGGTAATCTCTGGTTTTGTTGAAAAACTGTTCCTGTTGCTTCTGTTATTTGTTCTCATCTGCATCGCCCCTTTATTTGATGCTATATTAATTGTTCCCCATTTCCACTGCATTTAATTATGATATTGAAAATTACAGTTAAGCTCTGGCTTTGTTGAAACTGTTGAGGATCTTGGTCGTCAATATTTGGCTCAGAAGCCTGCTGAAACCAGTCCCTGTTCTCCTCTCTAGTGCACCTCCAAGAACACAAAGGGAGAGCTCGCCACAAATTATCTCCTAAATCACTCATAGAGGTGAAGAGAACGCACAAAGGGGTGAGAGCACAAAGCTCACAGAAGAGAGGGGGATTGTACAAAGCTCACAAGGGAGGGGAGAGGATCGCACAAAGCAGAGGAGCACCAAGCTCAGTTTTCTCTTCACCGTCACACCCTCTCTCTCAGCTCTTCATTGATCTAATAAAAGGGCAGCCGACACCAGGTTATGGGCTAGGGTAGGGAGCCGACCTACAAAAGGGAGATGGGACTCAAAGTGGCGCAGCAGTCAAGACAAGGGATGGGAAAGAGAATTAAGAGGGAGCACTGGGCCTTTTTAGTAACAAGCCATCAACAGGCCTTTGGGCCAACTAATATCAACAATGATCTTATGTTACAGAAAATTAATTGTTTAACAGTAACTAATCATTCTATGCATGCACATACAATTCAAGAATCAAAAAATAGGAACCATAGACCTTGATGGAAAGTTACGCAGTCGAATGTGACTATAGTTAGAGAAATCACTCAAAAAGATAGCAGTTCAGAAATGCATCCACTTGTTGTCAGTTAAATATCTGGCTCACAATTTACGCTATTGTTTAGTAATTTCTCCATACTCGGCTTAATCATGCAAAAATGCTCAGATGCATCAAGTAAAAGGTGCAGTCAAAGCCTCTAACGTATGGAGTTAAATCTCAAGTCACTACAATTACATTACAGATTCGCAATTTTTCCTTATTAGTCATCTCTTTTGCCTCTCTTTTAACATACACTACATCAATATAAACAGGGTATATATCATATAAGACTATCATCAGGATTCATAGAGAAATCGGGTTCATCTGGCTTCAGCAGCTTGGGCATCTTTATACTATCGCTGGAAGGAGTAGATCGCTTCACTTTCTTAAGAACTCCCTTCTTTGTATTCTTGGCAAATTTAGAAGCCAGTATCGTCGCTCCCAGATTAGGGAATTTACCTGCATTATCTCCAGAGGACGATGATTCATCAACACTATCATACTCACTGAGAAGGTGAACTTCTTCAGATTCTTCAGTGCCTTGGCCCAAATCATCCATATAATAAAGGCTCTCTTGTTTAGCCAACTCCCTGCCCAATTTCCTCTTCTTGTACCTTCTCCATGCAGCTTGGATGAAGCAAGAACCCCAAGTCCTCCACTGATGAGAATAGTATCTAAACGCATGCTGAAGCTTTTTGCTATGGAGTCGTCTAAACTGACTGGAAACAAATCTGAGGTCTTCGGCTTGAAGAGAAAATGCCTCAACTTCGTCTAGGGCACGAACAGTTCGTGTGGAGAGTGGATAGTTGACGTTGGGATTGGGCATCAAGGCCCATGTAAGAAGCTCCTCGCCACAGAAATCTCCGGGTCTGAGGGTGATGGAGTTGAAGAACCCGCTTCTGCCTCCGTTTGTCGTGGAGCTCTCCAGTGTACCTCGAATGATGAAGAGCATGTTGTTCACTGGATCTCCTTCTCTGACAATATATGTGTCTTTGATGCTTAGAGATGACACTAGGCGTTCACATATGGCGTCTAACAATTGATCATCCATTTGTGAGAAGAATGGGACCTGTCAAAAAAGAAAACAGTGCATTTGGGGCATGAAATGGAAGCTGATCATCAAAACAAATTACTTGCAAAAAAAGGTGCGTATGGAGCACGGCCACCATGAAAAATTTGACCACATATTGACATGCATTTTAAGCTCAATAACAAATCCTCCAAAATTGTCCTAGGCCACTAAAGAAATTATAAGGGGGGAGATAAAAATTTGCTGGTATATGAATTAGAATCAACTCTAAAGCATAAATAAATCCATTTAGAGAATGTTTTCTGCGATAAATTATAACTATGATGTGCAATCATTTGGCATAGGTTATATATGAAGTCAAATAACTGAACCAAATGGAAATTCAAGATATATGGCCTCCACATGAAAAGATTTGTCAGACATGTCCTTGATAATCATCCGCCTATTCTTTTCTCGTTAGTGTCTTAATACACCTAAACTCTCAACATATGTAGTCTTCATGTTCTATAATGATTTTTAAAAGAAAACAAGAATCTTTTTTTATTCTCTTTTGCAGAATTTGAACCCGAACTTTGAAGTTTATGTCATGGCTTCCTGCAAATTGTCATTTGTCCTTAGAAAAAGAAGACAATGATACAAGTGGTGCAGAAGATGTCGAGAAGGGGGGACACTATGGTCTCTTTATGGTTTGGGGAGAAAACGGAAGAGGAAGAAACAGCAGAAGAAGAAGAAGATGATGATGATGATGACGACGACGACGACGATGTCAACGATGATAATTATGGTGGTGGTGGTGGTGATTTATTGGGTATTTAAAAAAAATCCAGAATTTGGATTAGGCTGAGAAGAGAAGAAAATAGAGAAGGAAAAAGGTAAAGATGATGGTGAAGAGGTGAGTATGTCATTTTACAACCATTATTAGAATTGTAAGGGGTGGTTTATGAAAAGTGGGACCTTTCATGGTAGTTTATGCAACTTCCAAAGTTCATGGTGGATCAATATTAAAATCATGAAATTCAATTTTCAGGATCTGTGAATTTTAAGCAAATTTGAATTGATGGATAAAATCTCCTGGCACAAAATGCCACTTCTGCAATATGCAATATCTTCATGTTTTAAATTAGTACAAGCATAATATTCAATCTGCATGCTCATCAAAGCGACTCTGCTTCCTCCCACAAGATTAGTGATTAACCTGATGCATTACTAGTCATATTTAGGACAAATTAAGGAGCACTTAAGACTCAAAGAAGTCTAATACTGCTAGGAGGAAAATAATATCAAAAATTATACAATATCTACAATTATTAACAGAAAGATCATTCACTGCAAAAACCTGTTGTAAATAAGGAAAGTGGTATATAGATTCCATACTCACACGACGAACAAGAGCAATACATAGGTGCCTCTGAATTTCACGACGGAGGTCTAAGGGTAAATCCCGTAGAATAGATTCTTCATCCACACCTCTAGTAGCAATCCATTTATATTGAACAAACCGCCGAACTCGTTCTTGCAGATTTGGAGGCAATTGGCGATGCCTCATCCACTCTTCAATGTCACTCCTTTTAACTCTCCACTCCTCAGTTTTCACAGAAGTTGATTGCAAGAAGGTCTTCAAAAAAAAAAGGATGACACTTTCAACATAATACACATATAAAGTGAAGAAGACAGTAACATTTAAAATTAAGGTCCTCAGGAATTTTAATGAAATATGAGTGAGTGGTGAAGGAAAGTTTTATAGTGATGACAGTGAGTACGGCTTCTCATTGTACTATCG
>NC_033797.1:40904044-40948149 GCF_001876935.1 Asparagus officinalis
AGATCTTTAAATTCAAGTTACTCTGCTGAGAAAAATGCCTTGATTCTTACACTGACCTGCAGTAACCCTAATGCCAAATAACACTTTACGTTATAAGCTATCATGAAAGTTTCCTTTTTGTTATATATTGAATAACCAATTGCTTTGCAAGCTTAGATGAGATGTCAGAAATCTATAGAACACATAATTGTCTATCCATGTAGATTTCGTAACATCTAAATCACGATGAGCAGTGTGGATCAATCGCAGGTTGGCCCACAGTATAAATTTGTTGGTAAGAACAAACATCGAGATTGTTTAGACTGATAAATCATTATTATTTTCAAATTTATAACATCGCATAGATTACAACAATGACAAGAAGAACAAAAAACAAGGCCTTCATCCCAACTTTTCGGGTTGCTACCTGAATCCTTTTTTCCTTTCAGCTTTTAAGGGCCAACATATCCTCTGTTAAAAACTGCACCTGATAACATGAACTATTTGATAATACGAATTCTTAAGCCTTAGTGATATTCCGCATTCCGTTAGTAACTCAATGGTAGCCTTTTACAACTGTCAACACTCACTCTTCTGACTCAGTAGTCTTTCATGGCAAATATAGGGTTGATTATGCAAATGATTTCCTTCAGCTTTGCTACGAGTCATGTTCTTAGTTAAATCGGCAACTATGATATCCTGTTAGTTCTGCCTATAGCCCTATTAGCTCCATTTATTATGACTGCAGCAGCCCTAAGAACATACTTATTCGCATTCTCTGTGCATATGATATGACCAAACCATCCGAATTGGTTTTCCTCATTTTATCTTCAAGGGAACCAGCCCCCACTATCCTATGCATATACTCATTTCTTATCTTAGTGTATTGTCATTCATCCATCTCGATGTTCTCACACCAGCTGCATTTGCCTCATTATTTTATGATTCTTGATTGCCAATGGTTCTGACCTTAAAAGCAATGCTGACGTTATAACTGTCCTAAGATCCTTCAATTCTTGGGTATTCTAGAATCACATAAATGCAAAACACACATCAAAACGTCAATGTGGTGAGGTTAGCTGATGAAAGCATAATATAACAAAATATTTCCCCTAAATCTGCCCTCATCTGAAAGTAACATGAGTCTGAAAGTTGAAAATTTTGATGTGATAAAACTTCACTTTGAACGGAAACAAAAAGGTTGAAAGAAAACTAGCAAGAAGTTATGACATTGCATATTAATTAGGGAAGTATTCTTCTTCAACAATATGATAGATATCTTGTCCCAAATGCTATTATACTCTTCACAGTCATATATAGTATCAGCAAGTAACCTGTGTAGCCAATTCCAACATAACATTCAGGAGAAAAGCTTTGTTACGTGTCATTTGAAGTAACTAGGAAAAATGAGACAAAGGGTCCACTTAAATAAATAGTTATGAATACAAACATAGGAAACCTTAGCAAACTTGTTTCAGTTTTCTGACTATACATACACAGAAGATCCTCAGAGAAAGCGGCCCCCAACAAAACCACCTCCACCAATTCTATAAAAATATCAAAGCTCATATCGATATGTAGTATCAGAAATCAAGATTCCATTGAATATCATCCATGTCAACAAAAAAGAAAAAGACAGATTAGGTAAAAATGCAAACAACTGTTGATTAACCAAACTCCTTCAGTATATATAAGGATCCACAAAGTATAGCTTTCAGTTCAGTTGTTCCAAAGGACACCACAGGCAAAATAAGTTGGGTTGAAAAGAATGAGATCACTGCTCCTAACAAATTTGGATTAGAAAAAAGTATTATAAGAGGGGAAAAAAAACAAGTATTACCTGCATGTTTCCAATCAGGTGTGAGAATATCACAAGACCCAGGAGACTTATAACTATAGCAAATGCTGTTTCTCCAACCCAAGTGCTGGTCGCCAGGTTTTGCCCGTACGAGCTGAATGACACAAAAGAACTAACTAGTCAGGACTAGGGATGGCAAAAGGAAAATGATAGAGGCACACCCCCAACCACAACTCTAACCACACCCCCTCTCTCATTTGCTACAGTGCACCAGGCCCCACATTGGATTTTAAATTTTTAAAATCCTACGTGGGGCCCGGTACACTGTAGCAAATGAGAGAGGAGGTGTGGTTGGAGTTGTGGTTGGGGGTGTGCCCGTAGTGTCACCCAAGTACATTCGCTGTATGAAAGGGAACTGTGAAAGACCCAGTTCTTCACTATGCTCCGAAACATGAAAGGCCAAGCTCTTCGAAGCCAGCAGTTGCTAAACGTCTTTAACTTTACGATTTTATCAGAAAACCGTGAATCGTAACTTTGAAAGTTGTGGGTTTATCTGATAACTGTCCAAAGTTAAGGTGGGGTTTCCTATATTTAGCCAAAATTTAACAAATTACTCTACCAAGTTTGCCTATAATACTGAAAAAAAAGCTACACCAAAATTGAGCAGCTCAACATAATAAAAATGGGAATGTCCAAAACCTTCTAGTCCAAAAGCGAAATACTTTGGGACAAAAATGCGTACCTTAGATTCCTCAATCCCCACCAGAGGCAATAGAGATACTTTGCAGCAAAGGACGCGCCCACGATATCTTTACTCAATGCATCTGAGAAAATTCCAAACTGGAAACTGACATCGTCGCTCTGCGCATTGCAATTGTGCAACAATTTGGTCGAGTTCAGCCAGACTTTCCGTTCAGGTAGGTCCCTCCTATTGCAATCTAGAAAAGTAAGGTCGCACTTTGGTGTGTTCATCGTGCCGTTCTCTTTTCCACACTCTATGTGCCAGCACTGATATTGCCGTTCCATCGACAAAAGGTACCATAGAGACCCCAGCGCCTGCAGAGAGGAATGACAGTCATCCGTCAAGAATCTTTTACAGCTCCTCTCGAGAAAATATACGCAGCCACAGCGCGGAATCATAATATTTTTACATGGCTAGCGAGCATATAAAGGAGGAGATTATAGGCAGCTCCAGCCCAGGCGGTCTTGGTGACGACTCCGTTGGCCTTGACGATCCGCGCGTTGAGAGGAAAGATGAGCAACAGCCTCGGGATGTACTGGAATAGCACGAGCATGCAGAGGGTGTTGTTGCTGTGGTTCGAACTGTTGCTCACCGCCGGGATCACACCCCATATCACAAACTGCAAAGACAAGCCTGCATTTGTGAGAAAATGATGATGATGATGATGATGATAATGAGACCCTCGTTGGAATTTATCTGAGAAGCTTTTAGACTCGTCGATCGTTGATGACCTGGGGTATGGGGAGCGTGGCGACGAGGTCGAAGATGAAATCCTTCCTGATGTAGCGCATGGCGATCTTGTACGGGTCGCGGACGAGCTCCCCGCGGCCGAACACGCGGGAGGAGGGGGCGACGAAGGCGGTGTGGAACTTGAGGACGAGGTGGAAGAGGTAGAAGAAGTCGGTGATGGTTCTGAAGACGGTGACGGTGACGCCGATCTTGAGGTCGATGACCATGCAGACGTCGCCGCCGATGTAGAGGAGGTAGAAGTAGAGGGGGTCGAGGAAGAGGGCGATGAAGGCAGGAGACGAGGAAGATGCGGTTCCACTTGAGGAGCTCGTCGCGCGGGGTCGAGGATGAAGCGGGCTGCAACGGGGGGGCGGAGGCGGTTGGGGACGTGGAGAGAGGGGGCAGGGAGGCCGGCGGGCGAAGGCGAGGAGGAGAGGAGGAGAAGCCCAGCGAGGTCAGCATCGCCGGAGGCGGGGGCGAGGGGGGAGGGGTCTGGCGCGGGGGGATTGAGGGGGTTGCATGGTTGGGAGCGAAGGGAGAAGATCAGGGAGAATTTGTGGGAGAGGAGCGAGGAGGCGGAGACGGGACGCGGACCGCTGGAAACTATTTCGATCGGATTTTTTTTTATATATATATTGGCCCCTTACTTCTTCAATATTTTTTAGGGAAAAATGCTTCCAGCCCCCAAAAGCTAAGGAAATATGCTTCGCACCCCTAAGACTTTGTCAACGGGTGTTTTATCCCCAAAAATAAAGATTCTGTTCTCTGAGCCCCCAAAACACAAAACTCAAGACATTAAAATATGTGAAGACCATAATACCCTTCTCTCTCTCTTTCTTTTTTTATTAAAATATGATGAGGATTATTTTATTATTTTCGTTTTCTCTCTCTCTTTATCATGAAGTATTGAGATGATAGTTGAAATGATTGATGAGGATTATTTTATTATTTTTGTTTTTTATTATTTTGGTTGTTTGTATTGGGAGATTGTTAAAGTTATGAGTTAATTGTTAATGTTACAAATTAATTATTAATGTTACGGGTTAATTGTCAAGGTTATGAATCCTCTCTCTCTCCTTCTGTTTTTATTAAAATATAATGAGGATTATTTTATATTTTTGTTTTCTCTCTCTCTTTATCATGAAGTATTGAGATGATAGTTGAAATGATTGATGAGGATTATTTTATTATTTTCGTTTTTTATTATTTTGGTTGTTTGTATTGGGAGATTGTTAAAGTTATGGGTTAATTGTTAAGGTTACAAATTAATTGTTAATGTTACGGGTCAATTGTTAAGGTTATGAATCCTCTCTCTCTCTCTCCTTTTTTTTTATTAAAATATAATGAGGATTATTTTATTATTTTCGTTTTCTCTCTCTCTTTATCATGAAGTATTGAGATGATAGTTGAAATGATTGATGGGGATTATTTTATTATTTTCGTTTTTATTATTTTGGTTGTTTGTATTGGGAGGTTGTTAATTTGTTTTTTATTATTTTGGTTGTTTGTATTGGGAGATTGTTAAAGTTACGGGTTAATTGTTAAGGTTACGAATTAATTGTTAATGTTACGGGTTAATTGTTAAGGTTATGAATCCTCTCTCTCTCTCTCTCTCTCTCTCTATCATGATGTTTTTTTGATGATATTGAAATGATTAAAGAGGATTATTATTTTAATTATTTTTGTTTTTTATTCTTTTTGTATTTTTAGAATATTCGTTGTTAAGGATAATGGTTGGTTGTAAAGGTTATGCATTGATTGTTAAGGTTACGGGTTGGTTGTTAAGGTTAAGGGTTTGTTGTTAAGGTTATGGGTTTGTTGTGTAGGTTACGGATTTGTTGTTAAGGTTACGGGCTTAATTGTTAAGGTTACGTGTTTAATTGTTAAGGTTATGTGTTTAATTGTTAAGGTTACGGGTTTAATTGTTAAGGTTACGAGGGAGAGAGAGAGAAGGGATCCATAACCTTAACAATTGACCCGTAACTTTAACAATTAAACCTGTAACCTTAACAATTAAACCCGTAACCGTAACAATTAAACTCATAACCTTAATTAAACCTGTAACCTTAACAATTAAACCATAACATTAACAATTAATAACCCGTAACCTTAACAATTAAACCCGTAACCTTAACAATTAAGCACGTAACCTTAACAACAAATCCGTAACCTACACAACAAACTCATAACCTTAACAATAAACCCGTAACCTTAACAATCAATGCATAACCATTACAACCAACCATTATCCTTAACAACGAATATTCTAAAAATACAAAAAGAATAAAAAACTAAAATAATAAAATAATAATCATCTTTAATCATTTCAATATCATCAAAGAAACATCATGATAGAGAGAGAGAAAGAGAGAGAGAGAGAGAGAGAGAGAGAGAATTCATAACCTTAACAATTGACCTGTAACATTAACAATTAATTCGTAACTTTAACAATTAACCCGTAACTTTAACAATATCCCAATACAAACAACCAAAATAATAAAAAAACAAAAATAATAAAATAATCCTCATCAATCATTTCAACTATCATCTCAATACTTCATGATAAAGAGAGAGAGAAAACGGAAATAATAAAATAATCATCATCATATTTTAATAAAAAAAAGAAGGAGAGAGAGAGAGAGGATTCATAACCTTAACAATTGACTCGTAACATTAACAATTAATTCGTAACCTTAACAATTAACCCATAACTTTAACAATCTCCCAATACAAACAACCAAAATAATAAAAAACAAAAATAATAAAATAATCTTCATCAATCATTTCAACTATCATCTCAATACTTCATGATAGAGAGAGAGAGAGAAAACGAAAATAATAAAATAATGCTCATCATATTTTAATAAAAAAAGAAAGAGAGAGAAAAGGGTATTATGGTCTTCACATATTTTAATGTCTTGGGTGTTGTGTTTTAGGGGCTCAGAGAACAGAATCTTTATTTTTGGGGGTAAAACACCCGTTGACAAAGTCTTAGGGGTGGGAAGCATGTTTCCTTAGCTTTTGGGGGGCTGGAAGCATTTTCCCTATTTTTAAATTAGTTTTCAAAGTCGTCTAAGTTTTATATTAAATTTGCATTACATTTAGGTCCACTTTTACCCCGTTCCTAGGGCTCTAAACCGGCACAAGTGATTTTAGTAACAGTGGATTGGAGTGCAACGTGCTAAGTACGCGATATAAATTATTTAGCAGAAAATATCATAAAATTATACATCTTTTAAAAGAATAGTATTATCCTTAATCTTTTTAGACATCACATTATAATTCTATCCTATTAATAAAACCATTTAAATGGATCTATAATATATTACTTGTGATCATATCGTAAATAATAGAAATACTTTTAATTAGTTCATAAAATCCAAAAGCTATAAAAAGTGTTGTTAAAAATCTAAAAATTATACAAAGTACCCTTAAATCAGAAAATTACAAACAACCTCTTAAAAATTAAAATTTCCAAAAAAATCCTAAAAACTTCAAAAATAAACAACATATTATACAACTACAAACTAAAAATCGCCCTTTGAAAATGCTAAAAATCACAAATATCAGGACCGCATGTAAAAACTCAAAAGTTATAAAAACACCATGAAAATCTAAAAGTTATAATAAACTCTAAAATATAAAATTATCGAACAATCTTCTGAACAACATGAAATTACAGGCAAAACCCTAAATTCTAAATATTACTAACAACCTCCTCAACGAAATGTCCAAAATTATAAAAAACACCCTAAAATATGAAAACTTTGACAATCCCTTAAACAACTTGAAATTATAAACAATGCCCTAAAAGTTAAAAAAATTACAAAACTCCCTTGAAAAAGAAAAAAATTTATTTTTAAATATGTCAAAAAATCTAAAAAATATAAGAAAGCAACCTGAAAGTCAAAAAAAAAAATCAAACAATTCCATGAACAATCTGCAATTACATGCAACACCCAAAAAATTAATTTTATAGATTTTCAAACATCTAAAGTTATTGTAAACACCGTGAAAAAAGTTAAAAAAAATTAAAAAACACCCTAAAATCTAAAGTCTTCAATCAACCCTTTTTAATAACTTGAGACTATCACCTATTATTCAAATTTTACAATAACCTCCAAGTAGTCTTTAAAAATATAAAAATTATTATTGTTTAACACGTTCTTCATGAAAGATGTTATCAAATAATTCTAACTAAAATGTAACTTTTATCAAATACTTCTGAACAATTTGAATAATGTCGCAATGTTATATATCAACTATTGAATTATAGTTGTCTGACAAATTCTTTATGAAAGATTTGGTGAGGCATCATAAAATTTGGGACTAAACTCTATATAGATATAACTATCAGGTTAATAACATTATCCCAGTCTACTTATATTAATAAGATAGCGTCAATAAAGAAGAGAGTTATTTATTTTGTATTTAGAGTGAGTTATTTATTCTGTATATAGAGTCTTTCTTTCTAATAAAATGTCACATCATATAAATAAGGAGTTAGAAAGAATGAAGTGATGCACGTACGTTTCTGTTGTAGGTAATCTTATATATGCAATGTTGTGTTACTAGGCTAGATATTGCTCAAGAAGTAAGTAGAGTTAGTAGATATCTGTGATGCCCCTGGTTTCACATAAGGCTACAGTCTAAGGTGAACTCAATGATGTCAAACCTGTCATGCACCTAACAACATGTTTCACCATCACAGTAATATCTCTCTAGTGGAATCAAATACAAAAAGTACGGGTACAAGCACATAGATTAAAGGTATGATACAAGTGTTGGCCCTATAGTTTTGATGATGATTTATCAAACAATTTATCACTAATCTATTCTCTAGTTTTTGTTGTTTTTGTTATTCTCTTTACAGGTAATTCAACACACGATAATCAAGCGTTAAAGATTCAAGTTCATGTATGTGCATTCACCTAGGTATAAGTTTAGCTTGCTTACATATATTGTATGTTTATATTCAAGCTCAATATAGGAACACTTAACACAGATTTGACGTTTTCTATCATATAAATAATTTTTCATCAAACTTTGTTACAATAGTTTTTATTTCATGTTTATATATATACGTATTTACAAGTCATATCTCAATTTTCATGTTCACGAAAAACAGGTTTTTTAAACACTTTTCAAAAACAGGGAGTTTTCACAAACAAAAATTAATTTTCTAAAAAATCCTTTTCAAACATGTTTGTTTTATCATTTAGAAACTTTTTCCAAAGTTTTACTATTTTTGGAATTGATTTGATATTTTAATGTATTTTCAAAATCAGCCCAAAAAACCTGTCATATGCCATGTATCAGTTCGTGGTCGATCGCCAGCAGCAAACTTTCATACTATGGGTTTTATGTGCTCGCGGTCGACCGTGACGGTCGATCGTGAATCCATCAGAGACTTTCGCGGTCGACCGCCAGCTTTCAAACCCTATGTTCAGCCTTTTTTGTGCCTCGCGGTCGACCGCGAGATTTCCACGGTCGATCGCCGATCTCATCATTGCCTTTTAACGGCTATTTTTTGCAACGGCTGTCTGAGGCTATTTTGATCTTTTCAAGTTGGTTTTAGCTGATATTTTGAGTGGGTATAAATACCCCATTGCTGTTCTCTTTCAAAAAACTAAGTTTGGTTTTACAGTGAAGTTTTAACAAAAATCTTAAGTGTGTTTAAAGAGCTGTTTAAGCTGTTTCTGATCATCTGTTTTAAAAGAAGTCCTCTACAACAAGAAGAGGCCTTTCATTTCAACTGAGGATCCTATCCTCATCATCCTCTAGTATTCTTCTTGTTTATTGAGAAGTTTTCCTAACTCATTTTTTTATATAGCTTATAATTTCATTTTCATATCTTAGCTATATTTATTGAGTTATACTTTTTCATTCACTGTTATCACACACACTGTATTGAGCTTAATATTCCATACTATATATTGTGGGTTGTGGAGTGTGATTTAGTGAGTGTGAGCTTCATTTGCGTTCTCATTTGTTGTTGAGAACAAACCATTGTATTTAACCTTTATTTATGAGTATCACTTATAATACACTTGTACACTGAGAGAAGTGTGAGGCGAGAGACAGAGTCGAATCCAATAGGAGTGGCATCGGTTGACGAACCTAGGGAGAGGTTGCATCCGAGCACTTGAGGAGGAGGACACGGGCTAGGTTCTTACACTTAGTGTGTAAAGTGTGATTGCATAGTGTTTGTTGTGTGAGTTGCATAGTATGAGAGTTTTCGGTAAGCTTGTAAACCGAGTGTGTAGAAGTTCCGGCTTCCAAACCGGATTGTGATAGTGGAGATCTCCTCGAGGTGAGGAGCGGGGACGTAGGTTGTGGTGACCGAACCTCTTAAACATATCGTTTATTTGTGTTTTGCTTAGCGTACTTTTATTTGTACTTATTCATATCTTTCTTGCTCATATCTATCTTATATCATTCTTGCAAGAACAAACTAATCAATATTATTTTAATTGGTATTTAATCGGGATTAGATTAGCATAAGACCCTGATCACCCCTCCTCTAGGGTCTAACAGTTGGTATCAGAGCTTGGTGCTCTTTGTTTTTGTGCTAATCTAGTGTTGATTGCTTTTTGCTTCTTGCATATAATCATTATGGATATGTATGATGCATCTAGTCTAGGTTATGCTATTAATGTTGCGCCTCGTTTGGATATTTTCCCCTATGATCAATGGCGTGTTAGATTCAAACTTTTTGTTCAATCTAAACAATTCGATTTATGGGAAATTATTGAGGATGCCTATGTCGTTCCCATTTTGGAAAAATCCAAATGGAGTGAAAATAATAAAAGATTGTTTAATATGAACAAGCTTTTGTTAGAATATTTGCTTAATGCTTTTCACTCTTCCTTTTTAGAATATTTGCTTAATGCTTTTCACTCTTCCTTTTCTAACAAATTTGCTAATTTTGATAGTGCTTACGCCTTATGAAAATTTATTGAAGCACATGAAGGGGACTTGGAGGCTATTCAACAAGCGTTGGAAAATCCTGCTTTAAGCTCTAAAGAAGCCTCATCTCCATGTACAATACCACTAGGTGATAACCCTAGTGAGGTATGTGAGCTTGATAACGATGATATTATTACTTTTGATGATCTTACTCTTGAGTTTGAAAAATTACACAATTGCTATATTGATGTAAAGAGTAAGTATGTAAATATGAAATCCACTCATGAAACACTAGCCACTAAGTTTAATTTTATTACAAATAAAAATATAATTCTTAAAGAATGCAATAAAAATTTGAGATTAGAAAATGCTAGTTTAAAAACGTGATGTTATGTTAGAAGTAGATAAGTTGAAATCTATGATAAAAAATCTTATTTATCCTACTTCTAGTAGCAATGCTTGTATGTACAATGATGAGTTGAATCAAATGAGAAAATGTATATCCACCTTAGATTCAACACTAAACACTTGTATTGATAATAATAAAAAGCTTATGGACTTGTGTGCAAAATACAATGTTAATTCTTCTAAGAAACCTATTCACTATGCACACATGTATGACAAAATTCACAAATGTTCTATTT
Source organism: Asparagus officinalis (assembly GCF_001876935.1). NCBI lineage: Eukaryota > Viridiplantae > Streptophyta > Magnoliopsida > Asparagales > Asparagaceae > Asparagus > Asparagus officinalis. The sequence continues at coordinate 40,914,846 of NC_033797.1, forward strand.
GCGGTCTTAAAGGCCATTTAGCCCAATTTTGTCATAATGCACAAAAAATTGACAAGCCTATTCATGATTGTGCATCCCATCAAGCTTCTTCATCTCATACACATGTACACATACATAGTATAAATCATAAACATGCTCATGTGTATAAATGTGATTATTATGATCGTTTTGGTCATTTGGCCATGTTTTGTTTCGATTTGAAAAGAAATTCTCGTTTGCAAAATAATTACAAAGAAAAATCTATTTTTGCAAATGAACCATGTGCATTTTATTTCGATCAACGCAAACCATTCAAACCTCTACATTGCACAAATTGCAATTGTATGGGTCATGTTTACGATTTTTGTTTTGACCGTATCGGTGCACAAAATACGTCCAAACGGGTTCATAACCCTGGGGCCTTGGATTTACATGATCGGGGACATGTCCTAAATTTTAGTGGTACCAAAATGATTTAGGTACCAAAATAAGTTTTGTAACTATCGTTGTGATTTTTTTTGTTTTATAGTTGTTTTTGAATTTTAATGGTGATTTAGTTTTTATTAAGCTAAAATAAAATAATTTCATGATTTAAATAGCTAAGAACTTCTTATATATTCTTATATATGTATAATAAACATAAAACAAATTTTTATTTAAGTCCAAATTGCATTTCTCTCAAAATCCAAATTTTAAAAATGCCTATGCTTTTATTTTTCTCGCGGTCGTTTCTGGAAGTTGCTACGGTCGACCGCCACGGTCGACCGTAAGAAATTCTTTTTGATTCTGTTCATTTCGGTATCGGGTTTCGGTTTCAATTGAATATTTTCTTCTGAACCCGACTCGTTCTCCACCATTGATCTCATTCATTACCAGATCCAGACCATCCCTTCTTCTCCTTTTTGATCCGATCCTCTGTCATTTTCCCAAATTCGACATTTTCCCCAAAAATTCCCAGTTCTTCCCTCGGTCGCCCGCAGCTCCTCTTCGGTCGATCACGGCCATCTCTTCATCAATTTCAGTTGGAAATTGATTGGGTAATCTCTTCTCTCATCTTTTGATTTCTTTTCTGCTCTAGAGTTTCGGTTTAGGGTTTGTTTATTTGTATTTCTTGTGCTCTATTTTCATTTCTAGGGTTTTGAATTTCTGTCTAATTTCATATCTATTCAAACCCTAATTGATCATATCTGTCACAATGCCTCCTAAGAAGAGATCTAAGCCTGAGTCTGGTTTCTCATCTTCTATTGCCTCCCACTATGAGGATTATCTTCTGTTCAAACCACTTATTAAGAAATATAGGGAACTATGTAAACTGAAAATCCTGCCTAGTAGATATATCAAATATGAGGAACTAGCCATGTATGATATTTTACATGCTGTTGGTTTAGATAAATTGTTAGATGTGGAACGTAAGGTTCCGTATTACCCATTTCTTGTTTATCTGTTTTATGCAAATCTGTCTGAGATGTGGAACGTAAGGTTCCGTATTACCCATTTCTTGTTTATCTGTTTTATGCAAATCTGTCTGTCACCTCTTCTGCTGATGGTCTCCAAACCATCACCTTATGCAAATCTGTCTGTCACCTCTTCTGCTGATGGTCTCCAAACCATCACCACATATGTTAAAAACATTCAAATCTCATTTTCTATCGACGAGCTTGCGGGAATCCTTAAGATTCCAACGAGTGACGTTGAGCTTATGTCTATCGATCACACCGATCAGGCTGTGAACGATATCTTGTTTAAGGCCGGTTGCACCTATCCTATGAACAAAAAATCACTCAATCCCACCGCTAAAATCATAGCTTGTATTGTTGCTCAAAATCTCATTCCCAAAACCGGTAGCTTTGATCATTTTGCTCCTGATAAGGTTAATGCTGTTTATATCATTTTTGCCAAAATAAAAGTGAATTAGGTAAATGTTTTTCTTAAGAACATGGCATGCAAGCATTACAAATTTCTTCCCTTTGGCAGCTTCATCACCCTTATTCTTCAACACTTCGGTGTTGCTCTTACCAACGAACCTAAAGTTGATCCGGGTAAGGAATATTTTGATAGAGTTTCTCTCTTCTGTATGCAAATTTCTGATTCCTTATCTGATCCTGCTAAGTCATCATCTTCCCATTCTCGGTCTAGAGCTTCCACCTCCTCCACTTCTGATATTTGTGCCCGATTGGATCATCTTGAGACTCAGATCTTAAGTATTCAGAAGGATGTTAGGACTATTCTCAGTTATCAGCGTCAGTCTCTTGGGATTCTGGATCCCTCTTCCAGCTCTAACTCTGATTCAGGTGAGGGCTCTGAAGGAGGATCTGCTTCTGGCTCTGGTTCGGGATCTGGCTCTGGCCCTGCTTCTGATGATGGTGGTGATTGACTCGTTGATTATTGGATTTTATGTTTATGTTTATGTTTTTGTGAAAGAAAACTTGATACTTATGTTTTGCTTTGAGTTGTAATAACTCTATGGTTTGTGTGGAAAACTATGTGTTATTATGGAACAAATCTGTTAGGAATCTTGACCCCAAGATTAGTTTGTTTTGATGATAACAAATATTATATGTTGTGTGTATTATGTGCTAACATTTGTTTTGCAGTATCAGAGCTATATCAATAATTATATTCAAAGAGATACTCAAGACATTGATGAGTTCAAGGCAAAATGAAGCAAAAAAAGATGTACTTTATTGTCAAAATGTAATTTTATATTTTCTTTGCTTAGAAATTTGTACAAGCCTTGATCACTCACACACATGTACACACATAGTGTTAGAACACACTAACACATGCTTAGTGTGTTGGTTAACAATAAAAATCCCCTATGTTAGCTATTAGAGTTTATAAATATTGGGTGAGTCTTAAAACATTTCATTTACATCCGTTACCAACTAGAATTTGGAAAAACTCAAAAGACCAAAGTTGTAGGTCTCTTCAAGAGCTTTCCAACAAATCTTAAATCACCTCATTCCGATATCGTATGAGAAAGTTACAGTCAAAATACTCAAAGAAAAATTCCAGAATCTGTGAGTTTACAGTGTAGTCGACTACTATGCCTTGTAGTCGACTACTAAGTAATTTTCTGACTTCACAGAGTCTGTTTAGACTCAGTGTAGTCGACTATTATGACTTGTAGTCGACTACAGATGCAGTTTTTCCAGATTTTAGGTTTTGAATAAGTGACTATTTATAACCGTTTTGTAGACGTTAATTGGGTTTAAAATTATGTCATTTCAGAGGCTATAAATAGGTTTAAACATCAGAAAATAAGCACCAAGTTTTGCACTTGCAAGATCAAACATTTTGTGCATATTCACTCTCTAATTTTCCAGATTTTAATGCTAAGTGTTTAGAAAAAGAGAGTTTCTGAATTCTTAGAGATTATATAGGCAATATTCAGAGAGTTAAAAGAATCCTAAGCCACTGCAGCACTTCACTACACATTCAAGGCTTATAGGATCAATTATGTTCTTGCTTCAAAAAGGATTTCTCTCGGGTTTGAGAGGATTGATCTCTTGGTTAAGAGATTGGGTGGCAATTGGCATGGTCTTGTCAATTGGTGTTGCAATTTGCATGGTCTTGCAAATATGTCAGGTTTACTTTTGATTTTGTAAGTTTATTCAAAATCATAGTGAAAACTCTCAAGCGGGATTTGCTTGGGGACTGGATGTACACCGGGGAGGTGGAACCAGTATACATGCTTGTGTTTGTGATGTTCATTTTCTGAGATTGTCATTCTTTCTTTGCAATTTATAATCTACTTTGCAAACTCACCCTTTAGTGTTGAAGTGTAAAGCTTCCGCAGATTTTTATAAGAGCGCACTCTATTCTTAAGGGTCACGATCCTACACTTGGTATACATAAGCAAAACATGACCCTACATTTGGTATCAGAGCCAACCACTCCATATACCTCCAATCTCTTGGCTACGACTTTTGGAACATTGTAGAGACCGAATTCACAAAGCCAACCACTCCATATACCGAATGGTCAGTTGTTCAAAGGACTAAAGTGAATTTGGACTCAAAAGCAATGAATGCTCTATTTTGTGCTTTGGACAAGAACTAGTTCAATCGCGTGTCTACTTGCAATTCAACCCATCAAATTTGGCATACATTAGAGGTAACACACAAAGGTACAAATAAAGTTAAAGAATCTAAAATATTTGTTCTTGTGCACAGGTTTGAGTTATTCAAAATGAAAGAACAAAAAGAGGAATCCGCTCACATGTGCTTCATGGCACAAGAAGATGAGGTATGCAATAATGAAGAATTATTAGATGCTTTCAATGAATTATATGAAACATTTTTGAGATTAAAGACTTCACATAATTTTTTTAAATGTGAAAATAAAAGATTACTTGAAGAAATTTTTGATTTTAATTCTTCTACTATTTCTAATTCTCAAGTAATTGAATTGAAAGAGGAAAATAAATCACTGCTTAAAGAAAATCATATTTTGACTAATGAGAATGTTTATCTAAAATCAGAATGCAATGATTTAAAAATTCATATTAATGTTTTAGATAAAGATATTTCTTCTATTAAATTAAAATATGATGATATATGTTTGAATGTTAGTAAATTCAATAAAAGTAAAGAGAATTTGAATAATTTGCTCTCATTTCAAAAATCTTCAAACAATCATTTTGGCATTGGATTTGTTCCTAAGTATTTTACAATGATTATGTTTTGAAGAATAATAATAAGAATATTCATGCTAAACAAAATAAGTTTATATGGATTCCTAATAATTTGAATATTAATGATAAGAATGATTATATTTCATCTTATATGTATGAAGTTTGCAATTCAAAGAATTACACTTATGTTAATAAATGGAAACCAAATTCCAAGTGGATTTGGATTCCTAAGGGCTAATCCTAATGATATAATATAAAAGGGTACCAAAGTGCTTAATATTTTTATTAAGGTACCCGAGAAAAGAAAATTTTAATTAGAATTATGTTTATTTCTTTTTGCTAATGACAAAGGGGGAGTTATATAATAGAAAATTTTAAATTTTTTACTACTAATGCTTTGATGCAGGGGGAGTAAAAGATTTTATTTAATGATTTCATGCAGGGGGATTAAAATTTTTATATCTTAATAACATATATTTGTCATCATCAAAAAGGGGGAGAATGTTAGGAATCTTGACCCCAAGATTAGTTTGTTTTAATGATAACAAATATTATATGTTGTGTGTATTATGTGCTAACATTTGTTTTGCAGTATCATAGCTATATTATTAATTATATTCAAAGAGATACTCAAGACATAGATGAGTTCAAGGCAAAATGAAGCAAAAAAAAAAGATATACTTTATTGTCAAAATGTAATTTTATATTTTCTTTGCTTAGAAATTTGTACAAGCCTTGATCACTCACACACATGTACACACATAGTGTTAGAACACACTAACACATGCTTAGTGTGTTGGTTAACAATAGAAATCCTCTATGTTAGCTATTAGAGTTTATAAATATTGGGTGAGTCTTAAAACATTTCATTTACACCTATTACCAATTAGAATCTGGAAATACTCAAAAGACCAAAGTTGTAGGTCTCTTAAAGAGCTTTCCAACAAATCTTAAATCGCCTCATTCCGATATCGGATGAGAAAGTTACAGTCAAAATACTCAAAGAAAAATTCCAGAATCTGTGAGTTTACAGTGTAGTCGACTACTATGCCTTGTAGTCGACTACTAAGCAATTTTCTGACTTCACAGAGTCTGTTTAGACTCAGTGTAGTCGACTACTATGACTTGTAGTCGACTACAGATGCAGTTTTTCTAGATTTTAGGTTTTGAATAAGTGACTGTTTATAGCCGTTTTGTAGACGTTAATTGGGTTTAAAATTATGTCATTTCAGAGGCTATAAATAGGTTTAAGCATCAGAAAACAAGCACCAAGTTTTGCACTTGCAAGATCAAACATTTTGTGCATATTCACTCTCTAATTTTCCAGATTTTCATGCTAAGTGTTTAGAAAAAGAGAGTTTCTGATATTGCCTTGGTTTCAATCATTCTTAGAGATTGTGTAGGCAATATTCAGAGAGTTAAAAGAATCCTAAGCCACTGTAGCACTTCACTACACATTTAAGGCTTATAGGATCAATTGTGTTCTTGCTTCAAAAAGGATTTCTCTCGGGTTTGAGAGGGTTGATCTCTTGGTTTAGAGATTGGGTGGCAATTGGCATGGTCTTGTCAATTGGTGTTGCAATTTGCATGGTCTTGCAAATTAGTCAGGTTTGCTTTTGATTTTGTAAGGTTTCAAAATCATAGTGGAAATCTCAAGCGGGATTTGTTTGGGGACTGGATGTACACCGCGGAGGTGGAACCAGTATACATGCTTGTGTTTGTGATGTTCATTTTCTGAGATTGCCATTCTTTCTTTGCAATTTAAAATCTACTTTGCAAACTCACCCTCTAGTGTTTAAGTGTAAAGCTTCCGCAGATTTTTATAAGAGCGTACTCTATTCTTAAGGGTCACGATCCTACACTTGGTATACATAAGCAAAATTAGACCCTACAAAATCATGTATGGTTTGTGTGGTAAACAATGTAGTTTTGTGGGACTAATTTGGTTTATTGTGATTATGTTAGTTTATCATGAACAATGTATGGTGAAAATAATATTTATGCCTTGTTTTGTGAAAACAAATATGTGGTATTGTGAAAACATGTTGCTAATGATGCTTTATGCTTGGTTTGGACTTTAAATTTCAAATGTTTATGGATGTGTATGAATGATTATGATTATTTAGCTCCTATATATGATATTTATATGTCATTTATGCAAATTAACAGGGGGAGCTTTTGACCATACACTTGGTTATTATATGTGCTTATATGCAGGGGGAACATTGCTCCTAGTTTCTATTTTTTCTTCCTTTTTGATGTTGTCAAAAGGGGAGAAAATCTACATGTGGTTTTTTTTTCATATTCATGTTGTATACATATGGTTTATTCATATTCATATTCATGTTATATATGTTTGGTTTATATATGGTTTATCAACATGTACTTCATATCATAATAAATTGTTTATTCATGTTATATATGTTTGGTTTATATATGGTTTATCAACATGTACTTCATATCATAATAAATTGTTTTCCATCATCAAAAAGGGGGAGATTGTTAGCCCTATAGTTTTGATGATGATTTATCAAATAATTTATCACTAATCTATTCTCTAGTTTTTGTTGTTTTTGTTGTTTTTGTTGTTCTCTTTACAGGTAATTCAACACACGATAATCAAGCGTTAAAGATTCAAGTTCATGTGTGTGCATTCACCTAGGTATAAGTTTAGCTTGCTTACATATATTGTATGTTTATATTCAAGCTCAATATAGAAACACTTAACACAGATTTGACGTTTTCTATCATATAAATGATTTTTCATCAAACTTTGTTACAATAGTTTTTATTTCATGTTTACAGCTCATTCATACTTTATTATATATATAATGTATGCATGATATATATATACGTATTTACAAGTCATATCTCAATTTTCATATTCACGAAAAACAGGTTTTATGAATACTTTTCAAAAACAGTGAGTTTTCACAAACGAAAATTGTATTTCCAAAAATTCTTTTTCAAACATGTTTATTTTCTCATTTAGAAACTTTCCCTAAAGTTTTACTATTTTTGCAAATGATCTAATATTTTTAACATATTCTTTAAGCTAGCCAAAACAGGTTCAAAACCTGTATTTTATGTGTGTCAGTTTGGGCTGTTTTGGTCTTTTCAAGTTGGTTTTGGCTGATATTTTGAGTGGGTATAAATACCACATTGCTGTTCTCTTTCAAAAAACTAAGTTTGGTTTTACAGTGAAGTTTTAACAAAAATCTTAAGTGTGTTTAAAGAGTTGTTTAAGCTGTTTCTGATCATCTGTTTTAAAAGAAGTCTGCTACAAAAAGAAGAGGCCTTTCATTTCAACTGAGGATCCTATCCTCATCATCCTCTACTGTTCTTCTTGTTTATTGAGAAGTTTTCATAACTCATCTTTTTATATAGCTTATAATTTTATTTTCATATCTTAGCTATATTTATTGAGTTATACTTTTTCATTCACTGTTATCACACACACTGTATTGAGCTTAATATTCCATACTATATATTGTGGGTTGTGGAGTGTGATTTAGTGAGTGTGAGCTTCATTTGCGTTCTCATTTGTTGTTGAAAACAAACCATTGTATTTAACCTTTATTTGTGAGTATCACTTGTAATACACTTGTACACCGAGAGAAGTGTGAGGCGAGAGACGGGGTCGAACCCAATAGGAGTGGCGTCAGTTGACGAACCTAGGGAGAGGTTGCATCCAAGCACTTGAGGAGGAGGACACGGGCTAGGTTCCTACACTTAGTGTGTAAAGTGTGATTGCATAGTGTTTGTTGTGTGAGAGTTTTTCGGTAAGCTTGTAAACCGTGTGTAGAAATTTCGGCTTCCAAACCGGATTGTGATAGTGAAGATCTCCTCAAGGTGAGGAGCGGGGACGTAAGTCGTGGTGACCGAACCTCGTAAACATATTGTTTGTTTGTGTTTTGCTTAGCGTACTTTTATTTGTGATTATTCATATCTTTCTTGCTCATATCTATCTTATATCATTCTTGCAAGAACAAACTAATCAATATTATTTTAATTAGCATTTAATTGGGATTAGATTAGCATAAGACCCTAATCACCCCTCCCCCTCTCTAGGGTCTAACAACAAGGAACACAATATAAAGAAAAAATCCAAAAATAAATGTAATCATGTTCCAACAAAAAAAAAGAAAATACAACTTATATTTTAAAGTAAGAGTAATAAATCTATAAACACAAGAGTCAAGTGCAAATAGTACTAAAATACTTAGCCTCCAACATGAAATACATCTATAAGACTGGAAAAAAAATAGACTACTGTGGAGCACTAATTAACTACTAATGGATGACGGTGAGTTAGACTAGATCTCCGTCAACTTGGGACTCTCCGGACGCCTGACGCACAAAAGGGTTAGGTTTTTATCTACAATACATTAAAATCGAAAATTTTCGAACAGAACTCATGTGTTAACATTTGTTTAAGGTAATTAGGGTTTGTTCTATTGCATGAAAACACAAATATGAATATTTAAGGAGATCTACTAGCCCTAGCATGTAATATTTTTAAATTTATCATGAAAAACCAATCAAATTAGTAAAATCCCGTGTTTACTTTACTTCAAATCAAAAATCCAACTCAAGGATCCGTTTCAAAACTTTTTAAATCAAAAAGGTCAGATCTTTAAATCATGCAGGGAAAAGGTGTGATCTTTACTCATAAAAATAGGTTTTAAAAATCCAATAAAACCAAGGGAAAACGGGGATGTGATTGGAGGAGATGAAACTCGCCTCAAAAGTCGTGCTGAACTCCCAAACACGCACGAGACGCGATCCTCCTTCACTAAACATTGTAGATCTCTCCCTCCTCTAGCTTTTTACTTCTCAAAGCTCTCCAAACTCGAAAGAAAATCTCTAGAGTTTTGAGGGGAGAGTGGTTGCTATTCATGTGGGGAAATACAAAAGAAAAGAGGAGAAAAAATCAGGTTTATAATGTGTGTGTGTGTGTGTGTGTGTGTGTGTGTGTGTGTGTGTGTTCAAACAGGCCCAAATTGAATCGACCCAAAACCTAGTCTATGCACCTATCAGTCGACTGATTCCAATAATCAGTCGACCGACCAATGTCCATCGATCGACCAATTACTTGGGCCCTTCGACCGACCAAAAGTGTTTTTAGCCGATAGTTTCTCCTGTATGCACGCATGTTTATACCTATATATATTCATTATATGTACTTAATCGATCTCTGTGACGCCCCTGTTTTCACACTTGGCTGCAGTCCAAGGTGAACCCAGAGATGTCAAACCTGTCATGCACCTCCACTGTGCAACAACATGTTTCACCAATCACAGTAATATTCTCTAGTGGAAACCAATATAAATGAAGGTACAAAACAGGCAAATAAGGGAAATAAATACTATAGACATGATACGGAAAGATATATCTCATAAATGAAATCATGTCCCAAATAAACTAAACTGGAATACAACTGATATACATCTGGAGTCTAAAATAACATGATATGTCTCAACATGAATCGATTAGAAATCGTACTAAGGCATATTGCCTTAACAATATGAGTACAAACTCAAATGACTAAATGGAAACATAAGATCACTGTGGAGTCCATACTAGTAAAAATACGCGACGACGACTATGCAAGAACTCCGTCACCCTACGACTCTCCGATGCTCTGAGCCGCCTGAAATGAGAAATAAAATAAAAGAAAAAGAACAACAACAAGAGCGTCAGAGCGCTACAGCAAGTTCACCTCCATCCGCCCCCAGGGGAAGGGCTGCTAGATGATGAAGTGGAGGCTCTATCTATTAAGAATAGTCTACCTAGATCATTTTCCCTGTATCTAATGGAATTAATATTTAGAAACTTACAACTTGAGACGTAGTACGTCGAGCAAAATAATCCAAACAAGGAAACCCTCATGTATATACCGTATGTCTCAGATAGTAAATAACTAAATATTAACCCCGAACTAAGCAATCAAAATATAACTGGAAAGTAAAGCATCAGCATATGTATCTCGTGTACTCGTATAGCAAAGTATCTCAACAATGAGTAGAAACACTTTTGGCATCCGCCAAATACTCATGTAAATAGTTTATAATATTATCATTCTGAACTTCTTCCAACTCATCGCATCATCGCGCGGATCGACAAATAGGTATCATCGCATCATAGTGCGGATCGACAAATATGTATCATCGCATCATAGTGCGGATCGACATATATGTATCATCGCATCACCGTGCGGATCGACAAATAGGTATCATCGCAGTCTCATTTGCGGTGTACTAACTCACAAGTAAATAGATCTCAATTCGTCATAATCCCCGTGGGATACTCAAATGCGTATTTCGTCATATTCATGACTGTAAGTATAACATCAAGCGGCTCAAACTCCACGATCGCGTCACAAATGGCGCAAACAAACTCCAGAAAATAAAACTGGGCCAAACTGTCCAGTAAATGGTCAGGGTTACCAACCCCGACTATCTGCTATAATAACTAATTATGAATAGTAGCAGTACTTACTAATAACAACGGTACTTTACGACTAGTATCCGTACTCATGAATAGTAACAGTACGTATGAATAGTACCGTATGCATGAATAGTAACAGTATGTATAAATAGTACCCATACGTATGAATAGTGTCAGTACTTATGAATAGTGTCATATGTATGAACAATAACAGTACGTATGAATAGTACCCCCAGTATGCATGAATAGTAATAGTACTTATGAATAGTGCCGTACGTATGAACAGTACGGTATTTATAAATAGTAACCCCCCAGTATGCATGAATAGTAATAGTACCCATGAATAGTGTCGTACGTATGAACAGTACGGTATTTATGAATAGTGCCGTACATATGAATAGTAATAATATTTATGAATAGTATCGTACGTATGAACAGTGCGGTATTTATGAATAGTACCGTATGTATGAATAGTATCATACGTATAAAATAGTAACAGTATTTCCAGCGGTAGACATGTACGTATGGTTCTAGCTGGCAATATCATGTCTTTAGGAATTTGGTCTTATATTCTATTCATCAATTTTCATCAATATCAAGTCTTTTCTTCAATATCATGTATATTCATCAATTTTTATCAATATCATGTCTTTTCATCAATATCATGTATATTCATCAATATCATGTATATTCATCAAGATCAAAATTTACTGGGGATGGGTTTGGAAAGAGATGAACTTGCCTTTATTGATCTCTGAAATTGGAATCCCTATCTGTTCCTGCTTTTCGAATTGCCAAAACCCCCTTCTTCTTTCTCTTTCTTTTCTTCCTCTCTCTCCCCCCTTCTCTTTCTCTCTCTTCTTTCATTCTGCCGTGTGAGAAGAGTGAAGGTGAGGGTCCCTTTTTATAGGAGAAGAGAGGAGCGGGGTAGGTGGGGGTAGGTGGAGAGAAGAAAAGAAAAGGAAAAAAAATAATTTTTATAATTTTTATTATTTAAAAAATTAAGTTTCAAATCTCCATTCTCAGAAAGTAATAAAAATTTACCCACAAGAACGTCTCAACATTCTACGATCAATGGTGTAATCCTCATATTTATCTGGTCTACATAAAAATTATTAAAAATATAAATACAATGGATGTCAGTAGACGCGATACCGTCTCAAATTAGTGTTTCAGTCTCCGTCGTCAGAACTCAATGAAACTTTACCCACAACACATTCTTGACATTCTAAGATCAATGGCGTAAATCTCGTGCTCATCTGATCAATAGAAAAATTTTTAAAAATAAAATAGTATCAGTTTTCAGTAGACTCGCGATACCGAGGCTGAAACTGCGAATCGATCTCAAATTGATTCCCAATCTAATCCATTCATCCCAGAATGATCACCAATCATAATAAAACTCATTTATTATCATTTATAATAATATTTTCAAAATTTTCGGGGTTTTACATTCTCCCCCCTTAAAAGAATTTCGTCCTCGAAATTCCACAATCGCATCTTAGAGATTAATAATATGAGAAAAGTACATTGAGGAAATAATCCAGACAAGAAAACCCTCACATACACATCTCATACGATTAATCTCCAGATATGAAATATAACTATATCTACACTTAACAATTTAGAAAGCGAATACTCCCACTTAACCCCTAACTAAGCAGAACTAGTACGTCGGGCGAAAAATCCAAACAAGGAACCCCCCCATATATATACCATGTGTTCCGAATGATTAGGAGGTAAGTGTTAATACCCTCATTCTAGTATTAAATATAAATATAATCATATAGATAATTATAAACACAAACAATTCATAATCAATCAATTTACCTGCTCAAACAGGTGTGGGTAGTCGCGATGCATATCCTCTTCGCGCTCCCAAGAAGCCTCCTCAGCTCCTTTCCAGTTTCATTGAAATTTAACTAAAGGAATCACCTTATTTCTTAGTCTCTTGTCCTCTCTAGCAAGGATGCAAACCGGCACCTCAATGGTGGACAAATCTGTCTGAATCTCGATCTCAGATGTATCGATCACCCTCTGCTGCTCCTCGTCGCGTAGGTGCTTCTTGAGCATCGACACATGAAATACATCGTGCACACTTGATATCGATGCTGGAAGATCTAGTCTATATGAAACCGCTCCAACACGCTCGGTAATCCGGAACAGTCCAACATATCTCGGGGCAAGTTTTCCTCGTCTGCCGAATTGTTGAACACCCTTCATTGGTGATACTTTTAACATAACAAAATCTCCACCCTGAAACTCCAAAGGTCGTCGTCTTTGATCTGTATAGCTCTTCTGTCGACTCTGAGCAGCAAGAATACGCTCCCTAATCAATGCTACCTTCTCAGCAGTCTGCCTCACAAGCTCTGGCCCAAGCAATAAGCTATCCTCCAGCTCTGCCCAACAAATCAGGGATCTACAGGGTCTCCCGTACAATGCCTCATACGGAGCCATACCAATCGTCGCTTGATAACTGTTGTTATAAGCGAACTCGATCAAAGGTATGTGGTCCTCCCAGCTGCCCTGGAAGTCTAAAATGCAAGCCCGCAACATGTCCTCCAGGACTTGGTTTACTCTCTCCGTCTGCCCATCTGTCTGCGGGTGAAATACACTGTTGTATGATAATCTGCTGCCAAACGAATCCTGAAAGCTCCTCCAAAAATGCGAAGTGAAAACTGAGCCTCAATCCGACACGATCGTCTCTGGAACTCCATGTAGTCGAACTATCTCCCGAATGAAGATTCTCGCATAAGTCTCGGCGGTGTAGGTAGTTCTCACTGGTATAAAATGTGCTGACTTCGTCAACCGATCAACTATCACCCAAACAGAATCGTTCCCTTTCTTTGACCTCGGTAACCCCACAATGAAATCCATAGAGATACACGTCCATTTCCATTCCGGAATGGGTAAAGGCTGTAGGGTTCCTGCTGGTCTCTGATGTTCTGCCTTCACCTGCTGACAGGTAAAGCATCTAGCGACATATTCTGCTATCTCCTTATGCATGCCGCTCCACCAAAAGTGTCTCTTCAGGTCCTTGTACATCTTTGTTGTGCCTGGATACACTGTGTACCTAGAACAATGCGCTTCATCAAGCAACTCCTTCTTCAGCTCTGCACTAGCTGGCATAACTAATCTGCCTTTCATTCAAAGGCCTCCGATCTCGAATAAATAAGGATGTCATCAATAAATACAATCACGAACTGGTCCAAGTATGGACGAAAAACCTGGTTCATCAAATCCATAAACACCGCGGGTGCATTGGTCAGCCCAAATGGCATGACAAGAAACTCAAAAGACTCATATCGAGTCAGAAAGGAAGTTTTGGGAATATCCATCTCCCGAACCCGTAATAGAAAATAACCAATACGAAGATCAATCTTCGAGAAATGCTGCGCTCCCCGCAGCCGATCGAACAAGTCATAAATCCTATCTAATCCGGATAACGAACTTGTTCAACTCACAATAATCTATACATAATCATAAGCTATCGTCCTTCTTCCTCATGAAGAGGATCGGTTCTCCCTATGGAGAATGACTCTGACGAATAAAGACCTGAGACAAAAGCTCATCTAGCTGAGTCTGTAGCTCCCTCATCTCAGCAGGTGCCATACGATAGGGTGCTCGGGATATCGGTAAAGTGCTCTGCTGCAACTCGATGCAGGAGTCAACCTCTCTCACAGGAGGTAACCTAGGTATGTCCTGAAAGACATCCTGATAAACTGAGACAACTCTAGTCTCACAAAAATCAGCACTCTGGTCCCTCAGCATCACCTCCTCGACGTATTCCAGAAATAACTCCGCATTCTGGTTACCCTATGAGGTTGCTACTATCTATATAAACCCAACAAAAGCTCACAGGCTGACTATTTTAGCAAAACAATCGATACTAACATGGTAGGATGAAAGCCAATCCATACCGAGAATGACGTCGAAATCCGACATCCGCAACACGATCAGATCTATGAGAAACTCGAACTCATCTAGACTGATGATACAGCTCCTACAGGTACTCTCTAATAGGGATATCTCCCCTAAAGGAGTAGAGACTAATAACGGAACATCTATAGGATGTGCTTTAAGCTGAAGCCTATCCATAAATGCATGAAAGATAAAATAATGCGAAATTTTTAAATAAAATAAGGTCTAAACGAAGAAAGCTCCGCTCGTACCATGATCACGCGATACGGCTGCATAAACTCTATCAGTGATGGAAAATATATAGGACCACCTGTCCCTTAGGAATCTCCTGGATAATGCAAATCTGGCCTACTGGCCCCTCAATCCTCGGAATAACAGGTAGTGTCTCTATCCTTCGCTGCTGGCGTAATTGCGGTTCTGAGACTGCCGACCCTGACCTCTGTCAAGATGGCTTCCTGCTGGAGTACTGTGACAAGTCCTTCGCTCTTTGTCTGATCTTGTTACAATTGTAACATGTACCCTAAACTTTGGGTTGCTACGGCGCTCTCGAATTATATTGTGTTCTCTTCTTATACTGTCCTTGTTGATAGTGGTAAAAATCTTTACACAGTTGTTGGGGTTCTCTAGATTCTGCATTAGGCCCCTTGTCCTTGCCATCGTCACCATGCTGGTTTTGATTTCTTCATTAACTACACGCATATCTCGCTGCTTCAATCGGACTAGCTCTAACTGCTTGTCGAAGAAGTAAATAAAATTCTCTCAAATAAGTGATATTTGCTGCTCCGACGAAAATATAAAGTCATTGCTATCCTCCGGTGATGTCCTTTACGCTGATTACATCTAACTTCTGTTTTGTTACTGAGTCGACGTTAAGAAAATTTCACATATTTCTTTTATTTATAGGCTGCACATGAATCTGGTGTGCCCTAAAACTATGGTGCTCTCATTGTTTGATATCTTTCTCAATCTTACTAAGCCAAGCCTCCTGCTCTGCGGCTCTATCAACAGCTGATTGTGGTGGTGGTGTACTCATTGGTATTGCCTCTTCACTTGGCACGACGGGTACAATCGGTGGTGGCACTCCTAAAAGTGGTACTACAAACGGAAACAGATACTCCTCTCGCTCCTCAAGTGTTGCAAAAATCTTACTGTAAACGGCACCATGACGTCGATCAGATACTGTGGAGTCTGCTGCGGCCTGGGCTCTGCTTGCCCAGCTCTCCGAGTACGAGTTTTACCTCGATCACGTCCTCGTCCCGATATTTATAATATCAAGAGGAGAGCTTAATTGACACAGTAAATGAGGTCGCAAACATACATATATACATAACATAATGTATCACGCTTAAGTACCCATAACACATAGTATTCATGCAAATACATAAAATAGTTGTTATAAAAAAAATTCTGAAATTTTGAGATATACGCATATATCGTCCTCACTCATTCTAGGAAATTCTTATCGGACTCTATACATGAATCCTAGGAAACTCTATTCTACCTCCACGACTCAACACAGGATGATCCTAAGGATACTGGAACTAGAGCTCTGATACCATTTGTAACGCCCCGTCCCGGAATCTCGGAGTCGGTACGCTACTAGATCTGATGGACTGGCCTCACAAACCACCACATGTCTTTTCAGCACGTTTTGTCCTCACTCACGCGCTCTCTGGAAAACTTCCCAGGGGGTCACCCATCCTAGAATTTCTCCAGGCCAAGCACGCTTAACTTTGGAGTTTCTAAGAGTTGGGTTCCCGAAAAGAAGATGCATCTTGGTGGTATGAGTATTCCAATCAAATCTATCAATACTAATCACATCACCCTCTCAAGGGTTGGGGTATTACATACTCCAACACTTAAACTCACAACGTCCTCGTTGTGCCAAACCATATCATCCAAGACCGTACCATCCGTGTGAGATTCTAAGGGTTTAAAATCCTAAAATGGCTATAGGATAAGATCTCCTACTATGTTCATAGCCTACCCCTTGTCCACGCGTATAAGTAATTTTCTGAATTGTAGCATTGTGACGCCCCTGTTTTCACACTTGGCTGCAGTCCAAGGTGAACCCAGAGATGTCAAACCTGTCATGCACCTCCACTGTGCAACAACATGTTTCACCAATCACAGTAATATCCTCTAGTGGAAACCAATATAAATGAAGGTACAAAACAGGCAAATAAGGGAAATAAATACTATAGACATGATACGGAAAGATATATCTCATAAATGAAATCATGTCCCAAATAAACTAAACTGGAATACAACTGATATACATCTGGAGTCTAAAATAACATGATATGTCTCAACATGAATCGACTAGAAATCGTACTAAGGCATATTGCCTTAACAATATGAGTACAAACTCAAATGACTAAATGGAAACATAAGATCACTGTGGAGTCCATACTAGTAAAAATACGCGACGGCGACTATGCAAGAACTCCGTCACCCTGCGACTCTCCGATGCTCTGAGCCGCCTGAAATGAGAAATAAAATAAAAGAAAAAGAACAACAACAAGAGCGTCAGAGCGCTACAGCAAGTTCACCTCCATCCGCCCCCAGGGGAAGGGCTGCTAGATGATGAAGTGGAGGCTCTATCTATTAAGCATAGTCTACCTAGATCATTTTCCCTGTATCTAATGGAATTAATATTTAGAAACTTACAACTTGAGACGTAGTACGTCGAGCGAAATAATCCAAACAAGGAAACCCTCATGTATATACCGTATGTCTCAGGTAGTAAATAACTAAATATTAACCCTGAACTAAGCAATCAAAATATAACTGGAAAGTAAAGCATCAGCATATGTATCTCGTGTACTCGTATAGCAAAGTATCTCAACAATGAGTAGAAACACTTTTGGCATCCGCCAAATACTCATGTAAATAGTTTATAATATTATCATTCTGAACTTCTTCCAACTCATCGCATCATCGCGCGGATCGACAAATAGGTATCATCGCATCATAGTGCGGATCGATAAATAGGTATCATCGCATCATAGTGCGGATCGACAAATATGTATCATCGCATCATAGTGCGGATCGACAAATAGGTATCATCGCATCACCGTGCGGATCGACAAATAGGTATCATCGCAGTCTCATTTGCGGTGTACTAACTCACAAGTAAATAGATCTCAATTCGTCATAATCCCCGTGGGATACTCAAATGCGTATTTCGTCATATTCATGACTGTAAGTATAACATCAAGCGGCTCAAACTCCACGATCGCGTCACAAATGGCGCAAACAAACTCCAGAAAATAAAACTGGGCCAAACTGTCCAGTAAATGGTCAGGGTTACCAACCCCGACTATCTGTTGTATTAACTAATCGTGAATAGTAGCAGTACTTACTAATAGCAACAATACTTTACGACTAGTATACGTACTCATGAATAGTAATAGTACATATGAATAGTACAGTATGCATGAATAGTAACAGTATGTATAAATAGTACCCATACGTATGAATAGTGTCAGTACTTATGAATAGTGTCATATGTATGAACAATAACAGTACGTATGAATAGTACCCCCAGTATGCATGAATAGTAGTACTCATGAATAGTACCGTACGTATGAACAATACGGTATTTATGAATAGTACCGTAGTATGTATGAATAGTACCATACGTATAAAATAGTAACAGTATTTTCAGCGGTAGACATGTACGTATAGTTCTAGCTGGCAATATCATGTCTTTAGGAATTTGGTCTTATATTCTATTCATCAATTTTCATCAATATCAAGTCTTTTCTTCAATATCATGTATATTCATTAATTTTTATCAATATCATGTCTTTTCATCAATATCATGTATATTCATCAATATCATGTATATTCATCAAGATCAAAATTTACTGGGGATGGGTTTGGAAAGAGATGAACTTGCCTTTATTGATCTCTGAAATTGGAATCCCTATCTGTTCCTGCTTTTCGAATTGTCAAAATCCCCTTCTTCTTTCCCTTTCTTTTCTTCCCTCTCTCTCTCTCCCCTTCTCTTTCTCTCTCTTCTTTCTTTCTGCCGTGTGAGAAGAGTGAAGGGGAGGGCCCCTTTTTATAGGAGAAGAGAGGAGCGGGTAGGTGGGGTAGGTGGAGAGAAGAAAAGAAAAGGAAAAAAAATAATATTTATAATTTTTATTATTTAAAAAATTAAGTTTCAAATCTCCATTCTCAGAAAGTAATAAAAATTTACCCACAAGAACGTCTCAACATTCTACGATCAATGGTGTAATCCTTATATTTATCTGGTCTACATAAAAATTATTAAAAATATAAATACAATGGATGTCAGTAGACGCGATACCGTCTCAAAATAGTGTTTCAGTCTCCGTCGTCAGAACTCAATGAAACTTTACCCACAACACATTCTTGACATTCTAAGATCAATGGAGTAAATCTCATGCTCATCTGATCAATAGAAAATTTTTTAAAAATAAAATAGTATCAGTTTGCAGTAGACTCGCGATACCGAGGCTGAAACTGCGAATCGATCTCAAATCGATTCCAATCTGATCCATTTATCCTAGAATGATCACCAATCATAATAAAACTCATTTATTATCATTTATAATAATATTTTCAAAATTTTCGGGGTTTTACAATCTCAAATCAATTTTAAACATAGTCATTCATCCAAAATTAGTATTAATCACAATAAAACTCATTTAATGTTATTTTCCATATAATTTTCAAATTTACGGGGTTTTACAATATCATTCTAATATGAGAAAGGAACATTGAATAGTTAAGCATATTCTTAAAATATCTTAACTGTACAAAACATTATTGTTTAGTGTTTGATGACGATTTTTTAAAAAGTTGAAGATACGCTGATTCTAATTTTTAGTCGGATCTTAACAATAAAGAATCAACATCGAGGTTTGTTTTTGCATTAAATAATGAAAATATTAGTTGAAGGAGTTGTAAGTAAGGAACTATAGTCAATTCTATAACTAAAACAAAATGTATTGCAGCTTGTGAAGCAGCAAAAGAAACAATTTGTATTTAAAAAATTGTGCAAGAGTTAGGTGATGTTTCTACTATCGAATCGCCCATCACTTTGCATTGTGATAATAGTGGAGCAATTGCGCAAGTTAGAGCGAACATTTCCTGGAAGTAGACGACACGTTTTAACAAATCAAAACACATCGAAAAAAGTACCACTTGGTAAGAGAAATTGCTAAGGGTGATATAGACATTACCAAAGTTGCATCTACCGATGATGTGGCAAACCCATTGATGAAACTTTTGAATCAAAAGGTGTTTGAGAAATATATTGACAAGATAGTTTTGAAATTTGTATTGGATTAGTTTTGAGGGCAAGTGGGAGACTAAAAAATGTATGCTCTACAAAGCTAATAAATTTATTATATGATAATAACTAAGAGTTTACATATTTACACAAAAACCCTAAAATAATAGATTTAATAGATTTTTTTATCAACCTCCTATATAATATGAAATTACAGGCAGAACCATGAATTTAAAAATTACCGACAACCTCCCCAATAAAAATTACAAATATCACCCTAAAAATATGAGAATCTTGAATAGTCCGCTAAACAATTTGAAATTATAGACAATACTCTAAAAATTTTAAAAATTCAAACAACCCGCAGGAAAAATCTAAAAATTATAAAAAAACACCTTAAAATTCTAAAAATAATAAACAAACACCTTGAAAACAAAACTTTTTGCTGGATAATCTGTAATCACATACGAAATCTCAAAATTTAAAATTATAAATAAACTTCTAAAAATCTTAAGTTACAGAAACAATCTAAAAATTTTTAAAATAAAAAACCTTGAATTTTTGAAAATATTTGATCGGCACTCTAAACTATCTAAGGCTACAAACAACCACTAAATATTTAAAAATTACAAACCACCTCTAAAAATTGCTAGAATTAAAAAATTAAGGAGAACACTCAATTAAAAAAACACTCTGAAAACCTAAAATTTTTTGATTCCCCCTTGCACAATCTGAAATTACAATGCCCTTAAAAAGTTTGGAAATTATGAAAACCCCTATGAGAGTACTAAAAATTACAAATTACCTTATAAAAAAAGATGAAAATTACAAATAACTTCCTAAAATTTGAAAATTAAAAACATGCTCATAGAAAAGGAAAAAAAACAATCACCTCAAAATCCGAAAGTACCAAGTTGACTTTGGAGTTCACAATTCTATAATTAAAGTTCTAATGATTACCAAAAATATGGATGGAATTAATTACAAGACTTCATATTCTAACAATTCCTTGAATCCAAATACAAACTTAATGTAATTTCAAAAAAAATACACATGACATTTGAAGAATTTTGAATCCCCCCTAAACTTCATTACCTTTGGATGTCAAATGCTACAAGATTTTAATAGGAGGTTTTTTTTAGTGAATTATATGTCTACATTATCTTTTTGAGATCATAGATTCTTAGGGGTTTACCCTCATTGCATAAATTGTGTATGCACTTGTTTTTTTTCTTGGATGCTACTTTGTATTTGACTTGTAGGATTTTTGCTACAAAAAAATTGTATCTCTCAAAGTTTGAAAACTTCCCTAAATAGAGCAATACTTTGATACCTTCTATTTTCTAGGGTAGATATCGCTTTTCTTGAATAATGTTACTGTCATTTAGATTAAAGTGTGTGGTATAACAGTTTTGTAGGAAGTTAGTTATTGGTTAAAAGTGTTTTGCCCATATTAAAAATCGTACTTGTTTTCTCATTAGTAATTATAACATATTGATGTATACTTTTTATTGTTTATAAACTGATATTTTGGATCACATAACTAATCTTCTCTGTTCGTCTCATGTGAATTTTGTCAAATATGAACTTAATATAGATTTCCCATTGCAATAGCAATTATGCATTTGCTATATAGCAAAAAAGTTCTTTGATATGTCTGTTAGATCAAAGTTCTAAAATTACAAGATGAAATTTTTGATAGTACTTCAGATCAAAGTTCTAAAAGTTGTAAGACATAATTAAATTCAATGCATTATCAAGTTTGATATTAGTTTACAAATGTTATTATCATGTTATCATCATCAAATATAGGTTAAAAATGTGATCTTATTTTGTGCAATAAATTATATGGTAACTGACTAATTCACAGACGAGTTATAGTGAAAACATAAATTTGTTCCTTAAAAAAAGATATAAACCTAAATGAAATAATTAAATTATTTGACCAAGTGCATCACACCTAGTATGGACTTAAATATCAAAGTGAAACGAGAGAATAATTTTAAAAAAAAAGATTGAGGTAGCGGACTGAAGACAATCCCAGATTTCAAGGTATTTCACTATACACTCAATAAATTTGTGCGATTAGTGTTTTAACTCCAAAAACATTGAAATTCTTAACAAAACCCTAATAGCTTTAGGAATTTCAGAAAACTCACAGTACATTAAGCGTTTGACACTTATCCTATGTCAATCCATATTTTGAGTATCCAAAAATGTCGATCAAATATCATACAGTAGTCGTTGAGGGTTAACTGAGAAAATTAAATTTTTATTAGAGTTTTCTGAAATTTTGAAGTTACTCAGGATCTAGTAAGAGTTTCAAAATTTTGAAGTATAACTTAGTATAGTGCACGTGTGTTGCACGTTGTTGGATTAATTTTATGTTTATCTTTTTTTATAATAAGTTTGGTGTTAGATGTAATTTAAGGATTTTTTGCTATCTTTTTATCATTAAAATCCTAGAGTAAATATAATCTTTTATGTGGTTTATTTGTGTGACGCCCCTGGGTTCACATAAGGCTGCAGTCCAAGGTGAAACCAGAGATGTCAAACATGTCATGCACGCACACTATGCATAAACACTTTTCACCAATCACAACAATATCCTCTAGTGGAACCAAATAGAAGTGCAGGTACAAAACAGGCAAAATAAAGGGAATAAATGTAATAGACATGATATAGAAGAGATATCTCATAAATTAAAAAAAACATGTCTCAACTATAATACATCTCATATTTGAATAATGAAAATATCTTAACATGAATCAACTAAAAATCGTACTAAGGCACATTGCCTTTACAATATGAAAATGAAACTCTAATGTCTGGATAAAACTCAAAACTACAGTGAAGTCTCTACAAGTAAAAATATGTGACAACGATTATACCAAAACTCCGTCACCCTACGATTCTCCGAAACTCCGAACTACCTGAAAAGTAATTTAAAAGAAAAAGAACAACAACAAGAACGTCAGAGCGCAATAGCAAGATTACCTCCATCCGCCCCTAGGGGAAAGGCTGCTAGATGGAGTGAATACTCTATCTATTAAGCATGGTCTACCTAGATTTATTTTCCCTATATCTAAGTAGGATTAATATTTAGAAACCTACAACATGAGACGTAGTACGTCGAGCGAAATAATCCAAACAAGAAAACCCTATATTTAGAAACCTACAACATGAGACGTAGTACGTCGAGCGAAATAATCCAAACAAGAAAACCCTCATGTATATACCATAAGTCTCAAATTGTACGTCGAGCGAAATAATCCAAACAAGAAAACCCTCATGTATATACCATAAGTCTCAAATTGTAGATACCTAAACATTAACATCGAACTAAAAAAAGACAATCTAATGAAACCAACAATTGGAAATCCACAACACGAGACTGGTACGTCGAGCGAAATAAGCCAAACAAGGAAACCCTCATATATATAACATATGTCTCAAGTTGTGAATCTCTAATCATTGATCCCAACTAAGAAGTAAAAAAATTAGTAAAAGAATTAAGACATCAATATATCGTATTTATTATATCTTTCATTATCACTGGGGAGATAGAATAAAATGCCAACACATAATTTTGTATACTATCAAAAGTAATGTATCTCGGTCATATAGTTCAGTGATAGGTCGTATTCATAACCGACATCTGTCACACTTAGGCTATTAAGTAATTATCTATGTGCAACGGACTATCCTGTAGGTATCCTGAACTGTGTACACGGCTCATTAGTCTCATCACGATCTTAGTGCGTAACATGAGTGTGGGACGGACTACCAAATAGGTATCCTAGAAATACGGCTCACGAGCCTCATCGCACCCTGAGTGTGGGACGGACTACCAAATAGGTATCCTAGAAATACGGCTCACGAGCCTCATCGCACCCTAGTGCTGGACGGACGGCTAGATCAAGCCTCCTAAAATCCGACTCAATGGCCTGTACATGTGGAATATCAACGTACTACCTCATGTAGTACTAAACTGAGCTCATCAATGGTATCCACCTCATATATAAACTGTGTATATCTGATATGTCGACGTACTATCCTATATAGTACTAAACTGTGCTCATCAACGACATCCAACATGTGTATGAACGATATCTAATTCAAATATGATCAAATCAAAACTCATCATAATCCCCTTGGGATTCTCAAATGTGTAACAAAACATATTCATAACTATATGTGTAATATCAAGTGTCTTAAAACTCCGCGAACGCATCTCAAAATGGCACAACACAGCTCCACAAAATGAGCAGGAAAATAGACAGGACTTCTGTTAGTAAAATAAGCATATCTTTCTCTAGGAAAACTAATTTTACAAATGGTTTTCTGTTTTGAAAAATAGATTCATACATCTTTCAAATGGCATGAGTTTGGTTTAGTTTGGAGTTCACTTGTTATCCTAAAATCTTAGTTAAAGATTATATAAGTGCTACAGTTTTCTACAGAAAATATATATTTAGTACATCTCTTAATTTTCTCATATATAAACGAAATTATGAATAACCCTAATGATCATGATCATGATATTATCATAAACAGTAAGAAAAGATTATTAATCTAGTATTAGTTTAAGATTTACTATCAAAAAAATCTAACTTTTAACACCTCAGGTTAAGATTAAAGCATGAAAACACATATTCAACATCATATTAATCATCTACACTAGTTATTTAACTGTGGGCTGGGATGAGTTTGGATGAAGATAACCTTTCCTCAAACATCATTCTAAGCCTCTGAAATAAACAACAACCAATCAACAAGCACAAATAACCCGTTCTCCCTTGTCACACGTCGAAGATCTCACCCTCGTGTTGGTATTGTGCTTCACAAAGCCCTAAAAATTCATAAGAAAAAGATATAGGGTTTTTAAGGGGAGAGAGTGGCTGCTAGGGTTCATAAATATGATAAAAGAGAAGAATTTTAATGACAAACACAGATATTTATAGAGGCAAACCCGAAACAAACCTGTTTAACCCGAACCAGGAAACCTAGTCTGACTAGAAAAATAACCTTCGGTATTTTGACCATAAATTTCACGTCCGACCTTAGAATAAGGTAATATAAGATTTGTTGGAAAGATCTTGAATAGACCTACAACTTTTTTCTTTTAAGTTTTTCAATATTCTAACTTCTTCGGTGTGTAAAATGTATATACCTTTAACTGGTCGTTTTTCCCAGATTCTGGCCCGTGCACGTGTGCATGATATCACTTCTATATTCACATATATACATTGAATTGATCTCAAATTAATTCCTAGCATACTCAAACATTAATAAATATCATTTATCATAATGTAACACATTTATTATTATTTATTACAAAATATTCAAATTTTTGGGGTTTTACAATTTGTGACATTTCAAGGTCCTTTCTGTAAATTTTATAGCATATCTATAAAATTACAAAGTTTTAAAGTTGTTTTGCAAATTTAAAGGTTTAATCTATAATTTTTCAAAAATTTTAGTTTTATGAAACCAGAGCTTTCCAATAAAACTTATGGAATACCTGAAAGTTATTATTCAATTTGTGAACCTAAAAAAGCATAATTCTATTTGTTTTATAATTTAACATAATGTCTGACGTTTATAATTTAGCACACGCTGGAGTTTTTTATTCGCAAATTCGTAATATACTTATACCATTAGGAAGGATAAATAACATATTGACTGTAGAATAATAGTTTGAATATTTTGTATTAATATGAAAATTTTTAAGTTCTATGACAACTAAGAACATACTCTATCAGAGCTAAAAAATTAACCAAAATCTATATAGTTCTCTAGAAAGACTTAATCAGAGCTTCTTCAATTGTTAAGAACAAACATCATCAAAAAAAAGTTATGGGGTCTTACAGTAATTGTTGGACCCTAGAGGGGGGTGATTAGGGTCTTATGCTAATCTAATCCGATTTTATGCCAATTGAAATTAATTAACAAGTTATCCTAGCAAGTATGAAATACAACAATGTATATGAGCTAGGATAAACAATATGAACAATGAGATATATCCTATATGATAGAAATATATGCAAGGATATATAAACAACACAAGGGTAAATAATCTAAACAAGATAGTGAATGATATAGAAATGAGCAATGCACAATGGAGATATAAGATATGAACATAAATATGAAAGAATGCCAAAGCACACTCAAACAAGCAATATGATCACGGAGTTCGGACCTTCCGTCCTACGTCTCCGCTCCCCACTCCCGGGGAGAAATTCACTAACACAATCCGGTTTGGAAGCCGGAACTTCTTCTACACACTCGGTTTTCTAGCTAACCGAAAACTCTACAACTCACACTCTTGCAATCACACTCTACACCCACTAAGTGTTGGACCTAGCCATGTCTCCCTCAAGTGCTCGGTTACAACCTCTCCCTAGGCACGTCAACCGACGCCACTCCTCTTGGGACGATCCCCGACTCTCACCACACACTTCTCACTCGGTGTACAAGTGTATTACAAAGTGATTCCTCACAATTAAGCACAATACAATAAATGATTGTTCTCTCTAACAAGGTAAGAACTCAATTAAGCACAACTCTAAGTCACTAATTCCACAACCCAAAATATACTATGAATGTAAATACTATAAGCTCAATAGGTTGTGTGTGAACAAAGAGATAAAACAATATAAACTCAATATGAAATCTAGCTTATGAAATTAAGAACAAACTTATAAAATGCTAGAATTGAGTTTAAGGAAACTTCTCTATAGATGACAAGAGAGAGGGAGAAGAATGAATGCTCAAACACCAAGGATGATCTCCACTTGCTCTTGTGAAATTGAATTCACAAACTCAAAACACTCAAATGCTTAAAAGCTTATAAACACACTTTAAACAAACTTAAACCCTTGATTAAAACTTTCTTAAACTTGTTTTAAAACATTCTTTTTTTATGTTAAAACTGAGGTATAAGGGGTATTATAGCCTCCCAATACCTCAAACAAAAGCCCAAACAAAAGACCAAAAACCCCTCCAACGGATAACAAAGAAACTAGCTCGTTATGGGCATTCTGGGCGCTGGTCGGTCGACCGACCATTTTTTCGGTCGACCGCTCGCACGTGTACAAACCTGAAAAGCTCCGGAGACATTTCCGGTCGACCGTCCGGTCGACCGGAGTACTGTAGTAGTGCGGCATATTTTTGTAAAATCAATTTAAAATAGTAAATGAACTCCAAAAATTATGAAATTTTGTTGGGAGTGTTCTAGACATGTATAATAACATGTCAGAGAAAGAATTCTATGAAAATAATTTCCCAGTTGAGAGAATAAATGTTTGAACCAAAATTAACGTTTCTGAAAATCTGCTGTGATACACGATTTTGTAAAATCAACTCCAAAAATAGTAAAAACTGCAGGAAAGTTTATAAACATGCAGATAAACATGTCAGAGAAAGAAATTTTCAAATATCACTTCCCATTTGTGAAAACTCATTCAGTTTGTAAAACATGCACGAACATGTGCACGAACAAAAACGTTGATTTGTAAATTCCTTTAAACATAACAAATCAATTCCAAACTTCGATGAAACTTTGAGAATGTTTGCAAATGATATTTGAACATGTTACAAAAAGAATTTTCAATTTTCATTTCCAATTGTGAAATCTCATTATTTTGCAAAAGTGTTCAAAAATGAAAAAAAAGTGATATACATAAAGTTTGATGTTTGACTAATCAATGTTTTGAAACTTTGCCACAATGATTTATAACTTGATAAAAATATGTATATGATGATTGTTAAGTCTATAAATGAGAATACAATATTTGAGCTTAGAAACCAAATACGTGTGTGTATATGATATTGAGCTTAGATATCTAACACACATAATATAAAACTAAACTAAATTACCCAGGCTAGATCTTGATTCTCAATAAGCTCTTCTAGGTAATCTCACGGATAAAGCTTTAACTAGGATCTTGAACTTGAATAGCAAGGCTTCACCGACATTCCGCAACCTCCTTTGGATATGATCGTTGAAGTCTATTCCATCCATACTCCAACATATTGTTTGCCTAGAATAAATATAAAACACAAACACTAGACAAACAATATTAAATGTAAATTGTTTGTAAATCATCATCAAAACAAGAAGGCCAACAATCTCCCCCTTTTTGATGATGACAAACAATTTACAAAAAGGAATATATGCATGAAGGAAATAAAGATAATACACATGCATATAAATGTATACTCATAATATTTCTCCCCATTTGACAACATCAAAAAGGGGACAAAAGGATTAAGAGAGCGAAAGCTCCCCCTATCAATAAGCATAGGTGAGTATAAAAAGAATGTATATAGGGATTGCTCCCCCTATCAAAAAGCCATATAGAATATATGCGATGAAGATCATGGCAAAACATATGTGAGCAAGCATACATGAATATGCTAAAAATTTACTCACATACATGAAGATAATGAGAACACATATAAATATGTCAATATGAAAATAGTGTCTCATTAACACAAAAAAAATATAAAAACCATATAAAAGAATAGATTTATGAAATCAAAAGAAGAGGAACATGAGAATCATGCAAAAAGTTTTCAAATGAAAACAATTCAACCAAAAGAAATCATAAATCAAAGTTTATATTCAAAAACAATGTTTGATCAATAAAGAAAAATTTTCTTTACATAACTTGATCAAACCACTCATAGAATACATTATAAAGCACGAATAGATGATCCATTAGCACAAACACATAAATACATCATATAAGTGAATTATAATGAATTCAAAAGCAACAAATCAAAACACAATTTTTAAGAGAGGCAACAATTATATCAAGCTCTTGAGCTTGTTCCAACCCATATAATCATTCTAGCATCCGGTAAACATGATTTAGGAATAAACACCCAATTGTTCGCGGGAAAATTCGTTGCTTTCTTCATTATTGATTCCATTGTACACTCTTGTAACAGTTTATCGATTACAAAGATCCGGTCTTTTTATAAGATCCGGTTACAACGAAAATCAAATTGAAAAGAAATGAAAATTACAACTTTGTTTCCTTGTTTGTCGAACGAATCACGAGCTCCTGTTTTGCGGTCGCTCGCTTTGTGGGTTCTTTGCCTGCGCCGGGGTTGTTTGCCGTGGACCACCGCGCGATCTAGATCCGGTCGGATCTACGCAGTACGACGGGTATTATTCCACGAAGAAAATAATAGCCGGGAGGGATTGATTCACCAAGGAAACAATCGCTCAAGTCTCGGGATCTAAGACCAAGCTTAGATCCGGAGTTCGTACGCGTAGATCTGAGATCTGGTCCTCTCGAATACCTGCCTTATTTGGCGTTGACGGTCGCCGAGCACCAGATCTGGATGAGCAAGTCCTTGAAGTCCTAAAGTTTGAATCTTGTTAAGTTCTGAGTCTCCAATCCAGCAGGGCTTCGCCTCTCCAAAATTTCCAACCCCCCAAATGAACCAAGGCCTAGCCTATTTATAGGCACTCAGATCTGTGCCTAGGCACAGATCTGGGCCGGCCACCTCAGGGTGGCTCGGCTCTGGGCCGAGCCACCTTGAGGTGGCTCGGCCACCGAGCCACCTTGAGGTGGCTCGGCTTGGGCCGAGCCACCTGAAGTTGGCTCGGCTTCGGCCGAGCCCCTCTAGGTGGTGGTTTTTGGTGTTTTCCGCCTTTGGTTCTGTCCGTGATTTGATTAACTTGGTCTCTGATTTGATGATCTGATTGCTTGACTTGGTAATCTCGCGGATGAAGCTTGAACTTGATCTTTAACTTTGAATTGCAAGGCTTCACCGACATTCCGCCAACCTCCTTTGGATATGATCGTTGAAGCTCTATTCCATCCATCCTCCAACAACGTTGTTTGTCTACAAAACATAGGAATGCACAAACACTAGACAAACAACATTAGTAATAAATTGTTTGTTAAACATCATCAAAACAAGAAGGCCAACAGATCCATGAGCACAAACATATAAATATCATCATATAAGTGAAATATAATGAATTCAAAGCAACAAATCAAAACAAAATCTTTAACAAAAGAATTTCAAGAGAGGCAACAATATATCAAGCTCTTAAGCTTGTTCTAACCCATATAATCATTCTAGCATCCGGTAAACATGATTTGGGAATAAACACCCAATAAACCCGGAGGGTTATATAAATGCAAACCTCTCATTAAAGCAAAACCAATGATCATGAAAACAAAAGAATTTAGCCAATAAAAGGAATTGTTTTCATAAAAGTTTAAAATGCATTTTTCAAAACCAAGAAAGAGAAAAATAAAAACACTAAAATTCTTGGTTTAAAAATTATTTTGGCACCCAAGCATTCTTGGTGCCGGATTGTTTAGGGACATGACCCCTATCAATAAAGCTCAAAGCCCTAGGGTTATGAACCCTCTTAGGCGCATATGGTGCACGAACACGGTCATAACAAAAATTACTCAAATGACCCTTCCGATTGCAATAAGTACAATGGAAAGGAAGCATTTGCTTATGTTGACCAAACGGTTGTGCACGGGAAACATTAGAAACATTTGCAAACATGGATGGTCTTTTAAAATTGTTTTGCAAATGTGAAACTTTCTTTAAATCAAAACAAAATTTGGTCAAATGACCAAATCTACCACAATGATCACATCTATACACATGAGCATGCTTGTGATGAACTTTATGAGTGTGTGCATGTACATGTGTGTGTGATGAAGAAGCCTTATGAGATGCACAAGAAGCATTGATATTACTATTTTTAGATTTTTGTGCATCATAGCAAAATTTAGATAAATGGCCTTTACGACCACAAATAGAGCACTTATAAATTTTGCTATACATGTGTGCATGATGTGTGATATGTTTAGGTGTAGTAGCATGAGACTTAGCACACATGTTCATAAGCTTATCATGGTTTACCATACATGTTTTTAAGGTTGAATCTAAACAAGATATGCGATGTTTAACTTGACTCAACTCAACATTTTGCATACATGTATAGGAAATAGAAGTAGATAAAACATTATCATTTTTAAAAGAATTAAACTCATTTCTAATAGTTTCTACTTCTATCATGGCATCATTTACATGAGTTAAGCTAGAAATGGATGAGGTCAATTTTTCATTTTTTAAATTTAACATATCATTGTTTTCTTTAAGCATTATATTTTCATTTTCAATGATGTCAAATTTGGACACTAGCTTCTCACGATCGGATTTCAATTCTACATGCTTGCTTTTAAGATCAATAAAATTATTTTATAATTTTGTATAGGCATGCAATAATCTATCATATGCACAAGCGAGTTCATTAATAGATAAATCATTATCGGAATCGGAATCGCTTACCACACTAGGGCTATCGCCTAGTGGCCGTGTGCATGATGATGCTCCACACTCACTTGAAGAACAATCCTCCAAACTACGTCGGATTTCCTCCAAGTTGCCTTGATGTGCTTCTATGAATTTCCATAAATTATAAGCACTATCAAAATAAACAAATTTGTTAGAAAATGATGAGTCAAAGGCATTAAGCAAATATTCTAACAAAAGCTTGTTCATTGAAAACATTTTCTTATCATGATCGCTCCACTTGGATTTCTCCAATGTGGGCATAATATAAGCACAATCAATAATTTTCCATAAGTCAAATCAATAACTTCCCATAAGTCGATATTTCTAGATTCAACAAATAGTTTAAATCTAGAAGCCCATTGTGCATAGGAAAAATTGATGAATTTAGGAGCAACATTGGATTTATAGCCTAAACAAAATATATTCATATTCATGATATATATGTGAAAATATGCAAGCAAGACAAAAGTAATCATAACTAGATTAGCACAAATAAGATAACTTGGATCTTTAACTCAAGGCGGTTAGTCCTTAAATCAAAGAGCACCAAGCTCTGATACTAATTGTTGGACCCTAGAGGGGGGTGATTAGGATCTTATGCTAATCTAATCCGATTTTATGCCAATTGAAATTAATTAACAAGTTATCCTAGCAAGTATGAAATACAACAATGTATATGAGCTAGGATAAACAATATGAACAATAAGATATATCCTATATGATAGATATATATACAAGGATATATAAACAACACAAGGGTAAATAATCTAAACAAGATAGTGAATGATATAGAAATGAGCAATGCACAATGGCGATATAAGATATGAACATAAATATGAAAGAACGCCAAAGCACACTCAAACAAGCAATATGATCACGGAGTTCGGACCTTCCGTCCTACCCCACGACCTACGTCCCCGCTCCTCACCTCGAGGAGATCTCCACTATCACAACCGGGTTTTCTACGTTCACCCGAACAACGTTTACACCTCACAATACAATCACTATGTAATCACACCTCACACACTAAGTGTTGGTCCGCCCTAGCCGTGTCTCCCTCAAGTGCTCGGTTACAACCTCTCCCTAGGCACGTCAACCGACGCCACTCCTCTTGGGACGATCCCCGACTCTCACCACACACTTCTCACTCGGTGTACAAGTGTATTACAAATCCTCACAATTAGGCACAATATGACAAATGATTGTTCTCTCTCTAACAAGGTGAGAACTCAATTAAGCACAACTCTTAGTCACAAACCCACAACCCCAAATTATACTATGAATGTAAATACACTAAGCTCAATAGGTTGTGTGTGAACAAAGAGATAAAACAATATAAACTCAATATGAAATCTAGCTTATGAAATTAAGAACAAACTTATAAAATGCTAGAATTGAGTTTAAGGAAACTTCTCTATAGATGACAAGAGAGTGAGAGAAGAGTGAATGCTCAAACACCAAAGGATGATCTCCACTTGCTCTTGTGAAATTTGCTCCACAAACCAAACTCTTGTAAATGCTTAAAAGCTTTTTAAACAAACACTAAAAACAAACTTAAACCCTTGATTAAAACTTTCTTAAACTTGTTTTAAAACTCTCATTAGTTAGTTGGAGAGCTGAAGGCAATGGGGTATTTATACCCTCTCAAAACTCAGCCAAAAACCCAAACAAAAAGACAAAAACAGCCCAAAGCAACGGTAATAAAA
>NC_033797.1:40948627-40960094 GCF_001876935.1 Asparagus officinalis
GCAAGTGGGTCCAAAGCATGAAAACCCAAAACCATGCATGTATATATATAACTATATATATACATAGAAACCAAATACGTGTGTGTATATTATATTGAGCTTAGAGTACTTAACACACATAATATAAATCCTAAACTAAATTACCCAGGCTAGATCTTGATCTT
The DNA here is from genome assembly GCF_001876935.1 of Asparagus officinalis. NCBI lineage: Eukaryota > Viridiplantae > Streptophyta > Magnoliopsida > Asparagales > Asparagaceae > Asparagus > Asparagus officinalis. The sequence goes on from NC_033797.1 coordinate 40,948,792, forward strand.
CAATAAGCTCTTCTAGGTAATCTCACGGATAAAGCTTTAACTTGGATCTTGAACTTTGAATAGCAAGGCTTCACCGACATTCCGCCAACCTCCTTTGGATATGATCGTTGAAGCTCTATTCCATCCATCCTCCAACAACGTTGTTTGTCTACAATATATAGAAAAACACAAATACTAGACAAACAACATTAGTGGTAAATTGTTTGTTAAACATCATCAAAACAAGAAGGCCAACAGTAATGTGTGTCATTATTTTGCTCTAACAATATTTTTAAGTTGAACCTACTAATTTCAATCAGACAAAACTTTTTGTGAATGATGGATTTTGTAACTCAGTACATGATTTTTTAAGGAACCATCATAATGGGTATGACCAAAGTATATCCTCAGTTCAAAGTTAATTTCCACAATAGCAGACTGAATATTATTTGACGTTAAAATTTTTAATTTTTTCTTCGTTACGCTAAAAAATATGGACTGTTATGTGCATATTATGCTAATGCTAAAGATCTTTGCATATACATAGCAAGAGCAGAATCTAAAAATCTCAAACTCATTTATATGAATACAAGAAACTATTATTTGTTTCTTCTTCAATTATTCATCTTACTTGATCAGTTGGAATTGGAGTAACTTGATGTGTCATTTCCAGAATTTAGTCTTAAGACCTTGAGCTTTAAATAATACACATATGTCACGAAGCCTCACTCTATATTTAGCTTATTTCGAAATCTTACTTTATTAGTGTTAATAATGAGGTAGAAAATTATACTTAAAAGAGAATTCATAGAAAATTTTAAACAAATTAGTTGTGATTTATAGTGGTTAGTATAAAGATAAACAGTTGAAACATTCTCTATGATTATGGTAGTGATCATTTGTGAGAATTAAGAAAGAGATAGTAGGAGATTAATTTGTTATTGGGAGGTTATAAAAATTAAGTACATTTAGTTTTTGCTGAAATTAAAAGATAGTGTTTGTGTGTGGGGGAGGGGGGGTTCATAATTGTTAGTGATGGAGATTAATGGATGAAATTAAAGATTAGGAGAGGTTATGAGTGAGAGATTAAATAAAAAAATTTATAGGTAATTAATGGTGAGGTTATGAATATGAGAAGGTTATAAGTGAGACATTATTATTATTATTACTATTATTATTATTATTATTATGTCCAACTCTTTTTACCCATTTGCGTCATCTTAAGTTTTGATAGCACATTACAACTATAACTTTAAAATAAATTATGTATTTTATTACTTTAAGTAAAATATTTTAAATAAAACATATTTTGTTAAATCATGAATTTCATACTTGATTGGGTTTTATGGTTCTCAAAACAAAAATTAAATACAAACTTCAAAAATCTTGATTGACCAATAAAGACATAAATTATAATAAGCCAAATCAAGCAATGAGAAATTCTAATGGTAAAAAATCTGTTGAAACATTCTCTATGATTATGGTAGTGATCATTATTAAGAATTAAGAAAGAGAGGGTAGGAGATTAATTTGTTATTGGAAGGTTATAAAAGATAGAGAAAGAATCTTTCACTATAAATCATGCTAATCTTATCATGTTATAATAAGAGATAGTAAGTAATGATTGGTTGTACAGAGAATGAAATCCAAATAGGCAAAATCGGGACAAAGAGACGTTCAAAAATTTGGGGAGGTGCAATGGAGATGATGATGGTGCATATGATGTATTCATTTTTGTAAGAGACTAGTATAGTGCACGTGCATTGTACATGGATATATTTATCTTTTTCTTTTGAATTTTCATAATTAAATTTTCGCCTTATATGGCCAAAAAATATCAATTCGATTTTACAAATTTTGTTCAAAATTAATAAGATAGAATTTGTGAACATAAATGGTAAAAGTAAAAGATAATTTATATTCTTTTAAAAATTATCCTCAATGTTTAAACAGATGTAGAAGATCAATAATGAAAATGAACTCTCTTTTGGACATTGATTCATTACAAATGTTTAAAATTGGAGCTCTATTCCAAATAATTAGTAAGATATTTGCATGTGCAAATTCTCAACCAGCGGGATGAAATATTTTGTTCTCAAAGTAATTTTTTACATAAACACATTAATTGCTAATTCATTCACAATAACCTTCCATTATTATAAGCCCAACTTCATTGTAAACCATGGCTCCTGTCTCATAGGCTCGTCACCCTTTCTCATAATAAAAAAATATTTGTTAAGACCAATATTCATGTGTAGAAGATATATATGGTAAAAGTAAACGATAATTTATTTTCTTTAAAAAAAGTATCCTTAATATTTAAACATGTGTAGAAGATCAAGAATAAAAATAAACTCTCTTTTAGACATTGTTTCACTATAAATGTTCAAGATCGGAACTCTCTTCTAAATAATTAGCAAGATATCTACATGTGCAAGTTCTCAACCAGTGAGATGAAATATTATGCTTTTGAACTAAATTTTTGACATAAATACATTAATTGCTAATTTATTCACAATAACATTCTGTTATTGTATGTCTAACTTCATTCTAAATCACGGCTCTCGTCTCATAGGCTCGTTACCTCTCTCATGATAAAAGTTCTTTGTTATGACCAATATGTAGGTCCATGAAGAACTCATCTTGGCATAGCAAGAAATATTACTATTTTCCTAGGAAATTAATAATGCCAAAAATAATCAAGTAACACCTCTGTTTGTTGGTGAATGTCAAGCAAGTTCATCAAGATAACAATTGTCCATGTAGTTTCTTCTTGAGGCATAATGGTTAATACTTGGTGAATATCAAGGCAAGTATGGCTAAATTCAAGGTGGAAAAATTTTACTATTATAATTTTTTGAGAGATGGTTATAACATTTATCAAGATCAAACAAATAAGAAACATAATAGAAAATAGGTATGAAAAAGACGAATAAGAAAAAAAATTGAGATTACTATTTATAAAACCAAGTGTAAAGACGAGCAAATAAGAGTGTCTATTATTGTAGGTGATATTGCGGTGCAAGAAAGAGCACCACGTCAACTTTTCTTTCATCTTTGTATTTATGTTTTAGAGCATCCTCGGTTAGCACAATCACATGTTGTCCATGCTTGTGGACGAAAATGAAATTCAACCAAAACATTTAAAATATCAATAATTAATTTATATCATAAAACTATATGTTTCTCACAAATTAATTTTAGAGAAATGGAAAACTACTAATTTGGTGGAGAGGAGAGAAATAAGGAGGAGCTCAAAAATCTCGATGGAAAAGAGTATAGCCAACAAATGATCACTTTGGTCAGCTCCATGGGGAAAGAAGGAGAAAGATGAACTGCATACTGTATACTAACTCACTCTCATAATATTTTGAAGTCTGACGTTCCCGGCGGCTCCTCCCCCACCGCCAAGCTCAGCCACATCACCGATCTCCGCTCTACTGCCTCCAAGTAACCCACTTAGGGCTCGATCATCACCTACGTTTCCATTAGCACTACCCCCAAGCCACCCTCTACCTCCACTGAATACTCCACCACCACTATCGAGCCTGCCAAGTGTACATCATCGTCACTTATGAAGCATGACACACATGGTCTTAAAACCACACTTTTCCTAACAATTTCACATTTCTTAAAAGTTTGCATGCATTGGCATAACAAACCAAAGAAGAGTTGTGAGAAGAAATAAAAGTAAAATTATAATACTTTGTTTTTTGAGTGATTGTTAGTTTAGTTTGTCGTGAGTAGCTGGGAGGGAGGGGTTATATAGGGGTTAGAATATGAAATGAAAGAAAGTTAGAAGAGTTGCATTAATGAATTAAATGGTCAATTATCGAATGTCAAGAGTTAGTTTGGGAAAATAGTTGTTGTTGGCCATCCTTTAACTAATACGTTGGTAACACAATAGGCTATATACCAAGTCAATAACTATTGTCTTGATGACACTGATGAGGTGTAAATTTGATATTATTGTTGAGAATTAAAGGTAATCATTTTAATGGACCACCTAGCTCTGGTCTTTTTGGCCGTATAAAGGTTTTTATAATTCTTCAATTTAAATGCATGAGAACTTTTCTTAAACAGAGAGAGATGGTGAAAATGTTTTATTAATGACTTTTAGGTATAAAAGTAACAATATTAGCAGGAATTGAAATGACTTGTGAAATAGTGGAGAGAGTGGATGGAAGAGGCCATTTCAGATATTAAATACAGGCCCTAAAGGAATTTAATTAAGAAAACTATTAATAAAATAATTATAAAAAATAATAATTGTTCTCATTTAAGTATGTATGTATGTTCATGTATATAAGTGTTTTATTATGTATGTATGCATGTGTTTTGGAGGATGTGTGTATGTGCTCTATTTATGTATGCATGTATTTTGGAGGGTACTTCGGGAAGAAATGTTTTAACATACCAATCCACTTTTATAATAGTATTAGGCTGCATTTGAGAACTTTGATTTGAATTTAGGAAGTTGATTTAAAATCAAGGGGTTTCAAATTTAGGATTTAAAATCCATGATTTAAGAAATCTTTTGTTTGGATATCTTTATTAAATGAAAGGATTTGAAATCTTTGATTTTAAAATCTAGTGTTTGGGTACTTTATTATACATGAATTTGAATTTAAAATTGATGAAAATTTATTCTTTTAACCTTGTCTTGTTTACATCAAATGCAATGGAGATGTGTAAAATAGTAACAAAAAACACAAATTTAGCTAATTTTGGCGATGATAGCTACATTTGCTAAGTTTTCAAATTCATTACCCACCATAACTTGCAAGACTTTCAACAAAATGAAAATGAAGAAAACTCTACAATCATATCAAGTATCTTACAAAAAACATCTAAATAATACATTACCATTGCATATTTCATAGATATCCAGGCTGGAAAACACTTGAGGCTTGTTCCATATTTCACACATATTCAAAGTGAGAATAAGTTGATATCAGAGCAAGTAAGTAACAATTCCACTACCTTCTCAAATGCAGGTACAACTGATAATTACATAGTCAATTTGGTCTTTGATATACCAAGAGAAATGTTAATAATAAAAAATACAAAGAGTTGCAAATTGAATAGCATGTGAGAAGAGAAGTATCATCGATATAAAAAAATTGCAACTGAGAATTCAGAAGTGCTCGTATGATAAAGCCTATCTGTAGCAACAAAAGAGTAATTTATATGTCATCGCTATATGAGCCCAAAACCTGCAAAGAAAATGAGCAGATCAATAATTTTTTTAATCAAGCTAACAAGCTAACAAATTAAACTAAAATGTCAGATAAGTGAGACCCGTGAGAGTATTGGTTAGGGAAATCAATACACTAGATGATACACAACTTGGTGCAAGGATCCTTCACCATGAATATATTAGCAAAAACTTGTGTAAACTATGTAGCAAGGATCCTTAACTATGAATACATAAAACCTGATAATGTATACATAGAACAAATAGAACCTAGAATCTGTTAATGATAACTGAGCTCTTGACACTAAGCGCAAACTGAGCCTATAAACTGTTAACAACGCAATAACTAAGCATCTTAAAATCACTGCTCGCCAAAAAAGGTGGTTTACCACGAATACATAAAACCTATAGTTTGGATTCCATTTGAAGCTCCAAACAAGCAGATAGATCCTTACGTCGAACATGGAAATCAAGTGAGACTTGGATTACAACTTTACACAAACTTAGTGGCAAATATCATGTAATGTGGTTTATATTAGAACACTATAGACCCTATGTGCATCATAAAAAATATGACTCTTGTGCTCTTACCAAATAGATTCCAAATAATTAGTTTTGACACAGGAGCAGGATGAACATTCAGCAGTCTCTGCAGTTGATACAATAATGAAACTGTAAACCACTAATAAGTGTTTGTGTATCTCCATGCCCCTATCTTTTCAAGCAAGTGATGTTTACATCAGAGGTTTTCATTTGGGTCAAAGACCCACACGAGGAAGATCATACATCAGAGGTTTTCATTTGGGTCAAAGACCCACACGAGGAAGATCATTAAGTGTTAAAAGTTGCTTTATCTACATTATTAGCAAAAGACCCACACGAGGAAGATCATTAAGTGTTAAAAGTTGCTTTATCTACATTATTAGCATACAATTCATAAGTAAAAATCACGATGAAAAACACAAGCACGGTGAAAAACATATTCGCAAGATTGCATATTTGTAAGAAATTATACACTGCACATCAAAGATAATGTAACAATCACGGTGCAAAACACAAGCACTCTAAATAATATGCAAAATCAATAATATCGCAATCCCACATCATGTTACACGTTCAATTTATTATCTTGGTTATCATTAAAGTACAAAAAATTGCATAAGAAATTGAAGGGCAAAATTAGAAAAGGCCCACAAAGCCCAGCGGTTAACTAATTAGAGCAGTAAGTTGATATCTAAGAAACACCATGTGGAACTAAATCCTGCCCTCAGAAGGCAAGATAATAATGCCAATTAAATAATAAGTCAAGTAACTAAGATAAGCATACATATCATGTGAATCCAAAACCACTTCTTTTTTAGTATCCAAGTGATGAACGCCAGAAACAAGACACTCACGCCTCGTTTGGTACGCGGGAATGGACAGACTTGGGAATGGAATGGAAGAAGGAATGGAATGGATTGCATGTGGGAATGGAATGGTCATTCTCATTCTCTTGTTTGGGTACGTTCGTAGAATGAAGCTAGAATGGAAATCTCATTCTCATTCCCATGTTTGGTATCACTAGTACACAAGTGAGAATGAAATCTCATTTTCTAATAATGCCATTACAACAACATAGATTTTTAATAAGATAAAAAATAAACATTAATGATAATAACTAAATAATTTTATATACGCATATGTTATATTAATCTAGGTATGTGTTATACTAATGCTCGTGTTATCCATCAGGTGTATGTTTCGTTTATATTTTTTAAACAATACTCGATATTTCTTAGTCTTAAAAATTAAAGAAAAAAAAAGATTATCGTATCTTTCATAGGTCCAAAAAAAAGAATGATATCCACAATCCACAGTTCTAGATATATAAATTAACTTATTTGATAAAGTATCAAAATCACTCAATTCATAATAGCAAAAATCCATAAAACAATACCAACTAAAATAATAAGTTTCGAAATAGCAAAATGATATACTAGCCTAAATTGTCAATCTAAAATTGCCCACTTGCATAGCGGCTCACCCAAACATTCTTTATTATTAATATGGATCGATATAATTAAAAAATACCTAACTAGTTTTTTATTCTCACTTGAATGTGAATGACCATTCCTTATCTTCTCACTTGGAATGCTCATTCCCACAAATAGTGGGAATGATCATTCCTAGGGAATGGTCATTCCAACATCTAAAATATAGGTGTGTTTGGTATGAGGGAATGGGAAGTGGGAATTGCATTCCATTCCTCCTCATTCCCGCGTACCAAACGAGGCGTCAGATCCTAACCTCACGCCACAAATCAACTACTTTATTAAACATTAAAAAAAACAGAATCTACACCTTTTAAAAAATTCCTAAAAATCACCTACTTCAGGATTAGTTACAACCGAACAGATAACGGGCTAAATATCATAAAAGCACCCTCAATTTTGGACTATTATCACATAACCCCACATAATTTTCAAAATATCAAGAAACCCCCTTAAGTTTTGGAGTTATCAGAGCATGTACTTTGTATAGTACCGAGCATGTACTTTGTATAGTACCAAGCACCAATGGCAGCTACTATAAAACTGATCACTACCATAATAATTTCCTCCTCCTCCTCTTTCTCCTCAAAATTTCTTCCCTTGTACGTTTAAGTTGGATCCTTGAATCCCTTCCATCATTTATCATTTTTAACCTATCACATTAAAAGGAGTGATAATCCATATTAAAAGGCAAACATACCTAAACCTATCAAGTTTAATCAACAAAAAAATATGTAACTTTGATGTATACTTAAAAATATACATATATTCATAAATTTATGTAACTCCTTGGCAACCCATTTGACATTCAAAACAGAAAACAAAACAAATGACTCCTAATAAAAATTGTAAACACAAAGTCCTCGGCAACTCCTAATAACTTGCAAGATTTCTTCAGTTATTTTATACTTATATGCAGAGTAAGGATTCTTTGATGTTACACAAAGAAATCATTAACATTCTATCATGAAGCTCCACTAATTCTTTGGTCTTATGGACACCATCACTGTGCATTATATGCTCTTTTAGACACCATTCATGGATCTAGAGCTAGGGATTACAAAATTGTCAAAGGGGTGTTTATACTCTGAAATTCTAAATTTAGAATCTAATTCCAAATTCAACTGGAGCATGCAAATAATAGAAGATAAAAAATAGCAAAAAAACAATAGGGAATAAGAACCTGTGGATTTTGCTCTTGATGGACCCTTGGGGAGCCTTCTCAAGCGCAACCCAGCCTCGATTCATCTAAAGCCCAAATATTAAAATCACCAAAAAACAAGTGAAAATTCAACAGATTCATCAATTCAGAACCCAAACCTTGTCAGCAACGAAATCAGCCACCGTTTCCATGTTCTGCTTCGTCAACACTCCATCGGCGTTGATCTTTCTCCAGAGATCCTTCAATTTTGGGGGAGATGAAGAGGATTGAGAGCTAGCGACCGAGTCGAGAGATTTCGCTAAGCACCAGTTCCTCCCATTGATCGGAAAAACAACTAGTAAATACAAAGAAGAAAATTCTCAATAAAATAAAAAAATTTAATGTGACGCCCCTGAGTTCACACAAGGTTGCAGTCCAAGGTGAAACCAAAGATGTTAAACTTGCCATGCACCCACATTGTGCATAAACACGTTTCACCAATCACAACAATATCCTCTAGTGGAACCAAATAGAAGTGTAGGTACAAAACAGGCAAAATAAAGGGAATAAATATAATAGACATGATATAGAAGAGATATCTCATAAATAAAAAAGAATCATGTCTCAACTATAATACATCTGATATCTGAATAATGAAAATGTCTCAACATGAATCAACTAAAAATCGTACTAAGGCACATTGCCTTTATAATATAAAAATAAAACTCTAATGTCTGGATAAAACTCAAAACTACAGTGGAGTCTCTACAAGTAAAAATATAAAAATAAAACTCTAATGTCTGGATAAAACTCAAAACTACAGTGGAGTCTCTACAAGTAAAAATACGTGACGATGATTATGCCAGAACTCCGTCACCCTGCGGCTCTCCGAAACTCCGAACTACCTGAAAAGTAATTTAAAAGAAAAAAACAACAACAAGAGCGTCAGAGCGCTATAGTAAGATTACCTCCATCCACCCCTAGGGGAAGGGCTGCTAGATGGAGTGAAGGCTCTATCTATTAAGCATAATCTACCTAGATTTATTTTCTCCACATCTAAGTGGGATTAATATTTAGAAACCTACAACACGAGCCGTAGTACGTCGAGCGAAATAATCCAAATAAGGAAACTGTCATATATATATCATATGTCTTAAGTTGTGAATATCTAATCATTGATCCTAACTGAGAAGTAAAGAAAGCAGTAAAAGAATTAAGACATCCACACATCATATTTATCATATCTTCTACTATCACTGGGGAGATAGAATAAAATACCAACATATAATTTTTTATACTTTAAAAAATAACGTATCTCGGTCATATAGTTCAGTGATAGGTCGTATTCATAATTGACATCTGCCACACTTAGACTATCAAGTAATTATCTCAGTGCGACGGACTACTCTGTAAGTATCCTAGACTGTGTACACGGCTTATTAGTCTTATCGCGATCTCAGTGCATAACATGAGTGCCGGATGGACTACCAAATATGCATCCTAGAAATACGGCTCATGAGCCTCATCGCACCCTAGTGCGGGACGGACGACTAGATCAAGCCTCCTAAAATCCGACTCAATGGCATGTACATGTGGAATATCGACGCACTACCTCATGTAGTACTGAACTGAGCTCATCAACGATATCCACCTCATATATAAACTATGTATATCTGGTATGTCAACGCACTATCCCATATAGTACTGAGCTGTGCTCATCAACGACATCCAACATGTGTATGAACGATATCTAATTCAAATATGATCAAATCAAAACTCATCATAATCCTCTTAGGATTCTCAAATGTGTAACACAATATATTCATGACTATACGTGTAACATCAAGTGGCTCAAAACTCCTCGAACGCATCTCAAAACGGTGCAACACAGCTCCACAAAACGAGCAGGAAAACAGACGGGACTTTTGTTAGTAAAATAAGCATATCTTTCTCTAGGAAAACTATTTTTACAAATGGTTTTCTGTTTTGAAAACTAGATTCATACATCTTTCAAATAGCATAAGTTTGGTTCAGTTTGGAGTTTATTTGTTATACCAAATCTTTAATTAAACATTATACATGTGCAATAGTTTTTCTACAGGACATATTATTAATAATAAGAACATATCTTTCTCTATACAAACTCTTTTTAAGAATGATTTTATGTTTTAGAAACTAGATACACAAAGATTTCATTTGGAACTAGTTTGGTTAAATTTGGAGTTTATTTACTATCCCAAAATCTCAGTTAAAAATTATACAAGTGCTATAGTTTTCTATAAAAAATATATATTTAGTACATCTCTTAATTTTCTCATATATAAACGAAATTATGAATAACCCTAATGATCATGATTATGATAATATCATAAATAGTAAGAAAAGCTTATTAATCTAGTATTAGTTTAAGATTTACTATCAAAAAAATCTGACTTTTAACACCTCAGGTTAAGATTAAAGCATGAAAACACATATTCAACATCATGTTAATCATCTACACTAGTTATTTAACTATGGGGATAGGTTTGGATGAAGATAATCTTGCCTCAAACGTCATTATAAGCCTCTAAAATAAACAACAACTAATTCACGAGCACAAACAACCCGTTCTCCCTTGTCACATGTTGAAGATCTCGCCCTCGTGTCGGTATTGTGCTTCACAAAGCTCTCAAAATTCATAAGAAAAGATCTAGGGTTTTTGATGGGAGAGGGGAGCTGCTAGAGTTCATAGATATGATAAAAGAGAAGAATTTTTATGATAAACATAGGTATTTATAGAGGCAAACCCGAAACAAACCTGTTTGACCCGAACCAGGAAACCTAGTCTGATTATAGAGGCAAACCCGAAACAAACCTGTTTGACCCGAACCAGGAAACCTAGTCTGACTAGGAAAATAATATTCGGTATTTTGCCCGAAACAAACCTGTTTGACCCGAACCAGGAAACCTAGTC
>NC_033797.1:40961094-40995972 GCF_001876935.1 Asparagus officinalis
CTCGGCACGGGAGAGGGAGCCGGCGCCGCCGTATGATCGGAGAAAGGGGCGAGTGAGATCAAGACCAAGAAGACAACGACGAGAACGAGGGAGAGTGAGATCTGTGATGAGGAATAAGGAGAGGGAGAGATGGGACGTTGAGGAGCGGTAGGAGGAGAGGATGAGAGAGTTGAGGGAGGGGGCAGAGGGGGACTGGAGGAGGAGGAGGAGGAGGGAGGTGTAGGGGAGAGGGTAAAATTGGGATTTTAAATAAAGTGCATTGGAACTTGGGGAGAGGTGAGCTAGATGGGCCTAAGGATAATATTTTCAAAAATTAGGGGCTGTAACACATTGGTAAAAGTAGGGGGTGTCGGGACACATTGTTTTTTGGATTTTGGGGCCTTGAAGCAATTTTTCCTTTTAAGTATGTCATGTGTATTAGACCATACCAATCTCAATTTCGAACTCTGAATAAAATTTGATTAATATACACGTTCAATGCTATTAATAGTAGCTCAACTCAAAACTATTATAGTCATATTGCTAGCCAGAATGACAATGCAGCCTCCCTTATCATCATCTTTAGAACAAAGTGAAGTGATTTTCACTTTTTGCGTTGATTTGAGTAGAAACTAGTATTATTATAAGATATTATATTGTTTGTAGTTGTTTAGAAAGGTTATCTCTTTGCTATCCATATTTGGATTACTTAATTATTATAACTGTCCCCATACGAGCAAGCTGTTCTGGTCTTTGAAATGTTGGAGTTGTAAGTTAAAACTTGGGTTTGTAGAGGAAAAGAGAAAAACTTTAGTCCAACATAGGAAATGGAATAGGAAGGAAGGGTGTTTATAAGCCTTTCCCTTCTCTCTCATGCCTAGAAGAAAATAAAGGTTATGCTCCACACCACACACGCGCGCACCGGCCGGGCCGGGCTCGGGTTCGGGTCGGGTCACGCACGCCCATGACCTGCGGACACGAATGCAGCTCCGGATTAATGGGCCCTTAATCTGCTATATTTTTATTTTTATTTTTGCTAATTAAAAACCATGATTAACATTTATAACATGATTAAAAATGTGATTTATTTTGTAACAGAAATATTTTGTAACGGTAAAAATTTATTTGTGTGATTAAAAATGTGATAAATATTTTGTGAATTTATTATGTAACGGAAATGTTTTGATTATATAACGGCTAAGTTTTATTAACATGATTAAAAACGTATTAACTGCGGGTTTATGTATAACGGCTGTTTAACCCTATAAAAGGACCAAAACTCGAATAGTTTTATACAGTAAAATACAACAGATCTCTTCTCTACTTCTTCTCTTTTCAAATAGTTTTCAGCTTCCGCTGGTTTCTTGAAAGTTGAGGAGAATTCGCAAAGCCTTCTTGAAGCTCGTGCCGACGAGAAGGAGGTCGCCTGACCGAGGGTCGTTGTATCTCCAGGAACTTTTGCCGTGTAGCCCTGTACGAGAGGGGGCAATTGGATTCTTGGGACAGTGCTTGCACGCCTCGACCATCAGGCCGTATTTCTAACTTTTATTTACTTTTATTTGAATTCCATTTCTGAGCTATAACAGTTATCTATTTTTATCTAATTTCTAATAACTGTTTAAAACTTAATTTATGTTAATCTTTGTCTAAACAACTTATATTCCCAACAATCCAAGAATCTAATTTTGTGCTGTTTAGAATAGTAACATGATTAACATTCTGGTTTTTATGTTAATGTTGTCTGCAATTCTTAAAAACGAAATGTTACAGCAATTCTTAAAAACGAAATATTACACTGCATTATAATTCTGTTGAATGAATGCTTCATATATTTCTGTTGCATTATAATAACAAAACTATTCATTCATCATCAGATTATGGCTACAAGTGAAATTATGTCTGCTAAACCAGAGAAGTTTGATAGGAATAATTTCCGTCGTTGGCAAAACCAAATGAGATTTTTGTTAACAACTCTACATCTAATAACTACCATAGAACCAGAACACCCATCTTCATCTAGACCAGTTACTAGGCAATCTTCCTCATCTTCCTCCACAGATTTCATTCCTATCCCGAGAACACCTCAAGAAATAGAGTATCGTTGTCTACACAGAATCTTAGAAGCTTTATCTGATAGGTTATATGATATATATTATATTATCACTAATGCTAAAGTTCTGTGGGAAACCCTAGAGAAAAAGTATGGTTTAGATGATATCGGAATTAAAAGATTTAAAGCTTCTGATTTTAACAAATTTAAAATGGTAGATTCTAAACCAATGAATGAGCAAATTCATATAGTTCACCAATTAAAAGTGAATGGATCTATCTTAGATGAAACGTTTCAGATAGCCTGTCTTATAGACAAACTTCCCGAGTCCTGGTCAGATTTTGCCAAAAACCTTAATCATACCCAAGGAGATCTTACACTAGAGCAAGTGTTAAATTCCATTAGAATTGAAGAGCAACATAGACTTAGGGATAAAAATGTGACAAAATCCGAATCCAAAGAACCCAAATTAAACAATGTTGAATCCAAACCCTTTCCCCAACACAAGAAACGCCCCTTCCACCAAAATCAAAATAAAACATTTAAGAAGAAATCCTTTCATCAAAATAAGAACCCTGTCTACTTTCAAAAGAAGGAAGGAGCTGAACGTCGAGCATGTTTCGTTTGTGGACGAACCAACCACCTTGCTAAGGACCACTTTTACAAGAAGACAGAACCACCCAAGCCTAGGAAAGGAGGACCTCCACCTAATAAGTCACAAGTAAACATGGTGACTTCCAGTTCAGCTGAGACTGCTTTCAGGTCTGTTCTCTTCACCCCTGAAGTAAACATGACCTTTCAAGCAAATGATTGGTGGATTGACACTGGAGCTAATATTCACGTTTGCTCTAATCAATCTTTGTTTTCCACCTATCAGGTCTCAAGTAGAGGAACTGTGACAATGGGAAATAATAATGTGGCTCCTGTATCTGGAATAGGTCGGATCAACCTAAAGCTGACTTCGGATAAGACTTTGATCCTGCAGAATGTCCATCATGTACCAGACATTAGGAGAAATTTAATTAGCGGATCTTTATTAGTGCAACAAGGCTACAAACTTGTTTTTGAATCAAATAAAGTTGTAATAACTAAGGGTTTGAACTTCATTGGAAAAGGTTTCTTATGTGATGGTCTTTTTAAATTGAATGTTAAGAATTCTACTCTTGCATCTCCAATAGCTTTGAATATTGAACCTTCCATCACTTGGCATCAAAGATTAGGACATGTGAATTATAATTCAATTAAAAGATTGATGCATCTCAATATAATTCCAAAGCTTAATATAAAAGATGATAAAAAAATATGAAATATGTGTAGATGTCAAACTTCCTAAGAAACTATTTAAAGCTATTGATAGAGATTCTGAGATATTAGAACTCATCCATAGTGATGTTTGTGATTCAGGAAGAACAACTAGAGGGGTAACAAATATTTTGTAACTTTTATAGACGATTGCTTTAAATATTGTTACCTCTACTTAATTAAGACCAAAGATGAAGTCATAAACAAATTCAAAATATATAAAGCAGAAGTTGAAAATCAGTTGGATAGGAAAATTAAAATACTAAGATCAGATAGAGGTGGTGAGTACACTTCTAATGAATTAAAACAATTCTGTGAAGAGAATGGAATTATTCATGAAATAACTGCTCCATATACACCTCAATCTAATGGAGTAGCTGAGAGAAAGAATAGAACACTAATGGGCATGGTAAACTCAATGTTAATTATTTCTGGTGTGCTAGAAAATTTATGGGGAGAAGCTCTCATGACTGCATGTCATATACTAAATAGAATTCCATTCAAGAAATCTGATAAAACCCCTTACACAATTTAGAAGAATAGAAACCCTAATTTGGATCACTTGAAAGTGTGGGGGTGCTTAGCAAAAGTTAAAATACCTGAAAATAAGAGAAAGAAAATTAGACCTAAAACTGTAGATGGAATTTTTATTGGCTATGCTTCTGATAGTAATGCAAATAGATTTTTAATAATCAACTCTGACATTAATGAGATAGCCAACAACACCATAATTGAAGCTAGGGATGCACATTACTTTGAAAATATTTTTCCTTACAAGACCAGAATAAACAACACAGGCCCTAGCTCTAATAATTCAGATCCTAGTTCTAATCAAGGTGAAACTAGTTCTAAACAAATTAGACCACTAGAAAGTCCAGAGGAGCCTAGGAGAAGTAAAAGAACTAGAATAGAAAAGGTCCATGAAGATTTCTATGCATTACTTGTAGAAGATTCTCCAGTTACATTTGAAGATGCAATGAAATCAGTAGATGCTCCATTTTGGAAGGAAGCTATAAATAATGAGATACAATCTATAGTTCAAAATCATACTTGGGAACTAACTGATCTTCCTTCAGGATGTAAAACCATAGGATGTAAATGGGTGTTTAAGAAGAAACTTAGACCTGATGGAATAATAGATAAATATAAAGCCAGATTAGTAGCTAAAGGATATACCCAAAAGTCTGGTATTGATTATTTTGATGTCTATTCTCCAGTAGCTAGGATTACTACCATTAGAGTCCTCATAGCTCTAGCATCCATTCACAAATTAATAATACATCAAATGGATGTTAAAACTGCATTTTTAAATGGAGACTTAGATGAAGAAATTTATATGGATCAACCTGAGGGATTTATAGCTTCTGGACAAGAAAAGAAAGTATGCAAGCTTATTAGATCACTATATGGTCTCAAACAAGCCCCAAAACAATGGCATATGAAATTTGATGAAATTATACTATCTTATGGATTTGTAATTAATCAAACAGATGAGTGTGTATATCATAAAATAGATAAAAACAACAAAATTGTTGTAAACCTGTTTCTACTCCATATGATCCTAATGTACACCTAAAGAAAAATACAGGTTATCCTCAATTACAAAGAGAATATGCACAAATAATTGGATCATTAGGATTCCTAACAAACTACACAAGACCTGACATTGCTTATGCAGTAAATAGACTTAGTAGATATACATCAAATCCTGATAAGAGTCACTGGGATGCTTTAGAAAGAATTTTGAGATACCTAAAAGGAACTATAAATTATGGTTTACACTATAAAGGTTATCCATCTGTACTAGAAGGTTATTCAGATGAAAATTGGAACTATAAATTATGGTTTATACTATAAAGGTTATCCATCTGTACTAGAAGGTTATTCAGATGCAAATTGGATTAGTGACTCAGTAGATGTAAAATCCACCACAGGATTTGTGTTCCTTTTAGGAGGAGGAGCTGTATCCTGAAAATCTACTAAACAAACTGTAATGGCTAGAAGTACAATGGAATCAGAAATGATAGCCCTTGATACTACTAGTATAGAAGCTGAATGGTTGAAAGATTTACTAACTGAAATTCCACTAATGCAAAAACCATTACCAGCCATTTCTATTCATTGTGATTGCAGGTCAGCGATTGACAAATGCCATCAAGAGAATGCAAATGTGAAGATGAATCGACACTTGAAAGTGCGACATAAATCCTTGAGATATAAGATGAAAAACCATATAATAGCCTTAGATTTTGTAAGATCAGAGAAAAATCTTGCAGATCACTTAACTAAAGGCTTATCTAGGGCAGTGGTCCTAGAATCATCGAGGAGGATGGGGTTAAGCCCATAAGAAAAATCACTGCAGTGGAAACCCAACCTCGCAGAGGTTTGTAGGCTGTCTAAAAATCATAATAGATAGCTTATCCCCCATCAAACACCGATGATGGAAGTTACAATCTGACGACTTTCAGAAGGCTACAATTTGAAGACTTTCACGTAGATCGCTGAAGGTTACAATCTGACGACCTTCACGACAACCGATGAGAGCTCTAGTTCAACAACATTCACAATCAACATCGGGAGTTACAATCTGACGACTCTCATATTCTCAAGGAGCCAAGACGAAGCTGCGCAAGGCCGATAATAGCGCAACCCGTTTAGAATTCTTCAAAACTGTACTATGTGTGCTTTCTGTAGAAATCCGATAAATGAGACTGGTTCAAGGCGAAGTCCACCAAGCTCTCACGGATCTATACAACTGTCACTAAGTGAAGGTTCAAACCGAAAGGTACCTCCACCTATTACATAGTATAAGGGAACCAGCAATCTTATTTATTTTTAAGTTTTTATTTTATTCTTATTTCTGAGCTATTTCAAGTTTTAAGTTATGTGGGGGATTGTTGGAGTTATAACTTAAAAACTTGGGTTGTACCTAACTCCGCGTCTCAATTCTAAAACGCGGAGTTAGGATCCTGAACGCCCACGTGGGTGTTTGACTCGTTCAAACACGAGCTGAACGGTTGCAGGAACCGTTTTCCCTCCACGATTTGAGGGATTTCCGCGTTTTTCAACACCCAACGAGTACCTAACTCCGCGTCTCAATTCTAAAACGCGGAGTTAGGATCCTGAACGCCCACGTGGGTGTTTGACTCGTTCAAACACGAGCTGAACGGTTGCAGGAACCGTTTTCCCTCCACGATTTGAGGGATTTCCGCCCCACTTAGGAGCGGATTAAGGGGGAAAGTATGGTTTAGATGATATGGGAATTAAAAGATTTAAAGCTTCTGATTTTAACAAATTTAAAATGGTAGATTCTAAACCAATGAATGAGCAAATTCATGAATTTGAACATATAGTTCACCAATTAAAAGTGAATGGATCCATCTTAGATGAAACGTTTCAGATAGCCTGTCTTATAGACAAACTTCCCGAGTCCTGGTCAGATTTTGCCAAAAACCTTAACCATACCCAAGGAGATCTTACCCTAGAGCAAGTATTGAATTCTATTAGAATTGAAGAGCAACATAGACTCAGGGAGAAAAATGTGACAAAATCTGAACCCAAAGAACCCAAAGTAAACAATGTTGAATCCAAACCCTTTCCCCAACACAAGAAACGTCCCTTCCACCAAAATCAAAATAAAACATTTAAGAAGAAACCCTATCATCAAAATAAGAACCATGTTCACTTTCAAAAGAAGGAAGGAGCTGAACGTCGAGCCTGCTTCGTTTGTGGAAGAACCAACCATCTTGCTAAGGACTGCTTTTTCAAGAAAACTGAACCACCCAAGCCTAGGAAGGGAGGACCTCCACCTAATAAGTCACAAGTAAACATGGTGACTTCCAGTCCAGCTGAGGCTGCTTTCAGGTCTGTTCTCTTCACTCCTGAAGTAAACATGACCTTTCAAGCAAATGATTGGTGGATTGACACTGGAGCTAATATTCACGTTTGCTCTAATCAATCTTTGTTTTCCACCTATCAGGTCTCAAGTAGAGGAACTGTGACAATGGGAAATAATAATGTGGCTCCTGTATCCGGAATAGGTCGGATCAACCTAAAGCTGACTTCTGATAAGACTTTGATCCTGCAGGATGTCCATCATGTACCAGACATTAGGAGAAATTTAATTAGCGGATCTTTATTAGTGCAACAAGGCTACAAACTTGTTTTTGAATCAAATAAAGTTGTAATAACTAAGGGTTTGAACTTCATTGGAAAAGGTTTCTTATGTGATGGTCTTTTTAAATTGAATGTTAAGAATTCTACTCTTGCATCTCCAATAGCTTTGAATATTGAACCTTCCATCACTTGGCATCAAAGATTAGGACATGTGAATTATAATTCAATTAAAAGATTGATGCATCTCAATATAATTCCAAAGCTTAATATAAAAGATGATGAAAAATGTGAAATATGTGTAGAAGCCAAACTTCCTAAGAAACCATTTAAAACTATTGATAGAGATTCTGAGATATTAGAACTCATCCATAGTGATGTTTGTGATTCAGGAAGAACAACTAGAGGGGGTAACAAATATTTTGTAACTTTTATAGACGATTGCTCTAAATATTGTTACCTCTACTTAATTAAGACTAAAGATGAAGTCATAAACAAATTTAAAATATATAAAGCAGAAGTTGAAAATCAGTTGGATAGGAAAATTAAAATACTAAGATCAGATAGAGGTGGTGAGTACACTTCTAATGAATTAAAACAATTCTGTGAAGATAATGGAATTATTCATGAAATAACTGCTCCATATACACCTCAATCTAATGGAGTAGCTGAGAGAAAGAATAGAACACTAATGGACATGGTAAACTCAATGTTAATTAATTCTGGTGTGCCAGAAAATTTATGGGGAGAAGCTCTCATGACTGCATGTCATATACTAAATAGAATTCCATTCAAGAAATCTGATAAAACCCCTTACACAATTTGGAAGAATAGAAACCCTAATTTAGATCACCTAAAAGTGTGGGGGTGCTTAGCAAAAGTCAAAATACCTGAGAATAAAAGAAAGAAGATTGGCCCTAAAACTGTAGATGGAATTTTTATTGGCTATGCTTCTGATAGTAATGCAAATAGATTTTTAATAATCAACTCTGACATTAATGAGATAGCCAACAACACCATAATTGAAGCTAGGGATGCACATTACTTTGAAAATATTTTTCCTTACAAGACCAGAATAAACAACACAGGCCCTAGCTCTAATAATTCAGATCCTAGTTCTAATCAAGGTGAAACTAGTTCTAAACAAATTAGACCACTAGAAAGTCCAGAGGAGCCTAGGAGAAGTAAAAGAACTAGAATAGAAAAGGTCCATGAAGATTTCTATGCATTACTTGTAGAAGATTCTCCAGTTACATTTGAAGATGCAATGAAATCAGTAGATGCTCCATTTTGGAAGGAAGCTATAAATAATGAGATACAATCTATAGTTCAAAATCATACTTGGGAACTAACTGATCTTCCTTCAGGATGTAAAACCATAGGATGTAAATGGGTGTTTAAGAAGAAACTTAGACCTGATGGAACAATAGATAAATATAAAGCCAGATTAGTAGCTAAAGGATATACCCAAAAGTCTGGTATTGATTATTTTGATGTCTATTCTCCAGTAGCTAGGATTACTACCATTAGAGTCCTCATAGCTCTAGCATCCATTCACAAATTAATAATACATCAAATGGATGTTAAAACTGCATTTTTAAATGGAGACTTAGATGAAGAAATTTATATGGATCAACCTGAGGGATTTATAGCTTCTGGACAAGAAAAGAAAGTATGCAAGCTTATTAGATCACTATATGGTCTCAAACAAGCCCCAAAACAATGGCATATGAAATTTGATGAAATTATACTATCTTATGGATTTGTAATTAATCAAACAGATGAGTGTGTATACCATAAAATAGATAAAAACAACAAAATTGTGATATTATGCCTATATGTTGATGACATTCTTATTTTTGGTTCTGACATACAAATCATAAATGATATCAAACACTTTTTATCACAAAATTTTGACATGAAAGATTTAGGTCAAGCTGACCTAATTCTTAATACTAAAATCATGAAAAATGAGAATGGATATGTGCTATCACAATCACATTACATAGAAAAAATCCTCAAGAATTTTTATGATCCAAACTGTCAACCTGTTTCCACTCCATATGATCCTAATGTACATCTAAAGAAAAATACAGGTCATCCTCAATTACAAAGAGAATATGCACAAATAATTGGATCATTAGGATTCCTAACAAACTACACCAGACCTGACATTGCTTATGCAGTAAATAGACTTAGTAGATATACATCAAATCCTGATAAGAGTCACTGGGATGCTTTAGAAAGAATTTTGAGATACCTAAAAGGAACTATAAATTATGGTTTACACTATAAAGGTTATCCATCTGTACTAGAAGGTTATTCAGATGCAAATTGGATTAGTGACTCAGTAGATGTAAAATCCACCACAGGATTTGTGTTCCTTTTAGGAGGAGGAGCTGTGTCCTGGAAATCTACTAAACAAACTGTAATGGCTAGAAGTACAATGGAATCAGAAATGATAGCTCTTGATACTACTAGTATAGAAGCTGAATGGTTGAAAGATTTACTAACTGAAATTCCACTAATGCAAAAACCATTACCAGCCATTTCTATTCATTGTGATTGCAGGTCAGCGATTGACAAATGCCATCAAGAGAATGCAAATGTGAAGATGAATCGACACTTGAAAGTGCGCCATAAATCCTTAAGATATAAGATGAAAAATCATATAATAGCCTTAGATTTTGTAAGATCAGAGAAAAATCTTGCAGATCACTTAACTAAAGGCTTATCTAGGGCAGTGGTCCTAGAATCATCGAGGGGGATGGGGTTAAGCCCATAAGAAAAATCACTGCAGTGGCAACCCAACCTCGCAGAGGTTCAATGGGTAGAAACAAACTGAATGAGTGATTAATTGTGAGGAGCACTGAATTCATTTGCTCCCATCCCTAGGGTGATCAGTGCTCATAAAAAGCAAGTGAAAGGTTGAGTCTAACTCTTAATGAATCCAAGACCCATGAGGCAGGATGCTTACTTGCTCGCATCCTTATTAGGATTCACCTATATGTGTGTAGTTGTGAGGCCGCGACTATGGGATCAGGGCTGCTCCCTAGTAACACACATGAAAGATACCTGCGCAAGGCCGATAATAGCGCAACCCGTTTAGAATTCTTCAAAACTGTACTATGTGTGCTTTCTGTAGAAATCCGATAAATGAGACTGGTTCAAGGCGAAGTCCACCAAGCTCTCACGGATCTATACAACTGTCACTAAGTGAAGGTTCAAACCGAAAGGTACCTCCACCTATTACATAGTATAAGGGAACCAGCAATCGTATTTATTTCTTTTATTGTTATTTCTGAACTATTTTAAGTTTTAAGTTATGTGGGGGATTGTTGGAATTATATAATAAAAGATAACTTAAAACTTGACTTTGTAGAGGAAAAGAGGGAAAGTTTAGTCCCACATAGGAAATGGGATAGAAAAAAGGGGTCCTTATAAGCCTTCCCTTTCTCTCCTATGCCTAGAAGAAAACAAAGGTTATGCTCCACACCACACACGCGCGCGCCGGCCGGGCCGGGCTCGGGCTCGGGTTCGGGTCGGGTCGGGTGGCGCGCGCACACGACCTGCGGACACGAATGCAGCTCCGGATTAATGGGCCCTTAATCTGCTACATTTTTATTTTTAAATAATTAAAATATAATTTTTATTTTTGAACAATTAACATGTGATAAATATTTTGTAACCGAAATATTTTGTAACGGAAAATATTTATTAGTGTGATTAAAAACGTGATAAACATTTTGCGAATTAATTATGTAACGGAAATGTTTTGATAACGGCTACGTTTTATTAACGTGATTAAAACCGTGTTAATTACGGGGTTTATAAGTAACGGCTGTTTTTCCCTATAAAAGGATCTAAAATCCGCAGAGTTTAATACAGCGAAAAGCAACAACCTCTTCTTCACCTTCTCTGTTCTTCTCTTTCAAAATACTTACTGTTACAATTTGCTGGTTCCCTGAAAGTTTACGAAGAATTCGCAAAGCCTTCTTGAAGCTCGTGCCGACGAGAAGGAGGTCGCCTGACCGAGGGTCGTTGTATCTCCGGGAGCTTTTGCCGCGTAGCCCTGTACGAGAGGGGGCAATTAGTTTCTTGGGACAGTGCTTGCACGCCTCGACCATCAGGCCGTATTTCTAACCTCTATTTACTTTTCATTTGATATATTTCTTATATCTGCGTTATAATAGTAATTATCTGTTAATTATCAAATTGTTTAAACTGATTTTCGTTATTGTCTAAACAGTTAAGATTCCCAACATTCCAAGAAACTAATTTTGTGCTGTTTAGAATAGTAACATGATTAACATTCTGGTTTTTATGTTAATGTTGTCTGCAATTCTTAAAAACGAAATGTTACAATGCATGATTATTCTGTTGAATGAATGCTTTATATATTTCTGCTGCATTATAATAACAAAAATATTCATTCATCATCAGATTATGGCTACAAGTGAAGTTATGTCTGCTAAACCAGAGAAGTTTGATGGGAATAATTTTCGTCGTTGGCAAAACCAAATGAGATTTTGGTTAACAACCCTACATCTAATAACAGCCATAGAACCAGATAACCCATCTTCATCTAGACCAGTTACTAGGCAATCTTCCTCATCTTCCTCCACAGATTCCATTCCTATCCCAAGAACACCTCAAGAAATAGAGTATCATTGTCTACACAGAATCTTAGGAGCTTTATCTGATAGGTTATATGATATATATTATACTATCACTAATGCTAAAGTTCTGTGGGAAACCCTAGAGAAAAAGTATGGTTTAGATGATATGGGAATTAAAAGATTTAAAGCTTCTGATTTTAACAAATTTAAAATGGTAGATTCTAAACCAATGAATGAGCAAATTCATGAATTTGAACATATAGTTCACCAATTAAAAGTGAATGGATCCATCTTAGATGAAACGTTTCAGATAGCCTGTCTTATAGACAAACTTCCCGAGTCCTGGTCAGATTTTGCCAAAAACCTTAACCATACCCAAGGAGATCTTACCCTAGAGCAAGTATTGAATTCTATTAGAATTGAAGAGCAACATAGACTCAGGGAGAAAAATGTGACAAAATCTGAACCCAAAGAACCCAAAGTAAACAATGTTGAATCCAAACCCTTTCCCCAACACAAGAAACGTCCCTTCCACCAAAATCAAAATAAAACATTTAAGAAGAAACCCTATCATCAAAATAAGAACCATGTTCACTTTCAAAAGAAGGAAGGAGCTGAACGTCGAGCCTGCTTCGTTTGTGGAAGAACCAACCATCTTGCTAAGGACTGCTTTTTCAAGAAAACTGAACCACCCAAGCCTAGGAAGGGAGGACCTCCACCTAATAAGTCACAAGTAAACATGGTGACTTCCAGTCCAGCTGAGGCTGCTTTCAGGTCTGTTCTCTTCACTCCTGAAGTAAACATGACCTTTCAAGCAAATGATTGGTGGATTGACACTGGAGCTAATATTCACGTTTGCTCTAATCAATCTTTGTTTTCCACCTATCAGGTCTCAAGTAGAGGAACTGTGACAATGGGAAATAATAATGTGGCTCCTGTATCCGGAATAGGTCGGATCAACCTAAAGCTGACTTCTGATAAGACTTTGATCCTGCAGGATGTCCATCATGTACCAGACATTAGGAGAAATTTAATTAGCGGATCTTTATTAGTGCAACAAGGCTACAAACTTGTTTTTGAATCAAATAAAGTTGTAATAACTAAGGGTTTGAACTTCATTGGAAAAGGTTTCTTATGTGATGGTCTTTTTAAATTGAATGTTAAGAATTCTACTCTTGCATCTCCAATAGCTTTGAATATTGAACCTTCCATCACTTGGCATCAAAGATTAGGACATGTGAATTATAATTCAATTAAAAGATTGATGCATCTCAATATAATTCCAAAGCTTAATATAAAAGATGATGAAAAATGTGAAATATGTGTAGAAGCCAAACTTCCTAAGAAACCATTTAAAACTATTGATAGAGATTCTGAGATATTAGAACTCATCCATAGTGATGTTTGTGATTCAGGAAGAACAACTAGAGGGGGTAACAAATATTTTGTAACTTTTATAGACGATTGCTCTAAATATTGTTACCTCTACTTAATTAAGACTAAAGATGAAGTCATAAACAAATTTAAAATATATAAAGCAGAAGTTGAAAATCAGTTGGATAGGAAAATTAAAATACTAAGATCAGATAGAGGTGGTGAGTACACTTCTAATGAATTAAAACAATTCTGTGAAGATAATGGAATTATTCATGAAATAACTGCTCCATATACACCTCAATCTAATGGAGTAGCTGAGAGAAAGAATAGAACACTAATGGACATGGTAAACTCAATGTTAATTAATTCTGGTGTGCCAGAAAATTTATGGGGAGAAGCTCTCATGACTGCATGTCATATACTAAATAGAATTCCATTCAAGAAATCTGATAAAACCCCTTACACAATTTGGAAGAATAGAAACCCTAATTTAGATCACCTAAAAGTGTGGGGGTGCTTAGCAAAAGTCAAAATACCTGAGAATAAAAGAAAGAAGATTGGCCCTAAAACTGTAGATGGAATTTTTATTGGCTATGCTTCTGATAGTAATGCAAATAGATTTTTAATAATCAACTCTGACATTAATGAGATAGCCAACAACACCATAATTGAAGCTAGGGATGCACATTACTTTGAAAATATTTTTCCTTACAAGACCAGAATAAACAACACAGGCCCTAGCTCTAATAATTCAGATCCTAGTTCTAATCAAGGTGAAACTAGTTCTAAACAAATTAGACCACTAGAAAGTCCAGAGGAGCCTAGGAGAAGTAAAAGAACTAGAATAGAAAAGGTCCATGAAGATTTCTATGCATTACTTGTAGAAGATTCTCCAGTTACATTTGAAGATGCAATGAAATCAGTAGATGCTCCATTTTGGAAGGAAGCTATAAATAATGAGATACAATCTATAGTTCAAAATCATACTTGGGAACTAACTGATCTTCCTTCAGGATGTAAAACCATAGGATGTAAATGGGTGTTTAAGAAGAAACTTAGACCTGATGGAACAATAGATAAATATAAAGCCAGATTAGTAGCTAAAGGATATACCCAAAAGTCTGGTATTGATTATTTTGATGTCTATTCTCCAGTAGCTAGGATTACTACCATTAGAGTCCTCATAGCTCTAGCATCCATTCACAAATTAATAATACATCAAATGGATGTTAAAACTGCATTTTTAAATGGAGACTTAGATGAAGAAATTTATATGGATCAACCTGAGGGATTTATAGCTTCTGGACAAGAAAAGAAAGTATGCAAGCTTATTAGATCACTATATGGTCTCAAACAAGCCCCAAAACAATGGCATATGAAATTTGATGAAATTATACTATCTTATGGATTTGTAATTAATCAAACAGATGAGTGTGTATATCATAAAATAGATAAAAACAACAAAATTGTGATATTATGCCTATATGTTGATGACATTCTTATTTTTGGTTCTGACATACAAATCATAAATGATATCAAACACTTTTTATCACAAAATTTTGACATGAAAGATTTAGGTCAAGCTGACCTAATTCTTAATACTAAAATCATGAAAAATGAGAATGGATATGTGCTATCACAATCACACTATATAGAGAAAATCCTTAAGAATTTTTATGATCCAAACTGTCAACCTGTTTCCACTCCATATGATCCTAATGTACATCTAAAGAAAAATACAGGTCATCCTCAATTACAAAGAGAATATGCACAAATAATTGGATCACTAGGATTCCTAACAAACTATACCAGACCTGACATTGCTTATGCAGTAAATAGACTTAGTAGATATACATCAAATCCTGATAAGAGTCATTGGGATGCTCTAGAAAGAGTTTTGAGATACCTAAAAGGAACTATGAATTATGGTTTACACTATAAAGGTTATCCATATGTACTAGAAGGTTATTCAGATGCAAATTGGATTAGCGACTCAGTAGATGTAAAATCCACCACAGGATTTGTGTTCCTTTTAGGAGGAGGAGCTGTGTCCTGGAAATCTACTAAACAAACTGTAATGGCTAGAAGTACAATGGAATCAGAAATGATAGCTCTTGATACTACTAGTATAGAAGCTGAATGGTTGAAAGATTTACTAACTGAAATTCCACTAATGCAAAAACCATTACCAGCCATTTCTATTCATTGTGATTGCAGGTCAGCGATTGACAAATGCCATCAAGAGAATGCAAATGTGAAGATGATCCAGAAGCAGGATTATGGCGCAGACCTTCACACAGGTCCTGCGTGAAAAATCCCTTCAACCAAGCTGCCTTCGAAGCGAGGGCAGAGAACAACTCCTTTGTGACAATGAATCAACAGCTCCAAGATCAGAGTTGAGATCCAAAGTATTCCGAAAATTCGTCCCAGTCAACCGCGAACTTTCGAAAACTTTGGAGGGGGTTCTGTAGGCTGTCTAAAAATCACAATAGATAGCTTATCCTCCGTCAAACACCGATGATGGAAGTTACAATCTGACGACTTTCAGAAGGCTACAATTTGAAGACTTTCACGTAGATCGCTGAAGGTTACAATCTGACGACCTTCACGACAACCGATGAGAGCTCTAGTTTAACAGCATTCACAATCAATATCAGGAGTTACAATCTGACGACTCTCATATTCTCAAGGAGCCAAGACGAAGATTAAAAGACAATGATCTTTGCAACGCTATGACAAAAGAGATTACTTTGTGATAATCTCTTCAAGACAAGACGCGGAGGTCCTCCCCGTGTGTCAACATCAAAACGCAGAGTAATGGCCCAACTGTGCGTTTTCAGCCTAAAACAGGCTCAACTCTGCGTTTTCAGCCTAAAACGCAGAGTTCATCAAGACGCGGAACTCATCACCGCGCTCTAAGACCAAAACACGGAGGTTCTCCCCGTGTATCAACACCAAAACGCGGAGGTCCTCCCCGTATGTCAACATAAAAACGCTGGAGTCGGATCCGCGTTACAACATCAAAACGCTGGAGTCGGACCCGCGTTACAACATTAAAACGCTGGGGTCGGACCCGCGTTTTTCAACACCCAACGAGTACCTAACTCCGCGTCTCAATTCTAAAACGCGGAGTTAGGATCCTGAACGCCCACGTGGGTGTTTGACTCGTTCAAACACGAGCTGAACGGTTGCAGGAACCGTTTTCCCTCCACGGTTTGAGGGATTTTCGCCCCACTATAGAGAGAATTAAGGGGGCGGTTACACCCCTTAATTCCCTATAAATATAGGTAAACTCAACTGAGTTAAAGGCTGACTTTTTGGATCTGAGACTTGGCAGCGAGGTTGGAGTTTCTTGGCTCGAATTGATCCTCTCTTCTGCAGCGAAGAGGAAATCTTTTGGCTTGGCAGCAAGGGGGAGATCGACGTTCATCCTCAGCAACGATCGACCACCGGAGCTTTCTTCTAACCTTAGCTTATTAACCGATCTTCGGTTCAAATCAACTCTTTCACAGAGTTATTCTAAACTCATTCAGAGTTCTCAAACTTGCCACACAAGTTCTCCACAGCGTCGAATCGTGAGGAGAAGACATCGTTCCAGTGAATCAAGATGGTCGGATCGTCAATGGAGAGCAAATTCGACGCGAACAATCGAAGGAGGCACTCCATCGCTACCTTGAAGAACCCAATTTTAAACAAAAGAGAGAACCAAATTCGTTCTCTTCTCTTTTGTAATCGAATTGTAATCGGAATCAAAGAAATACAAGTCAAAAATCACTGCAGTGGCAACCCAACCTCGCAGAGGTTCAATGGGTAGAAACAAACTGAATGAGTGATTAATTGTGAGGAGCACTGAATTTATTTGCTCCCATCCCTAGGGTGATCAGTGCTCATAAAAAGCAAGTGAAAGGTTGAGTCTAACTCTTAATGAATCCAAGACCCATGAGGCAGGATGCTTACTTGCTCGCATCCTTATTAGGATTCACCTATATGTGTGTAGTTGTGAGGCCGCGACTATGGGATCAGGGCTGCTCCCTAGTAACACACATGAAAGATACCTGCGCAAGGCCGATAATAGCGCAACCCGTTTAGAATTCTTCAAAACTGTACTATGTGTGCTTTCTGTAGAAATCCGATAAATGAGACTGGTTCAAGGCGAAGTCCACCAAGCTCTCACGGATCTATACAACTGTCACTAAGTGAAGGTTCAAACCGAAAGGTACCTCCACCTATTACATAGTATAAGGGAACCAGCAATCTTATTTATTTGTTTTTTTATTTTACTCTTATTCCTGAGTTATTTTAAGTTTTAAGTTATGTGGGGGATTGTTGGAGTTGTAACTTAAAACTTGGATTTGTAGAGGAAAAGAGAAAAAGTTTAGTCCCACATAGGAAATGGAATAGGAAGGAAGGGTGTTTATAAGCATTTCCCTTCTCTCTCATGCCTAGAAGAAAATAAAGGTTATGCTCCACACCACACACGCGCGCGCCGGCCGGGCCGGGCTCGGGTTCGGGTCGGGGTGCGCACACGACCTGCGGACACGAATGCAGCTCCGGATTAATGGGCCCTTAATCTGCTACATTTTTATTTTTATTTTTGCTAATTAAAAACCATGATTAACATTTATAACATGATTAAAAACGTGATTTATTTTGTAACAGAAATATTTTGTAACGGTAAAAATTTATTAGTGTGATTAAAAACGTGATAAATATTTTGTGAATTTATTATGTAACGGAAATGTTTTGATTTTATAACGGCTAAGTTTTATTAACGTGATTAAAAACGTATTAACTGCGGGTTTATGTATAACGGCTGTTTAACCCTATAAAAGGACCAAAACCCGAATAGTTTTATACAGTGAAATACAACAGATCTCTTCTCTACTTCTTCTCTTTTCAAATAGTTTTTAGCTTCCGCTGGTTTCATGAAAGTTGAGGAGAATTCGCAAAGCCTTCTTGAAGCTCGTGCCGACAAGAAGGAGGTCGCCTGACCGAGGGTCGTTGTATCTCCAGGAACTTTTGTCGTGTAGCCCTGTACGAGAGGGGGCAATTAGATTCTTGGGACAGTGCTTGCACGCCTCGACCATCAGGCCGTATTTCTAACTTTTATTTACTTTTATTTGAATTCTATTTCTGAGCTATAACAGTTATCTGCTTTTATCTAATTTCTATTAACTGTTTAAAACTTAATTCGTGTTAATCTTTGTCTAAACAGCTTATATTCCCAACATGAAAGAGGGGGCAAATTTCTAATTTTTTCCTTCTACTTTTTGCATCAAAATGTTAGAATCACTCACTTGCTTGCAGACGGTTCTAATAGGACGCACACTCTCTATGTATTTATACAAAGTATCCCTGTTCAATATGTACAATAGAGTAGGACGTTTCTGTAGAATACACTAAAATAGTAGGACATCACTTTATAATACATCGATGTCATATTTTACCCATGTAAAAAGTACACATTGCAGAGATATAACTCTGTTCGAAACCACAGAGTTAAAAATTCTAATAATGATGTCTAGAAATAATAATTAAGTTGTTAACTCCAGACAGCACAGGGATGTACATACAATTAATACATCTTAAGTTGCCATAAAGTTATCAAGAATAACTATATTTTTTTTCCTTAGAAAAAGGAACAGGTATATCTACATTCTAAATGTCCAAGGGGGGAAAAAAATTAAACCATCAAAATAAAAGAGTAAAATATAATGAAAAACAGACGGAAACAAAACTACTCAAACCGAGTCGAAGGCCCAACTTTACAGACTCCCATCACGGGGCTCATCCGCAGAGCCACCAGCGCCACATCCACGGAATCTTCACTCGCATCCGAACGCTTAGCCCCGTCACTAGTTGCACCTGCAGATCTCTTGAAGAACTCTATGCAGTCCTCCACCGCCTCGCTCCGGTACGAGTCCTGATGCCGGTACACTTTAGAGATGACCGGCGACGTCTCCGTATCCACCCGCGACCGAGATCCCTTCGATATGGCCGTGAACATGATGAGCCTGAAAACGACCTCTCGGAGTCGGTCGAGCATGGACGTCGGCGACGTGGTGGTTTTGGTTCGGAATTTCCTTGGGACGCGAGGTGTGCTTGGCTTCATGGAGCTAGTTTTCTCTTTCTGGTTTTGCTTTTCTTGTCATGAGGCAGTCGTGAAGAGGTTTAGGATGGAGTTTATATCGAGACGAGATGCTGATGATTGGTTTTGGCGTGTTAATTAATTGGTTGTGGCTTGGATTCTTGGCTTGGCTTGGCTTGGCTTGATGAGTTTGAAGCTTTAGTAGGGATTATTTTTCTGTAAAGGAATTGAATAAAGGGCGGGGGGACCAATGTTTAAAACCCCTGAGGGAGGGGAGGAAAATAATAATAATAATAATAATACAAACTATATATTGAAAATGAGCAGATATGTCGACTTATTTGTCCTGTAAATTCTTCTATAGATTTTGGATAAACAGAAAGTGCTATTTTCCTGAAGAATAGTTTCTCGACCAATACATTTAACTATGAATATTGCTGTGAAAATGCAGAATATTAGAATTCATTTTAAATGGATTATGGTTCTCTCCGGACTTTGCTATAAAAAGTAGTGTGGAGACCATTATTTTTAGGGAAAAATTATGTTAAGGCCCCAAAAGCAAAATCTTAACGTGCTGCAGGCCTTTTGACTTTTTCTCATGTGATTCAGCCCTCAAAATAGGACACTATGTTCTGCAGCCATTCTTTAGTAATTATTATATGCCAACTAAGTATAGAGATAGAATAAAAAATCAAAACCTCAAAATGTCATTATCTCCTCTATTCTTTCATGTTAAGTCTAAAAGCAAGTTGACTTAGACTTAACATGAAATAGAACATGAAAGTCTATTTCATGTTAAGTCTAATTCGGTTCATGTCAAGTCTAATTTAATTCCTTTTAAGTCTAATTTAAATTATGTTATGTCTAATTCAACTTGTTTCAAATCTAATTTAATTCATGTTAAGTCTAATTCAATTTGTTTTAAGTCTAATTTTATGTTAAGTCCAATTTAATTCATATTAAGTCTAATTTAATTCATTTTAAGTCTAATCTAAATCACGTTATGTCTAATTCAACTTGTTTTAAGTCTAATTTAATTGGACTTAACATGAAATTAGACTTAAAAAGTTGAATTAGACTTAACATGAATTAAATTGGACTTAACATGAACTAAATTGGACGTAACATGAATCAAATTGGACTTAATATGAAATTAGACTTAAAACGATTTAAATTAGACTTAAAATGATTTAAATTGGACTTAATACGAACCAAACTGAATTTGACACGAATCAAACTAGACTTAACATGATCGAAACTAGACTTAACATGAACAAAAACTGGACTTAACATAAAATTAGACTTAACATGACCAAACTGGACTTAACATGATAAACTGGACTTAACATGAAACTAGACTTAACATGAACCAAAACTGGACTTAACATGAAATTAGACTTAACATGAACCAAACTGGACTTAAAATATTCGGTTCATGTTAAGTCTAATTTCATGTTAAGTCTAGTTTGGTTCATGTTAAGTCTAGTTTCATGTTAAGTCAAGTTTATCATGTTAAGTCCAGTTTTGGTTCATGTTAAATCTAGTTTGGTCTGTGTTAACTCCAGTTTGATTTGTATTAAATCCAGTTTAAATTATTTTAAGTCTAATTTAAATTATTTTAAGTCTAATTTTATATTAAGTCCAGTTTAATTCATGTTAAGTCCAATTTAGTTCATGTTAAGTCCAATTTAATTCCTTTTAAGTCTAATTTATATCATGTTATGCTAATTCAACTTATTTTAAATCTAAAAAACAAGTTGAATTAGACTTAACATGAATCATGTTAAGTCTATTTCAACTTATTTTAAGTCTAATTTCAATCATGTTAAATTCTTTTTAAGTCTAATTTAAATCATGTTAAGTCTAATTTAACTTTTTAAGTCTAATTTCATGTTAAGTCTAATTAAATTAGATTTAAAACAAGTTGAATTAGACATAACATGATTTAAATTAGACTTAATATGAATTAAATTGGTCTTAACATGAAATTAAACTTAAAACAAGTTGAATTAGACTTAATATGGATTAAATTAGACTTGAAACAAGTTGAATTAGACATAACATGATTTAAAATAGACTTAAAAAGAATTAAATTAGACTTAACATGAAACGAATTAGACTTAACATGAAATAGACTTTCATGTTAAGTCTAATTCAACTTGCTTTTAGACTTAACATGAAAAAATAGAGGAGATAATAACATTTTGGAGTTTTTTTACTTTTTATTCTCTCTATATGTTTAGTTGGCATGTAATAACTGCTAAAGAAGGGCTGTAGAACATAGAGTTTTTGCTTTTGGGGCTGAACCACATGAGAAAAAAGTGGAAGGGCTGAAGCACATAAACTTTTTGCTTTTCGGGCCTTGACATAATTTTCCCTATTTTTAGTTCCAATTATTTTAAACGAAACATATTACTGTTAGAATTTATTTTGGCTAATATGTTGTAGAAGGTGAATCTGTTAATTTTAGTGCAGATTGTTTCCTTATTAGTGTAATAGCCCTAGATAAAAATATGTATATACATATAAAAATGATAAAATATATAAAAAGAAATAATAATAATAATAATAAAATCATATATCGGTGATTTTTTTCCACCGCTTACTATGGTGGTAACTCTTTTTACCGCCTCCCAATAGTATTAAAGGGGAGGAAAGGGGGAGAAATTAGGTTTTAAAAAATAAAATAAGAAGAATAAGAGGAAGGAGACAGTGAAAGAGAGAGAGAGAGAGAGAGAGAGAGAGAGAGAGGAGAGCAGAAGAAAACCGAAAAAAAAGAGAAAAGAAGAAGATGAAGAATCGGAAAGCTGAAGGATTAGATAAGGGGAGAGGGATAATTTTTAATTCACCCTTGCATTACAAAATAATTTTACATAAGCCCACCTAGCTCATTTAATACTAGTCATGGCTAGGAAAAATTCTCTTAAGCCCCTGAACCATATAAAAATTTCGAAACAGACCTTAGTAATATAAGTTATGATTAAAAAAGGATTGGAAAATCTCTGTTAGGCCCCTGTCATTTACTCAATTTGCAAATAAGTCCAACCTGATGAATAAACAATAACTTTTAGACTTGATAAATTCCCTATAACCCCCTACATTATCATAAATTACTAGGATGTTCAAAAGCTAGTATACGAGAGTTATGAAATTTTGATGAATTGTTAAAGATAGCAATAAGCTCATATGTAATGTAGAATTTAATTATTATTGATTATATGAATTGTTAAAGATAGCAATAAGCTCATATGTAATGTAGAATTTAATTATTATTGATTATATTTGAAATTATTAGGCTCTAGATTATGAATTGATTATTGATTATATTTGAAATTATTAGGCTCTAGATTATGAATTGATTTACCTATAATATATGTTTGTCTTGAATTAATAATTAGTCTTATATATTATATTGTAGGATCTGGTTGATATTCAAGAGGATAATATTTTGGGAAAGTCGTGTCCACTTAAGATGAGTTCATTTCTCACTAGTATTTTATAATATGAAATTGCATGAATATTATATTTGATTTATCTTGTAATCGAAAAATAATATATTATTTTCATGTATATAAAGATAATTTGATCTACCTTTGTTGTGGCGTAAACCATAAATATGATATTGTTTCGTACAAGATATCAAAAAATCAATTTGATTTTATACGAACTAAGAAAAGCGAATATGGCTCTCATGCAGTTTCAACTAATTGTAGGCATTGCTTTATCCAAAAGTTTTTGATGAAGTATTTTGAACGTATTTCAACGGTTTAACGGATTCAAAGATTTTCTGTGACTTAGTATCTGATACAAAATAAAGAAAAATGAAAATTTGTAAACTGTTTTAACTGGGATAAGAAGTTTTACCTTGTCAACTTTATTTGAAAATACCTGTAAATTCTGATATGCAAAGTATTACTCATTTAACATGTGATCTCGATGTTTTCAAACCCTCAAATAGTCCACTATGGATTGTTTCTGCCTACCATATGGTGAATGCACCTCTATTTGGCCCCTCTGCATTGGCCCTTCTGTATTGGCCCTTCTGAAATTTGTTCTGGTCCCTCTACATTTAGCCAGTAACCTAAGGCAATGTTAGGTGCATTCGATTCCCAGGAATTATCTGTTATGTGATGCGTTTTACGTATTCCCTTACTACTAGGCTATAATTCGTAGCCTTAGTATGACCTATGAGGTGACTCTTACATTCATGAATAACTCATCGAGAATTAAGATTTTGATAAGTGACTGTGAAATTGAGAAAACAATAATTCTCTAGTTTTGTACAAATTAGTAGTTATTTTCCTTCTTAATGTTTACCTTGATTCAAAAAGGGTTTGATTCCAAGAAACTTCACAGTATATTCAGTTGCACATAAGAGAAAAAAAATATACTTGTTGCATTCTTTCTTGAAGACGATAATATTATGATATTTGGATCGTATTTTGCTATCTTTGAATTCCTCATGCAAAACTTATAATTCGTTATTTCTAAGAATTACTCTTATTCCTATTTTGTTAGTTATCTAGGAACTCTAGTGGGAAATGTTCTCACTGAGCGCTAGCTCACCCTGTTGTTTTTAAAATTTTTTTCAGATTTGGCATAGTTTCATACCATTCAAGCTTTTGGTTGTGAT
Source organism: Asparagus officinalis (assembly GCF_001876935.1). Taxonomy (NCBI): domain Eukaryota; kingdom Viridiplantae; phylum Streptophyta; class Magnoliopsida; order Asparagales; family Asparagaceae; genus Asparagus; species Asparagus officinalis. Next base: position 40,985,256 of record NC_033797.1, read on the forward strand.
GTTTTGTTGAGAGGCGTTATATGAAAGCCTCTTTTTTAAATGTTACATACAGTCAAGAATGTGCTTTATTTTGTGTAATGCTTATAACGGTGAGCTCGTGGGTTGTAAGTACCGATTATATGCATATATATAGTTGCTCTGAACTTCTATCATCAACAGGTTTATGAATATTTTATGATAAACTATGTGATATGAACTGTCAGGCTTGACTCGTGCATAAGATTTGTCTCGAGCACGGGTCGCTGTTGTCGCGCATCCGTATTTTATGAATTTCCGCTGTAGTTTTGGAGCGTGCAGACAATTAGCCTATGGTATTATGTGTCACGGCTAAAATTAATAAAGTTTCTTTATTGAATCCAAAAAGTAAGGTCCCCTCAAATATAACTTAGTAATAATTTTGTCCCCTCAAATATAACTTGCTAATAATTTTCTTTGTCGGATATAAAATTTGGGTCCACTATTTTTGTAGTTAACTTAATCTTATTGGACAGTTCACCCTACAAAATCTTATTGGACCGTTCATTAATCTACCTAGGATATCATACACAAGGTATTGGTTGAAGGAACATGGGTCCGAGGGATTTGAGGGATTTGTTTACAAGGAGAAGAAATTGACTGACAATTTAGCCTATCATGCTGGTACTAAGCTAAGTATATAGGCCCTCCTTCAATTGAGGAGCAATTTTCTAATAGGTCAAGTAAAAACTTTTCCTTAAAGAAAATATAGCACTACAATTATAATTTTCATGTCACTTCTTTTCAACAATTTAAGTTACATCAAATTAGTCCCATTAATTAAATTAGAACATTCATTGTCACATACTACTCTCAGAAGAGGAGAAGTAAGAATGAGCTTAAACCTCATTTAAGAAATCTATCTTTTCTGCTTATTAAATCCTTGATTTTCTTCTCGCTAACATGCCAACAGATCATTTGTGAGAAGAAAGTTTGCAAATATTTTTAAAGGAAACAAATATATATAGGTCCTTTAATACAGTTCAAAAAATATATAAATAACAAAAAAAGGATGTTGTAGGACAAAAGGAGAGGGGGAGAGGGTTTAACATATATAGCTAGATCAACTAATTTAGTATATATTTGCAATAAATACCCCGAAGTGTATATTGTTTTCAACTTTGACATCCCAGAGTATTTTTGCCCACAAAAATACCACAAAGTTAAAAAAAAGGGTTTTAACTTTGATACCTAAAATGTCTTAACTTGGGTACATCATAGTTCTTTGTTTTACGTTATTTTTTTTAAGGAAAAAACTTCAGGTGTCAAAGTTGAAAATGGTGTAAACTCTAGGGTATTTAAGTGCAAATAACCCTAACTAAAATAATATGACTCCAAAATATCTGTAGTTACAAGCGCATATGATTATGTGTCTAATAAGATCAACAATTGTTATTTTTCATAATTATCATGTTCTGACTAGTTTTTTTTTTGTTAAAAAGGGATAAATAACGATTCGACTATTTCCAGTAATTTAATGAAAAACTATCTAAAGATTGGTTTGCATGTCCAACTAGTATAAATAGTGGGAGCAATATGTAACTTCTTTTATTGATGAATTAGAGATGCATTATTAACTTTGCAGTTATAAGCCACCAAACACATGCATATTGGTAGCTAGCCAGCTAGGGTCCAATTTGCATGTGAAAGTTCTTTGCCATGCATGAACGCTCTCAATTCCTTGGTACTAACCACTCGATTTTGTTCGCTACTCAAAAAGCAATTAAATTGGGAAGTTGGGGTTAGCTTCAACCAATGCATGCATGATAAAAATTAAGTTGACCGTGTCTCTCATCATCTGCATAGGATAGAGCTCTACAAGACAGCTCAGTATATAAGAGCACGTCTTAATTTGTTAGGTTCATCCAGGATTCTAATCAATCATAACCCCATTTCCATTAGATACTAATAATCATTTGTGTACTAATTAATTAACCCATTTATTTTGAAGAAAAAAAAAGATAAGTTTTTAAATTGTTTTCCCCCTCAAAATAAGTATTTTTTTTTTCCAATTTTTCTCAGAAGTTCTATCAAGAATAAGTAAATTGAGGATGCTTACCTCCAAACGGAGCTAAGAGACTCGAGGTACGTACTTATCGTGCAAAAAAAAAAAGTAAGAAAAGATAGTTTGTGGACGAACTTGGAACTGGAGGGCAGTTTGACACACGGTGATAGAATTAGAGGGTATGTTTGCAAACATGGATGATTTAGGGGGGAAAATGATGCAAATTGAGATCCCAAGAAGCCAAGCTCGTGGCTTTAGAGTGAGCCAAGTTCAGTGGCTCACCAAAACATTTTTGTCCCAAGCGGTGGCGTACGTAGCGAGACCCACATGGGTACATGTGCAGGCCCAAATCTTTTAATGCGGTTCATGCGGAGTCCATGTCCCTTAATTCAAATCAATCTACCTCCAATCCATATCATAAATTTTGCAAATCAAATATATACGTTGTACTCCTCTAGGTGCCTATGTCTAAAATAAAAAAAAAGTTCTTTAAATGAGTATAGGTGCTTTCTTTATAAAAATTCATGAAGTGCAAGAGGTTAATCAATGTGGAGACGCGTCGAGCTACAATTTGTTTGCAAAATAGTTTGGGAAGGAGCGATAATAGAATCTAATTTTAGTTTATGAAACTTTTTTGTCGTCCTGTCCTCTGCGGTATATTTTGCTTCGTTCTCGTCTAGCTGTTCACGAATATGATATCACTAAATAATAATTCATATGTTCCTTAATCCTAAGGTTATAATTGGTTCTATGTAAAAACTTGTTTCAAAGTTTTATTGGATAAATGTTACCTTAAATTTTGTCCAACCTAGCAATTAAACACCACAACTTGTATCCGGTGACAAAAAAATACCACAAGTTTTGAAAAATTAGCACGTTACTAACCGATCTGTTAGTCACACGTGGGAATATAATATACCCATGTGTCTGTCACATGATCAAATTGAATATCTTTTAACCGCATTGATTGTGTTATATATATTTTGTAACTACCCTCTCTCTCTTTTTAAAAATTTTATTATTCAAATATAAACGTAATTCCTAAATTCACACACTCTCTGTTATCCTAATATCATTGCAGAAGCCGTGAAAATCAAGCTCAAGGATTTCAAGTTCATCAAGTTTTTAATTAAAATTCCCCAAGAACAACCCAAAATTCTCCAAAAACAAGGTGGAGATCAAGTTTTTAACTAACAATACTTCAAAGTGCAAAAAACTTGGGTCAATTTCACTGCAAATTTCCACTTTTGAACACGAAACCCCTTCACCAATGTCCCAAATAGAGTTTTGATCCCCAAATTTGGGTGAAATCTAAAATCGAAGCTCTAGGTTAGTCATTCTTTGTGGAGTATGTAAAAATATGAGTGATTTTGGGGATTTTTTTTACCGGTTAAGGGTTTCAAATACCTGGAAGGGCATTTTCATCCAAACGATAAAAAATTGAAATTGTTATAAGGATTCAAACAATGGACATTTTGTGGTATTTTTTTTGCCACCAAATATAAATTATGACATGTCCTTCTATAAATTGCCTAACTGGCTAATCAAAGAAATTGATAGAATCAGAAAAAATTTCTTATGGTCAGGAAGAGCTGACACTAACTCATTCAAATGCTTAGTAAATTGGAAGAAAGTATGTTTAAGCAAATCACAGGGTGGTATGGGAGTAAGAGACATCAAAAGTTTTAATTCTTCTCTCTTATCAAAATGGCTATGGAAATGTTTGGAAGGAGGTTCCCTAGTTGGCTCTTTTCTTCAGTAGTTATATATTAATAGAGGTTCGTGTCTACAACATGCTCATCCTACTGCATCAGGCTCATCTTTTTGGAATATCATTCTCTCTTACAAAGATTCATTCTTTCGTAATATTTCATGGTCAGTTGGCACTGGTACAAAAATAAGATTTTGGGAAGAGAGATGGTTAGGCTGTAACACATTAGCCAGTCTTTATACATCCTTATACCAACTCTGTTTCTCTTCCAATGTATCTGTTCAGAGTCAAAGCATTTTAGGGAAATATATGGCATTGGTGACCATTGTTGAGGAGATGTATATCTCCAGAATCTCAATCTGCTAAATTAGATCTTCTGAATCTTTGTTCGGACGAAATGTCATCAATCAAATTGATTCTCCAAGATGGTCTCTTACTACAAGTGGAATATTCTCAGTAAAGTCTTTTTATAACTTTCTGGACTCTACAGGAATTACTTCTGCACTTTACAGAATCATATGGAATTCAATTATACCTAGCAATGTTAGAATCTTCATTTGGTTGTTATCTATTAATAGATTACACACCAAAGATATTCTTTTTATTAAGGGATGGCAATGATATACAAATTGCTCTTTATGTGGTTTTCATGTAGAAACAAGAGATCATTTATTCTTCTCATGCCCTATATCTCAATGAGTCTGGAATAACTTTAAAGGATATCATCTTCCATTTCAATGACCTACCTCTTTTGAAGAATTACTTCACACACTGGAGGCACTCAATAGCACTAAGGGACATCTATGGCGCACAATCTTCTCCTCAGTTTGTTGGAGTCTTTGGACCACTAGAAATAAATTTATTTTTGAGCAAGTGAATTTCTCATACTTATCCATCATTAATCTTGCAATTACTGGGATTTATGGCTCGACAGGATCTAAAAGAGGATCTGCTGCACAACGTGTATCAGCTACACTTGAGGATAATCCAATTGCAAGGATCAGTGGATGAAGTGGTTACTGCTAACCTCACAAAACGCTGCAAGAAGTTTTTTGAGTTCTCTTGTGTATATTAATCAGACTTATATTTTTGCTTTTTTGTGTAGTGCTTTATTTTTTGTTTATTAGAAAATTTAGTTTTTAATAGTTATATGTATAGCTGTCTTTGGTTCTTCTTTATATCTATGTCAACGATGAATGATGGTAAGGCTCACTCTTCATCTTCATTGATCTTTAGAAGAAGAAGGTTATACATCCCTAATTATTCGAAACTATATTTTTCTAATTTCCAACATTGAGATACATTTCATATCCAATACTTTTGTACTAAATACTTTGTACTTTTTTTGGTTATAAATGAACGGGGTTCAACCCTTGTTTTCTCTATCAAAAAAAAGTGTAGGTCAGGAAAACTTCATAGTATTTACGTGCCATCTAGCCAGTTTTATACAAAAGAATAATAAATATGTGAACATTCCATGAAGAAGAAAAAAGTAATGCAAAAAATTAACAGTGCGTGCCCTCTTCATCGTTCGACATTGCTTGATTTTCTAGGGAGTTTTTCCATTAATTAAAAATAATAACAAAGGAACGTGCCCTCTTGTTCTTTTTGGGACAGGCCTAAATGTCTTAATTATTAGACTAGATCTTATGGGCTTATCCATTTTGTTATCAAATTTTAGGTCTACAAATCTCTCCAAACAATTTAGGTCTCAATTAAAGGCGTTAATAAGATTAGATTCATGTGGGCTTTTATTGCTTCTGCTTGTTAATTTTAGTCCTATTTGGGTATGTTCCCCGTTGTTTACGGCCAAAGGATAGAGCCAATCTGACAATGTGGCGAAAAGAAATCTAGTTCTCAATAAAAAATTTATCAGGGCACTTTATCAGAACACCCTCATACGAAATATTGATATATACCATTCACGGGTGAGAAAATATTTCGAAATATTGACTTTTTTGTTTATGGTGCAAAACACCCGAACTCCTAATGATAGTTTTGATAGGAGAAGTATGGTACACGTGCTTTTGCACATGTATCTATTTTCATATTTAATTTAAAAGTAAAGGTTGAACGATAAATTCCTTAAAAAATATATTTAATGTAAAACCCTATTTTTGGTATGCAAAATAATTTTGTGGGATTTAGAGAGCTAACAATTATTTTGAAATCAAACCTCTTCTCTTCTTCCTTTTATTTACTGCAATTACTGCTCTTTAGCTACAAGAATTAATGATATTGAATATAATGTTATGTGCATTAAAAATAACTTTTTACAAACCTTTCATGAGCTTGTTGTGATATAATTTTTCTATTTCATCTTTTTAATCATTTCTTTCTCAAAAAGAGAAAAATATTATACATGAATAAAGAATACACTGATTAATGATATTGAATATAATGTTATGTCTATAAAATCCACATTAATTACTAATTCTTAATCTTGCTTTCCCTCTTCTCTATAAAAGTCTTAAAAGAAATCTAAGAGAAGATACTTTTTGTTTTTTGTGTATGTCTAAAATATTGTATAAAGAATGAGATCTTTTACATACAATTTTTTTTATAATTTCAGAAGAATATAGAAAATGAATTGAATTAAATTATAATTTAATTCAAATATTAAGAAATAAAGAATAAAAAAAGCAAGTTAGATAAAATCCAAAAAAAATTAACTCACATGCATTACTCGATCTAACGAGGCGCATCATAGCAGTTGAAACTATTTATTTAGGTCATCAAACTATCATTTCAAGTATTAAGACATCACAGTTCTAACATTTGGGAGAATAACAAAATTTTCTGATGTTCGGATTTATGGATGCAATATATATAAATTTCATGAAACTAAAAGCAGATTACGATTTCTTTTTCTTTCCATCTCATATAAACCTTTTTTTTCTTCGTATCCTCAATCTTGGGCCAAGTATTAGACCTTAATTAAACTTCTTATTATAATCCAAAATTGAAGAACAACAAAAATTATAATTAACCTTTAATTTCGAACAATCCAAAGTTATTAAGAAATAAGAGAGGAGAAAACTTACCTGCATACATCAATTAATCATTTGAAATTAAGATTTCTCTTTAACAAAGATTAATCTGGATCTCTTCTTCTATTTGAAAAGAATGAGTAATTGAAATAAAATCTCAATTTATGGTATGATTTTTTAATTATTTCAAAATATACATATTTTACTAACCTTTTTGAAGCATTGCTTCTTTTCTTTTCTTGTTCTTGCTATGTTATCTCTTCTTCTTTTTTTAATAAGATTCAAGTGTAGAGAATTGATGTTTATTGTATTTGATTTCATAACTAATTTTTTCTTAATGAAAACACCTAATAATACTTCCATTATTGAACGCCTAATTATAATTCATAATGAAAATGCCTAAATGAGTTGAACGACTAAGATTTTTATCTTCACATTCAGATGCTCAATGTGCTTAACTAATAACATACTATTAATTGAGATTCAAAATGCTAGATATAGTGCAAGCATATATCCAACTATAATATATTGGAATATGAACAAAATAGGACTTACTTACAATAATAGAAATGTGCTTTGACTTTTGAGATTCTTTTCCAGCAGCTAAAAAAGATTAAGATTGAAATGATAAATAAAATAAGTATGTACACATCAAACCACATTATATAATGCTTTTCTAAAATATATATTATATAATTCAAATGCTAAAAAAATAAGCATGCATTTATCAAACTACATAATACAATATTTTTTCAATTAATATATTATATAATAGTTATACTATAGTCTAAAAATTTAAATTAATGTGATTTAATAAGAGGGATTTATGAAAAGAATGTGAAGAGGTATAGTGTGTGTATTTATGTATGTATATGTATGATGTGTTTGATTTGAATGGGTAAGGTTTATGTATGTATGTATGTGTCTTATGGAGGCATGTATGTTTGTTAGAGGATATTTTTGAAAGAATGTTTTAACATACCAACACACTTTTATAATAGTATTAGATTTATATTGGAGGTGATGAGAGGGATGAGGGAAACGCTCACCCGATTAGAGCCTAAAATTCGACCTAACAAGACTTGTTTAGTTTTGATCCAATTATTTTGCAAAACTATGCTTAATCTTAGCTCAGTTTTTGTTCCACTAAACTAGTTTATCTCAAGTTGCCATAAATTTTCTAGATGTGAGATGGATGCTTTAGATAGGGGCCGGGCCGGTTTATTTTCTTTTTTTTAATTCTATTTAAAATTTAAATTATGAAAAAAATCAAAAAAAAATTAATAAAAACAATAATTTTATTAATCACTTAAAATGACATAAATTACAAATAAAAAATTTTAAAAATAAAATTCTTTATTAATAATTATAAATCATTTATAAATTACAAGTATACATTTATTTTGGTATTCATCGCATCACAATCGATAAGTACATCCCAACTAGGTTGGCATCTACTCACCTATATCACTATCATTTGTAACTATTTTCAAAAGATAAGTACATCCCAACTAGGTTGGCATCTACTCACCTATATCACTATCATTTGTAACTATTTTCAAAATAATTCTTTACAAATTTTAAGCTAAGATACTATCATTTGTAACTATTTTCAAAATAATTCTTTACAAATTTTAAGCTAAGATATAAAAATTATAATTTTTTCTTTATATCTATTTGCTAGTCCCAATTCTTCAAATTTATCTTCAATTCCAGCCATCCGATCAATGCCTTGTGTTCGCTTCTCGTACCTTCACCAATCTTGTAAGCACATCATCGCTTGTACAGTATACAGATCTAAGCATGTCTTGTGGTTGTCGATCAAACATCCTGCTGTGCTGAAGGCGGATTCCGAAGCTACCGTCGAAACCTGCACTGTTAGTAAGTCACGAACCATAGTGGAAAGTATAGGATATGAAACTGATTCATATACTTTCCACCATTGCAAAATATCTAAAGCATTTCCTTAACATTTAACTAAAGAAGCAGATAAATATTCATCTATTTTAGAAACCTCCAATGATGACGATCCAACTCCAGATCCATCAGTTAGCTCAGCTACCATTGCATACCTATCAAAACTTACACTTTTACCTCGGGATGAGCTCGAAGAAACCGAAGTTGTAGACTGTTGTGTAGCTACACCATGTCTAGCTGCATACTCATCATATAAGGTTTGAAAATAATTTCTAATAGCTAAATGATGAGTAGTAGCAGTAAGAGTGGTTCCATCATCTAAGTCTATAATCTGATTACCATACAAGGATTGTAATAAACTTCGAAGGCCAATATCCTTCAAGCATGGATTAATAAGAACCCCCAAACCAAAAATATGAGGAATAGACCTAAAGTACTTATTAAATTTGCTCCACATTTGAAAAATCATAGGTCCAAAAGTATCATCCATACGATATTTTCCCAAAAAAATTTGAATATTTAAAATTTGTAAAGCAGCTAAAGTAATGGTTGGATAATAACAGCCAGATAATAACATTATAGCATCATAAAAAACTTATAACATTTTATTTAAATTACATATAATTGTCCATTCATCTTCAGTTATTCCATAAGTACTACCAGAACTAGAACTAGAAGCATAATAATTTATAAAAACAGTTATAAAATCTTTATATTCTATTGCTACACTTAACATTGCATAGGTGGAATTTCACCTATGGTCAATATCTTTTGGAATTAGTCTAACCTTTATATTTTTTCTTTTACAAAATTGTTTTCATCTTTTAAGTCTTTGTTCAGAAGCATTATACATATAAACAACTGTTCTAACATTTTCTATCATGGGTTTAATTTCAGTAGATACACTTTGAACAATTAAATTTAAAATACGACAAATACACCTAATATAAAAAAGATCACCATAAAATGGTAATGACAGAGTTGATCTGATAAAATCAACAGCTGCATTGTTATTACTTGGATTATCTAGTGAAAGAGAAAATATTCTTTATGAAATTTCTAATTTCATAAGTTCTTCAATTATTAAATTTGCAACATTAATACCAGTATATGGCTCTTCTATTGTAATAAAAGAAACAACACTTTTAAATATTTGCCAATTTTTATCAATCCAGTGTGTTGCGATACATAAATATCCAGTTTGTGCTCTAGATGTCCAAATATCAGAAGTTAAAGAAAATTTACAGTTTAAATTTTTAAAATAAGAAATTATTTTTTCTTGTTCCTCCTGATAATATTTTAAAATATCACGTTGACAGGTTTGACGAGAAATTTTTTTAAATGCAGGATAAAAACCATCTCTAAATATATCTTCAAATTCACCATCTTCTACCAATTTAAAAGGAAGGTTTTTAAGAATGATAAACCTGATTACGCATTTTCTGGCTCTGGCAGGGTCATAGTTCCAACTACCGAGACTACCAGAAGAGGAGGATTGAGAAATCATAGATTGTCGGATATCACCTTGAGGAGTCTGGCATTTGTTGTGTTTATCTAAGTGGCGTTTGAGATGGTTGGTGCCGCTCTTATGATGAGCTTGAAAAATCTTACCGCACAATGCATACTTAGCCTTCTGGGTGAGGATCCTACCGTGTTCATCCTTGGTGACGTCGATCTTCTCGTAAAAATTCCACACATCCGATCTTGGCCTTTTAGGAGCTCTTGGTGCAGATTCGTCGCCACCGGATTCGAGATTAACTTTGGTAGGAGTAGACCCAGTAGGAGGACTCATTTCAAGATCGGGAGATAGGTTTTGCTCTTCATAATCAGATCCGGAAGCCATTTGATGAAAGGATTAGAAAGTATAAGAGTATAAGAGAGTATAAGAGTATAAGAGAGAAGTAGATGAGTTTTGGTGTGAAGAAAATAAATAAAAACCCCCCTCTATTTATAGAGCCAGCCCCCTAAACAAATGACCAAAATAACCTCACAAAATAGCCGTTTTTTACCGTTTTTTGGGGACAAAACCGTCAAACGGCCGTTTATGGCCGTTGTGGCCGGGCCGGGCTGGCCCGGCTG